>NC_066626.1:11190839-11827207 GCF_025201925.1 Gopherus flavomarginatus | reverse complement strand
AGCCCCGACCAGGGTTATTCTATCTACTACCCAAGATCCACAAACCCGGAAATCCTGGATGCCCCATCATCTCAGGCATTGGCACTCTCACTGAAGGACTGTCTGGATATATGGACTCTCTACTCAGACCCTATGCCACTAGCACTCCCCGCTATCTCCGTGACACCACTGATTTCCTGACTAAACTACAATGCATTGGTGACCTCCCAGAAAACACCATCCTAGCCACCATGGATGTAGAGGCTCTCTACACAAACATCCCACACACAGATGGAGTACAAGCTGTCAGGAACACTATCCCTGATGATGCCACAGCACAACTGGCTGATGAGCTCTGTGCCTTTATACTTACACACAACTATTTCAAATTTGATAACAATATATATCTCCAGATCAGTGGCACTGCTATGGGCACCCGCATGGCCCCACAATATGCCAATATCTTTATGGCCGACCTGGAACAACGCTTCCTCAGCTCTCGTCCACTCACACCCCTTCTCTACCTACGCTACATTGATGACATCTTCATCATCTGGACCCATGGGAAGGAGACTCTGGAAAATTCCACCACGATTTCAACAGCTTCCACCCCACCATCAACCTCAGCCTGGACCAATCTACACGGGAGGTCCACTTTCTTGACACCACGGTGCAAATAAGTGATGGACACATTAACACCACCCTATATCGAAAACCTACCGACCGCTATGCCTACCTTCATGCCTCCAGCTTCCATCCCGGACACATCACATGATCCATTGTCTACAGCCAAGCACTGAGGTACAACTGCATCTGCTCTAACCCCTCAGACAGAGACCAACACCTACAAAATCTCCACCAAGCATTCTCAAAACTACAATACCCGCACGAGGAAATAAGGAAACAGATCAACAGAGCTAGACGTGTACCCAGAAGCCTCCTACTGCAAGGACAAACCCAAGAAAGAAAACCAACAGGACTCCACTGGCCATCACATACAGCCCCCAGCTAAAACCCCTCCAACGCATCATCAAGGATCTACAACCCATCCTGGACAATGATCCCACACTTTCACAGGCCTTGGGTGGCAGGTCAGTTCTTGCCCACAGACAACCTGCCAACCTGAAACATATTCTCACCAGTAACTGCACACCGCACCATAATAACTCTAGCTCAGGAACAATCCATGCAACAAACCTCCGATGCCAACTCTTGCCCACATATCTACACCAGCGACACTATCACAGGACCTAACCAGATCAGCCACACCATCACTGATTCATTCACCTGCACATCCACCAATGTAATATACACCATCATATGCCAGCAATGCCCCTCTGCTATGTACATCGGCCAAACTGGGCAGTCTCTACGGAAAAGGATAAATGGACACAAATCAGACATTAGGAATGGCAATATACAAAAACCTATAGGAGAGCACTTCAACCTCCCTGGCCACACTATAGCAGACCTTAAGGTGGCCATCCTGCAGCAAAAAAACTTCAGGACCAGACTTCAAAGAGAAACTGCTGAGCTTCAGTTCATCTGCAAATTTGACACCATCAGCTCAGGATTGAACAAAGACTGTGAATGGCTTGCCAACTACAGAACCAGTTTTCTCCTCTCTTGGTTTTCACACCTCAACTGCTAGAACAGGGCCTCATCCTCCCTGATTGAACTGACCTCGTTATCTCTAGCTTGCTTGCTAGTATATATATACCTGCCCCTGGAAATTTCCACTACATGCATCTGAGGAAGTGGGTATTCACCCACGAAAGCTCATGCTCCAAAACGTCTGTTAGTCTATAAGGTGCCACAGGATTCTTTGCATGTTTTAAGAACCTGATTGGATTTCTGTGTCTGAAGAGGTTTGTGCACATTTTTTAGTTAGCTGGTGGCAACACCTGAATCCTCCCCTCCCCTGCTTTCTCAGCTCTTCTCTGGGGCAGGTGGTGGTGAAAGGGTTTGAGGGTACTCTCAGGTTACCCCTTCCAGGGCTCTCAAAGGGATTATGCACTTGGGTGCTGGCAGCATTACCAGCCTGGAGTGTGTAATATTAATCTTTGGGGTCCTTGCAGGCCCCCACCTTCTGCACTTGAAATACTAGAGCGGGGAATCAGCCTGTGACAGGCCCAAAAAAGCCTGAACTGAAGTAGTTAACCAGGAGTAACCCAAGATGATAAGAGAGCAGAAGCTAGAATGCTGTGCTGACCAAACTGCTGACAGGCGACTTATAATGCTAGTTGGGATATTTTAAGTTGGAACATAAGCAGATGTCTGACCACGGGAATGCCATGGTAACTACAGCTGTATATGCTAATGAACTGGAGGTAAGAAGATTAGTGACGTATGGGAGAGGGCACCCCTACATTAGTGCGGTGAGGAAATACAATGAGGAAAAGGGGCCAAAGCCCTACTGACTCTGCATTAGGAATCAGCTGTGTCTTGGCCTGGGTGCTTTGAGAGCCATAGCTCTGGGGAGGTGCCAGCGCGACGACCACTGATGATGGTGACAAGGAAGAAGCTGATGAGAAAAACAATGACTCATCAGTGGGGTTGTTCTGAGGGTGCTGGTGTGACTATGTGGCGGCTCAGATGTACATTCTGTGTTAGGCCCGGCTACCCGGCTGGGTTGGCAGGTTTGTAACTTAACTGTAGTAATAAAACGATTGCAAATTGCAAAGGCTTTTTCTGAGCGTGTGTGTTGCAACTCAACAGTAATTCTAATAATCCTGGGCCTGATCCCAGGCTAGAACCTACCGAGCCAGAAATTCTTAAGGCATCAATATAATTGATGCACAATCTCTAGATGGTGCAGCACAGGGCATAACTTCATGTGTGCTCACAGGCTGTCCTTGCATTAGAACCCGTTACCCTGAAGTGAGGCCCCAAGAGACAGAGAAAAGGCTTATTCAGGACAGCCAGGGAAATGATATACCCTGCGGCTCTGCCAGGATGATGTCATCGGCCCCACCCCCACAATCCGCCTAGCCAGTACAAGTGTGGAAGGGAAACCCCAGGGAAGGCTGCATTGCCTTGCAGCCCAAATGCCAAACCACAGCTCTCCCTCTTCCTTCAATTCTTTTGTATTACACCTAAAGATAGGCACAAAGAGCACTGCAAAAGGAATCGACTTGTGCAGAGGTTGGTCTGAACTAGGGCTGTCAAGTGAATACAAATACGAATTGCATGATAAACAAAATACCAATTATTTAAATATTCTGGGGTGTTTTCTACATTTTCAAGTACATTGATTTCAAAGACAACAAGAAGACAAAGTGCACAGTGCTCACTTATATTTATTTTTGATTACAACACACAGCGGCGGCAGCAGGAAGCAAAGAGCCCAGATCACAAGAGGAAGATTTTGGGGAGAGGGTGGGGATTTAATGACGGGGAGGAGAGAGAGGCCACATAGAGGAAGACTCACTGGCAGAAATGACAGAGGGGGAGGAGATCCAAGAAATGGTATAGGAGGATCCTGGGGTGGGGCAGAAGGGAGGGATCCAGGAGCAGAGAAGGCTGGAGCCAGGGAAGAAAGGGAGGGAGGGATGGGGAGAGGTCTGGGCCCTGCCTGAATTCTCACTCTTGTTCTGGGAGCACCACTGAGTGCATAGTGGTTCCCAACACCCTCCGAGCACAGCTGGGCGCTGCAGTGTAGACAAGACGGACCCAGGTCCCCTTTGAGCCCCAGGGGGTGTCTGTAGAGCCCTGCACTACTTGGGGGAAGTGGAATATGGATCAGAACCGGGTTCTACTGCAAACCCCACTCAGATGTTTGCCGGGCCAGAGTTGCTCAGACCAGGGATCAGAGTCTGTGGCGGGTGGTCTGATGGTGCAGACGGGTCCACAGAAGGGGAAGGGTGAGGAAGAACAGGCCACTGATGGGGAAACAGGATTGCCAACCGAGATGTTCAACAATCATGAGTCAGGCTCACCAAAACCCAGGAGACTGGCTTTAAAATCATGAGATTATGTATGAAGAAGAGCTTTGGGGTTCATTTTATTGGCCTTCTGCTTTTTGAGCCTTTAGGGGGCACTGGGGTCACATTCTGAAGCTTCCTCCACAGCCACAAGGGCTAGAAACGTCCTTTTCTTTGAGAATGAAGGCTAAAATAATCACATCTTCACATGCCTCCA
Source organism: Gopherus flavomarginatus (assembly GCF_025201925.1). Lineage (NCBI taxonomy): Eukaryota > Metazoa > Chordata > Testudines > Testudinidae > Gopherus > Gopherus flavomarginatus. The sequence goes on along the minus strand of NC_066626.1, from coordinate 11,823,088 downwards.
GGAGCTGGGGCTTTAAGGAAAACAACCATTATCACGAGTGTTGGCAACACTGGGGAAGAGGGAGTGACCAGCAATGGGGGCAGCCAACTAGCAGAGAATGAAAACAGGACAGAGATAAGGGAGTTACAATGGGATCGTGCAACACAGAAACGCCAGGGACAAAAAATTCTCCCACCTCACTCCTTTCCCCCAGGTTCGATTTCTCTGTATCAGGAGACATGGGGGCTGCCGGGGGAGACATGGCTTTTGCCGGCAGATGGACCCCTCTGCCCCAGTGAATTCTCCCACCCGGCCATCTCAGGCCCCCTCAGTACAAGGAGCCCACCCTTCAGTTTTGCCCTGCACTCTACGTTGTCTAAAATGGGTGGAAAATGAGGCACATGTGTCTCATGTTGCAAATGTTTCAGATCCAATTCTTTCTAAAACGAGTGGGAGAAACGCTGCCCCCCAGCCGGGACTGCACAGAGAGCTGTGAGCAGCGGGACCTACTGTCCACTAGTCCCCTGCCAAGTCACTGCAGCCCGTCAGCACGTGCTTCCCGCCCATGTAGGGTGACCAGCTGTCCTAGTAAGTGGGACTTTATCTTATATAGGCGCCTATTACCCCCTACCCAGTCCAGATTTTTCACACTTGCTGTCTGATCACCCTAGGCCCATTGAAGTGAAACCACCCCCGTTACACACAGTGACCAATGGGACAGAGACCTTTATCTGCCCTGATAGGGTCCTACGCAGCATTACCTGGCGGAGGGAGGGGGGGCAGTGAGAGCGGGATTAGGGGATTTCCAGGTCCCATCAGGGCTACGAACTATGTTCTCAGACTCTCAAAGAAAAGGCAAACCCAGGAGCCTAGTGAGCATGATGGAGCCAGTGAGCGACAGGTACATCCCGGCCTTTCCTGCCCTGGGGGAGTCTCTGCCCATGGAGGGGAGTGAAACGGCCCCAGAGAGCAGTGCGGGGGCAGGAGTGAAAGCGTCAGGGTCCTGCTCTGCAATGCAGACTCAGCTGCATGGGGGGAGCTGGTCCCAGCACGATGGAGGGAGAGGTGGGGAGAGCTGGGGGAGAGGCATTCAGTAGCTGGGCCGGGGGAGGGGAGTGAGAGCCCAGCCCCAGCGATGGGCCCACTTTTCACCCCTGGACCCTCAGATACGCTCTACCCCGGCCACACAAACACACATCTTCTCATCTCTGCCTGGACCCTGCTCCCCCAGCCTCCACCCTCCTTCCTGCCCCTCCTCAAGCCTTCTCAGGGACCACTCAGTCCTTCCCTCTGGGCCTGCACGGATCAGTGCCCCAGGCGAGCTCCCTGGGCAGGGCCGTGTCCGTGGGGCTGTCTGGGAATCACAATAATCCCACCGGCAGCGCAAAGGGTCTGCGAGCTCACAGCGCAGGCTCCTAGCTGCCTGTCCTGTGCTCTCTGTGCTGCTCGTGGTTCCCAAGCAGCGCAAAGGGGGATACAAGGCAGGAAGAAGCAGAACCCAGAGGAGGGGGTGAGAAAAGGGCCCTCAGCATCGCAGAGCACAGACCGTGCAGGGAACAAGAGGGAGGAATTCAGCTCCTTTCCGTGCGTTACTCACCCAGACACGGAGCACAAGGTTCCTACGTTTATTTGTTATTCCAAGGGTTTTGCCAAATCAGCCTGGAAACAGTGCGAATGCGCGAGCTGCTTCTGACTGGCTCGTGTCACAAGCTGTAATCCCTGCTCCCTGACGGGATGAGTGTAACGCTTAGAAATGAGGTTTACCTCATGGCAGGGGAGGACGGGCCAATGACAATGGGCTGGGTGCCGGCGTATCCCACACACCTCCTGGCTGTGAGGCTCTGTCCCATCTAGGGGCACTGAGACCGGGGGCACAGGAGTCTGCTCTAGGCCCTTAGCTAACAGCCGGTTGGGTTTTAGCTCGTGCTGCAGAGGCTCCTGCATTAAGCTCTGGAGGCCCCAGGTTCGATCCCAGCTGCTGATGAGCGGGATCTGTTGGTGTGATACCTGCACCAAGGTTCTGCATCCCTGAGCCCCCTCTCCTAGCCCAGGGAAGCTTGGAAAACACCAAAACCCTTCTGCCCTGGCCTAGGGGAACAAGCGGTGGCACAGGCTAGGTCCTTGCTGCTCTACTGCTCTCTGGATGCAGCATGGAGCCCTGGAGGAACCAACCTCGTGTGATTCCTGTTCTTGTTTCCCCAGGACTCCAGCTTCAGCCCAGATGTCGGTGGAGGGGAGGCGGGACCAGGTCCTGGAACGTAATATCTCAGGAGATACAAGCAGGGGATTTCCAAACAGGAGGGGCCCAACTGTGGTATTTTAGGGTCAGGCCCAGGGGACAGCAAGGCAAAGGGGGGAATTCAGAGGAGACATGCTTGCAATAGCTCCAGCAATAGGTGACCAAGGTGGGACTGTGGCGAATCGCTTTATCCTAGGGGACTGGAAGGAATTGGATGGGAGGGGTCTGAGAGAGCAGGGGAAGGCTGGCAGGATGTGGGGAGCGGGGCAGAGAGGAGCTAGGTGGGAGGTGAGGAATCTGAGTGTGAATCCCAAGGGCTGTATGGCTGGAATGAACTGTCCCAGCTCCTCTCACAGATGGGCTGGGCACTGAAGAAATAGATTCCAGATGTGTCTGTAGGTTTTCTTCACCAGAACAAAGCATAAGGAGAAATGGCTGGATGATGGTTCTGGGAGAATGAAGACCTGGAGTAGAGGGGACAAAACATCAGGCCCATGGATCAAAGAGTAACTCCATTTGCTGAGCCCCCTGTGACCAGCGTGTCACCACGCAGGGTCTCACTGTGCCCTGCCCTGTGTTTGGAGAAAAGCCACGTGCACGACATTTATAGGCATTTTAAGAAGTTTCATCAGGCTGGTTCCAAGGAACAGAAATTAACTGTTGCTGGGGACTGTTTTCTAGAGTGAGAGACTGAAAAGAAAGGGGACAGTAACTGTGTTTTAGTTAAAGCAACAAATCGTCCTGTGGCACCTTATAGACGAGGGGTCAGCAACCTTTCAGAAGTGCTGTGCCAAGTCTTCATTTATTCACTCTAATTTAAGGTTTCACATGCCAGTCATACATTTTAGCGTTTTTAGAAGGTCTCTTTCTATAAGTCTATAATATATAACTAAACTAGTGTTGTATATAAAGTAAATAAGGTTTTTAAAATATTTAAGAAGCTTCATTTAAAATTAAATTAAAATGTTCATCTTACACCGCCGGCCTGCTCAGCCCACTGCTGGTCTGGGGTTCTGTTCATCTAGGCCGGCAGTGGGCTGAGTGGGGCCTGCAGCTGGGACCCCAGGTGGGAAGGGTGTGGCAGCCAGAACCCCAGACCGGCAGCAGGTTGTGTGGGGCTGGTGGCCGGGACCCCAGACCAGCAGTGGGCTCTGCGGGGCCAGCAGCCAGGATCCCAGACTGGCAGCAGCTGAGCCCACTGCTGCTCAGGGGTTCCATCCGCCAGCTCCTGCCAGCTGGGATCCCAGCTGACAGACCTGCTCAGCCCGCTGCCGGTCTGGGGTCCCGGCCCTGCCCACATACAGTGGGTACCTACCTTCTCCCTGGTTCTGGCCCATTCTCTTCCTCTCTCTGCACTGAGCTGAGGGTGGGAGTGGACCGAGCACAGGGCTGGGGGTGAAGGGTCTGGCCAGGAGCTAGAATGGGGGAGGGGCCTCAGGGTTAGGGTAGGAGGTTTGGGTGTGGGGGCACTTACCTGGGCAGCTCCCGTTTGGTGTGAGGGGTGCAGGTGGGGTGGGGGCACTTACCTGGGCAGCTCCCATTTGGTGTGAGGGGTGCAGGTGGGAATGTGAGTAGGGATGCAGGAGCTCCCGTTTGGTGCTCAGGGTGGGGATGGGGATGCGCGGGGTGCATGGGATATGAGGGTCCAAGAGTTAGGGCAGAGGGCTAGGCACATGTGAGGGGGGTGCAGGTGTCAGGGTAGGGGGGCTGGGTATGTGTGGGGGTGTCAGAGTCAGGGCTGGGGTCATGCGAGGGGGTAAAGGAGTCAGAGGGCTGGGTGGTACAGGGCTCAGGGCAGGGCTCAGGGCAGGGCCCTGGGGGGTAGGGCAGGGCTCAAGGCAGAGGGCTGGGTGACTGCCCCCCCCCGCACTCCCAACCGCCCCCCCCCCCACTCCTTGTCCCAACTACCCCCTCTTGGGACCCCACCCCCATCTAAGCCTCCCTGCCCCTTGTCCCTTGACTGCCCCCTTGAGACCCTACCCCCTACCTGTCCCCTGACTACCCCAACCCTTATCCACGCCCGCGCACCCAGACAGAACCCCCCAGACTCCCATGCCCCATACAACCGCTCCCCACCCTCTGACAGGACCCCCAGAACCAGAGGTGGCTCTAGACATTTCACTGCCCCAAGTGCGATGGCATGCAATGGGGGACGCTCTGCCGGTCGCCGGGAGAGCAGCAGGCGGCTCCGGTGGACCTCCCGCAGGCGTGCCTGTGGAGGGTCCGCTGGTCCCACGGCTTTCATGGTCTACCAGAGCTGCGGGACCAGCGGACCCTCCACAGACACACCTGCGGGAGGTCCACTGGAGCCGCCTGCCGCCCTCCCGGTGACCGGCAGAGCGCCCCCAGCGGCATGCTGCCCCAAGCACACGCTTGGCGCGCTGGGGCCTGGAGCCGCCCCTGCCCAGAACTCCTGACCCATACAACGCCCTCCTGCTCCCTGCTTGCCCAACCCCTCTCCACACCCCTAACTCCTGATAGTCCCCCCCGAATTCCCAAATCATCCAACCCCCCCAGCTCCTTGTCCCCTGACCCCCCCCTCCAGAAACCCCCCCACCCTAATTGCCTCCCGAAGACCCTCCTTACTCCCTGTCCCCTGACTGTCCTGACCCTATCAACCCCTCACCCCCTAACAGACCCCGGGACTCCTATGCCCCATCCAACCCCCCCCCCAGCTCCCTGATTGCCCCCTCCAGAGACTCCCACTCCTAACCACTCCCCTGGGATCCCACCCACCCTGCTCCCTGTCCCCTGGCTGCCCCCACCCTGACCCGGACCCCTTATCTGCTGGGTTCCCGCTGATCCGGAGCCCTGCTGCCACGCGCGCAGCACTCCGAGGGGCGGGGCAGGGCTGCATGCGGCAACGGGGCTCCAGATGACCGGGGAGCGTCTTTTCCTCCCCACGGAGCCAAAGGCTGCCCCGCGGGAGCGCGCACCCCGACTCCCAGAGTGCTGCGCGCGGCGGCAGGGCTCCAGGGGAAGGCAGGGCAGGGGCCGGCGGCTTGCTGCGCTGAGCCCGGCCCTCCAGCCCAGGAGCGCGGACCCTGCAGCTTGCCACGTCGGCAGGATTTTTAATGGCACCCTGGGGTCCCGGCAGGCCCCAGGATGCCATTAAAAATTGGCTCGCGTGCCATAGGTTGCTGACCCCTGTTATAGACTAACAGACGTATTGGAGCATGAGCTTTCGTGAGTGAATACCCACTTCGTCAGACGCATGTCATGGAAATTTCCAGAGGCAGGTATAAATATGCAGGCCAGAATCAGTGTTTTATTTAAATATCCAAATTACCTCCTCATCCATTGATATAATCCAGATCCTTCACACACACACCCACCCACCAACCCACACACACCCACACACGACATCACGTTGCCAGCCCCAATTGCAGAGAATTACTTTAGAACTGCGCCCTCGTTGCTCTTGACATTTCTTCGCAAGGCAGAACCCCGGCCATTCGTTAATTTCCCTTTGAGTTCACTGCACTCTGTTGGCATCTTAACCAAATGTTAAAACCGCCAAAGAGCGCGCCAGGGCTCTGGCTGAACTCCCTGAGCTGAACCCCTGTCTCACTCCAAGCTGCTGGCCGCTCCAGGGGCTGCCAGCTCCCTTCGGATTGTGACGGTGAGCCAGCTGCAGCCGGGCAAATGCTGTCTTCGCTTCTCTGGGTGCTGGCTGCAGCTGCTGCTCCTCTTTGTAAGGATGAGCTGTACTCTGCTAGTGCAACGAGTTCTCCAGTCTCAGCGTGCTCACCATCACTCACTGATTCATAAACTCAGTCCCAGGGTTCCCATCCCTGTGCTCAAACACAGGCTCCTCCCTGCCCATCACCTGTCTCTTCTAGTCCGTAAACACTGGATGGCCCCAGGTCGCTGGGGGTCATGTGAATAAAGGGCAGAAATGGTTCCCCGGCTACCCAGTCCATAGGACACTGGCTGGGGAACCAGGTAAGATGAGGGAGAAGATTCCAGCTGGGACAGGGACTCCCAGCAGCTGGGAGGGTGGACAGGATGATCGGAGCCTTTCCTTTGATAACCCAGGCAGAGCCAGAGGAGGGTGGAGAAGACTGGAGCTGGCTGCTGTCTCCTAACACCAGAGATGGGTCACCAGATTCTGAAAAGTCAAATGGTCAAATCTATTAACTGTCCAAAACATTGATTAATGCAGAGCTAAGGCTGCCCAGTGCTGCCTTGTGCCCTTCCCCAGTGCGGCGAGTGGCTAAACCTACACCTGTAAAACCCAAGAAATGAAGGTAAATGTCATTCCCACAGAGCAACCTTAATTCTGCCCCTTGGAGCTGGCAATAGCCAGTGAGAACGGTTCAGTGATGGTGTTGCCATAATAAGCAGACATGAAGGACTAAGAAGATGGACCATTGCTCATGTTGTATTCCATAGATCCGAATCCTACAATTCATCTGCATGCACTCGACTACCTTCGCTCTATGAGGTGCAGCTGTACTGAGTGGGGAAGAGATTCGCTGGAGTGGGCTGGCAGAGCTGACCCTGGGATAGCAGGAGAAGTGCAGGTGTACTTTAAAAGGGTCAGTTATGCTTCATTGCAGTGCTGAGTTCTGCAGGCTCTGCCAGTAGAAATGCACATCTGACTCCGGGGCTTACTGCGGGGTCAGCGAAAGCCACATCTCCCAAGGAATCCTCAGGGCAAGGGTGAAGCCGTGGGAACATTTTGCTGTTCTAGGGTGGTTTGTGTGGAGCAGGCTCGGTTTCTGAGTGTAAGTGAGAGCTGCTCACTATGCCTGACCTACCCCAGGGTCCTCCCTTAGTAACAGAAGGTGGCCAGATTTGTCCTACATTGCTCATCAGTGCTCTATCCTGAAGTGTTCTGTAGCATCTACAAAGGTAGAGAGCAAATGTGTATTATTGGCCCGTTGGGACTTCACTCAAAGAGGGCAGAGTTAAGGTTATGTTGTGGGAGTAGCGTGTACACTAATGTTACATTTCCTGCTTTTCATGGGGGTTAAATTGGCACAGGGTTTCAGAGCAATCTAAATGGTAAAAGCAGCTTCTTATTGGGGGGCTGTATCTGAGGAACCCCAAGACCAAACGGCCACAACCCCCCACCCCTAGCTCTGCCCCCAGCCCAGATGAGGCACAGCAATTTTCAGGACAATCCAAGTCCATATGTGGATTTTAAAGAAAACAGAAAACTGGCAGTTAAAAGGAAGCCAGTCTCAACTGCTCCGGTCTAACTCACTTCAGCCAGTTCTAGTCGGGGTATTTACTCGTTTTCTCCCCAGTGGGTTCTCAGATGTCTGCTGCGGGTTGATTTCTGACTGAAGCTTTTCCCGCATTTGAGGCACTTATAGGGTCTCTCCCCAGTGTGAACTTTCTGGTGCCTGGTCAGGTTTGAGCGCCGACTGAAGCTTTCGCCACACTTCAGGCAGTTATACGGTTTCTCTCCCGTGTGAGTTGTCTGATGTCTAACAAGACCAGTCCTATCCCGGAAGTTCTCCCCACACTCGGGGCAGCTGTAAGGCTTCGCTCTCTCTCCAGTGTGGATCCTCTCATGTCTAAGAAAGGATGACCAGTTACAGAAGGTTTCCCCACACTGAGAGCATATGAAGGTTTTTGCTTCTCGGTGGACTCTCTGGTGGCCAATAAGGTGTGATCTCTCACTGAAGCTTTTCCCGCAGTCAGGGCACTTATAGGATTTTTCTCTCGTGTGGATTTTCTGATGTTTTTTCAAGGTTGGGATGCCAATAAAATTTTTCCCACACTGAAGACATTTATGAGGTCTTTCTCCTGTGTGGGTTCTGCGATGTATAATAAGGTATAAACTCCGACTGAAGCTTTTCCCACATTCGGTGCATGTGTTTTTCCCCTCCCCTTTGGAGGATCTCTGGTGCATCATGTTTTTGCTAAGATTCTTCAAACTACCTTCACATTGAGTGGATTTACCCGTGTTCTTCCCTGGCTGGTTTCCCTGCTGTCTCTCTGGGCTGTGCTGAGACCCACCAGCTTTTCCATGCTCTGGACTCCAGGACACAGTCGCTTCAGATCTATCCAATAAAGTTCTGTGAGTTTCAACTTGCTCAGGATCTTCCTGCTGAGGATTCTCTTCCACATTCTCACTCATCATCTCCTCACCTGCTGGGACAGAGAGAGAGAGAATCCAGACATGAGTCATTCCCTGCGGTGGAGAAGGACAGGAGAGAAACAAGCCCAAATAGCACTGGAGAAACTGAAAAATCAGGAGCAGAATCCTCCCCAAACCCTTTCCCAAGGGAGAGAGAGAAGGGGACAAATCTGGTCACCACATCCCATCTGAAAAATCAGAGGTAGTGAGGGCAGGAGAGAGGGAGCTACTGCCAAGTGTCTAGAGTTCTAGGAACAACTCTGACCTGGCTAAGATGAAGCAGACCCTGGAGGACTTTAGAAGTAGGGTTGCCAACTTTCGAAATGCAGAAAACCAAACACCCTTGTCCCGCCATCTGCCCGGAGGCCCCACCCCTGCTCACTCCACCCTCTTCCCTCCATCACTCGCTCTCTCCCACCTTCGCTCACTCGCTCAATTTCACTGCAAGGCCCGAGCAGGCACCAGGAGAAGGCCAGGAGCTGCAAGGATCTGAATGTGGGAGATGGAACGTGTGACTCAAATACCCTTCGCCTCCTCAGGGAGAGATTTTAAATGCTACTGTCAATTAAACTTTTTAACTTCTTCTGCAGTGTAAAGAAGATACAAACAAAATAAAACAAACCCAGGTTTAAGGAGCGTGGCAATTGAAACAACTTACATTTATACTTCTGTTCTTTTCTTGCTGCCACCACAAGCTCCTTCGCTGCTTTTGTCTTCAAAAATCCAGCAAACTCGGCACATGTCATTTTATAGTTGAAGTGCACAAATAACTCAGCTTTCACCATGTCCACATGGAGCTGATTCCTTTCGTTAGTCCACAAGTTCTTCATAACACTGAAAATGCGTTCCACAAATGCGTTGGTGGGTGGTATAGCAAGCACGTGCTGCACAATTTTAAGTAAGTTCGGGGCCTCCCAGCGCTTAAAGAATTCTACCCATACCTCAGAGACATTGATTCGCTCTTGTTGCTGTGGGGACAATATCGATTCAGTACCATTTGTCAAACTCTTTAGGGTTGGTAGCGCATCATTCAATGAGCACATTTCTGTAAATAGTTCATCTCCGTCTACTTGAATGTCCCAGCTTGTAGTCAAAGCACACAGTTTGTCTAGCTCAAGAGGTCTGTCCAGATTGAGTGGTGCACACAACACATAGAAAGAGTTTTCGCTGAAATCAAACCACTTTTCCAGGTACTGTAGCATGCGTGCGTAAGCCTGTTGGGCATCGCCAACAAATTTATTCTGCCCATCAGGTGGCAGTTTTTTCAAGAACTGTGTCACCTTGTACCCATAGAAGCCTTGCTCTTGTCGATTCTGAATCTCACTTCTCAGCCTGCTGAATACGCCATACAGTTCAGTTACCTGAATGAAATCACTTTCAAGAACCTTTATGGTGTTGTCAAACTGGCTCAGAATGTTGTGCACAAAGTAGATGTACAGCTCGGGAAGCGTAATAATGTCATCATTGGATGCTGCATCCTCTTGCTCAGAAAGAAAGGTCCATATTGTGCAGCTCACTTTTTCCTCTCCTTTGTTCACAAAGTAAGATTTGAGGGCAGGCCAATGCTTCAGTAACCTGTCTACGGCAGTGAAAAGAGTCAAAAAACGTGTAGGTACATGGCGCAAGATTTCCGAATATTCTGTCTCCAGGAAGTCAAAGAACTCTTTAAGTTCACTAATATTCTTTGCACTGGATGAGAATTCACTGAAAACCTTGATGACCAAATTCTCTACATCATAAGAGAGCATTTTCAAGCCATGTTTCGCTGTATTGTGCACTATCTGAGTGCTGCAATACCCTGGCACAAGGTTTGGTAAATCCAACATTTGTTTTAGGTGCACCAAAACAGACTTGTGTTTTCCAAAATTGACAGATGCGTTGTCTGCTCCATATGCCACAATTTTATTATGTATCAGACCAGCATTTTGAAGACAACTTCTTAAGTTGTTTGCGATTGCCTCTGATGTTTCATCTGCATCCTCGAAAAAGTCTACGATACATGTGCAGGTTCCCTTATCTTTATTAAAGTAGCGGAGGGCAACTGGGAATAATTTTGTGTTCCCTTTATTAGAAGCATCTGTCACTACTGAAAACGATGTAGAGCCAATGTCTTGCATAGCCAGTTTTAATGAATGGGGTGCCAATACTTTCTCAATCAAAGCCTCCGCTTTTCTCCTTCCACAGTGAATTTTGGAAGCTATCTTGGAATCAGTGAAAATGGAGGGGTACAGTATATTTCCACAGTCTTGAGAATGGTAGCTGTGGTGGTGTTTAACTCCATGGTATGTTAAGAGTAATTCAGCCATGCACACCTGTTGTTCTTCGGAAGTATCAGTCTTTACGAAGAATTTATCGATTGGACTGGACTGGACTTGTCCTCGTACTTTGATTTTGTGACTCGCTGTCTCTGCATGATGCTGGATAGCTTTTACAGAATCAAAGTGAACCTTGAACTGAACACGACAAATAGAACAGAATCCCGACTCTTCATTTGCCTTTGTAAGCCAATCTCGATACTCTGGGAGTTCCAACCACTCATCTTTAAAAGGGCACAGCCTTTGAATCTTTTTCTTTTCGGGTTCCGCCATTTCACATCGCACTAGTGTGACTGCAGCATAGTTTAGCTGATAGATAAAACAGTGTTGACTGTGGATGGCACAACGCTAACTATGTTGCTGACCATTGATGCCAGCTGACTAGATCCTTAACTCTTTAAAGGCTAGTTGGTCCCTACTGCTTCTGACTGTGCACTGAAAAAGTTATTCAAGATTCAATCAAATATATTGTTTTGACAGATATATTATGCTAATATCTGGTTTTATTTTTTACAGCACACTACAAAACTAAAGAAAATTATGGTAACCGGACTTATGGTGTCCGGTCAATACTGATGGCACAGGTCCCCTTAAAACTGGACTTTTTCTATTCTATTCCATTGTATCATATTAGCTTCTATAATTTGTCATAAGCTATTTTTTCTGTTTTCAATGGAGCTAGAGTTAACACAGGTGTTTTGAACAGCGTGTGTAACATCCAGTTCTGCAAAGACCTCTCTAGATTTGCATCAGCTCAGTTAGCACCACCCTGGGAACAGCATGAAGTGCTGCAGCTGGCACATCAAACTGAAAACGGCATGCTCACAGCGTCACCATTTTTCATGATTAGTACAGTTTTATTAAGTCATGACAAAATGATGTGAAATAGGATAACAATATAATTTACATTGGATAGCAGCTACTCTCAAGATTAACAAAACAAGGCACTAGCATGTTAATATATTAACTCAATTGTATTAAGATAATATATTCAGAATTTTGTTTGAACCTTTCAGATAATTAAAAGACCCACCCAGAAGAGAGCAGGGCATAGTTTAAAAAATATCAATCTGCCATATATTTGTAAGATGAGGATTTTCAATGGTCATCATCTTGTCCTGACGCTTACCTTGTCACCTCATCTCAAAATATCCCCATATTGGTGATGGGCACTTGCAATGGGGTGCTACTTTATATGGGTGCCAAGTGACCTTGAGACTTGTGACCATACCAAAAACGGTGGTTTACCTGCACAATCTGGAGTAAGGGCAACTCTTGTTTTATAGGATTTGGACCTTTTATTAGAATAGTGGTTATTGCTAAATGTTGTACAAAAGAGGTCACAAGCTAACTGGAGAAAATGCATGTAATAATTAAACCACCCCCACCCCCAAAGCCATGTTTTAAAGGTTTTATACACACACAGATAAAGGAAAACAATAGCACATTACATGTAAAATTGGTTATAAATGGCCCTAGGTAGATTTCAGTAACATCAACTGCATTCTGCTAGCTAATTATCATTACTATTAAACATCCACCTTAGTGCAAAATACTGCATAGGCGCTTTAGGGCTCAGACTAATCAAGAATCAAGATTAGCAAATGATGCAGGTCATCTTTTCCATAATCAGTTGATACAAAGCTGCCACTCACTGCTTTTTACCACCGAGTAATTTATATTGGAAAAAACAAAAGGATCTGAAATACTGGATTAATTACATTCTTATTACTTGGGGACCAGCCACAAGTCTCGCCATTCCAGTGCAAAAAACTAGCTGTATACAGGACAGAGAATTAGATTCAATCCAGTGATAAATCTTCTAGGTCAGTGCTTCCTAAACTTGGGAGGACGTTGGGGAAGGGAAAGCCCCTGGCAGGCCAGGCCAGTTTGTTTACCTGCCCCATATGGAGGTCTGGCTGATCGCGGCTCCCACCGGCCGCGGTTTCGCTGCTCCAGGTCAATGGGAGCTGCTGGAAGTGGCACGGGCTGAGGGACGTACTGGCCGCCGCTTCCAGCGGCTCACATTGGACTGGAACAGCAAACCGAGGCCAGTGGGAGCAGCGATCGGCCGGACCTGTGGATGGGGCAGGTAAACAAACTGGCCTGGCCCACCAGGGGCCATCCCTGCACAAGCGGCGTCCCAGGTTTGGGAAACACGGTTCTAGGTTACACCTTTTATAAAAAGTGCTACATGGTTCCACCTTAAATGCTCACACATTGAAGTAACGTTGTAAACATTACTTACTTGTATTACAAAGGCACTTTCACCAGACAATTATGCTAAGCAATGTACACATCTCTAACATACAGTCCCTGCCCCAAAGATCTTACACTCTACATATTAGCCGAAAGGTGGATCTAGAAAAAGACGGGGGGAACAATGGCAGTGCAAGCTTCTCTGTGCTGCCCTCACCAACGTGCCTCAGCTGTGCAGTGGAGCCTCCCAGCCACGAGAAATCTTGATGCTCGATTCCCACTTCTGTCTCGTTGCTGTGAGTGCCAGTTGGAACGAGAACGTGGGCCTGTCACTAGGGCATGATGCTGCAAGTGCTTCTTCACCTGAATATTCTTATGGAACCGAATGGGACCAATTACAGCTGGATTCACACCCTTGATCTGGAGAGGAAAGGGTGTGGCTCCCCTTACCAGTTCTCTGAGCCTCCTCGTTTCCCAGCCCTTCACTGCTGGGAGACTGGTCTCCACACTAATCGATGAGGCTGCGTTTTAGTCATGGGTATTTTCAGTAAAAGTCATGGACGAGTCACGGGCAGTAAACAAACATTCACAGCCCCTGACCTGTCCATGACAGTAACATTATGATATAGCCCCAAGCGAACTGACAACAGGAGCCCTTGGAAGAAATTCCATCCAGGGAAAAAAAAATCTCAAAAAAGGAGAAATGTTCAGCAGATCAACCTCAGGGAGATAAAAACAGCTGGTGAACCCAAATCCCTCCAGCGTATTTCTCACAGCCACTGGAGCGCCCCTACAGAATACAACTGAATTGGTTGGAATTACTTACCAGCTGTAAACAGCTCACAAGAATGAACTTGCATACAAGATAATGAGCCGTACCACAAGGCCACGTTACTCCTCATCCATCGTTAGCCTTTCCTCTGCTCTGCCACCTGGCTATCAAGTACCCCTCTGCCTGCTGCCACCCCCTTCCCGACAAAGGTTCATATTTAGCTCCTGAGTTTGGAGTTAGATGTTATCATATCTGGTGTGGGCAAGGTTTTCCTTATATAAGAGCTCTCCTTTACCAAGAGTCCTCAAAAAGAATTTCAGAAATTAAACCTACATGTCCTAGTTGTTATTAAACATCATGTATATTTTCTTAATCATGTATGATTGTACATGAACGTCTTTTTGGGTACTAGAAACAACTTTTTCAACATTAATTTTACTTACATTTGCTGTTTCAAATTTAGAAGCAGAAACACAAATCCTGAATGATTCAGCTTGAATTGTTCTGTTCTTCGAGCTGGACGTCTCCACTCTGTAGCTACGCTTCTTTGTCTACGTCACCCATCACAGTAGTATCTAAGCACATAAATGTTAAATTAGTGGACTTTTATAATCCCACTGTTATTTTTACTTTGTAATATCACTTCTAAATATATGTGGCAATTTTAGCAATGGTGGGACATTTCATAGACTCATAGACTCTAGGACTGGAAGGGACCTCGAGAGGTCATCGAGTCCAGTCCCCTGCCCTCATGGCAGGACCAAACACTGTCTAGACCATCCCTAATAGACATTTATCTAACCTACTCTTAAATATCTCCAGAGATGGAGATTCCACAACCTCCCTAGGCAATTTATTCCAGTGTTTAACCACCCTGACAATTAGGAACTTTTTCCTAATGTCCAACCTAAATCTCCCTTGCTGCAGTTTAAGCCCATTGCTTATTGTTCTAGCATTAGAGGCTAAGGTGAACAAGTTCTCTCCCTCCTCCTGATGACACCCTTTTAGATACCTGAAAACTGCTATCGTGTCCCCTCTCAGTCTTCTCTTTTCCAAACTAAATAAACCCAATTCTTTCAGCCTTCCTTCATAGGTCATGTTCTCAAGACCTTTAATCATTCTTGTTGCTCTTCTCTGGACTCTCTCCAATTTCTCCACATCTTTCTTGAAATGCGGTGCCCAGAATTGGACACAATACTCCAGTTGAGGCCTAACCAGCACAGAGTAGAGCAGAAGAATGACTTCTCGTGTCTTGTTTACAACACACCTGTTAATGCATCCCAGAATCACGTTTGCTTTCTTTGCAACAGTATCACACTGTTGACTCATATTTAGCTTGTGGTCCACTATGACCCCTAGATCTTTTTCTGCCATACTCCTTCCTAGACAGTCTCTTCCCATTCTGTATGTGTGAAACTGATTGTTCCTTCCTAAGTGGAGCATTTTGCATTTGTCTTTATTGAACTTCATCTGGTTTACCTCAGACCATTTCTCCAATTTGTCCAGATCATTTTGAATTTTGACCCTGTCCTCCAAAGCAGTTGCAATCCCTCCCAGTTTGGTGTCATCTGCAAACTTAATAAGCGTACTTTCTACGCCAACATCTAAGTCGTTGATGAAGATATTGAACAGAGCCGGTCCCCAAAACAGACCCCTGCGGAACCCCACTTGTTATACCTTTCCAGCAGGATTGGGAGCCATTAATAACTACTCTCTGAGTACGGTTATCCAGTCAGTTATGCACCCACCTTATAGTAGCCCCACCTAAACTGTATTTGCCTAGTTTATTGATAAGGATATCATGCGAGACCGTATCAAATGCCTTACTAAAGTCTAGGTATACCACATCCACTGCTTCTCCCTTATCCACAAGACTCGTTATCCTATCAAAGAAAGCTATCAGATTAGTTTGACATGATTTGTTCTTTACAAATCCATGCTGGCTATTCCCTATCACCTTACTACCTTCCAAGTGTTTGCAGATGATTTCTTTAATTACTTGCTCCATTATCTTCCCTTGCTCAGAAGTTAAACTAACTGGTCTGTAGTTTCCTGGGTTGTTTTTATTTCCCTTTTTATAGATGGGCACTATATTTGCCCTTTTCCAGTCTTCTGAAATCTCTCCCGTCTCCCATGACTTTCCAAAAATAATAGTCAGAGGCTCAGATACCTCCTCTATTAATTCCTTGAGTATTCTAGGATGCATTTCATCAGGCCCTGGTGACTTGCAGGCATCTAACTTTTCTAAGTGATTTTTAACTTGTTCTTTTTTTATTTTATCTTCTAAACCTACTCCCTTCCCGTAAGCATTCACTATATTAGACATTCCTTCAGACTTCTCAGTGAAGACCGAAACAAAGAAGTCATTAAGCATCTCTGCCATTTCCAAGTCTCTCGTTACTGTTTCCTCCTCCTCACTGAGCAGTGGGCCTATCCTGTCCTTGGTCTTCCTCTTGCTTCTAATGTATTGATAAAAAGTCTTCTTGTTTCCCTTTATTCCCATAGCTAGTTTGAGCTCATTTTGTGCCTTTGCCTTTCTAATCTTGCCCCTGCATTCCTGTTGTTTGCCTATATTTATCCTTTGTAATCTGACCTAGTTTCCATTTTTTACATGACGCCTTTTTATTTTGTAGGTCACACAAGATCTCGTGGTTAAGTCAAGGGGGTCTTTTGCCACATTTTCTATCTTTCCTACCCATCGGAATAGCTTGCTTTTGGGCCCTTAATAGCGTCCCTTTGAAAAACTGCCAACTCTCCTCAGTTGTTTTTCCCCTCAGTCTTGATTCCCATGGGACCTTACCTATCAGCTCTCTGAGCTTACCAAAATCCGCCTTCCTGAAATCCACGGTCTCTATTTTGCTGTACTCCCTTCTACCTTTCCTTAGAATTGCAAACTCTATGATTTCATGATCACTTTCACCCAAGCTGCCTTCCTTGATTGATTTAAAATTTGGACGTGTTTTTTAATATATGCCCTGAACACTAAAGGGAAATCTCAGTTAGGAATATCAGATACTGTGGTGGCTAGAGCAAACAGGGTCCTTAATTAGTTAAGGACACAACTTGCTTTTCATTCCAGCAGCTACAGGACCTTCATTCATTGCCTGTGCACTGTAGTTTGTTTGGGAAGTTTTGCAGCTTTAACAAACAGGCTTGGCACTTGCTTAATTCTCATCCCAACCTCTAGCTTGCTCCCTGGCCCGCCGAGGTTAGCAAACACAGTGGGGGTGGCAAGGGGCAGCCCATAGCACTGCTATATGCCCTGGCCACAAGCAGGGCCAGGCCACTACACCAGGGCCCGGGATTGGCAGAAGCCAGGGGTCTGAGGCTAGAAGGGCCCCACTGGTGAGCTGGGAGGAAGCCGAGGCACGCAGTGCTGGCAGGATGTGGGGCCCTATGGGAGAGGACACGCAGGAGAACCTGCTGGCCACAGGGCCCCGAGAGGGGCTGTCTTGTCCACCTCTCCTCCAGCAGCTCCATTCCCAGAATCCCTTGCGGCACTCCGAGATGGGGATACCTTGAGCTCCTGGGTATGGGCAACAGGGAGAGAGAGTGCAGGGTTGCCACCAGGGCACAGACCGCAGCTCAAGCCTTGGCCAATGGGAGTTGCGCCTGCAGGCCGGGGCAGCACCTGGAGCCCCGCTGGCGACCCCTCTGCCTGGGAGCCGAACATGCTGTCCGTTTCCCAGGAGCGGCGCAGAGCAGGGCAGGGACCCTGCTCGCCCTGCTGCACCTCGCCAACGGGACAGCCACTGGGGTCCCTTTTCGACTGGGTGTTCTCGTCAAAAACAAGACGTCTGGCAACCCTATTTAGAAGGCACTGGTGGGAGTTACAGCTTTGCTTGCTGATTCTTTACTGTGTCAAGTTATTTGATTCCTCACCCGTGTGGGCACCTCTCAGCACTCTCTTTCCTCAGAGGCCTGGAACTCTAGAACCTCTGGCTCTTCACCCCACTCCAACCGGGAAACCACCTCAACCCTGAAAATCCTGCTATGGAGAAAGAGAACAAATGAATCTGCGGGACATTTCTCACAAAGCATGTTCCGTGATTTTAAACCTGAGCCTGTTTTAAAGCAGTAAAATCCTAAATACACACTCAGCTGTATGTCTTCATCAGTCACATTTCTTTCCAAATACAGACAAATTCCTGCAGTTCAAAAGGTGTATGTATGAGGGGAGGGGGAGCTGAGAAAACGTTATATAAACATTTAAAAAATAGTGGGAAAGGGAGCAAGGTGTGAGGAGGTTTGCTTTTTTAAATCAACATTTGAGGATGAGATAGAAAACAGCAAAATCTGAGGAGATTTGATATTAAAAGTCGATAACTGGAGAAAAATGTGAGGGGATTTTATGTCCTTATTCAATAACTAGGGAGAAAAGAGGTAACTACAGAGGAATTTAGATCAGCACTCAGAATCAGAGTGGATATTCAATAAGTAATAGGTACGATGGTAAGAAAATCGCAGGCTGTGGCTTTGTTGCAGAAAGCACAATGTTTAGCACACACTGCAAATGTGAGCGGTGTTGCGACCACGTGCACCAGGTCGCAACACCCACCTACATTCCCTGTAAGCTGCACGGCCGCGCACCAGGATCTCAAGAGCCGCCCAGGCAGGTGGGGCAGAGGCGCCCCTCCCCTGGCCCACCCGAGCTGCTGGGGAGAGGGGCCCCTCCCCTGGCCTGGCCTGGCCTAAGCCCACTGGAGCTGCCGCTCCCTGGGGGTTGGAAGAGTGGGGCACTGTCAGCTGAAACATTCCGGTGACCCAATTTTGGGTCCCGATCCACAGGTTGGAAAGTTTGATCTAGAGTACATGGAGCCCCCTCCCCGAAGGCGTGGGAGCATGTGTAATTCCATGTGCAAGTGAATGACAGAAAGGTAAGAGACGTGTCGTTCCACGCGTAAAAATCTACAGAATTGTAGTTTCAGTCATGTCACCCTCTGCGCTGTAGTGGGGGACTCGATGTCATCCGGATCCCAGGGCCAGGTCCCACAGTTTGTGGACATTTTCACTACAGTGTCATCGGAACTGGGTTGAGTCGGGTATCACTCGAAAGGCCTCTCTCCCATGGACACGCTGGTACCAAGCATGTTTTTAATTTTTTTTAATTATACTTTAACACAGGCATGTCGGCACAGGCAGCCTCACAAAGAAACTCTGGCCCTTGACTGACTGTCCTATGACAAGATGGGGGAGGTAATATCTTTCACTGGGCCAACTGCAGCATAGATGCAGCAAAGAAGAGCTGTCTTACAAAAAAAAGAGGAGTGGGTATTTGGGGAGACATGGGCTTAAACTGCTGCAAGGAAGGTTTGGGTTGGACATTAGGAAAAACTTTCTAACTGTCCGGGTGGTTAAGCGCTGGAACAAATTGCCTAGGGAGGTTGTGGACTATCCGTCACTGAAGGTTTTTAAGAACAGGTTAGACAAACACCTGTCAGGAACAGTTTAGTTATTAACAGAGAGCCATGTTTTCCATAGGACGGATCGGGGCAGTCACCCCGGGCCCTGCGCTTTGGGGGGCCCTGCTCCTCCACCCCGTCCCTGCTTCAGTGGGACCTGGCGGGGCCAGGGCAGTGCGGGAGTGGGGGCCCTCAGCTGTGCTACCAGCCCAGCCCTGCTGTGCCCTGCCAGTACCTGGCGGCGCTCAGGGGCAGGGGCTTGGAGGAAGGGGTGGAATAGGGGTTCGGCTGGGCAATGGCAGAGCAGGGGCTTGGGGGAAGGGGTGGAGTAGGAGTGGGGCCTAGGGTGGAGTGTGGGGGTTGTCCTGGGCCCCACACCTCCCTAGGAACAACCCTGGTTATTACATGGTCCTGCCAAGAGTGCAGAGGACTGGACTAGATGACCTCTCGTGATCCCTTCCAATCCTGCACTTCTATGATTCTATGCCATATTTTATCTTCTTTCTGCCTTTTTTCCCCCTTTCTTGCTGTTTTAAAACTTTCCCGATTATCTCTGAAAGGTGTAACTAGGTCTATGATTATAGTTTCTCTTTCTATCATTCATATTTGGTCACCTTTGTGAAATTGTTTAATCAACTTTATTTAGAATGGCATTAACCACAGACTTCATGCATGTGAGGAAGTGGGCTGTAGCCCACGAAAGCTTATGCCCAAATAAATTTGTTAGTCTCTAAGGTGCCACAGGATTCCTCGTTGTATTAACCACATTAAAGTTATTTTTCTCTAATGCTTCTATATATGTGTTAATACTTCTTTATTCTGCTGTTACTAAGGTCTGGGCTGTAATACAGACTTACATCAATCCATACCCGGAATGGCATCGTTATATCAACCTAACCCCTAGGCCGTGGATACACTGGCACTTTACAGCGCTGCAACTTTCTCGCTCAGGGGTGTGAAAAAAACACCCCCGAGAGCAGCAAGTTACAGCGCTGCAAAGCGCCAGTGTAAACAGTGCCCCAGCGCTGGGAGCGTGGCTCCCAGCACTGTAAGCTAATCCCCACGGGGAAGTGGAGTACCTGCAGCACTGGGAGAGCTCTCTGCTGGCGCTGCGACCACACTCGCACTTCAAAGTGCTGCCGCGGCAGCGCTGTACAGCTGCAAGTGTAGCCATACCCCTAGAGTAGCCAGTGCTAGGTCAGTGGGAGGGTCTCCCGTCTCCTCTCCCGGAGGTGGATTCACTATCCCAATGGGAGAGCTCTCTCCCGTCAGTGTAGAACGTCTTTACATTAAAGTGCTGCATCAGTGCAGCTGTGCCAATGCAGGGTTTTACATGCAGACCTGCCCTACGATTTTGTAAATTATTCAATGGCTATTTAGAAATGCACAGGCTGCATTTAAATTCGTTTCCTCTAAGAATGCATGTTAGCACTTGATTCTTCTGTCATTAAGACTATGAACACCTGTTTGCAGGACTTGATTTAGAATTGCACTAAATGTACAGAAACCATATATTTTTTCTCTAAAAATGAGGAGATGGCATCAAGGCTATATTTACTCCTTTCATTGTAATGCTTCCAATAAGGATATATTAGGTAGAGAAGGTACGTGAAAGAGGGCTCCTTTATATATAGGGTGACCAGATGTCCCAATTTTATAGGGACAGTCCTGATTTTTGGGTCTTTTTCTTATATAGGCTCCTATTACCCCCACCCCCGTCCTGATTTTTCACATCTTCTGTCTGGTCACCCTATTTATATCCCAGGTGAGTGCTCTGACCACTGGGCTAAACGCTACCTCTTCCTTGCTAAAATGGCATTGGCACCGAAGGCCAAGAAAGGGTTTGCAGTTAAGATTCCCACGCAGAGGGTGGTGCCTCCCTACAGGCTGGATTTAGGGACCTCTTTCTAAGAGCCAAGTGCGGCCCTATCGTATTTAAAAAAATAGGACTTAGGAGCCTTTGAAAAACTGTTCCATCCAGCCTGCCAAGGCCACAAAAATATTTCATCGCCCAATGAAATCAGTGGAAAATGTTGCATTCGATGAAGTGGGCTGTAGCCCACGAAAGCTTATGCTCAAATCAGTTTGTTAGTCTCTAAGGTGCCACAAGGACTCCTGTCTTTTTCAGTGGAAAACAGGGTGTCCAGATGTCCCGATATTCAGGGCTTGTTCTAATGCAGGTGCCTGTAAAACACACACACACACACACAGTCTGGTCACCCTCACAAGAGCCTACAAGTCTTTGTGGCTCTGGGCCGCAGCGATTTCCCTTCCCAGCCCCGCCCCAGACTGAAGCAGGCTCGGCCCGAACCATGGGGCAGTTTCCCCAGAGCCTGCGGGGGTCCGGCCCCGGGGCCCCACGAAGGCAGGTTTCCCCACGCGAGTCTCGCTCACCTTCGCTCTGCGCTGGGGGCCCCGCCGGGAGACGGGCCCGGGAGCAGCAGCCGCGGGAGGGGGGGTTGTTGGGACGCGGGCGGGGCCGGGCTGAACGCGGCAGTGAATCCGAATCACTTCCTGCCGCGGGACCCGTTTCCATGGGACACCGGTCCCCGGGCGGAGCCGCTGCTGCTCCCAGCGCAGGGTGCGGGGAGACTCAATGACTGCCCGGCCGGGGGCCCCAGCCCCGACCCGGAGCCTGCAGGAGACGGAGGGGTGGGGCAGCCGGAGGGTTCCCGGCTGGGAGACGCGCGGCCGAGGGGGGGTCCCCCAAAGAGGTCCCTGCTCCGCCCCTGTCGCTGGAAAGAGACCCTGAGTTGGTTCTCACACTCCCAGGTACCAGCTGCATCTCCGGCCTCGGGCAGCCCAGTGTCCAGCCCTGGGGCTGGAGGTGTGCACGGTGGACGGACGGACGGACAGACACACACACACACACACACACACACACACTCTCTCTCTCTCTCTCTCTCTCTCTCTCTCTGCTTTGGAGAGGGGGAGGGGAGAGAGAGAATAGTTTTCTGGTTAAAAGCTCGTTGTTCTTTCTCAGCAGTGTTGTTGCCTTTTGGCGACACGTTTTCCCAGTGAATCCATAGGCGGGACAAGCTGGGCTCAGACCTGGACCCCATGTGGCAGCCTCAGCACTTGTGAAAATCAGGCCAGGTACTGAGGGAACTGGGTACGGATTAAAGAGCCGAAATGTAGATGCTTCTTCATAAACCTTAACTCAGGCGTTTCCCCAGGACAGCAGAGTCTGGAACAGCTGTCTGCAGGGGAAGAATCTGAGCTAAATGGAGGATTGAAATGGACATAAGCCCCTTCTGAAACCTCCAACTTCCCTTCTCACCCTGTCAGGCCGCAGAACCATGTCCACGTTTCGCTGGAGATCATCCCATCCTGCCAGGTGCCTGGGAAGGGAAATGGCTGCAGCAGAGCCGGTGACCTTCAAGGAGGTGGCTGTGTATTTCACAGTGGAGGAATGGGCCCTGCTGGACCCAGGTCCGAGAGCTCTGTACTGGGATGTCATGCAGGAGAATTATGAGACCATGACCTCGCTGGGTAAGGATTCCTGTCCCCTGGGGTATGAGAAGCATCTGGGTCAGATTCTGTGCAGGGATCTTCACTGGTCCCCCAGAATTCAGGGGGATCAGGCCATGTAATTTGCAGCTCCTGTGTCTAAGATACTGTTCCTGGGTCAGGGAATGGTCTGGACGTCAGTGGCCATAAGCCGATTATGGTGGGGAGAAATGGAAACTTACATGGAGGTGAGAGATGGGGACAGATTCAGAAAGACAAGTGGTAGGTGGAGGGGAATGGGAGTTAGGGGGAGGGGCAATAGGGAGCACAGAGAATCCCTGTTGGGGGGGAGGGGCACACAGAATCACTGGAGGGGAGAGATGTTATATAGGGAGTAGGGAGCGGGGGGATGGGGAGAGGGGAAAATGGGGGCACGTAGAGCCTTTGCCATGAAGGAGAATGAGATGCCCTGCTATGGGAGAGGGAGGGAATGGGGCACACATCACACTCCCTGGAAGGAGGCAACGAGGGGCTGCAGTGAATCCCAGAAATAAAGGGAGATGGGAGGGTGGCATGTGGGGAGCATGTGGAGGAGGAATGGAGGGATGCCAGGAGCCCCCGGTGTGTGCAGCAAGCTTGGGCTGCACAAGCAGTGCAGTGCGGAAGAAGTGTGGGGGCTGTTCTCTGCACAGACACAAGAGAGGAAGGCTGCTCTCCTGTTTTAGGAACTGGCCGGGGACTCAGGAGACAGAGTAGATCCCTGGTTGTGCCACAAACTCCTTGTCAGTCACTTAGGCTGGTTTCAGAGGGACCAGAGGGAGGTGACTTGCACACCTCTCCCCTTATGCTGCTTTGAAAGTCCCAGCCGTGGTCTCTCTGGGCCTCGGTTTCCCCTCTGTGAAATGGAGATGAGACTCTGCCCTTTGCCTGGCTCGCCTATTGACAGCGAAAGCCCTTTGGGGCAGGGACTGTCTCTCACTGTGTGAATATTGGGGGCTTGCTGTCAGAGGAAGGGTGACCCAATGGTTGGGGCACTGACCTGAGACTCTAGTTCAGTGCCCTGCTGTGCCCCTGACATCTTGCCTGACCTTATGCTAGTAACCTGGGGCTAGATTCAGAGAGGAACATTGAGCATTGCCAGGACTCCCAAATCCGGCATTATGTGCCTGCGCTCCCTGTTTCAAGGAGAGATGGCACGTCTGGATGAGATTCACAACTCCCGGCAGCCTAGGTGGCACCTCCCCCAACCTAGCCAGCTAGCGATGCCCATCAGAGGGGGGTTTGCACAGCCCTGCCCCTCTCTGAAAGAAACGCCTAAATCCAGTCTACAGGGAGGCATCTTGCTCTGCCTTGGAGTCTCAGCTGCAAGCGTGGGCTGCGGGCGATCACCGGCTCTAGCCCCCTCTGTCCCAGAGATCTCTGGTGTCTCCTAGTGCTCAGACCCTGTGCTAATGGTAGGGGACAGACAGGTAAGTGCCACTGACAGCACAAAGGGGCCCTTATTCCGGTTGGGGATTCCAGCTCCTGCTGTAATTAATACTCCCTTTCCCTCCTGCAGCAGCAGCAGTGGCAGAGGGTTACAAGAATTCCTTGTGCTGAACTCCCTGACTCTGCTGGGATTCCTCATCGTCAGTGCTCCACTGTTCTCCCTCCCTCTTTAGCAGACACCCCAGGACTAGAGGGGGCTGTAAGGAGGGGCCCTGCAGTGCCAGACGGTCGACAGCAGCAGTGGGGAACTGATTGACATGTCTGGCTTATTCTTTTGTTCCTTGTCCCATGGCCTGTGTGGAGTTTGCATTCAATCAGTGCTGCCATTGTTTGAGGTTCATGACTTTCCAGCAGTGACGCATGATGGGAACTGAACAGATTTACAGGGCATTGTGTCTGCGTGTGAGACGCGCTGTGAGCAAGAGGTTACTCCCGGTCTCTGGGGCTCTGGTGCACAGAGCAGCTCGAGTGGATATACAGGGCAGTTCTGTCATTTGACAACCATGCCCAGTCCAGGGTGTAGCCAGCTGCACTGTGGGAGCAGAGAAGGAAATGAGCTCGACAGATTGAGAGGACATTTTGTGCTGCTGTGTTTGAGGAATTATCTGTGCGGTTCTTACTGTCCGCAGCGCCATGAGCCTGGTTCATCACCATGTCAGACAGTGTCTCTGTGCGCTGCTATGGGGAGCTTTGGGGAATCAGTGGCCCTGGAAAGGGCCAAAGGGTGGTGGTGGAAGCCATCTGAATATGAGCATCCAGTGTGATGCTGTAGCTAAGAGAGTTAATGTGATCCTGGGGAAGCTAAACAGAGGACTATGAAGTAGCAGTAATGAGGGGCACTTCATTAGTTGATCATATGGCATTAATTAGACCATTAGTGGGAACTGTGTCCAGTCCTGGTGTTCACACTGCAGAAAGGATGTTGACAAATTAGCACGGGTTCAGAAAAGAGCTGCAAGAATGATTAGAGGCCTAGATAACCTGCTTTATAGTTTCATAGTTTATAAGGCCTAATCGGATCATTGTGATCATAGAATCATAGAAGATCAGGGTTGGAAGGGACCTTAGGAAGACATCTAGGCCAACCCCCTGCTCAAAGCAGGACCAATTCCCAACTAAATCATCCCAGCCAGGGCTTTGTCAAGCCTGACCTTAAAAACCTCTAGGAAGGAGATTCCACCACCTCCCTAGGGAACCCATTCCAGTGCTTCACCACCCTCCTAGTGAAATAGTGCTTCCTAATATCCAACCTAAACCTTCTCCACTGCAACTTGAGACCGTTGCTCCTTCTTCTGTCATCTGGTACCATTGAGAACAGTCTAGATCCATCCTCTTTGGACCCTCCTTTCAGGTAGTTGAAAGCACCTATCAAATCCCGCCTCATTCTTCTTTTTTGCAGATTAAATAATCCCAGTTCCCTCAGCCTTTCCTCATATGTCCTGTGCTCCAGCCCCCTAATCATTTTTGTTGTCCTCCGCTGGACTCTTTCCAATTTTTCACATCCCTCTTGTAGTGTGGGACCCAAAACTGGACACACTACCCCAGATGAGACCTCACCAATGTCAAATAGAGGGGAATGATCACATCCCTCAATCTGCTGGCAATGCCCCTACTTATACAGCCCAAAATGCTGTTACCTTCTTGGCAACAAGGGCACACTGTTGACTCATATCCAGTTTCTCGTCCACCGTAACCCCCAGGTCCCTCTCTGCAGGACTGCTTCCTAGCCATTCGGTCCCTCTTCTGTAACAGTGAATGGGATTCTTCTTTCCTATATGCAGGACTCTGCACTTGTCCTTGTTGAACCTCATCAGGTTTCTTTTGGCCCAATCCTCCAATTTGTCTAAGTCCCTCTGTATCCTAGCCCTACCCTCCAGCATATCTACCACTCCTCCAAGTTTAGTGTCATCTGCAAACTTGCTGAGGGTGCAGTCCACACCATCCTCCAGAGCATTAATGAAGATATTGAACAAAACCAGTCCCAGAACCGACCCATGGGGCACTCTGCTTGAAACTGGCTGCCAGCTAGACATGGAGCCATTGATCACTACCCGTTGAGCCCGACGATCTAGCCAGCTTTCTATCCATCTTACAGTCCATTCATCCAGCCCATACTTCTTTAACTTGCCAGCAAGAATACTGTGGGAGACCATATCAAAAGCTTTGCTAAAGTCAAGGAATAACATATCCATTGCTTTCCCCTCATCCACAGACCCAGTTATCTGCTCATAGAAGGCAATTAGGTTAGTCAGGCATGACTTGCCCTTGGTGAATCCATGCTGACTGTTCCTGATCACTTTCCTCTCCTCTAAGTGCCTCAGAATTGATTCCTTGGGGACCTGCTCCATGATATTTCCAGGGACTGAGGTGAGGCTGACTGGCCTATAGTTCCCCGGATCCTCCTTCTTCCCTCTTTTAAAGATGAGTACTACATAGGGGGAGGAATCGCTCAGTGGTTTGAGCATTGGCCTGCTAAACCCAGGGTTGCAGGTTTAATCCTTGAGGGGGCCATTTAAAGATCTGGGGAAAAAAATCTGTCTGGGGAATTGGTCCTGCTTTGAGCAGGGGGTTGGACTAGATACCTCCTGAGGTCCCTTCCAACCCTGATATTCTATGATTAGCCTTTTTCCAGTCATCCGGGACCTCCCCCAATCGCCATGAGTTTTCAAAGATAATGGCCAACTGCTCTGCAATCACATCCACCAAGTCTTTTAGCACCCTCGGGCACAGCGCATCCGGCCCCATGACTTGTGCTCATCCGGCTTTTCTAAATAGTCCTGAACCACTTCTTTCTCCACAGAGGGCTGGTCACCTCCTCCCCATGCTGTGCTGCCCAGTGCAGCAGTCTGGGAGCTGACCTTGTTTGTGAAGACAGAGGCAAAAAAAGCATTGAGTACATTAGCTTTTTCCACATCCTCTGTCACTAGGTTGCCTCCCTCATTCAGTAAGGGGCCTGCACTTTCCTTGAGTTTCTTCTTGTTACTCTTAACATCTCTTGCTAGCTGCAACTCCAAGTGTGATTTGCCCTTCCTGATTTCACTCCTGCATGCCTGAGCAATGTTGTTATACTCCTCCCTGGTCATTTGTCCAATCTTCCGCTTCTTGTAAGCTTCTTTTTTGTGTTTATGATCAGCAAGGATTTCACTATTAAGCCAAGCTGGTCGCCAGCCATATTTACTATTCTTTCTGCACATCGGGATGGTTTTTTCCTGCAACCTCAATAAGGATTCTATAAAATACAGCCAGCTCTCCTGGACTCTTTTTCCCCTCATGTTAGTCTCAGGGATCCTGCCCATCAGTTCCCTGAGGGAGTCAAAGTCTGCTTCTCTGAAGTCCAGGGTCCGTCTTCTGCTGCTCTCCTTTCTTCCTTGTGTCAGGATCCTGAACTTGATCATCTCATGGTCACTGCCTCCCAGGTTCCCATCCACTTTTGCTTCCTCTTGTCTGACCTCCTCTGTTACAAAGGTTAATAGGAGTACCCTGAATTCCTGTTTAAACAGGGTGATTCTTTTGGAATAAAACTCCGTTCTTGATATAAAAATTTCCAGTGATGGTGAAACCACCAGAGCCCTGGGTAAGTTTTGTCCAATGGTAGGTTAGCCTCATTGTGAAAACTTTACAACTTATTTAAAATTTAAATATCTCTCGCTTCGACTTCCAGCCATTGGCTCTTGCTGTATTTGTGTCTGCTGTATTAAAGAGCCATCTATTGTTTTATTTCTGTTCTCTGTGTAGGGACTTTTAGATTGTTATCAAGTCACCTCTTAATCTTTTCTTTGATAGGCTGGATGGGTTGAGCTCCTTTATAGGACCTGTTTTCCAATCCTTTTATGATTCTTGTGACTCTGAGGCCTGTCTAATTTTTCAGCATCCTTCTTTCATTGTGAGCACAACTGTCAAATACAGAGGTAATATCACCTCTCTAGACCTCCCCCAGATATGCCTCCAAGGATGTCTGTAGCCACTTTGCTCACAGCAATGCACTGCATCCCAGGATAGAGTTCCCATCCTACCCGTATGGCCTACGTTCCTCATTCTCATGGTAGAACTGCACATTGAACAACACCGAAAGCCTTGCCCCCAGCATAGGAAGTGATCCCAATTGCTCTGTGTCAGGGACCTGCCTTTTTCGTTATTGACCACAACCCCAATCTGTGTGTCACTGGAATGGGGTTCCCACTCACCACGAGGGCGCCTCCTTGTGTCTAGGTCAGGGAATGCAGCTTTCCTGGTATCAGCTGCCGCTTTGCTTGCTTATTGCTTGCTTCACTCTCAACTAATCTTGGGCCTCCCTCTCTCAGGTGATGCCAGGTCACCTGTTTGGCCTCTCACAGCCTGATTATCTCTAGGAGGGCTGGGTTGGGGTGCACACCATGGGACAGTCATTTGTAAATATTATCACTAATTACTTTGTTTTCTTCCAGGTCACTGATAAAAATGTTAAGTGGAGTAGGGCCAACAACTGATCCTTATGAGAGACTCACCTGAACCCCCCCACCACCACCTTTGTTTGCAATTACATTTTTAGACCTTTTCATACGTGCCACATTCATTTTGTATCATTCTAGTTTTGTTAATCAAAATGGCATGAGCTACCAAGTCAAATGTCTGAGGACCAGATTTTAACTATATTGAACTGTCTAACTCCAGTTGGGAGCACAGTAAATGAACACTAATGGTATTACATTAACATACTGTATTTATCAGTCAATCATGTAATCTCATAAAAAAAAAAAGGATACCAGGTTAATTTAATATTTATTGAACCCTTCTCCTTTTTTCTGTATTATCATTCTATCCTTTCCATGTAGTAATGAAACAATACTAGACCATTGTTATCATTCCAGTTCCTCCTAATATACTTTTAAAAGTTCCTTCTTATGCTCCTTTATTCTGCAGACTAGAGAGTTTTCTTTGTGTCACTTTTGGTTCCCTTATCAATTTTGTACAATTCCCAATTTCTAATTTATATCTATTGCTATTGTTAGGTAATAAAGCAAGTCCTCACTCACCTCTCCAGCACCCGAGTTCGTGCGGAGTTGGTATGGGGCACACAATTCTGTCAGAGACCAGACACCAATGCGTTGATCAACGGGCTCACACTATCCTTAGCTCTAAAAAGCTTTAGATTAAGTGTGGCCCCTTTATTAGGGGTGAGCATCAATATTTATACACAGAAGTAAACAAAGTGATTAACAAAAGATAATGGTCATGCATAATTAATCAAGATTTTACAGGAAAAGCAAGTTAACAAGTAAATGCATAGAGATAAAGGCTAATGGCTACTAGGGAAAGGGGGTGTCATGAGTAGTTTGCAGGTCAGTGCTTTGTTCAAAAGGGTTCAGGAAGGATTATGCAGAGACAGTCAGTCTGGGTGTGTTTTGGCTCCCCAAAGTTCACCAAAAGTTTAGACCCAACATTCCTCCATTTGTAGCTTTGAGATAACTATTAATCAAAAAGCTACACCCTATTTTAAGATCTCAAGGGCCGCTTGGCAATTTTAGCCTGGGCCAATTTGAAGAGAGTAAGGCTTTTAGCTGAAGTGGGAAAAGAATAAACTGACTTACATGAGTTTATGAGGGAGGGGACACACTGAATACAGCAACACAGTATTATAAGGACTACTATGGCCCCAACAACACCCACCAAGAGTTTTTTTTTTTTTAACCCACCCAAATCCGGGCAGCCAATTTCATAAGGCTCCCCCAATTATAAGGTGGCTGGCCAGAGGAGTAGTTTTTAGCCATTTCCCTTAGGTGTTTGGTACGTTGAAAAGTGTTAGAGTAGGTGTCATTTACAAAAACACAGCATTCTTCATAAGCAGAAAATAAACTAAAAAAGCATAAAAAAACATACAGTTGTCAGAATAAAGGGTCCTCTCATTTTTTTCGAGTCAATTTAAGTCTAATGTCTGAGAGAGGTAAGCTGGTCCACTGGTCGAAGGCAGTGTCCTCAGTGGTGACAAGAGCTGCTGGTCCGTCACTGTGGTCCACTACGGCTGGCTTGACGTGGGAGTGGTGGATCCAAGATTTGCATCCTTTCAGGAACACTGCAGTCTGGGTTGTTAAAAGAACCTGGTGGGGTCCAGTAAACCTTGGCTGGAGGGTGTCGTCACGAACGAACTTTTTGGCCCAGACGAAGTCCCCTGGTTGGAACGGGTGGATCTGTTCCTCCAGCGGCACGGTCTGGGAAAACTGCGAGGCTTTCCAAAGGGTACGGAGGCGAACCTGTAGGGAGAGAAACTGACACGCGGTTAAATGATCCCCTCCCAATAGTGAAACATCAGCACGTGGTAGCGCCCCGCCTTTGAAAGGGGGGGTGTTCATAGAGCAGTTCAAAGGGGGATAATCCCAATGCGCGGGTTGGGCGAGTACGAAGGTGAAACAGGACCAAGGGAAGTACCTGAGGCCACTTTAATCCTGTTTCCTGACAGTATTTAGCCAATGTAAACTTAAGTTTCCTATTCATACGCTCAACTTTCCCGCTAGACTGGGGGTGGTAGGGTGTATGAAAGGAGTGTGAAATGCCCAGTCCTTGTTCTAAACGGCCAAGGACATGACCAGTAAAGTGAGGTCCGCGATCTGAGTCGAGCACAAGAGGGATGCCAAAACGGGGTACAATGTCTCTAAGGAGAATCTTTGCCACTGTGGCAGCAGTACAATTAGCAGTATGAAAAGCTTCAACCCAGGAAGTCAGAGGGCAAACCAAAACAAGGAGGTGCTTTTTCCCAAAAGCCTTTGGCATATCTGCAAAGTCAATTTGAAGATGTTGAAATGGAGCAGCAGGCGGAGGTCTTCCACCCTTAATTTTGTTAAGAGGTGGAGCAGGTTCATTACGCTGACATGTGCTGCATGCTTTCACTATTGATAGGCAATAGGGTTGAATGCCTGGAGCATACCAAAAGCGAGCGATGGTGTCCACGAGGGCGTGCGTGCCGTAGTGACCCCCTTTATCATGGTGCCAGCGAACTGCCACGGGGTATGTGGAGCGAGGGAGGCAGGCTCGGCCATCTGGCATAAGCCAGGTCCCTTTGACCAGAGTGGCCCCGAGGCTCTCCCACGATTGTAGTTCAGCAGCGGGTACTGGTACGGGGTGCGGTGGAGTAAAGGAGGAGGCTGCAATAGCCAATGTGGGCATGGCTAAAGGTAAGGTGGCAGCCTTCTTAGCGGAGGCGTCAGCCAGGGCATTTCCACGGGTAACGGGGCTACTATCTTTAGTATGGGCCCGGCAGTGAACTACAGCCAGGACAGAGGGTTTTTGGAGGGCGTCCAAAAGCTTGTGGATGAGGGGGAGGTGCTGAATGGGTTTACCGGCAGCTGTCTGGAAACCTCGAAACTTCCAGAGGTGGATATGACAATGCACAACTCCAAAAGCATATTTGCTATCAGTAAAAATGGTAACGGTCTTACCAGCGGCCAACTGGCAAGCTCGGGCCAGGGCATAGAGTTCAGCGGCTTGGGCTCCCCAGTTGCCTGGCAGTGAGGCGGCCTCTTGAATGTCCCATTTAGAGGTGACAGCATAACCAGTGAAACGCTTGCCATCAACATAGAAGGAGCTTCCGTCCGAGAAGAGGATGCAATCGGGGTTGTCCAGTGGCACGTCAAACAGGTTGTCTCTTATCTGTAAGATGCTGTAAACTACTTCCACACAGTCGTGCTGATCCTGGAGGACTGGCAGGTCAGGAAGCAAGGTAGCTGGATTAAGGGGCCCACACCTTTCAAAAATTAGGTTAGTGTCTTCTAAGAGTTCGGCCTCTAGCTGTTGCTGACGATGGGCCGAAAAGACTTGGGTTGTGCCCCTACGCAGAAGGGCTGACAAGGCATGAGAGGTCCAAACCGTGGTAAAATGACCCAGGGTTAGGCTCTTTGCCTTTGTGATCAGCAGGGCAGCTGCTGCCAGAGTCCGGGTGCAGGATGGGGTTCCCTGAGCGACAGGGTCGATTTGCTGAGAGTAAAAAGCAAGCGGGAAATGGTGGGGCCCGCTCAGCTGGGTAAGGACACCACTAGCAATTCCGCCCCTCTCGTGGACAAAAAGGTGAAAGGGTTTGCTGTAATTGGGGGGGCGGAGAGACATGGAGAAGGCCACACTGTCCTTGAGTAACTGAAAGGCTTGAATAGTGTCCGGGGACCACTGCAAAGGGTCAGGAGCAAGGTTAGCAGTGAGTCGGTGGAGCGGTTTGCTTAACTCCCCGCAGGACGGCAACCAGGGGCGACAGAAGCCAATTAATCCTAAGAAACCTCGAAGTTGTTTCTTGGTGTTCGGTAGAGGGCAGTTTTGAATAGTCTTTATGCGGGCTGGGTCCATCTGTCTTCCCTCTGGGGTTAACAGGAAGCCCAGATATCGGACCTTTTGTGAGACCCACTGAATCTTTTTAGGGTCTACCTTGTGGCCTCTGGTGTGTAGGTATAATAAAAGTGCCTTACCATCGATGCGGAGGGCAGCTTCTTCGCGATTACCTAATAGGATGTCATCTACGTATAGGACCAATGTGGATCCCTGCGGACTGGTGAAACCTTCCAAGTCGTGGCGGAGGCACTGGCTGAAAATCGTGGGGCTGTCTCTGTAGCCTTGAGGAAGTCGTTGCCAGACATAACTTTGTCCCTCCCAGGTGAAACCAAAGAGATACTGAGAGTCTGGGTGCA
This sequence comes from Gopherus flavomarginatus, assembly GCF_025201925.1. NCBI lineage: Eukaryota > Metazoa > Chordata > Testudines > Testudinidae > Gopherus > Gopherus flavomarginatus. The sequence continues at coordinate 11,790,508 of NC_066626.1, read as the reverse complement.
CAGGAATGCTGAAAAAAGCTGATTTTAAGTCAATAACAGTGAACCACTCAGCATCCCAGGGGATTTGGCTGATGATAGTAGCTGGGTCAGGAACTACTGCATGAAGAGGGACCACATACTGATTAACAACTCGTAGATCCTGTACAAAGCGCCAACGAACAGGGTCTCCGTCCTTTTTAGGAGGCTTTTTGACAGGCAGTATAGGGGTGTTACAGGGAGTGCGCTGAGGGTGGACTAGCTTTTGTGCAATGAATCCCTCGATAATGGGGCGGATGCCCTCCCGGGCTTCCAGCGACAGGGGGTATTGAGGGACTGACGGGGGGGTTAAGGAAGGCTTCACCTGAATCCTTACGGGCTCTGCCGAAAGGAGCAGGCCAACATCAGTGTCAGAAATTCCCCAGAGGGTTGAAGGCAAGTCAGTGAGGTCAGGGGAGAGAGAGGGGGGTGTTTCCCAATTACCCTGAGTAGGGGCCGAATCTCCTAACACTGTCATCAATAATCCTACCCCTTCAGGAGTGCAGGTTAAAGTAGCCTCAAGCTTACAGAGTAAATCCCGGCCCATCAAAGGGATCGGACAAGCTGGGGAAAAAAGAAAACGGTGAGGAAAACATTTATCAGCATAAATAACATTCAAAGGCAAAGTGAGTCCCAGAGACTGTGGGTTGCCCTCCACCCCAGTCGCAGTTTTAACCTCAGAGGATAGCCAGGGAGAGGGGGCATGATTTAAAAGAGAGAAAGTAGCCCCAGTATCAATGAGGAAAGAGACAGGCAGTCCCTGGACTGAAAGGGTTAAACGAGGCTCTTTGCTGGGAGGGGAGAAAGTGAGAAAGGAGCCGGCTAAAGACATTAAGGAAATAAGACCATCACATTGTTTGTCTTCGCCCCCGGGGTACCGTCATTGAGGAGGCTGAGTTTGCTGCAGCTGCTGCTGTTTCCCGTAGTTGATCCAGGCCTGGGGAATGGGCTGAGCTGGTGGTGCAGCTGTAAAGGCATCTCTCTAACTATACTTTTATTACTTGCAAGAGATTTGACAGGGACATCCTCTGGGCTATCCTCAGGGGGGGGGCATGCACCCTGCTGTATCTGTTTGGACATTAGCCTAGTAACTACTCCTCCCGAGGTTTGCCCCTCCATTTCCTCCTCATCCTTCTGCAGAAATTCCAATTTGGGATTCTGCAGATTCCCCTCTGCTACATGGAGAGAGTCCCCCTGCGGAGGAATAGGGGCAGGTGCAGAGGGGACCAGCTGACGAGTCAAAACACGCCGTGGTTTACACCCTTTATCGAAATAACCTGGAGGGGGTTCACTCTTGGGAGAGTACCTGACTGCCATAATTTTTAAAGATTTCCACAGCTCTGCTGCTGTGTTCCAACAAAGCCAGTAACATAACTGTCCCGGATGGTCTTTTTCGATCTGGCTCTTTACTCCTCTTAAGGCAGCCTGTTCGAAAGAGCCATACGAAGGCCACCTCATCTCCGGGTCGGCCAATACCGCGGTATACCCAGTCCAATTCCTTACACATAGTGTGTACAACTTCTTCCTAGACATTCCTGTCTGTACTGGGAGTTTCCCTTCGTTCCATAACTTATTTACAATCCCCAACGGACTCTCAAGAGGCACGCTAGTCCCTTGACCCATGGTGTCTGACAGGAGCCCTCCAACTGGCGTTTACCCTGCTGTCCAATACACGACCCCTCAATATTGAATTGGCTGGGAGAAATCTCCTGTGGCGCCTTGCCAATTCATATATGAGTGGTCTGACCACTGGACAGAGGTACCGCACCAGAAGGAATCCCGGACGAGCCCCCAAATTGTTAGGTAATAAAGCAAGTCCTCACTCACCTCTCCAGCACCCGAGTTCGTGCGGAGTTGGTATGGGGCACACAATTCTGTCAGAGACCAGACACCAATGCGTTGATCAACGGGCTCACACTATCCTTAGCTCTAAAAAGCTTTAGATTAAGTGTGGCCCCTTTATTAGGGGTGAGCATCAATATTTATACACAGAAGTAAACAAAGTGATTAACAAAAGATAATGGTCATGCATAATTAATCAAGATTTTACAGGAAAAGCAAGTTAACAAGTAAATGCATAGAGATAAAGGCTAATGGCTACTAGGGAAAGGGGGTGTCATGAGTAGTTTGCAGGTCAGTGCTTTGTTCAAAAGGGTTCAGGAAGGATTATGCAGAGACAGTCAGTCTGGGTGTGTTTTGGCTCCCCAAAGTTCACCAAAAGTTTAGACCCAACACTATCAGTTTCCCCTTTTATCGTTTGTTATATATTTAAAAACAATATATGGCTTCTTTTATTTGTGTGTGTGTATATATGTGTGTGTGTGTCTATATATATATATATATGCTTCTGTTTCCCATTTAGCTGGTGGTTTTTGGTTAATTGGCTTTACTATACAATATGTCCTTCCTTTTTCTTTGCGGAATTGTGGCTTTCTTGGAAATCTAGTGAAATGTTATTGCAGTTCTACACAAGCATTTGCTTTTGTTTCTTTGTAAGTTCATTCTCCCAGCAGTTTTGCCACATAGTTGTTTGTAGCTTTGTGAAACTAGTCTTTCTAAAGTGTGTGTATAGATATAGATATATTCTTGGTTTAGAGTTGGTTCCATTTCCACATACCCAATGCAGAGTGAGCTGCATTGCCATATTGGAGCATTACCTTTGGATTAAATTCTCCTTTGTAACTGAAAGGTGTTGATAAATTGCACTGCAAATAAAATAAATAAAGAATGGAATTCTGCAGTATTACCAAGGGAGGAGTGAACTCTTTCATATGCTTTAACATCTCTCTTTTTCAAAATGTCTGTGTAGTGTGATTTAGGCTATTTGCACATAATAATGCCACAACAGAGGTGTTTAATGAAACTTTGATTGATTACAGCATTTTGTTTCTTTTTCTGTATGTGGTGGGTAAAATCCTTACACTGTAGTAATTTTTACATTGTTGAAGAAATTGGGCAGGTTTAGTCTATAAGAGAGAAGGCTGTAGGGGCACATGATAACCGACCTCAAGTATGTAACAGGCCTTTAAAAAGAGAAGGGTGATGAGTTGTATCACATGTTCACCGAAGGACAGGACAAAAAGGTATGAAGCAGTGGAGATTTCAGTGAGATATCAGAAAAAACTTTCTAATGCCAACAGATATATTGTCACTGGAGAAGATGATGTAGGGAGGTTGTGGATTCACTGGAGGTTTTAAAGAGGAGTTGAGAAAAACCTGTCATTAATGGTGAAGTTTGCTTAATCCTCATTAAGCATGGAGGGAGTGTGGGGGAGCTAGACTAGATGACCTCCCAAGGTCACTGCCAGCCTTACATTTCTGTGATTCTGTTTCCAGTTCCCCTTTCTCTATGGAGATGAAGTCTGCCACAGAGTTCCCCTGTGTTGGATGTAACACCTTTGGAGTTGGACATTTTCATCTTTTTAAAGAAATTCTGAGGGCACTTTATGGTGAGATGCTTAATGAGCTCAATCTGTTTTTCTCAACAAAGAGAAGGTTGAGTTCTGACCAGTCCTACTCAGAAAGGATCTGGAAAAAGGGGTAGACAATGACGTGGCAAAATTTGCAGATGATAGAAAATTACTAAAGATAGTTAAGGCCCAGGCAGATGGCGAAGAGCTGCAAAAGGACCTCTCAAAGCTGGGTTACTGGGCAACAAAATAGCAGATGAAATTTAATGCTGATAAATGCAAAGCAATGCACATTGGAAAACATAATCCCAACTATACATACAAAATTATGGGATCTAAATTAGCTGTTACCACTCAAGAAAGAAATCTCGGAGTCACTGTGGATAGTTCTCTGAAAACATTCACTCAATGTGCAGCAGCAGTCAAAAAAGCAAACAGAATGTTGGGAATAATTAAGAAAGGGATAGATAATAGGACAGAAAATATCATCTTGCCTCTGTATAAATCCATGGTACGCCCACATCTTGAATACTGTGTGCAGATGTGGTCACCCCATCTCAAAAAAGATATATTGGAATTGGAAAAGATTCAGAAAAGGGCAACAAAAATAACTTGGGGTATAGAATGGCTTCCATACAAGGAGAGATTAATAAGACTGGGGCTTTTCAGCTTGGAAAAGATACGGCTAAAGGGAGATATGATTGAGGTCTATAAAATCATGAGTGGTGTAGAGAAAGTAGATAAGGAAGTGTTGTTTACTAGTTATCATAACACAAGAACTAAGGGTCACCAAATGAAATTAATAGGCAGCAAGTTTAAAACAAATAAAAGGCAGCGTTTCTTCACACAACGCACAGTCAACTTATGGAACTCCTTGCCAGAGGATGTTGTGAAGGCCAAAACTATAACAGGGTTAAAAAAAAAGCTAAATAAGTTCATGGAGGACAGGTCCATCAATGGCTATTAGCCTGGATGGGCAGGGATGGTGTCCCTAACCTCTGTCTGCCAGAAGCTGGGAATGAGCGACAGAGGAGGGATCAATTGGTGATTCCCTATTCTGCTGATTCCCTTTGGGCACCTGGCATTGGCCACGGTCGGTAGACAGGATACTGGGCTAGATGGACCTTTGGTCCAACCCAGTACGGCCGTTCTGATGACTTGATCCTTGTACACAAAGGTTAACATGGGAAATAGGACAGGGGTCTTCAGTCTAGCAAATAAAAGGAGAAGAAGCTGCTATAGTGGGAAACTGAAGCCTGATCAGTTCAGGCTAGAGATGAAGTGTAAATACAGAGCAGTGATGAGAATTAACCACTGAAACATCTTACCTAGGGGAAACATCTTACCCAGGGACCAGCTGGATTTTCCGTCGCTTGAGAAATGTACATCAGCCCTGGAGATCTCTTTGTAACAATGTGGTCTAGCTGAGTGGACGAACAGGTTTCAGGGGTCCCCCGAACAGGGCCAGTGTTAGACTTGCTGAGGCCCAGGACAGAAAGCTGAATCCCGAGGCCCTGAGCCTGCCACCTGGGGCTGAAATCAAAGCCTGAGCACGCTGAGGGTGTGGGGCCCTGGGCAATCGCCCTGCTTGCTGCCCCCTAACGCTGGCTCTGGCTTTATATGCAAAAAAAAAAAAAAAAGGTGGTTGTGGCACAGCTGGGCCGGGGAGTTTTTAAAACATGTTTGGGGGGCTCAGAGAGAGAGAGGCTGAGAGCCCCTGATTCAGCTTAATGAGATGATATGGATTTGCATTTATGGACACAAGTCAGATATTAGGAATGGCAATATACAGAAACCTTGTACGACTGGGATAATCATATTCAGTAAATCATAACCTTTCCAATGATACCCTGCAAGAGCCATCTTGCATAAACTATATTTCAGTTAAAAAGCGACAGATTCCTGTGGCACCTTATAGACTGATAGTTGTATTGAAGCATGAGCTTTCATGGGTGAATACCCACTTCGTCAGACACATTTCAGTTATGTCATATTCCTAGCATAAGTATGTTTTCATAAAGCACATGAAATGCCACATCACACACACCACACAAGGAAGTTCTTTGCTCTCCTCGCTGCACTGCGGTGGGGTCTAGTGATCATTTTTCCCGGCCCAGGGTGGATGTTCCTCTCTTGATTTCCTCACAGCTTGAATTAGGCACCAGCGAAAGGCGGCAGTAAAGGACCAAAGCCCCAGTGAGCCAGTTGCTGCCCAGACACATAGTGAAGGACAGTCTCCACTCCAGAGAGATCCCCTCCCGTCTGGCTGGCATTGTGGAGGGACAGGAGCGTGCGTTGGGACGGGGGAGTGGCAGTGATGGGGACGTAGTTGTACCCTCCATAGCTAGAGCAGATAGCAACACAGCACAGATCCCCAGGGAAGTACGTTGGAGCCATTCCCTAGGCAGAGTGGAGGAACTCTTACTCCAGACCAGTGTGTCAAGGGCTTTGTACGATTTAAAGCCCAGTCCCCATAGGGTGGGGTTGGCGAGAGGAAGGAAGTGAAATCAGGAAGGCCAAATCACACTTGGAGTTGCAGCTAGCAAGAGATGTTAAGAGTAACAAGAAGGGTTTCTTCAGGTATGTTAGCAACAAGGAGAAAGTCAAGGAAAGTGCAGGCCCCTTACAGAATGAGGGAGGCAACCTAGTGACAGAGGATGTGGAAAAAGCTAACGTACTCAATGCTTTTTTTGCCTCTGTCTTCGCAAACAAGGTCAGCTCCCAGACTGCTGCACTGGGCAGCACAGCATGGGGAGGAGGTGACCGCCCCTCTGTGGAGAAAGAAGTGGTTCGGGACTATTTAGAAAAGCTGGACGAGCACAAGTCCATGGGGCCGGATGCACTGCATCCGAGGGTGCTAAAGGAGTTGGCAGATGTGACTGCAGAGCCATTGGCCATTATCTTTGAAAACTCATGGCGAATGGCGGAGGTCCCAGATGACTGGAAAAAGGCTAATGTAGTGCCCATCTTTAAAAAAGGGAAGAAGGAGGATCCAGGGAACTACAGGCCAGTCAGCCTCACCTGAGTCCCTGGAAAAATCATGGAGCAGGTCCTCAAGGAATCAGTTCTGAAGTACTTTGAGGAGAGGAAAGTGATCAGGAACAGTCAGCATGGATTCACCAAGGGCAAGTCATGCCTGACCAATCTGATTGTCTTCTATGAGGAGATAACTGGGTCTGTGGAGGAGGGGAAAGCAGAGGACTTTAGCAAAGCTTTTGATATAGTCTCCCCCAGTATTCTTGCCTTCATTAGTGATCTGGAGGATGATGTGGACTGCACTCTCAGCAAGTTTGCAGATGACACTAAACCTGGAGGAGTGGTAGATACGCTGGGGGGTAGGGATAGGATATAGAGGGACCTAGACAAATCAGAGAACTGGGCCAAAAGAAACCTGATGAGGTTCAACAAGGACAAGTGCAGAGTCCTGCACTTAGGACGGAAGAATCCCATTCACTGTTACAGACTAGGGACCAAATGGCTAGGAAGCAGTTCTGCAGAAAAGGACCTGGGGGTTACAGTGGATGAGAAGCTGGATATGAGTCAACAGTGTGCCCTTATTGCCGAGAAGGCTAACGGCATTTTGGGCTGCATTAGTAGGGGCATTGCCAGCAGATTGATGGATGTGATCATTCCCCTCTATTTGACATTGGTGAGGCCTCACCTGGAGTAGTGTGTCCAGTTTTGGGCCCCACACTACAAGAATGATGTGGAAAAACTGGAAAGAGTCCAGCGGAGGGCAACAAAAATGATTAGGGGATTGGAGCACGTGACTTATGAGGAGAGGCTGAGGGAACTGGGATTGTTTAGTCTGCAGAAGAGAAGAATGAAGGGGGATTTGATAGCTGCTTTCAACTACCTGAAAGGGGGTTCCAAAGAAGATGGATCTAGACTGTTCTCAGTGATACCTGATGACAGAACAAGGAGTAATGGTCTCAAGTTGCAGTGGGGGAGATTTAAGTTGGATATTAGGAAAAACTTTTTCACTAAGAGGGTGGTGATGCACTGGAATGGGTTACCTAGGGAGGTGGTGGAATTTCCTTCATTAGAGGTTTTAACGTCAGGCTTGACAAAGCCCTGGCTGGGATGATTTAGCTGGGGTTGGCCCTGCTTTGAGCAGGGGATTGGACTAGATGACCTCCTGAGGTCCCTTCCCTCTCCTTGGTCCGGCAACATCTATTGTCTGGCACAAGTGGAGCATGCTGGCGGTTCCTGCCCTGGAGCTCTGATGTGGCCTCAGGTCTGTGCTGCTGGCCCCTCTGCAGACACCCGGGGTCCCAGCTGCCAGCCCCAGGTCCCCCTTGGTCCCCTCTGCAGTTGCCAGGTTCCTGGCCGCTGGGCTCAGCTCCTGGTCCCGACCCAGGGCTCCGCCGCTGCCCCCAGCTGTGGTCCCAGCCTTACGCCTGTCCATGCCCCTCACTGCCCCAGGCTGGGACCACAGCTGGCGGTGGCTGCGGAGCCCTGGGTCAGTGCCAGGAGGAAAGCCTGATGGCCAGGAACCTGGTGGCTGCAGAGGGGCCGGCCGATGTTGACCTCCTCTGGTCCGGCAAGTTCCCTGGTTCATCATGGTCAGGTCCTGAAGATACCGGACCAGGGAAGTGCGACCAGTAGCAGTGACATGGAATGAACCTGATCAGCGTTTGTTTCCTTGCACCTTACCAGGATTTCCAGTTTCCAAACAAGACCTCATCTCCTGGCTGGAAGGCGGGGAGGAGCTGTGGGTCCCTGATCTCCAGGGCTGTGAGGAAAGGGAGATCCCAAGTGATGCCCACACAAGTGAAGAATCACCCAACTCAGAAACCAATTGCTGTATCCTTTTAGCAGACATTACTCATGCATTTTCATTACGCCTGTCTGACCCTTCAGCTCCTGCTGTCATCTGTACTCAAGGGGTGTGGAGGAAGGATGGGTCCCTTTCTCTCTTCTCTGGAGCAGGATATGGGTGGAGTAGGATTCAGCTCTGAATAGTTCAGTATCCCCAGCAGTTATTTGGGTGTCTTCCCCTCTTTCCTGTTCCCTTTTGAGGTTCCCTGTCCCCCGGCACAGGAACTGACTCCTGTCTGGATTCTCTCTCTGTCCTAGCAAGTGATGGGACGGTGAGTGAGAACGAGGAGAAGAATCCTCAGCAGGAAGATCCTGAGCGAGTGGAACCACAGGGAACGGTATCGGGAAGAGGTGAAGGGGACATTTCCCAGAGTCCCAAGCAGGGAGAAACCCATGAGAGTCAAAGCAGTGCAGAGAGGCAGCAGGGAAACCACTTGGAGGAGACACTGGTTAAATCCACTCAGCAGAAGAGGAGTGAAGAAAGTCAAAGAAACTGTTCAACAGAGAATCCACACTGGAGAGAAAAGCTTCTGGTACAGATCAGAGCTTATTAGACATCAGAGAATCCACACGTGCAAAAGCCCTTACAAGTGTCCAGACTGAGGGAAAAGCTACAGACACAGGTCAACCCATAGTGGGCATCGTACGCTGCACACAGGAGAGAAGCCCTATAAGTGTCCTGACTGCAGGAAAAGCTTTGGTCAGTGCTCACTCCTTACTCAGCATCAGAGACTCCACAGAGGGGAGAAACCCTACAAATGCTGTGAGTGCGGGAAAAGCTTCAGTCGGAACTCAAACCTATCACATCACAGAACTCACACAGGAGAGAAACCCTTTAACTGCGGGAAAAGCTTCAGATACTGGTCAACCCTTTTCAAGCATCAGAGAATCCACACAGGAGAGAAGCCCTATAACTGCCCTGACTGCGGGAAAAGCTTTGCTCAGCACTCAGCCCTTAATAAACATCAGCGACTCCACGAAGGGGGGAGACCCTACAAATGCAATGAGTGTGGGAAAAACATCAGCTGGAAACATCTCCAATCACATCAGAGAATCCACACAGGAGAGAAGCCCTATAAGTGTGCTGAGTGTGGGGAAAGCTTCAGGAACAGTTCAATCCTTATTCTCCATCACAGAACCCACACGAGAGAGAGACCCTATGAATGTAGTGAGTGCAGGAAAAGCTTCCGTCAGAAGAACGCCCTTCTATCACATCAGAGAACCCACACAGGAGAGAGACCATATGAATGTCTTGAGTGCGAAAAAAGCTTTAGGAACAAGGCACACCTTATTAGACGTCAGAGAACCCACACAACAGAGCGACCCTATGAATGTAGTCAGTGCAGGAAAAGCTTCCGTCAGAAGAACGCCCTTCTATCACATCAGAGAACCCACACAACAGAGCAACCCTATGAATGCCTGGAGTGCGGGAAAAGCTTCCATGAGAATTCACAATTTCTATCACATCAGAGAATCCACACAGGAGAGAAACCCTGTATCTGCCCTGACTGTGGGAAGAGCTTCTGTCAGAACTCACACCTTCTATTACATCAGAGAATCCATGCAGGAGAGAGACTTTTTAACAGCTCTGACTGTGGGAAAAGCTTTGCTCAGTGCTCACCTGTTTTTGAACATCAGGGACTCCACATGGGAGAGAAACCCTACAAATGCAGTGAGAGTGGGAAAAGCTTCACTCGGAAGTATTCCCTTCTTTACATCAGAGAACCCACACGGGAGAGAGACCCTCTAACTGCCCTGTCTGCGGGAAAAGTTTCTATGAGAGAGCAGCTCTTATTCAACATCAGAGAATCCACATGGGGGAGAGATGCTATGAATGCAGTGAGTGTGGGAAAAGCTTCACGCGGAAGTATACCCTTCTCTTACATCAGAGAACCCACACGGGAGAGAGACCCTAGAAATGCAATGAATGTGGGAAAAACTTCCATCAAAAAGCACACATGGTATCAAATTAGAGAATCCACACAGGGGAGAAACCCTATAATTGCCCCATCTGTGGGAAAAGCTTGAGCCAGAGCTCACACCTCCTATTACATCAGAGAGTACACGCAGGAGAGAGGCCCTTTAACTGCTGTGACTGCGGAAAACCTTCAGTCACAGGTCAGCCTTTGTTTCTGTCTGGAGAATCCACACAGGGAAGAAACCCTTTTAATGTCCAGAACGGGGGTAAGCAACCTGTGGCACCAGTGCCAAAGGCGGCACGTGAGCTGATTTTCAGTGGCACTCACACTACCCAGGTCCTGCCCCCTGGTCTGGGGGGCTCTGCATTTTAATTTAATTTTAAATGAAGCTTCTTAAACATTTTTAAAACCTTATTTACTTTACATACAACAATAGTTTAGTTATATATTATAGACTTATAGAAAGAGACCTTCTAAAAACGTTAACATGTATGACTGGCACGCAAAACCTTAAATCAGAGTGAATAAATGAAGGCTTTCACAGCACTTCTGAACGGTTGCTGACCCCTGGTCCAGAATGTGAGGAAAGCTTCAGTGTGAGCTCAGCCCTTCCAGCACATCAGAGAATTCACAGTGGAGAAAGACCCAATGAATGTATTGATTGTGTGAAAAGCTTCAGTCAGATCGCATCACAGAACACACATGAGAGACACACCCTGCAAGTACCCTGGTTTCGGGAAATGCCTTATGTCACAGCTCAAACCTCAGAACACATAAGACAATCCACAAGCAACACAAACCCAAGAAGCATCCTGGCTTGCAATGGGACAGGTAAACAACACTTCTGCCAATTCCCACGAATCTCAGTGGGTCAGACCAGATGTGCTGGCGTGGCCATGTAACGAGGACACGGCATAATTATTAAAGCAGAAAATGAAATCGCTTTCCCAGAGCAGAGCTGTTTAGAACTGGGGGAGGTTTCAGTTGAATATTAGGAAACACTGTTTCACTAGGAGGGTGGTGAAGCACTGGAATGGGTTACCTAGGGAGGGGGTGGAATCTCCTTCCTGAGAGGTTTTGAAGGCCCAGCTTGATAAAGCCCTGGCTGGGATGATTTAGAGGGAACATGGTGTGTGCTAAACCTCCCCTCCATCAGATATAGGAACCTCTCTCCATCTGTGACTGACAAAGCAGGAAAGGTGGATGCTCCTCTGCCGTGGGGCTTGCTCCAGTTGGTGGATTCAGAAGCCACCTAAGTCTGCACAAAACGGTGGGGAAAAATCGCCTAAGAACATTACCGGACTAAGTCTAGGATTTGAATCAGACAATGTTGTGACTAAAACTGAGGTGGTGCTGATTTCACCTGCCACGTGTGCACTCACAACAGCCAGAGTTTCTGTTCCCACTTGTCCGTGTGGTGCTCAGCTGATCTTACTGCCTGAACGAGCTGCCCGTCAAAGCTTTGGTTTGTGGGAATCCATCGCTTGGGGGCTAATTTTCTTTGGTTGCCTTGTTTCAGCTCTATTCCTAACTTTAAGAGCTACTCAGGGCCGCCCAGAGGATTCCGGGGCCCTGGGGCCGTCGGCAGCAGGCAGTTCCGGTGCACCCTCCGCAGCCATGCCTGCGGGAGGTCCGCAGGACCCGTGAGACCGGCAAGCGGCAGGGGGCCCCCCGCACGGCGAAATGTCTGGAGCCAGCCCTGTTCGGCGGCAGGGGACCCTTCCATTCTGGAACCCGCCGCCGAAGTGCCCCGAAGACCTGTGGCGGGGGCCACCTGCCGGCGAATTACCGCCGAAGCGGGACCCGCCGCCAAAGTGCAGCCCGCTCTTCGGTGGTAATTCGGTGGCAGGGTGCCCCCGCCGCGGGTCTTTGGGGCACTTCGGCATCGGGTCCCGGAACGGAAGGGCCCCCTACCGCCGAAGACCGGGTTGCACTTCGGCGGCAGGTCCCGCTTTGGTGGTAATTCGCTGGCGGGGGGTCCTTCCGCCCCGGAGCGGAAGGACCCCCCCGCTGGTGAAGACCGGGAGCAGAAGAAGCTCTGGGGCCCAGCCCCGCAAGAGTTTTCCGGGCCCCCCAGAGCGAGTGAAGGACCTCGCTCCAGGGGCCCCGAAAAACTCTCATGGGGGCCCCTGCGGAGCCCAGGGCCTGGGGCAAATTGCCCCTTTCCCCCCCCCCCGCCAGGTGGCCCTGGAGCTACTGAGAACTGGGAACTCTGCCAGTAACTGTATTGTACAATCACCCACGGAGCTGCCTTTGCATTACCTGCTTCCTTACGCTTGTCTCCTTTGGGACATCACACCATGTGTGAGAGCAAGAACAGCCATCTTCTAACTTCACAGTCTCACTTCAATCTTTGTGTACATGAATACGTCTACGTTAATTTTAACACTGTTGTGTGTTTCTAACTACAGAGTTGTTTAATGGATTCCTGCTTTACACTCCAGACTAGCCTCGTGGGAGCTTCATTAATTCCTGTTTTACCTTTGCCTATTTTCAATTTTAAAAAAGCAGGGTACATGGTGGTAGTTCTCTTTCTATATTTGAATAATACAGTGTTCGCCCATGGATGTGTGGTATTATCTTTAATACAAAACTAATGATGTAATAATGGCTGTTTTAGCTTTCATGTAGTTGACTCTCCTTTAAATTCTCTGACCTCAGCCAACCTAGCTAGTTTCATCCAAATTCCTTTTTAGTTTAAAGGTTTAAATATCAGGTTAATTATAGTTGTTGTAATCTAGTTACTTCACTGAGTTTATTCTTATTTACCTGATACTATTTCTTTATAAAGTTCAGCTGCAGGGCCGTCCCTGGGGGGTGCAGGGCCCGGGTCAGAAGTCATGTCACTTCTGGGACTGACCATGCCGGGTAGGGGCGTCTGGAGCAGGCGGTACCTCCCCAAACAGCCAGGCACGGCCCTGCCCACAGTCGGGACCCTGAGGAGCAGCTTCAGCAGCGCCGCTGGGCTCCAGGCCGGGGACGGGGGCCATGGTGCCCGCCTTCCAGAGGCTGCAACGGTGCCACTGCATGCTCCTCCTCCCCGCCCCCCCAGTGCTCTCTCCAGCCTCTATCTTGGGTGGAAGGAAAGGAGCTGGGTCAAGTCTCTTCCAGCCAGTGGTTCTCCTGTCGCCCTTGTGGCACTGGCCCACAGGGCCCCCAAAGCACGGGGCCCAGTGTGGTCGCCCTGATTCACCGTCCCCTAGGGACGGCTCTGTTCCACTGTTGAACTATTTCGCTACTAGTTCATCTTAATTAGGATATATAACCTGCTGGTGCTCTTAGTGAATACCAGTGTGGATAATGCACACAGTTCTTTGGATGTTAAACCTAGTTTTATACCACTAGTCCATTAACTAAAGCTAACCAACCTTGTTTGAATTTACTATTTCAGGATGTCATGTTTAGCACAGAGGTTAAGTTTAGCTATATTGTATCCTTTGATTTATTTACAGTTTTAATCTATTGTATCTCATTTGTGTAAAATTTGTTTATTTAATTGTTTGTTGGTTTCTTCCTAATTGATTAAGTAATATATTATTTAAATAAATATTTCTCTATTTCAAATTCAAGTTCAATTGTTTATTTTGGGACTTCCCTTAGTGCAGAGGAAAAAGAATCCTTGGGAAATGTTTCTGTGGATACATCCTAGATGCACTAATAACCATAATCAATAATGTCATGTTTTCATTTCCTTTACCTAAGCCACTCAGACAAGAAGCAATTAGCAATTCCATCTAATTATTCTTTCTCCTAGTTATCAGTTTTAATAGTTGTTTCACTCTGTTGGTGATTTTACTTTGAATATTACCTGGTTTTACCCCATGCTCCTGTCATTCTGGGAATCCGTCTGCATCCCTGGCTTATGAATCATTGTCCTGTGCACTGGACAGGAGAAAGGAGCTGCTTAACTCTATTCTGAGCCGTTGCAGTGAAATAGGCATTTGGCAGACCACAGGGAAGGAGGAAGAGCATCCTAAGAAGGCTGCAGTTTGTGGAGCAGTATCTGCCTCTTGTTGTAGGTGTTTGCTGCATGTGATGGGATCTCCAGGTATAACCCAGAACTGGGGTACCGCTGTGCTCCCCTAACTCTCTAGCCTGGACTGTCTCTCACACAGCTTTGCTAGTGACAAATAGCAAACCCCTCCAGGCACTGTTATCACTCAGCAACTCAGCACAACAGGTGGAGCCCCACACCCAACTAGATTACATGGATACTCCCAGAACTACTCACAAATCACACAGAGTAAGCCAATTACCCTCCCCCCCCATCCTTCAGCTGCCCAGCTTTGCACCTCAGAGCCATACTGGATGGCCTTGGTCAGAAGCCTGAGCAGTGTAAGTTCATAAGCCAGTCTGCCCCCCCGTCCCTCCGATGTGCAGAGGGCACGCACTGGACTTTGTAACCTGAACGGTGATTTCCCAAACACTTCAAGCGAAACACACTGCGTTAGGTAAAATATAAACCTGGTTATTTACTGCAGGAAGAGTTTTTAAGTGATTGTAAGTGGGAGGTGCAAAAGGTTTGAGATAATTACCAAAGAAAATAAAAGATAAGCAGCAGCTAATCGAAATCTTAAACCGTATTATGTTAGGCAGTATTTAGAACAAGCAGTTTTCTCACCCCACTGGATGTTAGTTTATAATAAGGCTCCATGTTTGTCATGGAGGTCATGGATTCAGTGATTTTCTGTGACCTCCATGACTTTTGCAGCAGCCTGGCTCCGGCGCACCTCAGGCAGTCCTTGCACCAGTCATACTGGTTGCTGCTGGGGCATCATGGGCCACCGTGCCCCTGCACCATCCCCCAGGAGCAGCAGAGTTTGGGCGTGGGAGGAGACAGGGTTGGAGCACAAGACGGGTGAGATGGGCTCTAGGTGGCGCTTACCTGGGGGCTCCCCGGAAGCGGCGACGTCCCCCTCGCTCAGCTGCTAGGCAGAGGTGTGGCCAGTTAGCTTTGCACGCTGCCTCCGCCCAGAGCATTGGCTTTGCAGCTCCCATTGGCCAGGAGCCACAGCCAATGGGAGCTGCAGAGGTGGGGCCTGCAGGCAGAGGCAACTTGCAGATCTGCGTAGCCATTCCTCTGCCTACCAGTGGAGCCAAGGGGAAGTTACCGCTTCTGGAGAGCCCCAAGGTAAGCGCCACCCAGAGCCCATCTCACCCGCCGCAAGCCCCAATCCCCTCCCACACCCAAACTCTGATGCTACCTGCGGGGGAGGCATGGTTCCCAGGCTGTGCGTCTTTGCCCCCCCCCCCAGCACCAGTGGGCAGAGCCGGCTCTAGGTTTTTTGCCGCCCTAAGCAAAAAAAATTTTGGATGCCCCCTCCACCAGTGCCCTCCCCCACCCACACCGCCTGCCTCCCCAGCCCTGGTCTCTCTCTTCCCCCCCCCCGGCACCCCTACCACCCCAGCACTGGGCTCCCCCACACAACCGTGACCTCCTCATTCACCACAGCAATCCCCGTTTACACCTCCAGTGGAGATCAAACCATTTCTCCTATTTTTATTTCACTTTAGTATAAATCTCCCCCCCCCATCCCCCGCAACCCCAACTTTACTGTTCCAAATGCATGTGGAAGGCGCAGGGACTAACCCTCAAACCTTGTACCCGGAAAGGGATGGGGAGCTAGTAAAGAGGGTTCGGGCAGAGGAGCGGGTGTGGGGGGCTCTACACTGGCAGAGAAGCTGGATGTGATGTACTCGCGGGGGGGGTATCAGGAGGGTTGGGGGAGAAGAGGTGCAGGGGAAGGGGGAGGTGCGGGAGGAGAAGGCTGGGGAAGGGTACAAGGGGAGAGGTGCGGGTGTGGGGGCACTTGGGGGCTCTACACTGGCAGAGAAGCTGGATGTGATGTACTCCAGGAGGGGGGTATCAGGAGGGTTGGGGGAGAAGAGGTGCAGGGGAAGGGGGAGGTGCAGGAGGAGAAGGCTGGGGGAGGGTTCAAGGGGAGAGGTGCGGGTGTGGGGTGCTTGGGGGCTCTACACTGGCAGAGAAGCTGGATGTGATGTACTCGCGGGGGGGTATCAGGAGGGTTGGGGGAGAAGAGGTGCAGGGGAAGGGGGAGGTGTGGGAGGAGAAGGCTGGGGGAGGGTTCAAGGGGAGAGGTGCGGGTGTGGGGTCCTTGGGGGCTCTACACTGGCAAAGAAGCAGGATGTGATGTACTTGCAGAGGAGGGGGGGTATCAGGAGGGTTGGGGGAGAAGAGGTGCAGGGGAAGAGGGAGGTGCGGGAGGAGAGGGCTGGGGGAGGGTTCAATGGGAGAGGTGCAGATGAAGGGAGAGTACAAGGAGAAGGGGTTCAGCAAAGGAGCGATGGGCGGAGGTACACGTGGAGGGGCTGTGAGTGGGATGGGGGGTGCAAGGGCTGAGAGAGGCAGGCGCTGACAGCTGCTTCCCCAGCCCCGTGCAGGTAGAGCTGAGAGGACAGACACTGATCCCACAGGTGCCCGAGCCGTGGGGGTCCCCTGGCGGGGCAGTATCCCCCGCTGCCCCGCTCGGAGTCGTCTCTGCCTCTCCCGGCCCAGGGCAGGCAGTGTGGGGCTGAGGCAGGAGAGGTGTGCACTGGGCTGGGTCTGGGGGCAGGAGGCGGCAGTTCCCTGGCAGCTGTAATTAATACTCTTTCCCTCCAGCAGCAGCAGTGGCAGAGGGTTACAAGAATTCCTTGTGCCGAACTCCCTGACTCTGCTGGGGTTCCCCATTGTCAGTGCTCCACTGTTCTCCCTCCCTGCTTTAGCAGACACCCCAGGACTGGGGGGGGGGGGGGCTGTAGGGAGGGGCCCTGCAGTGCCAGTCGACAGCTGCATTGGGGAAATGATTGTCAAGCCTGGCTAATTCTTCTGCTCCTTTTTTTCTAGACTTCCCTGTTTCTAGTTTATTTATTGCTAACAGTTACCCTTTTATCATTTGTTATATATTATAACTTCTTTTGTATATATCTGCTTTTGTTTCCCATTAACACAGGTTGTTGGCTGGTTGTTTCTAAACAGTACGTCCTTCCTTCTTCTTTGTGGAATTGTGGCTTTTTTGGAAATCTAGTGAAACATAATTGAAAATTAGCTTACTTAAATTAGCATTATATTAGCTTACATAAATTCTTTCTACCAGTCAGATGATTCGCCAGATAATTGTTTGTAGCTTTGTGAGACTGACCTTTGTGAAGTGCCTGTGTGTGTAAATAGTGATATATTCCTGATTTTGGCTTTGTTCCATTTCCACATATCAAATGCAATCTGAGCAATGCAGAGTGAGCTGCATTGTCTTGTCTGAATATTACCTTTGCCTTAAATTCTGCTTTGTAACTCTCAAAGGTCTTCATAAATTGCACTGCAAACCCCCCCCCCCCAAAATAGAATTCTGCAGTATCACCAAAGGAGCAGTGAATGCTTTCATATTCTTTAAGGTCTGTGTAGTGTGATTTGGGCTCTTGGCCGCATGATAACTCCCAAATAGAGGACTTTAGCAAAACTTTGATCCATTACAGGTTTTGTTTTTTTGTCTTTTTCTGCATGTGGTGGGTAAAATCCTTACATTGTGGTAATTTTTGCAACGCTGATGGAATTGGGCAGGTTTAGTCTATAAGAGAGAAGGCTGTAGGGGTCTGGTCCGGGAGAGTTGGCAATCCTATATGTGAGAAAAGTGGATCCTTCAACCCAAAGTCTCTGGGAATTGACTGTAGGTGAGAAACCTGCCTAGACTAAGACTGCAACTTGCTGCAGTTAACTTTGAGTGACAAGAAAGTGTGTTGTGTTTGTAACCTTTCAAATCCTTCTCACACTTCCTTGAAATCTCTTAAACCTACATTCTGTCATAGTAAACTTACTCTTGTTTTACTACAAAGCGTCTCAGTGCTGTTCTGTTGAACTGAAGTGTGGGAATTTGGATAAACTACCAGGTTGGTGTGTGACCTGTCTCCTTGGAGGCACCAAACTTAGTGACTTCTCTGAGGATTCAGTGCGAGAGACTGGGAACGGCTGGGGAGATGGCTTTGCGGAGACTCAGGGCTGTTGGGGTCACCCTGCAGGGAGTACCCAGGCTGTGGAAGCCAGCGTGAGGCCATTGCGCTGTGAGACTGCTGCAGGTGTCAGGGATCTGAGCCGAGCTGCACAGGACAGATGCAGGCCGTGAGGGACCCCTTGCAGGTCTGAGTGAGCCCCCAAAGGATCACACCATGAAAGGAAGTTCTTTGCTGTCCTCCATCTTTCCTGGCCCAGGGTGGATGTTCCTCTTGATTTCCTCACAGCTTGAATTAGGCACCAGCAAGAGGCGGCAGTAAAGGACCAAAGCCCCAGTGAGCCAGTTCCTGCCCAGACACGTAGTGAGGGACAGTCCCCACTCGAGAGAGATCCCCTCCCATCTGGCTGGCGTTGTAGAGAGATAAGAGTGTGTGCCTGGGGACAGGGGAGTGGCAGCGAGGGGGACATAGTTGTACCCTCCGTAGCTAGAGAGGGTAACAACACAGCGCAGCTCCCCAGGCAGAGTGGAGGAACCCTTGCTCCAGACCAGTGCCTCAAGGGCTTTGTACAATTTATAGCCCAGTCCCTGTAGGGTGGGGTTGGGGAGAGGAAGGAGCTGCTCTGGGTTTTGCTGCTCAGATGCTGGTGTTTGTAGTAACAGTGCTAGGGAATGAACATGATCCACATTTGTTTCCTTGCACCTTACCAGGATTTTCAATTTCCCAGCCTGACATCATCTCCCAGCTGGAACAAAGAGCGAAGCCGTTGGTCCCTGATCTCCAAGGACATGGGAAAGTGAGATTGCAATTGATGCTTGTTAGAGGGCTTATTCCTTCACCCTCTCACTTCCCTGGTCCTTCTGGCATGAACACAGAGCAACAATACCCGAAGTCCAAAGGTGCAAACAATTTGATGTTTATTGGGGTGAACTTCCAGCAAGCATGATTCCAGTTTCCTTCCTCAGTGTCCCCTTTCCCAGCTCTGACACCACAGAGCCTTGCCTGTGTCCCTGTTCCCATTCACTGTTCCCATTCCCCCCTGTAGCAGAGTCTCCTCCTGGCTCCTCCACAAACACAGTCAGAGGACAGCTGAAGAGCAGCACCTGTGTTCTTTTATTGTTTGTGTCTGTTCCCACCACCTGTTATTTACAGAGACCAATGCTCTGGGAGACTGCTAACTTCCCAGCCAGCAGGGATCTAGAGCCCACCCTCCTCCCTTTCCTGTCTCTGCCAGCTTTATAGGGCAGGCTGGCTACCCAAGCCTGCAGGTGGACCCTCTCTGGTAATCAGAGTGTGGCCCCCTCAGCCAGCCCAACTACTACCCTTCTTCCTCTGGAACAGGGCTAAGAGTGTCCTGGCTTGTTTCTCCTAGCCTGCACCCTGCTACACTCCCCCCTAGCAAACCATGATTCCAATTCCCCCAACCCCAATCCCTGTTCCCATTCCCCCCTTACTTCCTGACTGACTGCAGACTATGTAGTAAAACTTGAGTTCTGCTTAGCTATACCTTAACCAATCATTTTACTGAAATTTAACTAACCAATCCTAACATACTGTAACATGGTTATTTAACCAATTATATCCCACCACCTTAATTGGTTTACACCCAACAAAATTAATTATACAGCAGCCAGAAACAATCGCAGAACCAGACAGAGATTATACAGCCAAACAATAGGGAAGTGGAAACTACAGGGATAGAACAATACTGAAATGAGAATTTCACATCCCAGCTATTGATAAGCGAGTTCTTGCCAGACAGGATGCTACCAAACTAAGTTTCCTTTTACATTTTCTAGACTCTTCCCTTTCTCTGGAGGTGACAGATCAGAACACTTTTCCAACAGCCCTAGATTGCCTTCTTTCAGTGTGACTAGTTTGCAATGTGAGGAGGTGACCATTCACTTCCCAGTTTATGGCTGCCTCTGCTGCTTAGCCAAAGGCCTCAGCCTAAGACTAGGCCTCAGACTGTCACAGTGAGAGAAGGCCCTTACACCAGCAGACAGTGATTTTGATTCTCTCTTTTATACCTCTATAACTAGTGTGACAAATTTCCTCCTCTACCTTGGTGGGTCCTGCACTTATTGGCAGATTTGCTCGCTTCAGAGATCTTCCCCTCTGGTGGAACCTGCAGTCTGGGTCAACTCCTGTGTCTGATCAGGAGTTGGGAGGTTTTGGGGGAACCCAGGACCACCCGGGTTCCAGCCCAGGGCCCTGTGGATTGCAGCTGTCTATAGTGCCTCTTGTAACAGCTGCATGACAGCTACACCTCCCTGGGCTACTTCCCCATGGCCTCCTCCAAACACCTTCTTTATCCTCACCACAGGACCTTCCTCCTGGTGTCTGATAACACTTGTACTCCGTAGTCCTCCAACAGCACAGCCTCTCACTCTCAGCTCCTTGTGCCTCTTGCTCCCAGCTCCTCACACCCACATGCCCCACTGATTACCTGGGAGGCTTTTAACTAGTTCCAGCCAGCCCCTGATTGGCTTCAGGTGTCCCAATCAATGTAGCTATCTCCACTGCCTTTTAGAAGGATCTTAATTGGCCCCAGGTGTCTGGATTAACCTGGAGCAACTGCCATTTGGTTACCATGGTACCAGGGATTTGTTCAGCTTGGGGCTAACATACCTGTTCCTCACTACTTGACTGTAGCCCTCCAGCCTTGCCCCACCACACTAGCTACATGATAAGAACACACCTAAATTCTTAAAGGATAGGCCTTTGCAGACAGGCCTGAATATCTCTATCCTACCAGTGCTCACAGAGGTGAGGAATCACCTGAATCAGAAATTAATTTTTTAGCCTCATGGCAAACGTCACTCATGCATTTTCATCACGCCGGTCTGACCCTTCAGCCCTGGCCATCGTCTGTACTCAGAGGATGTGGAGAAAGGATAGGTCCACTCCTCTCCCTCCTCTAGAGAGGGTTTAGGGGCAGTAAGATTCACTTCCTGGTTTGTCAGTGTTCCCAGCAGTTATTTGGGTTTGTTCCCCCCTTTTGGGGCACCACGTTTCCTGGTGCCCTGCGCAGTTCCCTGCTGCTCCAGCCCCTGCTCTGGCTCCTCCTGCCCTGCCCCAGACCCACCTCTTCTCACCCCTGCTCCGCCCCAGCCCTGCCCACACTCCCCTGAGCTCTGCAGCAGGGCCAGGCCTGCACTCACCAGAGACCCGGCCCCAGCCACACCGCCAGTGAGTGCTCGGGGGTGGTTCTCCCCTGCCCCCCAAGCCAGCCCCGCTCCCCCCACGGAGGCCCCTCCATGGTGGGGGGCTGTGTTGGGCCCCAGAATAGCTAGGGACGGCCCTGACTCCAGTGCTGATGAAAGCCTTATTTTCTACACATTCTAGAATATCTCGCCCTGGAGCCTTATTTGGGGGCACTAACCTCCTCATGCCATGTGTGTCTGAAAATGTAAAGGCAGCTACAACCTTAGGACTATGATCAGACTGAGCCAATGGATCTCTCTGACTTTTCCTCTTTCTGTAGCCACTGCTTCAATAAACAAGGCTGCTCTCTGCTGGGCTTTTTAACCAACCTGGTTCCATCATCCTGAGCAGGGGAGAAGGGAGACAGTAGTTAGAATTAATAGAATGGAATCAAAGAATATCAGGGTTGGAAGGGACCACTTTCCTCTCCTCTAAGTGCTTCAGAATTGATTCCCTGAGGACCTGCTCCATGATTTTTCCAGGGACTGACGTGAGGCTGACTGGCCTGTAGTTCCCTGGATCCTCCTTCTTCCCTTTTTTAAAGATGGGCACTACATTAGCCTTTTTCCAGTCATCCGGGACCTCCCCCGTTCACCATGAGTTTTCAAAGATAATGGCCAATGGCTCTGCAATCACATCCGCCAGCTCTAGCACTCTCGGATGCAGCACATCCGGCCCCATGGACTTGTGCTCGTCCAGCTTTTCTAAATAGTCCCAAACCACTTCTTTCTCCACAGAGGGCTGGTCACCTCCTCCCCATGCTGTGCTGCCCAGTGCAGCAGTCTGGGAGCTGACCTTGTTTGTGAAGACAGAGGCAAAAAAATCACTGAATACGTTAGCTTTTTCCACATCCTCTGTCACTAGGTTGTGTCCCCCATTCAGTAAGGGGCCTGCACTTTCCTTGACTTTCTTCTTGTTGCTAACATACCTGAAGAAACCCTTCTTGTTACTCTTAACATCTCTTGCTAGCTTCAACTCCAAGTGTGATTTGGCCTTCCTGGATTCACTCCTGCATGCCTGAGCAATGTTTTTATACTCCTCCCTGGTCATTTGTCCAATCTTTCACTTCTGGTAAACTTCTTTTTTGTGTTTAAGATCAGCAAGGATTTCACTGTTAAGCCAAGCTGGTCGCCAGCCATATTTACTATTCTTTCTGCACATCAGGATGTTTTTTTCCTGCAATCTCAATAAGGATTCTTTAAAATATAGCCAGCTCTCCTGGACTCCTTTCCCCCTCATGTAATTCTCCCAGGGGATCTTGCCCATCAGTGTGTAGGAAGATTTTCTTTGCTGCAGACTTTAAAATCACACCTCCCAGCACCCTGCGGATGTGGCCTGTTAATTATGGTTGGTCACACTTTACACAGGACAATAGCAGGATATTTGAGATTGTTGAGAAGTTTTGTAGAGGTTAAGTTACAAGTTGTATTAACTGTCTGCATGAATGTGGAGTGTATGTAAAGGGAAGAAGATAAGCATGAAGGTCATCGTTAACACCAGATAGTCAAGGGAAGAGTGGAGAGACTTGAAGACTCCACGAGCTTATTGGAAAACATCATGCCTAATGAAGGGCAATACTGATGACCCTGAAACTAAAAGTAAATGCCCACAAAGATAAAATAATGCAGATGTCAAGACCTGGCCCTTCCCCCTCCTGGGAATGTTGCCCCCAACCCCAATTGGGATGCTGGCAAAAGGACTGGTCACAGGACTCATTACAACCTGACTGTGCAAAACCTTAGACTTTAATGGAAGGGGAAGGTGCACCAGGCAGCACAGGAAGGCCAGTTGGCTAATAGTTTTGAGGTTTAATATTTCCAGGAAATAAACCCTTTCGATCTTAAAGTCTCTGGTGCCAATGTCATTTTGAGCACTCTGGGGTGTGGGAAGCAGAGCAGGCTGAGAGACTCAGCTCTCATCCACCCAACACGGCAGCCCCTAGCAAGTTATTAAAGAAGAAAGTTATTAAATCCCCCTGTACAGCGTCTGCAATACAGCACATAACACGGAGTGGTGGAGCTCCCCTCTGCAGCAGTGTCAGGCTGGGTCTGCTCCTGGGTTTCAGGCACTTCACCACTACCCAGCATTCCAGCTCAAACATGCACAGATAGACTGGCTCTTTGGCAAAACCACCTCCTGGTCAGTATCTGGGGTCACTGCCCAGAACCCCATGCAAAGGCTTGGTGGTGGTCCCCCCAGTTCAGCTCCTCATAATAGGGCAGGTCCTGGGAGCACTTCCGTAGGTCCTGTCCCGTTCCTTGTGTTCTGGTCACTCTGCCAGAGCTCCTTTCTTTCGTTTGGTACCAGGCAGTGTCCCAGGAGTGACTTCTCTTGCATTCCAGTCGCTCACAGAGCCTGGCATTCGGTGACTTGTTCAGATGAACTGGGTGTGCTCCTCTCCCCAGAGGAGAGTCAAAGGATTCTCACTCAAGCAGTAATTCTTCAAACACAAAATAACATTTGTTTAAAGGAAATATTTAGTAACAATGTGTTAACAATCAAAGAAAGGACGGGCTGTGATACACGACTCCTAGCAAAAGAGTTTCATTGCATTTTGAACTCATAGTAAGGCAATGCAATAGCCTACATCAGTGGCTCTCAAAAACTTTTGTACTGGTGACCCCTTTCACACAGCAAGTCTCTGAGTGTGACCCCCTTTATACATTAAAAACACTTTTTTATATATTTACCACCATTATAAATGCTGGAGGCAAAGTGGGGTCTGGGATGGAGGCTGTCAGCGCTCGACTCCCCATATAATAACGTCGTGACCCCCTGAGGGGTCCCGACCCCCAATTTGAGACCTCCTGGACTACACAAACCACATAGCAGACACAATGTTGCATAATACAGTACACACAGGCCCTTCATACATATATATAAAGCCTTAATACAATGTTACAACAGTATGCAACTTATTCCAATACAATAGATTAATCCCCTATACATATGGCTAAAGCCACATTACAACATGACCCATTGAAAGGCCATTACTGAGGACATTCCATGAGTGGTGGGAATGCAGGTGACAGCTTTAAACTCATTCATCCAAATTTATTGCCAGTTGTACCTGCGCATTCGTTATGTTTAACAATCATTAAAACTGACTGTCCATTTTCTCAGTCCCTCTGACCCAGCAATTGATTTTCCTGCTCAGTCAAAATGATTTAAGCTCTTTGATGGATTTCTCTGCCTGCTTCTTCAATCTCTGTTTTCTGCTCTGCTCCGCCTAATCTGCTCCAGCTGCTAACCACCCTCCCACACACTCTCGAGTCCATCAGCTCTGTCTTATGCACAATTTTGATCCTCTCTGATTGATTGCTCTTTCACTGCCAATAATTAGCTTGGTTGTCTCCAGGTGGAGTGATACCTGTTCAGCCATTCAGCTTGACCTGTCAATCATGCTGGAGCTAGTTGAGAACCTCCTCCTCACCTGACTGACCCCTTTCTGGTATTTGGAATGAAGTTAATCTCACCGGCCAATGGGAGCTGTGGGGGCGGTGCTCACAGGTGCAGGCAGCACATGGAGATCCACTGCCCCCTCCCCCAAGGGGTGTGCTGAGATATGCCAGCAGCCAGCCGTTTCTGGGCGCAGCGTGGGACCACAGCATGCAGGCAGCCTGCCTGAGCCCTGCTACGCTGCTGGCTGGGAGCCACCTGTGGTAAATGTCTCCTGGTCAGAGCCTGCACCTCACACCCCCTCCTGCACCCCAACCCCCCTGCCCCAGGTCAGAACCCCTCCTACACCCAAACTCCCTCCCAGACCCTGCACCCTCATCCCCTGCCCCAGCCCAGAACCCACTCCTGCACCCCAACCTTCTGCCCCAGACTCAGCCAATGCACACCCCACAGTTGAGAATGTTACACTGATTGTCACAATCCCCTCTGTCATATAGCATGTCCTTGGGTGTGCGTCCGTCTTCCAACCTACTCAGATAGTCCAACCAGCGCAGTCATCTTTGCTTGAGCTGGGCCGTCACACTTGCTTATTTCCCTTTGAAGAATCTCTGCGTTGGTGAGTAGAGTATGCACCATAAACAACGTAAGTGGAAACTGTTTAACCTTTCCTCCGGATGAGCATAAGTTGTCCATGTTTTCCCACCATTCATGGGAGTGCTCAGAATGCAGGCTTGGTACACTAGCATTTGGCCTTGCTGGTCAGCTGTGAGTTGTTCCAGGCTCTTTTAGTCAGTCTGCTAAAGGTGGCGGCAGCCTTTGCCATGTGAACATTTCTTCATTCAGTGAGAGGTTGGGGGTCACAGTTGAACCTAAATAGCTGAACTTTTGGACAACTTCTAGCTGGTTTGCTGCTGATGAGAGTAAATGCCTGACAGGCACTGGAAAGTCTGTCCGTGATTTCTTGTAGTAGATCTTCATCGTGAGCTGGGAGGACAGCATCAGCAAACACAAGTTCCATGATTAGCACCTTTTTTACTTTGGTCTTTGACTTAAGTCAGGACAGGCTGAACTGCTTCCCATCTGATCTTGTGTGGAGATACCAACCATCATTCACATACGTAAATGCAGAGTTTAAGAGTACTGAGAAGATTCCAAAGAGCATAAGGGCAAGAACACATCCTTGCTTCACTCCGATTTTCATCTCAATGTGTCTGAGGTGGACAGCTTAAACTAAACAGTCGCACTTGCTCTCATGTTGTTGTTGAATGGCCGTATAAGCCATTACAGAGTTGGTGGGCATCCTCTCTTTTTCTAGTATTGTAAATAGACCGGCTCTGCTGCCTGTACCGAATGCTTTGGTTAGGTTCACCAAACCGGCAACCCTAGCAATTCGCAGGCAATCTGCTGTTTGCTCCAACCTCCTTGAGCCCTGCCTGCTGGTTATAGAAGAAAAGAAAAACAGGGGTGGAAGATGGTGCCCAAAGCCCTCAACAAGGGTGCTAGGGCCTGGGGGATGTTTGCCGAAGGAAGGGAGGAGGATGTCGAGGAGGAGGTGGCAAAAGCATGTGCTTGAGCTCAGAGACCTGCAGCCGACAGTGTCAAGGAGCATGGCGAGAGAAGGAAAAAGCCTACAGCACCCAGTATTCCCAGGAGGTCTCCCATCCAAGTACTAACCAGGCCCCCACCCTGCTTAGCTCCTGAGATCAAATGGGTTCAGAGTGGTCTCACTGTAGACACAATTCCTGCTTTGCTTGCCTTTAAGCGAGCCCACAGCCTGTGCCAGCCTGCCTCATGCCACCACTGTACCTAAACCCTTCCAGCTCTCACATGCCTCCCTCCCTGCACCATGTCCCACAACCCCCACTCCGCTCCCTCCCCGCGGCCCCCACCCATCCCACCCCACACTATGCAGTCCCCACCCCGGCCTGCACACACAGCTATGCCTCCTTCCGACCCCAACCAAACACCCCCACAACTAACCCCTCACCAGGCACTCTCTCCTCACCCCGCACCCACACAAATTCGCCACCTCCACCTGACACAAAACCCTACACGTCACCCCAGGCGCAAGACCCTGCCTGAGAAGGGGCTGCCTCCCCCACATCCGCTGACACGGCACCACCTCATTGCTCGCACCCACAGGGGTAGCTCGTAGGGTTCCCAACTCGGGCTGAAGCTATTCCAGGACTCCTCCACCCGTCTCCAACATGACGTTGTGTCATTTTCTTAAACTATCCTAGTAAAATCTCCTGGGTTGCTTTCAACAGTCACCGGGAGATCGATGCCAATGCCAGGAGACTCCAGGCCAGTCCGGGAGGGTTGCCAACCCTAGCAGCCCACAGGCCAATCCACTCGGTTTGCTTCCACCTCCTAGGGCTCGCCACAGCTCACACATCCCTGGGGACGCCCTCGTGCATGTGGCCTGTCGTTTGCTCGCTCCTGGAAACCCCACTTCTGCCAAGGCCCCAGGCCTTCCACCACCACAGATGGCGGAGCCAAGAGCTGCAGTCCCTGCACCGCGGCCACTGGCCGAGTCCTGCGGCAAGACCCCCCCAGCAAGCAGAGGAGGGCAGGCAGGGTGCAGTCTCAGCCTCCCTCGTCCCACAGTGTGGGAAGGCAGGCAGCCCAGCCCCATCAGCGGGGGTGGGTGAGCAGAGCAAATGTGAAAAATTGGGACAGAGGGTGCAGGGTAACAGGAGCCTATATAAGAAAAAGACCCAAAAATCAGGACTGTCCCTATAAAATTGGGACATCTGATCAGCCTAGTGGGGGACTGGAGCCGGAGAACTGGAGCTGCATGCAGAGCGGTACGCCCACATCTTGAATAGTGTGTACAGATGTGGTCTCCTCATCTCAAAAAAGATCTACTGGCACTAGAAAAGGTTCTGAAAAGGGCAACTAAAATGATTAGAGGTTTGGAAGGGGTCGCTATGAGGAGAGATCAAGGAGGCTAGGACTCTTCAGCTTGGCAAAGAGGAGACTATGGCGGGATATGTTAGAGGTATATAAAATCATGAGTGATGTAGAGAAAGTGGATAAGGAAAAGTTATTTACTTGTTCCCATAATACAAGAACTAGGGGTCACCAAATGAAATTAATAGGCAGCAGGTTTAAAACAAATAAAAGGAAGTTCTTCTTCACACAGCGCACACTTGTGGAACTCCTTACCTGATGAGGTTGTGAAGGGTAGGACTATAACAGTGTTTAAAAGAGAACTGGATAAATTCATGGAGGTAAAGTCCATTAATGGCTATTAGCCAGGATGGGTAAGGAATGGTGTCCCTAGCCTCTGTTTGTCAGAGGATGGAGATGGATGGCAGGAGAGAGATCACTTGATCATTGCCTGTTAGCGTCATTCCCTCTGGGGTACCTGGCATTGGCCACTGTCAGCAGCAGGACACTGGGCTGGATGGACCTTTGGTTTGATCCAGTATGGCCGTTCTTCTGTTCTTATATACTTACGTAGTCACAGCTGGGGGTGGGGTCACACTTGGCTGTTTGAGCCTCCCCCAGCCTATGGGACAATTTGCTGCCCACGCCCTCCCCCGTCTCTCCCTTTACAAGACGCCGGGGAAGGCGGGATGGGCGCCCGACCCCTCAGGCAGACGAGCTCAGCGGCCACCAGGACCAAACTTCCCACTTACTGGCCCGAGGCAGGGACTGCTCCAGGCCTGCAGCAGCCTTCCCGGGCCAAAGGGCCACTTCACAGCACCAGCTGCTTCCCCCCCACACACACACACTTGTAAAGGGCCAGCTGCCAAGAGGCATGCTGGGAAGGGCTTCCCTAAGCCACCTCCCAAAAGGCCCAGGCTGCGCCCCAGGGAAAAGCCTGTCGCTTTCCTTCGGTGGAGCTGCGGCGGAGCCAGGGGGCACAAGCACAGACGGGCCTGGGGCATGTGCTGCCGCTTCAGCCAGCTGGCCTCTCGCACCTGCTGCTGGCAGGGCCAGATTCACTCATCTGGGGGCCCGGGGCTATTCGACTGTGTCCCCCCCCCCATGTACAAGTGTTTTCCTAATTTCAAACAAGATGATCCCACGCAGAGGGGGCTCCAGCCCAGCAGGGGGAATGGCAGCGTATGGAGCCACCTCCCCTTCCCGCCCCCAGCCAGGGCCAGATATTGCAGCAGGGGCTTTAGGGGCTGCAGCCCAGGGTCCCGGGCTAAGGGGGCCCACAAAATGACCTGGACTTTTAGCAGCCGCCCAGAGATCGGTTTGTGGGGCCTCCCTTAGCCCAGGGCCCTGGTCTGCAGCCC
Source organism: Gopherus flavomarginatus (assembly GCF_025201925.1). Classification (NCBI taxonomy): domain Eukaryota; kingdom Metazoa; phylum Chordata; order Testudines; family Testudinidae; genus Gopherus; species Gopherus flavomarginatus. The sequence goes on along the minus strand of NC_066626.1, from coordinate 11,761,540 downwards.
CCAGAGCCCCTGTGTTAATCTGCCCCTGCCTGCTGGTAAAAAAGGGAAAAGCAAAGCAGGGCTGGGCTGGGCGATGGTGCCCACAGCCCTCGTCCTGGGCGAGATGGTGATGGCAAAAACGTGTGCTGGAGGGAGACGTGCAGTGTGGCGAGCGCAGGCAAAAGCCTACAGCACCCAGTATTCCCAGGAGGTCTCCCAGCCAAGTACTAACCGGGCCCAAACCTGCTTAGCTTCCAAGATCAGACGAGATCGGGTGTGTTCCGGGTGGTCTGGCCCTAGACACTGCCAGTGGCTGCTTCACTGCCTTTAAGCCAGTCTCCAGCCTGCACCTGCCTGTGTCACACCAGCTATGCATTTCCCTCCTTCCCCTACCCACACACCTCCCTCCCCACACCACCGCCCCACAGCCTGCGCCTCCCTGCGTCACACCAGCCATACACCTTCCCCCCGCACGCCTCCCTCCGCACACCACCCCCCCCACCCCACAGCCTGCGCCTGCCTGCATCACACCAGCCATACACCTCCCCCCTGCACACCTCCCTCCCCACACCACCGCCCCACAGCTGCGCCTGCCTGCATCACACCAGCCATACACCTCCCCCCCACACACCTCCCTCCTCACACCACCGCCCCACAGCCTGCGCCTGCATCACACCAGCCATACACCTTCCCCCAGCACACCTCCCTCCCCACACCACCACCCCCCGCTCCACAGCCTGCGCCTGCATCACACCAGCCATACACCTCCCCCCCGCACACTTCCCTCCCCACACCACCACCCCCCCGCCCCACAGCCTGCGCCTGTGTCACACCAGCCATACACTTCCCCCCCGCACACCTCCCTCCCCACACCACCATCCCCCGCCCCACAGCCTGCGCCTGCCTGCATCACACCAGCCATACACCTCCCTCCTCACACCACCGCCCCACAGCCTGCGCCTGCCTGCGTCACACCAGCTATACACCTCCCCCCCGCACACCTCCCTCCTCACACCACCACCTCCTGCCCCACAGCCTGCGCCTGCGTCACACCAGCCATACACCTCCCCCCCGCACACCTCCCTCCTCACACCACCGCCCCCCGCCCCACAGCCTGCGCCTGCGTCACACCAGCCATACACCTCCCTCCCGCACACCTCCCTCCCCACATCGCCCCCCCGCCCCACAGCGTGCACCTGCATCACACCAGCCATACACCTCCCTCCCACACACTTCCCTCCCCACACCACCACCCCACAGCCTGCGCCTGCATCACACCAGCCATACATCTCCCCCCTGCACACCTCCCTCCTCACACCACCGCCCCCCGCCCCACAGCCTGCACCTGCCTGCGTCACACCAGCCGTACACCTCCCCCCCACACACCTCCCTCCCCACACCACCACCCCCCGCCCCGCAGCCTGCGCCTGCCTGCATCACACGAGCCGTACACCTCCCCTTCGCACACCTCCCTCCCCACACCACCGCCCCCTGCCCCACAGCCTGCACCTGCATCACACCAGCCATACACCTCCCCCCCGCACACCTCCCTCCCCACACCACCACCCCCCGCCCCACAGCCTGCGTCTGCATCACACCAGCCATACACCTCCCCCCGCACACTTCCCTCCCCACACCATCACCCTCCGCCCCAAAGCCTGCGCCTGCCTGCGTCACACCAGCCATACACCTCCCCCCCGCACACCTCCCTCCCCACACCTCCTCCCGCCCCACAGCCTGCGCCACACCAGCCATACACCTCCCCCCCGCACATCTCCCTCCCCACACCACCGCCCCCCCCGCCCCACAGCCTGCACCTGCATCACCCCAGCCATACACCTCCCCCCCGCACACCTCCCTCCCCACACCACCACCCACCGCCCCACAGCCTGCACCAGCGTCACACCAGCCATACACCTCCCCCCCGCACACCTCCCTCCCCACACCACCGCCTCACAGCCTGTGCCTGCATCACACCAGCCATACACCTTCCCCCCGCACACCTCCCTTCCCACACCACCGCCCCCCGCCCCACAGCCTGCACCTGCATCACACCAGCCATACCCCCCCGCACACCTCCCCCCCACACCACCACCCACCGCCCCACAGCCTGCACCTGCATCATACCAGCCATACACACCCCCGCACACCTCCCTCCCCACACCATCATCACCCACCGCCCCACAGCCTGCACCTGCATCACACCAGCCATACACCTCCCCCCCCGCACACCTCCCTCCCCACACCACCGCCCCCCGCCCCACAGGCTGCACCTGCATCACACCAGCCATACACCTCCCCCCCGCACACCTCCCCCCCACACCACCACCCACCGCCCCACAGCCTGCACCTGCATCATACCAGCCATACACCCCCCCGCACACCTCCCTCCCCACACCATCACCACCCACCGCCCCACAGCCTGCACCTGCATCACACCAGCCATACACCTCCCTCCCCACACCACCGCCTCCCGCCCCACAGCCTGCACCTGCATCACACCAGCCATACCCCCCCCGCACACCTCCCCCCCACACCACCACCCACCGCCCCACAGCCTGCACCTGCATCACACCAGCCATACACCTCCCTCCCCCCCATGCTCAACAGCCTCCCGGCGAGTATTCCCAATTCAAGTGCTCTGCACTGAGCATGCGCAGTTCATCTGCTGAAGCCGCTGCCCTGCCCTTACCCCCATGGGGCTCTGGGGCGGCTGTTGGCGGCGGGGGGAGTCCGGCAGCTGGAGGCAGGATGAGGCGAGGGGCTGAAGGGGCTCAGGGCTGGGGAGGAGCAGGAGTTAAGCCCAGGAGGGAGGCGCTGGCAGAGGGGGTCGGGGGCAAATCCCGGCACAGGGGGCAGCGGTTCCCGCGTGGGGGCAGAAGGGGGGGCAGCTTCCTCCAGGGCATCACCCCTCGGGGACCGCTGCCAGCAGCACGGTCCTAGGCGGGGCCGTTCAGGGCGCTACAGCGGCTCCCGCAGCTCCACAGCCGCCCCCGCTGCGCAGCCTCCTCCCTCCCGGCCCCCGCCCCGCAGCTCCAGCCCCCCTCCCTCCTGGCCCCCTCCCCTCCCCTCGCCTTCTCCGCACCCGGCGGGGCCGGGGCGGAACTGCCGGGCTCGTGGGCCGGGCCCAGGCCGCTGCTTCCTCCCCGCGAGAGCCGGACACGGACCGCCCCAGCCCCGCCCCGGAGCCGGCCGGTGAGTGAGCGGCGGGGGCACCAGGAGCAATGGGGGCGGAGGTTCCCGGCCCCTAGCCCCGCCCAGCCTCATTGCCTGCAGCACCCGGAGCGGGGGGGGACAGCCAGGTCCTGCCTCTGCCGGTCCCCGCGCCCGGCGGACAGTGGGGGCCCCGTGGGGGCCCCAGGGCATCTGCTTTGGTCCTGCTCCGCCGTCAGCTCCTGGCAGCCGCTGCACAGGCTCAGGGGCCCTTCCCGGTGCAGATACCGGGGGCTCCCCCCGGCAGCCCTGGGCTCACGTGGGAGGCTGTCCCGGCCGGGGTGGGGCACGGCCGGTTAGCCCCGTGCTTGGAGAGCGGCCGGGGAGAGGGGGAGAAATAACCGCGTACATATTAACCAGCGATCCGCTCTTCCAGCACCCCCGTCTCTTGGGCTGCACAGTCCCTAGAGGATCCCAGGGACCCCTCTGCTCTCCGGGGTCCGGTAAACAGCTCGTTCCGAGTGCGCCCTCCCAGCCGGCCTGCTTCCCATTCAATAACAGCTCCAGCCCTGCAGCTATTTACACACCCGCTGTCTGTGAGCATGAGTAGCCCCCTTCCCTCGGTGCATGTGAGGGTGAGGGTTTAACATTGCCATCCTTGCTGGCAGGGGCCATGTCTGTGCTGTATGTATTGCAGGCCCATGTCCTTAAATATTGGAGCCTATATAGGGTGTCCCCGATTTTATAGGGACTGTGCCCATATTTGGGGCTTTTTCTTATATGGGTGCCTATTACTCCCACCCCCATCCTGATTTTTCACACTTTCTGTCTGGTCACCCTAAGCATATAGCTCATTTTCTCAATCCATACTCAGAAAGCTGAATAAATGCTCTGATTGCCAGCAGTGCTGGGCACCCTGACGGGAACCCTAATGTGTCAGGCTCAGCACATTTCGGACTCAGGCCACTTTTTGAGAGAACTGAGCGTGGCTCTAAGAACCTACCATTAGATTGCTGGTTTTGAAAACTTGGCACAAGCCTTTCACCAGTATGCCAGAGTCTAGAAGGTCTGTCTGTCAGGGACAAGTCCAGTGCAAACAGGGGTATAAAACAGACTAAAAGCCCTTCTGAAATGTCCTTAATTGCTGTCTCATCCTGCCAGGCTGCAAAATAACATCCGGATTGTGCCACAGATCCACCCACCCTTCCAAGGGACAAGGAAGAGAAATGGCTTCAGTGAAGCCGGTGAGCTTCGAGGAGGTGGCTGTGTATTTCTCCAAGGAGGAATGGGCCCTGCTGGACCCAGGTCAGAGAGCCCTCTACAGGGACATCATGCAGGAGAGCTATGAGACTGTGACCTGTCTGGGTAAGGATTCCTGTCCCCTCAGGTATTAGAAGTTGGGTGGTCTTTCAAGCAAAGGTGTCAGCTTCTGTGCAGTTGTCTTAACTAGTCCTCCAGATTTCAGGGGGATCAGATCCAATAATTCACAGACTTTGTGTGCAAGGACTGTCTCCTCCACATCCCCTCCCGTGTCACAGGCAATTCAGGGATATAAAAACCACGGCTGGTTCCACCATTCTGTGGGTCTTTCAGCCCCTCAGCCATTGGACCAATGTCTTCTGACTCAGCTCTGCCTAAGTCCTCACTGGCCAGATTTTCAAATGTGCTTCATCTCCATTTGCACATCTTCTGTCTCTGCCAACTGTGTTAGTGGGAGGCCCAGATGTTCTCAGCTCTCTTTCACCAGCCCAGATGGGCATGGACCATAGTCACAGGATCCAGTTACCATTAGTGTCTCCAGGGACATCTCTTGTGCCCATGTGCTGAATTTTTGGAAGGAAGTTGTTGTTCCTGGTGTCCTTTCCTGGCCGTGACTGGTCTTTGCGAAAGGGTTTCTCGCAGGGAGAGTGGCTCGGTTCCCATGCTGAGTGACGGTTCATGAAGTAGCCTGCTGAGACAACAAAGGCCTTATGTGCAACTGGAGGACTTTTCTCTGTCTGCCTGTAACACAATAGTTATCGAATGCTGCATCTAATCTGTTCCAAAATTCCAGGCAACGTTCTCGGCAGCCATGGCCAGAATTCTATCCAACGTGGGGGGAAATGGAAAAACAGAAGGGGAAGAAAGGGGGATCAGATGCAGCCTTTGCCATCTGTTCAGCACAGCCACAGTTTCAGGCACCTCTTCAATTATCTGTAGCTCATCTCATCCCAGCCCATCCTCCCAGGAGAGTTTGAGAGTGGAAACGCTTCAACGGGAGAGACTGAAGGAGACCTGCATCAGATTATCCCATAGACAGAGCAGCAGGTTTCCCACAGCCCAGGGGAATATCCTAACCACTCGACTAAAAGTTGGGAGGGAGTTCTCCCTCCGCCTGTTGTAGGGAAGTTTGTCTATAGGGATGCAGTCCGGTAGGCAAGCTCTGGGGACACTTGCCAGATTGACACTTCCCTATTTGCAATGGTGCTGGAACATTTTCTGGAGTGGGGGTTCTGTGCCCCCCCTTGCCACATCTGCACTCCCTTGCCCCTCTAAAGCTGGGGCTGGGAGCAGGGCTGTGGAGCTGGGCGGGGCAGACACGGATAGGGGTAAGAGGACCGAGGCTGGGGCCAGAGCTGGAGGCAGGTACAGAGCTGGGACCCCAAGGCGCGGGGCCGGGAATGGATCCCCGCGTAAAGCCTGAGGATGCTGCCCTACCCCCCATGTCCCTAGTTCCTGTGCCTATGCCTGCCTGGACACCTGGTGAGGGATTGCACTGTGTGTGCTCAGAGGCACCTTGTCATGGTATAATTCCCCACTCTGAACCTTAGCGTCCAAAAGATTGGGTACCAGCATGAATTCCTCTAAGTTCAATTACCAGCTTAGTACTTGTAGCGCTGCCACCAACCAGCAATTCCAGTGCCTGGTACACTCTGGTCCCCCCAAAACCTTGCCCAGGGACCCCCAAGACCCAGTTCCTCTGAATCTTAACACAAGGAAAGTAAACCCTTTCCCTCACCGTTGCCTCTCCCAGGTTTCCCCTCCCTGGGTTATCCTGGAAGATCACTCTGATTCAAACTCCTTGAATCTTTAAACAGAGAGGAAAATCCACCTTCCCCCCTCCTTCTTTCTCCTCCTCCCAGACTCTCCCTGAGAGAGAAAGTAATCCTAACACAGAGAGAAATTAGCCTCTCTCTCACCCTTCCCTCCTTTCTCCTCATCAATTCCCTGGTGGATCCAGACCCAGTCCCCTGGGGTCTCACCAGAATTTAAAAAAATCAGGTTTTTAAACAAAAAAAAACTTTTAATAAAAGAAAGAAAAAAACAGTAAAAATTATCTTTGTAAATTTAAGATGGAATATGTTACAGGGTCTGCCTGCTATAGACACTGGGAATACCCTCCCAGCCTAAGTATACAAGTACAAATTAAAATCCTTTCAGCAAAATACAAATTTGAACTCCTTCCAGCCAAATACATATTTGCAAATAAAGAAAACAAACATAAACCTAACTTGCTTTATCTACCTAGTACTCACTATTCTGGACATATAAGAGCCTGTATCAGAGAGATTGGAGAGAAACCTGGTTGCACGTCTGGTCCTTCTGAGCCCCCAGAGTGAACAACAACCCAACACTAACAGCACATACAAAAACTTCCCTCCCTCAAGATTTGAAAGTATCCTGTCTCCTGATTGGTCCTCTGGTCAGGTGACAGCCAGGCTCACTGTTCTTGTTAACCCTTTCCAGGGAAAAGAGATATGAAGCACTTTTGTTCTATTAACTCTTACTTATCTGTTTATGACACACCTAGAGAATGTTTACTCCAAAAATGTAGGTGCTGCATTAGTTTAGGGGCCTCCAGGGTTCAGCAGCTGCTGAGCAGGGATTTGGTTGATCTCAGTGGGGCCCGATTATAGGATTTGGGCACCTCAGTCCTTTTGAGAATCTAGCCCTGGGTCTCAGTTTCTCAGTTCCCCATCTGTAAAAAGGGTAGAATGGCCCCTCCCTATCTCACAAGGGATGGGTAAGGATAAATACATTAAAGACTGTGAGCTGCTCAGACACTGTAGTAATGGCGGAGGCCATATAAGAACCAGTGGCCGCAGAACAGGGCCCTTATTTCAGTTGGAGACTCCAAGTGCTGGTGTAATGAATAGTCTCTTTCCCTCCTGCAGCAGCAGCTGGGGCAAAGGGTTACAAGAATTCCTTGCACCAAAGTCTCCATCTCTGCTGGGGCTCCCCATCGTCAATGCACCAGTTTGCCCCATCCCTGCCTGCTTTGTTGCAGGTACCTCAGGACCTGGCGAGGGGCTCTGCAGTGCCAGATGTTGATAGCGGCAGTCAGGAAGCAAGTGTCATGCTTGTCGAATCTTTCTGTTCCTTGGCCTCTTGACACGGTAGAGTTTTCATTCAGTGCGTGCTGGGATTTGAGGCAGTTCATTCATTTCCAGCAGGTAACTTCACAGATTAACAGGACTTTATGTCTGCGTTTGAGTCTAGCTGGGAAGGAGCACGTTACCCCAGCTCGCTGGTTCTGTGTTGCATGGTGTAGCTCGAATAGATGCAGAGGGGCAGTTCTGGTGTTTCTGAGATCCATGTCCAGTCCAGGGTGGGGCTGGCTGCATGTGTGGGACTGGAGGCGTCCTATGAGAATAGGAGGTGGAAAATCTAACGGAAGGTTTTTTTGCTGCTGTGTCTGAGGAATTATTTGTTTGGCTGTCAAAGTCCTGGTTCATCACTATGTCAGACAGCATCTCTGTCCATGGCTCTGGGACCCTTCGGGGAAGCAGTGACTCTGAAAAGGACCAAAAGCTTGTGGTGGAAACATATCAGCTTCCAGTGCAATGCTGTAGGAAAGACGGCTAGTAATGATTCTGGGATAGATTAGCAGGGGAATAGGAAACAGCAGTAACGAGGCAATCTTACCTCTTTAAATGGGATTGGTTAGACCATTGATGGATGTTGTGTCTAGTTCTGGTGTTCACACTGAAAAAACGAGGGTGTCAATTTAGTGCAGGTTTCGAAAAGAGCTACAAGAATGATTTGTCGACTAGAAAACCTGCTTTAGAGATTCATAGTTACAAGGGCTGAATGAACCGATGTGATCATCTACTCTGACCTCCTGTGTAACACAAGCCATAGGAGCTCCCCTGAATTACCCTGTTTAAAATGGAGCTCATCTTTTAGCAACCCCCCTCCCAAATCTTGATTTAAAAATTCCCAGTGATAGAGAATCCGCCATAACCCTTGGTGAGTCTTTCCCAAGGGTCAGTTGCCCTCACTTTTCAAACTTTGCGACTTATGTCAAGTCTAAATTTGTCTTGCTTCGACTTCCAGCCACTAGAGCTTGTTATACTTTTTTCTGCTAGACTGGGAGCCCATTGCAGGTACATTTCTGTTCCCCGTGTAGGCATTCATAGATTGTGGTCTAGTCTCCCCATCAGCTTTTCTTTGATCAACAGGAGAGATTTTGCTCCCAGAGGCTTTAATTATAAGGCCTGTTTTCAATCCTTTTGTCACACTCATAGTTCTTCTCTGAACCCCCCCGAATTTTTCAGCAGCCTTATTTAATTGCTGACAACAGAAATAGACACTGAATTCCAGCAGTGGTTGTATGATTCTAAAACACAGAAGTAATAAAACCTCTCTGCTGGTACTCGAGAGTCCCCTGTTTATGCCTCCAAGGTGTGCAACGGCTACTTTGGCTTCAGCGTCATCTCATGTTCAGCTGATTATCCACCGTAACCCCAACACTGTGTTTCAGAGATATTGCTTCCAAAGATAGTCTCCCATCCTGTAAGGATGGCCTGCATTCTTTGTTCTTAGATGTATAATTTTACATTTAGCCATATTGAAGCGCAGTGTTTTCTTGCACCCATCTCACCGGGCGATCCAGAGGGCTCTGTGTCAGTGACCTGTCCATTTCTTTAATTACCATTCCCCCAGTCTTTGTGTTATCTGTGAACTTATCCGTGATGATTTTAAACTTTCTTTCACAGCATTGATAAAAACATTAAATAGCTTAGGACCAAGACGGGACCCCACTTGAAACAAACATGCTTGACAATGATTCCATTTACAGCTATGTTTTGAGATTTATCAGTTAGCCAGTTTTTATTTTTCTAAGCTGGGGCAAGCAAACAATGTGTGTTTTAATATCGCTAAATATAAATGAAAACATCTAGGAACAAAGAATGTCGGCCATAGTTTCACAAGGGCGGGGGCTCTGTCCTGGGAAGCAGTGACTCTGAAAAAGAAAGAGGAGGAGTTGTGAATAATCAGCTGAAATTGAGCTCCAGTATGATTTTTATGTCCAATTGCTAATGCGAATCTTGGATGCATAAACAGGGGACTCTCAAGTAGGAGCAGAGAGGGTTATTTTACCTCTGTTTTTGGTGCTGGTGGAATACTGTGTCCTGTTCTGGTGCCCATAATTCAAGAAGGAAGCTGATAAGCAGGAGAGGAGTCAGAGAAGAGCCACAGGAATTAGTAAAGGATTAGAAAACCAGCCTTATAGTGAATGACTCCAGGAGCACAATCTATTTAGCTTAACAAAGAGAAGATTAAGGGGGGATGATCACAGTCTAATAAAAACCTACATGGAGAACAAATATTTAGCAATGGGCTCTTCAGTCTAGCTGAGAAAGGAATAACAAGAAGCAAGGGGCTTAAACTGCAACAAGGAAGATTTAGGTTGGACATTAGGAAAAACTTCCTATCTGTCAGGATGGTTAGGCACTGAAACAGATTGCCCAGGGAGGCTGTGGAATCTCCATCATTGGAGGTTTTAAAGAGCAGGTTAGACAAGGGATGGTCTAGAATCTAGACTGTAGATAATACTTAGTCCTGCCATGAGTGCAGGGGACTGGACTAGATGACCTCTCGAGGTCCCCCCAAGTCCTAGGGTTCTATTATTTCAATGCCTGGAAGTTGAAACTGGAAAGATTTAGACTGGAAGTAAGGAATACATTTTTAATAGTGTGTAATTAACCTTTGGAACAATTTACCAAGGGTCGGGGTGGGTTCTCCATCACTGACGGTTTTAAAATCAAGATTGGATGTTTTTCTCAAAGATCTCTTCTAGGAATTGTTTGGGGGAAGTTCTAATGGTTTGTGTTACACAGGTGCTCAGATCAGGTGATCACAACGGTCCCTTGTGGCCTTGGACTTTCACTCTTTCTTTTTTGTAATGTCTATGTAGCACCTTTTGGACAATTTGCTTCATAATAACTCCAAAACAGAGGACATTAATGAAATCGTGATCCAGAATATGGGATGTACTTTTGCCTTTTCTTTTCTCTGTGTGATGGGTTATATCCTCCCATTATCATAATCTTTGCAACATTGAAGGAGTCGGGCATGTTTAGTCTAGAGAAGAGAAGGCTCCGGGGGCACGTGATAACAGTCTTCAACTATTTAGCAGGCTGTTGTGAAGGGGATGGTAATCCATTGCTTTTCATGTCCAGCAAAGGCAGGACAGGAAGGAATCAACATAGTCTGCTGCAAGGGAGATTTCAGTTAGATACCAGGAAAAACTATCTAGACTCTTAAGAATAGTTCAGCACTGGGAAAGCCTAGTAGCGAAGTTGTGGAATCCTCGTCATTGGAGGGTTGTAAGAAGAGGTTGGAAAAACTCCTAGCAGGGATGGTTTAGATTAACTTAATCTTGCCCAGGGGGAAAGGCTTGTTGATCTCTAAAGGTAGACTGCACTAAGCCAGGCCTCTGACTCATGATTGAGCTCAAAGCCCCCTTCCCTGCACACACACCGTACTCTGACATGGGTCAGCAAGCTTTCGGGACCCACGGCCTAGGACCCTGCTACAGAGGTGGGGCAAAGCGCTGTCATTTTGCAGCATGGGTGCAACTCGAGGAGTAGATCCAAGTGAGAAGGCTGCAGAGTGCAGTACAGATGCGTTAGCATGGCAACGAAACCCACGTCCGGTACTTGTAAGCCAGGTTTACAGTTCAGTGAGGATGCTCATGCATGGGTGCTGCAGCCCTGTGTTTACAATGCAGCAGTATAAACATACCCTGGAAGTCCCTTCCAACCCTGCATTTCTATGATTCTGTCCCTTACACCTAAGCTACTACTAATTTGTTCTGACTTTTACTAATGTTTTCTAATCAGTTCTTTATTTGTCAAGATAAGGTTTCGAATTCCCCCATGTTGGGTGCCACACACTTTGATGTAGGGCGTTTTACTCTCCAACCTTTAGAAATCCCGAGGACCGTTTATAGTGCAAGTCTTAATAAGATCGCTCTGTTCACTTAAACAAAGAGACGGTAGAGTGGTGACTTGATAATGGCCTAAAATTACCTACAAGGGGAAGAGAAGAGGGCTTTTCAATCTAGCAAACGTGGTCTGGAAGCATAATGTAGTACAATCGTATTCCATGGGCAAGTTCGTGATAGAAAGGTAAGGGACATGTCATTTGGTTCATAAAAATCTACAGAACCGTAATTTCCATGGTGTCGCTCTCTGCAGCTTGGAAGGGGGAACTGACTATCCCTCCTGGCTCCCACTTCCAGGTTCCTCCAGTTAGTGGAAATCTTGATAATACAGTATCATAGCGAAAGGGTTGAGTTGGGTATCATTCAAAAGCCTTTTTTCCCATGAACACAATGGTACTAAACATGACAAACCTAGAACAATCGTGTAGCTACCTAATAGAGAAAATGTTTAAAAATCAGCTTTTTTAAATTATACTTTAACACAGGGAGGCATTACTTACATAGAAAAAACACTGATCACTGGTAAGCCTAGGGACGTTAGCCTTGACATATGGGACTGAAAACCCTGGATCATCAAAGTCAACACCATTGTCATTTCCATCTAGGCTACCACTTCTAAACACGTGGTCATGCTGATCCCTGTCTGCACTGCAGTCGTACGTCTCTGTGCAAGGCAGGCTACTGGCCAAACATCTGCAGGGCGATGAGCATCTGGTCTTTGCACGTGAGCATTCAGTTAGCTGTAGGGTTGATTCAGGAACGTGCTGTATTTCACTGGAGTGATCAGACCGTCCTCCAAGACCCACCTGTGCCTGTTATAGATTCATAGATTCATAGATTCTAGGGTCAGAAGGGACCAATGTGATCATCTAGTCCGACCCCCTGCACAAAGTAGGCCACAGAACCCTACCCATCCAGTTCTATAACAAACCCCTAACCTATGACTGAGTTATTGAAGTCTTCAAATTGTGGTTTGAAGACCTCAAGCTGCAGAGAATCCACCAGCAAGTGACCCATGCCCCACGCTGCAGGGGAAGGCGAAAAACCTCCAGGGCCTCTGCCAATCTGCCCTGGAGGAAAATTCCCTCCTGACCCCAAATATGGCGATCAGCTAAACCCTGAGCATGTGGGCAAGACTCACCAGCCAGCACTCAGAAAAGAATTCTCTGCAGTAACTCAGATCCCATCCCATCCAACATCCCATCACCAATCACTGGGCATACTTATCTGGCGATAATCAAAGATCAATTGCCAAAATTAGGCTCTCCCATCATACCATCCCTTCCATAAACTTATCAAGCTTAATCTTAAAGCCAGATATGTCTTTTGCTTCCACTACTCCCCTTGAAAGGCTTTTCCAGAACTTCACTCCTCTAATTGTTAGAAACCTTCATCTAATTTCAAGTCTAAACTTCCTAGTGTCCAGTTTATACCCATTCATTCTTGTATCTACATTGGTACTAATCTTAAATAATTCCTCTCCCTCCCTAATATTAATCCCTCTGATATATTTATAAAGAGCAAGCATATCCCCCCTGAGCCTTCTTTTGGCTAGACTAAACAAGCCAAGCTCTTTGAGTCTCCTTTCATATGACAGGTTTTCCATTCCTTGGATCATCCTAGTAGCCCGTCTCTGAACCTGTTCCAGTTTGAATTCATCCTTCTTAAACATGGGAGACCAGAACTGCACACAGTATTCCAGATGAGGTCTCACCAGTGCCTTATATAACGGTACTAACACCTCCTTATCTTTGCTGGAAATACCTCGCCTGATGCATCCTAAAACCACATTAGCTATTTTCACGGCCATATCACATTGACGGCTCATAGTCATCCTGTGATCAACCAATACTCCAAGGTCCTTCTCCTCCTCAGTTGCTTCCAACTGATGCGTCCCCAATCTATATCTAAAGTTCTTATTATTAATCCCTAAGTGAATGACCTTGCACTTTTCACTATTAAATTTCATCCTATTACTATTACTCCAGTTTATAAGGTCGTCCAGATCTTCCTGTATGATATCCCGGTCCGTCTCCGTGTTAGCAATACCCCCCAGCAATACCCCCCAGCAATACCCCCCAGCTCCGTGTTAGCAATACCCCCCCTCCGTGTTAGCAATACCCCATCCGCGAACTTTATTAGCACATTCCCGCTTTTTGTGCCAAGGTCGGTAATGAAAAGGTTAAATAAGATTGGTCCCAGAACCGATCCTCAAGGACCTCCACTAGTAACCTCCTTCCAGCCTGACAGTTCACCCTTCAGTACGACCCGTTGTAGTCTCCCCTTTAACCAGCTCCTTATCCACCTTTCAGCTTTTATATTGATCCCCATCTTTTCCAATTTAACTAATAATTCCCCATGTGGAACCGTGTCAAATGCCTTACTGAAATCGAGGTAAATTAGGTCTACCACATTTCCTTTGTCTAAATAGTCTGTCACCTTCTCAAAGAAGGAGATCAGGTTGGTTTGGCACGATCTACCTTTAGTAAAACCATGTTGTACTTTGTCCCAATTACCATTGACTTCAATGTCCTTAACTACTTTCTCCTTCAAAATTTTTTCCAAGACCTTACATACTACAGATGTCAAACTAACAGGCCTATGGTTACTCGGATCACTCTTTCACCCTTTCTTAAAGATAGGAACTACGTTAGCAATTCTCCAGTCATACGGTACAACCCCTGAGTTTACTGATTCATTCTCACTAACGGGCTTGCAATTTCATGCGCCAGTTCCTTTAATATTCTCGGATGAAGATTGTCCGGGCCCTCCGATTTTGTCCCATTAAGCTGTTCAAGTATGTCTTCTACCTCTGATGTGGTAATATCCACCTCCATATCCTCATTCCCGTTTGTCATCCTTCCATTACCCCTAAGCTCCCCATTAGCCTTATTAAAGACTGAGGCAAAGTACTTATTTAGATATGGGTCATGCCTAGGTTATCCTTAACCTCCTTTCCATCCTCAGTGTGTAGCGGTCCCACTTTTTCTTTCTTTGTTTTCTTCTTATTTATATTGCTATAGAACCTTTTACTATTGGTTTTAATTCCCTTTGCAAGGTTCAACTCTACTTGGCTTTTAGCCTTTCTCACTTTATCCCTACATGTTCTGACCTCACTAAGATAGCTTTCCTTGCTAATCCCACCCTTCTTCCACTCCTTGTAGGCTTTCTGCTTTTTCTTAATCACCTCTCTGAGATGCTTGCTCATCCAGCTTGGTCTACAACTGCTGCCTATAGTTTTTTCCCCCTTTCTTGGGATGCAGACTTCTGATAGTTTCTGCAGCTGCGACTTAAAGTAATTCCAGGCCTCTTCCGCATTTAGATCCACAAGTTTTCAGTCCAATCCACTTCCCTAACTAATTTCCTTAATTCTTTAAAGTTAGCCCTTTTAAAATAAAAAACCCTAGTCCCAGATCTATTTTTGTTTATCCTTCCGTCTAGTTTGAACTGAATTAGCTCATGATCACTCGAACCAAGGTTGTCCCCTACAACCATTTCTTCTATGAGGTCCTCACTGCTCACCAAAACCAAATCTAAAATGGCATCCCCTCTTGTCGGTTCTTCAACTCCTTGGTGAAGGAATCCATCAGCTATCACATCCAGAAAAATCTGAGCCCTACTATTCTTGCTAGCACTTGTACTCCAGTCTATACCTGGGAAGTTAAAGTCTCCCATGATCACACATTTCCCATTAGTATTTACTTCCTTAAAAACATTAAAGAGGTCTCTATCCATATCCAAATCAGATCCCAGCGGTCTATAGCACACCCCAAGCACTGTCTCAGGGGAGGCTCTAGTAGCTCTCTTTCCCAGTGTGATATTTGCCCAGACAGACTCTGTCTTGTCCATTCCATCACTTCTTATTTCTTTACAGTTAACCTCCTCCTTGATGTACAACGCTACTCCACCACCTTTGTCTTTATTTCTGTCTTTCCTAAACAGCGCATAGCCTTCAATACCTGTACTCCAGTCATGACTACTATTCCACCATGTTTCTGTTATCCCTATAATATCCGGTTTCCCTTCCTGCACCAGTAGCTCTAGTTCCTCCATTTTGTTCCCTAGGCTCCTCGCATTAGTGTACAGACATCTTAATTTTTGCCGTTTGGCTTCACTCACATTCTGTACCCTGTTAAGCACAGACATTCTACCACAACATCACCTGTTAGTCTGTTATCTACACTACCCTTCCTCCTTATGCCAATTCTTCTGTCCACGGCTGTATCCCCTCTTACTTTGTTTACTTCCCTCTCAAGTTTAAATTCCGGCGTGGATATCTCCTGAACATCTCCCAACCATCTCCCCCAAATTTCTAGTTTAAAGCTCTCTTAATCAGGTCGGCGAGCCTCTATCCTAGAAGTCTATTTCCCTCCTTGCTCAGGTGAAGTCCGTCCCGAGAGAACAGTCTTCTGTCCGTAAATGCTTCCCAATGGCCGTACATCCCAAAGCTCTCCTTATAGCACCACTGCCTGAGCCATCTGTTGATTGCCATAATCTTGTCACACCTTTGTCGCACTTCTCTAGGAACCGGCAGAATCCCACTGAAGATCACCTGAGCCTCGATTTCCTTAAGCGTCTTCCCCAGTCTGGCACAGTCTCCTTTGATACATTCCAGAGAGTATCTAGCCATATCATTCGTTCCCACATGAAGGACAATCAACGGATTCTTCCCTGCTCCCGCTAGTATCCTTTTCAGCCTCAGGTCCACATCCTGTATCTTAGCACCTGGCATACAGCACACCCTTCTGTTCTCCCCATCAGCTCTAGTTACAGGCCTGTCTATTCTTCTCAGTAAGGAGTCTCCAATCACGTAGACCTGCCTTTTCCTGGTGACAGTGTGCTTCTCCAGTCTATGTCCCGCACCCACCAGCTGCAAGTCCTCTCAATTCCTATTCCCCCTTGCAATCCTCCTGGGGCTCATATTTGGTGTTGCCTCCATTGACTCCTCCCCTCCTCTTGCAGGACTATCAGCTCTTCTCTTTAGGGGAGGGGAGTTTTGGATGTGCTTGATGTAAGAATAGCTGGTTGATTTTCTCTGGTCTGTGTGATGCAGGAGGTCAGGCTAAACAACCGTAATGGTCCTTTGGGCCTTCGCATGTCTGATTCTATGTATTCAGGTCTGTAGTTACCCAGATACCCAATTAGTCTTTCCCTTGGGCTCGGGTCCCAGTCACAGCAAGCATCCCCCATCAGTGAAGAGCTGAAGCGTGGACTTGACCCCCAGTAATGTCAGCGGGATTCAAGCTTTGTGCAGGGGGGCATCTTGGAGATCACTCAGATGGGATTGGTGAGATTTGTTGGGCGGGGGGCGTCTCCCTCCCACGTTGGAGCCTGGGGGAGTGGAAGTTGGAGAATAATTGTTCCTCCTGCAGAGTTTCCCTCTCTGGGTTTGTGGTTTGTGGAGCAGGCTGGAGAGTGAGGAGACCCAGCACCAGGCCTATAGTGTCTGCCCCTCCGTTGGGACAGAGTGGGTCTCCTGGGTGATGGGGAAGAGCCGATTGACCCTTCATCCCCTAGCTCTAGTCCATTATGATCCCACGGAACTAGGCTTTTCCCTCTCTGTGCTGGAACAGGTGTTTAATGATCTTATTTCCAGGCCCTGGTTGGCATTTCCTCTGCTTATTTCTTCACCACTTGTATGGAGGAAGCACCCAGAGGCCTCAGTAAAGGATCACAGCCCTGTTGAGCCAGGTGCTGCGTGGACAAATAGGAATAGTCCCCACCCCAAATTGCTCGCACTCATAAGTAACAGCTTCCAGCTCTGACTTGTGTTTTGGAGGGCTATGAGGGAGGGGGATGGAGAAAGGAGTTCATTGGCAGTGACAAAGGCTTAGATGCCAACTAGGTATCTGGAGAGGGTAGCAGCTCTGTTCAGCTCCCCAAGGGAGTAAATCAGGGCAATTCCCTAGGCAGAGTGGGCTCTTGTACCATTTATAGCCCAGTCCCTGTAGAGTGGAATTGGGAAGAAGTCAGCACCTCTCTGGGTGGGCTGCTCAGACCCTGGGTCTGGAATATTAACAGCTCTGACCCTAATGGACAAGTTCAACACTTGTCTTCTTGCCCTCCAGCAGGATTTCCAATTTCCAAACCTGATGTGATATTTCAGCTGGAACGAGAGGAGGAGCCGTGGGTCCCAGATCTCCAGAGCTGTGAGGAAAGGGGGATCCCAGGAGACATCCACACGGGTGAGGAATCAGCAAAACTGGCCCTACTTTTCTATTCTCATGGCAGGCTTCCTTAACGAGTTTTCTCCAAAGATGTCTGACCGCAGAAACCCCTCCGCTCATCCACATAGGGAGGAGATGGGGAGGCAGAATCACTCTCTTCTTCTCCCTGCTCTGGGGATGGTTTGGAGGGGATTTATCCCCGATTGATCTATGCATTTATTTATCTCCCCAGCAGTTATTCTGGTTTCTTCTGCCTTGTCTCCCCCGGGCCAGAATTGCCCCAGCAGGTGACACATCCTCACGGGAGATGTCAGTCATGGTTTCCCAGTCACCTGGCTGTCGCTCGCTTTTTCTTTGACTCTGTCGATTGGATGTGAAGGCAGAATCAATCCCATCCTTTCTTTCCAGTGGGGAAGGGGTTTTGAGGGGGAATCGTTACTAGAGTTTGTACCTTGCTTACCCTTTCCCCGGGCACAGCGACTGACTCCTGTCTGGATTCTCTCTCTGTTCCAGCAGGTGATGGGACCGTGAGTGAGAACGAGGAGGAGAAGCCTCAGCAGGAAGGCCCTGTGCCAGTGGAACCACATGGGACAGTATTGAGAACATCTGAAGGGGACGTCTCCCCGAGCCCTGAGGAGGGAGAAAACCGTGAGAGGCGGCACAGGCCAGAGAGACAGCAGGGAATCCAGTTAGCAGAGGCTTGGGGTAAATCCACTCTCAAGAGCAAAGGGGTTAGGAAAATCAAAGAAACCGTTCAACCGCGGATCCCCGCTGGAGACAGACCCTACAAGTGCAGTGTCTGTGGGAAAAGCTTCCACTGGAGATCAGTCCTTAATGCTCACCAGAGAACCCACGGTGACGAGAAGCCCTATAAATGCAATGACTGTGGGAAAAACTTCAGGGACAGCTCAGCCCTCACTAAACACCAGAGAACCCACACAGGGGAGAGACCCCACAAATGCAGTGAGTGTGGGATAAGCTTCAGTCACCACTCAGCCCTCGTTACTCACCAGAGGATGCACATAGGAGAGAGACCCTACACGTGTGATGACTATGGGAAAAGCTTCCGCTGGCGATCATCCCATATCACTCACCAGAGAATCCACGCAGGAGAAAAACCTTACAGTTGCCTGACTGTGAGAAAAGCTTCAGGCAGCATTCAAACCTTATTAAACATTACAGAATCCACACAGGAGAGAAGCCCTGTAAATGCCCCAACTGTGGGGAAAGCTTTGCTCAGAGCTCCTGCCTTACTGAACATCAGAGAATGCACTCAGGAGAGAAATCCTGTGGATGCCCCAACTGTGGGAAATGCTTCTGTGACAGCTCAACCCTCATTAACTATCAGAGAATCCACACAGGAAAGAGGCCTTATAAATGCCCCGACTGTGGGAAAAGCTTCACTCAGAGCTCCTGCCTTACTGAACATCAGAGAATGCACACAGGAGAGAGACCCTTAAGTTGTCCCAACTGTGGGAAACGCTTCTTTGTCAGCTCAACCCTCATTCACCATCAGAGAATCCACACTGGAGAGCGACCCTATAAGTGTTCCGAGTGTGGGGAAAAGCTTTGTTCGGCAATCACAACTGGTTATACACCAGAGAATCCACACAGGAGAGAAGCCCTGTAAATGCAATGAGTGCGGGAAAAACGTCAGTGACAGATCAGACCTCACTAAGCACCAGAGAAAACACACTGGAGAGAAGCCCTGCAAGTGCCCCGACTGCGGGAAAAGCTACTGTTTCCTATCAGACCTCACTAAACATCAGAGAATCCACACTGGAGAGAAGCCCTTCAATTGCCCCAAATGTGGGAAAAGCTTTGGTCGGAGATCTGACCTTATTATACACCAGAGAATCCACACAGGGGAGAGACCTTATATATGCCCTGCGTGTGGGAAAAGCGTCAGTGACAGATCAGACCTCACTAAGCATCAGAAAAAACACACGGAAGAAAAGCCCTACAAATGCTTTGAGTGCGAGAAAAGCTTTGAGCGGCACTCAAATCTTATTGTGCATCAGAGAATCCACACAAGAGAGAAACCCTACGATTGCCTGGACTGTGGGAAAAACTTCAGTCGCAGCTCAACCCTCACTACGCACCAGAGGATCCACACAGGCGGGAAGCCCTACAAATGCCCTGGGTGTGGGAGAACCTTCAGGGACAACTCAGCCTTTATTAGGCATCAGAGAATCCACACAGAAGAGAAATGCTAGAACTGTCCGTGTCTCCGGATGGACCAAGTGACTAGCACCTCTGCCAGTTCCAGGAATCCCAGACGTCAGGCCAGGCGGGAGTGGTGAAGTGATGAGGACGTGCCCTCGTTACTAAAGCAGAGAATGAAATCGCCTTCCTGGACTAGAGCTGCGCAGAGCAAGAGGCTGAGGTAAGATATCCACCTTGTGACTGGATTTGATTATTGCTGCTCAAGAAGCTCTGGATGCCTCTGTTCAGTTCCTACATTTAAGTTAATTACTCACAACTGGTTGATTCATTCTCTAATTTAGGGGTGTTCTTGGGTTCCTTGCTGACACTAAGATCCCCAACATCCACAGGTAACAGTTTCTCTGGTTTGCAAGGAGACACCATCCCATCCTAGTGGATGAAGACCTGGCCTCCTTCAGTCACACCTTTGTCACTACATGGCTGGACTACAACAAGGTGATATACCTGGGCATGAACTCATCAGCGCTTAAGAAATTCCAGCTCCTGCAGAACACTGCAGCAGATCTTCTACCATGCGCATCAGGCCATAGAACATCAAAGCAAGTTCAAGATCTCAGTCCTTATCTCCGTGACCAGGGCCCTGGATAAACAGAACGCCATCTACAGCGCCAGGATGAAAGCCACGGTCAACATATTTGCTCCTTTTGCACAATGGAACTTTCTACAATACGGGTAAAGATTGTGTGTGCATGAAACAACTTTCTCAGGGGGCAGTCCAAGACTGTGGAATGAGCTCCCCCAGGAACTAAGGACCATCGCAAACCTTCCCACCTTCTGCTCCCAACACAAGCCACATTTTTGGGACCCTGCCTTCTCTAACACAAATACATAGCATTGTGTATCTTAAATAAGTCACAGCATTTTTTTTAATTTATTAAATATTTTCAGTTTTTTTTTTCTATAACAAACTGAAGGAATTCTAGGTGCCAACATTTCGAACAAGTTTAAAAATACTGCACGTCAGAAAAGTGAAAAGATCAAGATGTTGACACGTTGTTTGGACTCCTGTGTATTCCCAGCACACTGGTTTTTATGGCGCATATATAAATAAATAAGTAAAAATTAAGGAAATCAAAATCAAAGAGGAAAAAGGTTGTGGGGGTTGAGGAGAAGGGATGGGGAGGAAGAGTGTGATTTATTTCCTCCTAGTGCACCATGAGTTCCCTCTTGGAATTCTGGGGCATGGGGTCAAACTATCAAATGCCCATAATTCCTCACCCGACATCCCCTAACTCATCTCTGCTGGCTTTTTTTTGTTTGGTTGGTTGATTGGTTTTTTTGCTGGTTTTTGTTATTGCAAATCAGCACAATTTTCAAACTGCTCTCAGGCAGCAGGGAGAAAACACCGCTGAGCTGCGCTATCCTGGCATTCATTCAAATGAGGCTGCTCCATATGTCATGGCAGCTGGCTGGTGATACAGCCAGAGGAGGAGTGGAGCTCTTTGCCTTTGCCTCATGTCCAATGTCCTTTCCTGCATGTCCTGTCCTTTGTCCACGAGCGAGCTTGCTGAAAGGAAACTGCCCTCCATGCTTGATGCCTTAGCCCTCTGGTGGGATGCAGTTAAAAGGCCAGCATGCACGTCCTCCCTTGATTCTCACTTCCACAGGTTTGCCAGGTGTTAATGACAGATAAGGATCTGGCTGTTGCAGGTACAATGGGGAAGCAGCATTGGCTCAATGCTCGACTCCGTGCCAGCAAAGATCAAATGTTGCTTTTTTCTTACATTTGGAATGCCACTCCCATGTGCTCTTCCCAGTCTGGGCTGAGCTTGGAGAGGCCATGTTTTCCAGCTTGCTGCCCCTGCCTGCAGTGATGCCTGCCAAATAATTGCTGAGTGGTGGGAAATTGTCCTACTGTGGCAGAAGAAATAAGGCAGCCCTCCCCAGAAACCTTCGGCAGAGGATTACAGATTACCTCCAGGAAAGTTTCCTCGAGATCTCTTTAGGATTCATGGGACATCACTGTGTGCATAAACAAACTGTGGGTGTGCCAGGGAATGAAAAGTGGATAACCAGGTAGAGCGGTTATTTCACTATCACTTGTAACACAAATAAGGAATAGTAATTGAGAAGATGTGTCCCTGCAATAGCAATGCAAACTGCACATTTACCAGAGGTTCCTTCCCTGGCATCAGGCTGGCTCGCCTGTGCTGGAGCGTTGGGGCTGGCTGGACTGCTCTGGGGTTAAAAACAGCTCCTGGCTCACCATGTCGCAGAAAATAACTTTGCAGGCTGCCTGCAGGCTGCGTGTTTGAGACCCCTGGTCTTGACTGAGGGAAGTTTCTGTAGCAGCTCAGCCCTTTGCAGTCACCAGAGAATCCACCTTGAGGAGAGACCCTACAGATGCAGCAAGTGCAGGAAAAGCTTTAATCAAAGCCCCAACCTTATTCAGCATCAGAGAATCCACACAGGAGAGAGACCCTATAACTGCCCCAACTGCGGGAACAGCTTCAGTTGGAAATCAGCCCTTGTTCAGCATCAGCGACCTCACACAAAGAGACGCTGTAAGTAAGCTGGATGTGGGAGAGGCTTCAGTGCAAGCTCAATCCTCATTACCCATTGCGGACTCCACACAGGAATGGCCTGGCTAGGAACGGGCCAAGGGAATAACACCTTTGTTGAAACCCACAAATCTCAGAGGGACAGGCCAGAGTAGCCATGTAACAGGGACCTGCAAGTATTAGTAAAACTGAGCATGAAATCATTCTCCTGGAGCAGAGCTGTGTAGATGAAGAGGCTGTGATAAGATTCCCACTTTGTGATGAGATTTGTGTGTTACATACTAACACCCTGCACCCCTCAGCAGACATGCAGCCCCCCCACACTTCCCTAGGCACCCTCTATGCCTATCCCCATGCACCACCCCTCACATACACCTGACTCACACCCATAGGACTAATATTCCCAATGGGGTGCACATGTTGTTTGCTTAGAGGAGCCACATCATTGACAAATGAAACTGCCTCTTCCATGTCTTGGGACAAGACACATCCCCCATACTTTAGTGCCCCTCTCTCAGACCTGAGCTCACAGATAGACAAGCAGCTCCAGGAAGAAAAACTAACTCCACCTGAAACCTAACCTGTACTTAAGTCCACTCTGAACCCTTACCAGATCTGGAACAGAGAGAAAACCTTTGCTCTTTAAATAGCTGCAGCGAATCACTCAGTCAAATTCATGATCTTTAATAATAATAATAATAATAAAAGGTTAGCAACCAGCTCCGTGGGTGCTCCGGGGAAAAAACGGGATGTTCAGCACTCCCAGCCACAGTGGTTCTAGCCCTGGGCTGGCCACCGATCAGCTGTTCGGCTGGCAAGAGACGCTTGGGGGAGAGGGGAAGTTAGGGGGAGGGACAGGTGGGCGGGGTGCCTCAGGGGAGGGGGCAGAGTTGGGACTTGGAGAGGCAGGACAAGGGTGGGGTTTCCAGTGAAGGGTGGAGCCGTGGCAGGGCCTCTGGGCGGAGTGGAATGGAAACTGCCTGGGAAAAATACATGTGAGGGCCTGGGGGTTGCAGGCTGGCCAGTCATGACCCTAAGCTCATCACAGCCCTTTGCCCACCAGGCAGAATCAAGGGAGGGGCTAGAGAAAAGTGGACGGTGGCGTTGGTCAGTCACTGTCAGCAGGAGGAGGGGCATGGTCAAACGGCAGCCAAAAAATCTGAACAACCAAAAAATCCCAGAGAAGGAGACTCTGTTGAATTAAAACAAAAAACTGCAGGCCACAACTTAATAAACCCACACCCTTGCAAATAAATAAATAAATCCGTACAACTTTGCTTGGTTAAAGCAACCTTGGATAGGTAACTCAGAACGGGATTCAAAGCTCGCCAGGGAAAGATGCCGATGGATGAGGAATCTTCTCAGTTCCAATCCTCCCATGGACACGGGCGCCCACCTCAGCTTGTGATTCATGAACCAGGAAAGTTCCATGCTCTTCTGCTGCAGGCATGTTCAGAGGTTCCCTGACACTTCACACAACAGCTGAGCGGGGGGAGGAAGGCAGGAGATGCCTCTTCACTTTAGCCCAGTTCCCCCTCCACCTAATGAGGATTTGAACAGGGCTCTTCCACTTCTCTGACTCGATAGCCTGCTGATTAGGGGGTTCCACCTATAATGGGTATGACTTTGAGTCCTTCCCACTTTCTTTAAGGTCCTCAGTGCTACGGCAGAGAAGAAGGCTGTAGACTGAACAGCAGAAGAAAGGGTGAGAAATTGCAGGAAAGGTTTAGCAAGTCAAGGCTTGCTGCTAAAATTCCACTGGGAATTTCTGTGCTTCAGAGAACTATAACCTTCGAGATTCCCGTAAGACTATAACTGACTTAAACATAACATGTCACTAGAATAGATTTGGGGCCTCTTTAAACTACATGTAACTGCCAGATTTGTTGTCCACATCTTGGGCGTGCAGCACTGGGCTCACTTCGTTTGGCTTACTAAGTTCTCTGGTTATGGCTTAAAAGAGCAACCTTCTAATTTTGGCTTGGTGAGGCCATAACTAAATCTCAGCTGTGCTTTTGTGTTATCCCAGCTTTATGGGAATGCATCATTTGGTTTGGTTCTCTTGGATCAGCTCAAGTTCTAAGCTGAAGTGTTACTGAAAACTAGCAGCTTTGTCAATCCCTGTTCTGCTCCGCCTGTATCTTGCACTCACGCTTCCAATGGTGCTGTCTTTCCATGTGTGAGTGAGAATTACCTGAAGCATCCTAAGATCTCTCTTCTTTGTAACACTACACGGTGGGTGTGACTGAGACAAGCGATCTTCTCACTTCAAACTCACACTTCAGTCGTTATTGATGTGTGTTCTAAACTTGCGAATACCTTTACGCTAACTTCAGTTGTGTTGTGTGTTCCCAACTGCGAGTTACCGACTATGTTCATACTCTGCCCTTGACACAAGCCTGGTCCAAGTCCTGGTGTAGGAAACGAGCTAGTTCCTATTTGACCTTTGTCAATGGAAATACCCGAGACAGGTACTTGGGGATCGTTCGCTTTCTATCTTTGAATTTGACAGTGTTTACGCATCGTAGTGTGGAATTACAATGGGGTCTTCCGCTGGGATCTAGTGCTGGGGCTACCCCACCACGAGCCATCGGCCCAGCTGCACCCCACAGGACCCATTGACCTGGAATAGCTGGTTCTGTCCCGAAGCCTTCTGGGTAATGGCTGGAGGGGCTTTACCTGGAGCTACTGACAGCAGACTCTGGCCAAGAGGGGCTGGGCTCCGGGCCCAATCCAACACCCACTGGAGTCAAACAAAACCTCCCCCATGAAGACAATGGGCTTTGGATCAGCCCCGTGGGCCTTTCTGCCTCCCTGATGTGGGGCTATTCTCCAATCCCCCACATCCAACCCCCTGCAGTAGCAGCCCTCTCCCTTTCTGCCCCAGTCCCCGATGAGGGGCGACCCCCATTCCCAGCCTCATGGGGTAGCAGCCCTCTCCCTGGACAGGTGTCCCCCTTCCAAGCCCAGCAGAGTGGGGAGGGGGCAGCCCAAGGGGACAGATCCTTGGTGAGTCTCTAGCAGCTTGAGACATCATGGCTATGGGGCCAGGGGCTCCAGACCGGGTAAAACGGCTGGCATCGATTGGAGCAGAGCAGGGATGGTGTGGGAGGGAGGGGTAATGCGAGTGGCTCTCATGAAGGCACCTGGGAAGGATTCAAGGCTGCCGGCTTCTGCCTGCGTTTATCTGAACGGCAAAGAGGGTCAGCTACCAGGAGCCACTCAGGGACTGATCTTTTACCCCTTCGTGGTAGGGACCCCTCATGGCATGGGGTCCCTCAGCACTTCCCCCAGCAGTGCAGCCCCCAGCTGTGACAGTCGCACTAGGATTTCCAAGTGTCAGGGGAAAGCAGCTACATGGAGCACGGTGACCCCAGCATTGTGGTGGCACACGGGGGCCAGCAGTGCGAGGGGAGAGCTCCTCACCCTACTCCCTGCCGCACAGGCCCCTAGGGCTGTGCTGGTGCAAGGCCTGAGAGAGGAGGGCAGGGACAAGGGGGAAGAGGCAGCCCCGGGGTAGGTGCTTGGCGTAAGTGGTGGTTCTAGGGTTGAGCTTTGGGGAGAAGGGGTGGGGCAAGGGTGCGGATTTGGGGAAAGGGTCAGTGAGGGGGTGGTGTCTCGGGGGAAGGGGTGGTATGGGGGCGGGGATGAGGGGAAGGGGCGGTATTGGTGGAAGGGATGAGCGGGAAGGGGTGGTGTGGAGCTAGGAATGAGGAGGAAGAGTCAGTGTGGGGGGGACGAGGGAAGAGGGTCGGTGTGGGGGTGGGGATGAGGGGAAGGGGCGGTGTGGGGGGACGAGGGGAGATGGTTGGTGTGGGGGCGAGGATGAGGGGAAGGGGCGGCGTA
Organism: Gopherus flavomarginatus; assembly: GCF_025201925.1. Taxonomy (NCBI): domain Eukaryota; kingdom Metazoa; phylum Chordata; order Testudines; family Testudinidae; genus Gopherus; species Gopherus flavomarginatus. The sequence continues at coordinate 11,735,456 of NC_066626.1, read as the reverse complement.
GGAGCATGGATGATGGGGAAGGGGCGGTGTGGGTGCAGGGATGAGGAGGAAGGGGTGGGGTGGGGACGAGGGGAGAGGGTCGGTGTGGGTGCAGGGATGAGGAGGAAGGGGTGGGGTGGGAACGAGGGGTGAGGGTCGGTGTGAGTGCAGGGATGAGGGGGAAGGGGTGGGGTGGGGACGAGGGGTGAGGGTGTGGTTGCAGGGATGAGGGCGAAGGGGTGGGGTGGGGACGAGGGGTGAGGGTCGGTGTGGGTGCAGGGATGAGGAGGAAGGGGTGGGGACGAGGGGAGAGGGTCAGTGTGGGTGCAGGGATGAGGAGGAAGGGATGGGGTGGGAACGAGGGGTGAGGGTCGGTGTGAGTGCAGGGATGAGGGGGAAGGGGTGGGGTGGGGACGAGGGGTGAGGGTGTGGGTGCAGGGATGAGGGCGAAGGGGTGGGGTGGGGACGAGGGGTGAGGGTCGGTGTGGGTGCAGGGATGAGGAGGAAGGGGTGGGGTGGGAACGAGGGGTGAGGGTCGGTGTGAGTGCAGGGATGAGGGGGAAGGGGTGGGGTGGGGACGAGGGGTGAGGGTGTGGGTGCAGGGATGAGGGCGAAGGGGTGGGGTGGGGACGAGGGGTGAGGGTCGGTGTGGGTGCAGGGATGAGGAGGAAGGGGTGGGGACGAGGGGAGAGGGTCGGTGTGGGTGCAGGGATGAGGAGGAAGGGATGGGGTGGGAACGAGGGGTGAGGGTCGGTGTGAGTGCAGGGATGAGGGGGAAGGGGTGGGGTGGGGACGAGGGGTGAGGGTGTGGGTGCAGGGATGAGGGCGAAGGGGTGGGGTGGGGACGAGGGGTGAGGGTCGGTGTGGGTGCAGGGATGAGGAGGAAGGGGTGGGGACGAGGGGAGAGGGTCGGTGTGGGTGCAGGGATGAGGAGGAAGGGGTGGGGACGAGGGGAGAGGGTCGGTGTGGGTCCAGGGATGAGGAGGAAGGCGTGGGGTGGGGACGAGGGGTGAGGGTGTGGGTGCAGGGATGAGGGGGAAAGGGTGGGGTAGGGACGAGGGGAGAGGGTCGGTGTGGGTGCAGGGATGAGGAGGAAGGGGTGGGGACGAGGGGAGAGGGTCGGTGTGGGTGCAGGGATGAGGAGGAAGGGGTGGGGTGGGGACGAGGGGAGAGGGTCGGTGTGGGTGCAGGGATGAGGGGGAAGGGGTGGGGTGGGGACGAGGGGACTGGGTCGGTGTGGGTGCAGGGATGAGGGGGAAGAGGTGGGGTGGGGACGAGGGGTGAGGGTCGCTGTGGCTGCAGGGATGAGGAGGAAGGGGTGGGTTGGGGACGAGGGGTGAGGGTCGGTGTGGGTGCAGGGATGAGGAGGACGGGGTGGGGTGGGGACGAGGGGAGAGGGTCGGTGTGGGTGCAGGGATGAGGGGGAAGAGGTGGGGTGGGGACGAGGGGTGAGGGTGTGGGTGCAGGGATGAGGGGGAAGGGGTGGGGTGGGGACGAGGGGAGAGGGTCGGTGTGGGTGCAGCGATGCGGAGGAAGGGGTGGGGACGAGGGGTGAGGGTCGGTGGGGGTGCAGGGATGAGGAGGAAGGGGTGGGGTGGGGACGAGGGGAGAGGGTCGGTGTGGGTGCAGGGATGAGGAGGAAGGGGTGGGGTGGGGACGAGGGGTGAGGGTCGGTGTGGGTGCAGGGATGAGGAGGAAGGGGTGGGGTGGGGACGAGGGGAGAGGGTCGGTGTGGGTGCAGGGATGAGGAGGAAGGGGTGGGGTGGGGACGAGGGAAGAGGGTCGGTGTGGGTGCAGGGATGAGGGGGAAGGGGTGGGGACGAAGGGAGAGGGTCGGTGTGGGTGCAGGGATGAGGAGGAAGGGGTGGGGTGGGGACGAGGGGAGAGGGTCGGTGTGGGTGCAGGAATGAGGAGGAAGGGGTGGGGGCGAAGGGAGAGGGTCGGTGTGGGTGCAGGGATGAGGAGGAAGGGGTGGGGTGGGGACGAGGGGAGAGGGTCGGTGTGGGTGCAGGGATGAGGGGGAAGGGGTGGGGGCGAAGGGAGAGGGTCGGTGTGGGTGCAGGGATGAGGAGGAAGGGGTGGGGTGGGGACGAGGGGAGAGGGTTGGTGTGGGTGCAGGGATGAGGAGGAAGGGGTGGGGGGGGACGAGGGGAGAGGGTCGGTGTGGGTGCAGGGATGAGGGGGAAGGGGTGGGGTGGGGACGAGGAGAGAGGGTCGGTGTGGGTGCAGGGATGAGGGGGAAGGGGTGGGGTAGGGACGAGGGATGAGGGTCGGTGTAGGTGCAGGGATGAGAGGGAAGGGGTGGGGTGGGGACGAGGGAAGAGGGTCGGTGTGGATGCAGGGATGAGGAGGAAGGGGTGGGGTGGGGACAAGGGGAGACGGTCAGTGTGGGTGCAGGGATGAGGAGGAAGGGGTGGGTTGGGGACGAGGGGCGAGAGGCGGTGAGGGTGGAGGAGGAGGGAGAAGGGGCGGTGTGGGGGGGACGAGTGGGAGATGGTTGGTGTGGGGGCGGGGATGAGGGGAAGGCGCAGCGTAGGAGCATGGATGATGGGGAAGGGGCGGTGTGGGGGCAGGGATAAGGGGAGAAAGGGTGCTGTGGTGGCGGGGACGAGGGGAGAGGGTCGGTGTGGGCGCAGGGATGAGGAGGAAGGGGTGGGGTGGGGACGAGAGGAGAGGGTCGGTGTGGGTGCAGGGATGAGGGGGAAGGGGTGGGGTAGGGACGAGGGATGAGGGTCGGTGTAGGTGCAGGGATGAGAGGGAAGGGGTGGGGTGGGGACGAGGGAAGAGGGTCGGTGTGGGTGCAGGGATGAGGAGGAAGGGGTGGGGTGCGGACGAGGAGTGAGGGTCGGTGTGGGTGCAGGGATGAGGAGGAAGGGGTGGGGTGGGGACGAGGGGAGAGGGTCGGTGTGGGTGCAGGGATGAGGAGGAAGGGGTGGGGTGGGGACGAGGGGCGAGAGGCGGTGAGGGGGGAGGAGGAGGGAGAAGGGGCGGTGTGGGGGGGACGAGGGGAGATGGTTGGTGTGGGGGCGGGGATGAGGGGAAGGGGCAGCGTAGGAGCATGGATGATGGGGAAGGGGCGGTGTGGGGGCAGGGATAAGGGGAGAAAGGGTGCTGTGGTGGCGGGGACGAGGGGAGAGGGTCGGTGTGGGCGCACGGATGAGGAGGAAGGGGTGGGGTGGGGACAAGAGGAGAGTGTCGGTGTGGGTGCAGGGATGAGGAGGAAGGGGTGGGGTGAGGACGAGGGATGAGGGTCGGTGTGGGTGCAGGGATGAGGGGGAAGTGGTAGGGTGAGGACGAGGGATGAGGGTCGGTGTGGGTGCAGGGATGAGAGGGAAGGGGTGGGGTGAGCACGAGGGGAGAGAGTCAGTGTGGGTGCAGGGATGAGGAGGAAGGGGTGGGGTGGGGACGAGGGGAGAGGGTCGGTGTGGGTGCAGGGATGAGGGGGAAGGGGTGGGGTGGGGACGAGGGGAGAGGGTCGGTGTGGGTGCAGGGATGAGGGGGTAGGGGTGGGGTGGGGACGAGGGGAGAGGGTCGGTGTGGGTGCAGGGATGAGGGGGAAGGGGTGGGGTGGGGACGAGGGGAGAGGGTCGGTGTGGGTGCAGGGATGAGGAGGAAGGGGTGGGGACGAGGGGAGAGGGTCGGTGTGGGTGCAGGGATGAGGGGGAAGTGGTGGGGTGGGGACGAGGGGTGAGGGTCAGTGTGGGTGCAGGGATGAGGGGGCTGTGGTGGCAGGGACGAGGGGCGAGGGTCAGTGTGGGGGGGGATGAGGGAGAAGGGTCGGTGTGGGGGGACGAGGGGAGATGGTTGGTGTGGGGGCGAGGATGAGGGGAAGGGGTGGGGTGGGGACGAGGGGAGAGGGTCGGTGTGGGTGCAGGGATGAGGGGGAAGGGGTGGGGTGGGGACGAGGGGAGAGGGTCGGTATGGGTGCAGGGATAAGAAGGAAGGGGTGGGGTGGGGACGAGGGGAGAGGGTCGGTGTGGGTGCAGAGATGAGGAGGAAGGGGTGGGGTGAGGACGAGGGATGAGGGTCGGTGTGGGTGCAGGGATGAGGGGGAAGGGGTGGGATGAGGACGAGGGGAGAGGTTCGGTGTGGGTGCAGGGATGAGGGGGAAGGAGTGGGGTGAGGACGAGGGGAGAGGGTCGGTGTGGGTGCAGGGATGAGGGGGAAGGGGTGGGGTGGGGACGAGGGGAGAGGGTCGGTGTGGGTGCAGGGATGAGGAGGAAGGGGTGGGGTGGGGACGAGGGGAGAGGGTCGGTGTGGGTGCAGGGATGAGGGGGAAGGGGTGGGGTGGGGACGAGGGGAGAGGGTCGGTGTGGGTGCAGGGATGAGGGGGTAGGGGTGGGGTGGGGACGAGGGGAGAGGGTCGGTGTGGGTGCAGGGATGAGGGGGAAGGGGTGGGGTGGGGACGAGGGGAGAGGGTCGGTGTGGGTGCAGGGATGAGGAGGAAGGGGTGGGGACGAGGGGAGAGGGTCGGTGTGGGTGCAGGGATGAGGAGGAAGGGGTGGGGTGGGGACGAGGGGAGAGGGTCAGTGTGGGTGCAGGGATGCGGGGGAAGGGGTGGGGTGGGGATGAGGGGAGAGGGTCGGTGTGGGTGCAGGGATGAGGGGGAAGGGGTGGGGTGGAGAGGAGGGGAGAGGGTCGGTGTGGGTGCAAGGATGAGGGGGAAGTGGTGGGGTGGGGACGAGGGGTGAGGGTCGGTGTGGTGCAGGGATGAGTGGGAAGGGGTGAAGTGGGGACGAGGAGAGAGGGTCGGTGTGGGTGCAGGGATGAGGGGGAAGTGGTGGGGTGGGGACGAGGGGTGAGGGTCAGTGTGGGTGCAGGGATGAGGGGGCTGTGGTGGCAGGGACGAGGGGCGAGGGTCGGTGTGGGGGGGGATGAGGGAGAAGGGTCGGTGTGGGGGGACGAGGGGAGATGGTTGGTGTGGGGGCGAGGATGAGGGGAAGGGGCGGCGTAGGAGCATGGATGATGGGGAAGAGGCGGTGTGGGTGCAGGGAGGAGGGGGAAGTGGTGGGGTGGGGACGAGGGGAGAGATCGCTGTGGGTGCAGGGATGAGGAGGAAGGGGTGGGGTGGGGACGAGGGGAGAGGGTCGGTGGGGGTGCAGGGATGAGGGGGAAGGGGTGGGGTGGGAACGAGGGGTGAGGGTCGGTGTGAGTGCAGGGATGAGGGGGAAGGGGTGGGGTGGGGACGAGGGGTGAGGGTGTGGGTGCAGGGATGAGGGCGAAGGGGTGGGGTGGGGACGAGGGGTGAGGGTCGGTGTGGGTGCAGGGATGAGGAGGAAGGGGTGGGGACGAGGGGAGAGGGTCGGTGTGGGTGCAGGGATGAGGAGGAAGGGGTGGGGACGAGGGGAGAGGGTCGGTGTGGGTGCAGGGATGAGGGGGAAGTGGTGGGGTGGGGACGAGGGGTGAGGGTCAGTGTGGGTGCAGGGATGAGGAGGAAGGGGTGGGGACGAGGGGAGAGGGTCGGTGTGGGTGCAGGGATGAGGAGGAAGGGGTGGGGTGGGGATGAGGGGAGAGGGTCGGTGTGGGTGCAGGGATGAGGGGGAAGGGGTGGGGTGGGGACGAGGGGACTGGGTCGGTGTGGGTGCAGGGATGAGGGGGAAGAGGTGGGGTGGGGACGAGGGGTGAGGGTCGGTGTGCGTGCAGCGATGAGGAGGAAGGGGTGGGGTGGGGACAAGGGGAGAGGGTCGGTGTGGGTGCAGGGATGAGGAGGAAGGGGTGGGGTGGGGACGAGGGGTGAGGGTCGGTGTGGGTGCAGGGATGAGGAGGACGGGGTGGGGTGGGGACGAGGGGAGAGGGTCGGTGTGGGTGCAGGGATGAGGGGGAAGAGGTGGGGTGGGGACGAGGGGTGAGGGTGTGGGTGCAGGGATGAGGGGGAAGGGGTGGGGTGGGGACGAGGGGAGAGGGTCGGTGTGGGTGCAGCGATGCGGAGGAAGGGGTGGGGACGAGGGGTGAGGGTCAGTGTGGGTGCAGGGATGAGGAGGAAGGGGTGGGGTGGGGACGAGGGGAGAGGGTCGGTGTGGGTGCAGGGATGAGGAGGAAGGGGTGGGGTGGGGACAAGGGGTGAGGGTTGGTGTGGGTGCAGGGATGAGGGGGAAGGGGTGGGGTGGGGACGAGGGGTGAGGGTCGGTGTGGGTGCAGGGATGAGGAGGAAGGGGTGGGGTGGGGACGAGGGGAGAGGGTCGGTGTGGGTGCAGGGATGAGGGGGAAGGGGTGGGGTGGGGACGAGGGGAGAGGGTCGGTGTGGGTGCAGGGATGAGGGGGAAGGGGTGGGGTGGGGACGAGGGGAGAGGGTCGGTGTGGGTGCAGGGATGAGGGGGTAGTGGTGGGGTGGGGACCAGGGGAGAGGGTCGGTGTGGGTGCAGGGATGAGGGGGAAGGGGTGGGGTGGGGACGAGGGGAGAGGGTCGGTGTGGGTGCAGGGATGAGGAGGAAGGGGTGGGGACGAGGGGAGAGGGTCGGTGTGGGTGCAGGGATGAGGAGGAAGGGGTGGGGTGGGGACGAGGGGAGAGGGTCAGTGTGGGTGCAGGGATGAGGGGGAAGGGGTGGGGTGGGGACGAGGGGAGAGGGTCGGTGTGGGTGCAGGGATGAGGGGGAAGGGGTGGGGTGGGGACGAGGGGTGAGGGTGTGGGTGCAGGGATGAGGGCGAAGGGGTGGGGTGGGGACGAGGGGTGAGGGTCGGTGTGGGTGCAGGGATGAGGAGGAAGGGGTGGGGACGAGGGGAGAGGGTCGGTGTGGGTGCAGGGATGAGGAGGAAGGGGTAGGGTGGGGACGAGGGGAGAGGGTCAGTGTGGGTGCAGGGATGAGGGGGAAGGGGTGGGGTGGGGACAAGGGGAGAGGGTCGGTGTGGGTGCAGGGATGAGGGGGAAGGGGTGGGGTGGGGACGAGGGGTGAGGGTGTGGGTGCAGTGATGAGGGCGAAGGGGTGGGGTGGGGACGAGGGGTGAGGGTCGGTGTGGGTGCAGGGATGAGGAGGAAGGGGTGGGGACGAGGGGAGAGGGTCGGTGTGGGTGCAGGGATGAGGAGGAAGGGGTGGGGACGAGGGGAGAGGGTCGGTGTGGGTGCAGGGATGAGGAGGAAGGCATGGGGTGGGGACGAGGGGTGAGGGTGTGGGTGCAGGGATGAGGGGGAAAGGGTGGGGTAGGGACGAGGGGAGAGGGTCGGTGTGGGTGCAGGGATGAGGAGGAAGGGGTGGGGACGAGGGGAGAGGGTCGGTGTGGGTGCAGGGATGAGTGGGAAGTGGTGGGGTGGGGACGAGGGGTGAGGGTCAGTGTGGGTGCAGGGATGAGGAGGAAGGGGTGGGGACGAGGGGAGAGGGTCGGTGTGGGTGCAGGGATGAGGAGGAAGGGGTGGGGTGGGGATGAGGGGAGAGGGTCGGTGTGGGTGCAGGGATGAGGGGGAAGGGGTGGGGTGGGGACGAGGGGACTGGGTCGGTGTGGGTGCAGGGATGAGGGGGAAGAGGTGGGGTGGGGACGAGGGGTGAGGGTCGGTGTGGGTGCAGGGATGAGGAGGAAGGGGTGGGGTGGGGACAAGGGGAGAGGGTCGGTGTGGGTGCAGGAATGAGGGGGAAGGGGTGGGGTAGGGACGAGGGATGAGGGTCGGTGTAGGTGCAGGGATGAGAGGGAAGGGGTGGGGTGGGGACGAGGGAAGAGGGTCGGTGTGGGTGCAGGGATGAGGAGGAAGGGGTGGGGTGCGGACGAGGAGTGAGGGTCGGTGTGGGTGCAGGGATGAGGAGGAAGGGGTGGGTTGGGGACGAGGGGCGAGAGGCGGTGAGGGGGGAGGAGGAGGGAGAAGGGGCGGTGTGGGGGGGACGAGGGGAGATGGTTGGTGTGGGGGCAGGGATGAGGGGAAGGGGCAGCGTAGGAGCATGGATGATGGGGAAGGGGCGGTGTGGGGGCAGGGATAAGGGGAGAAAGGGTGCTGTGGTGGCGGGGACGAGGGGAGAGGGTCGGTGTGGGCGCAGGGATGAGGAGGAAGGGGTGGGGTGGGGACAAGAGGAGAGGGTCGGTGTGGGTGCAGGGATGAGGAGGAAGGGGTGGGGTGAGGACGAGGGATGAGGGTCGGTGTGGGTGCAGGGATGAGGGGGAAGGGGTGGGATGAGGACGAGGGGAGAGGTTCGGTGTGGGTGCAGGGATGAGAGGGAAGGGGTGGGGTGAGGACGAGGGGAGAGGGTCGGTGTGGGTGCAGGGATGAGAAGGAAGGGGTGGGGTGGGGACGAGGGGAGAGGGTCAGTGTGGGTGCAGGGATGAGGGGGAAGGGGTGGGGTGGGGACGAGGGGAGAAGGTCGGTGTGGGTGCAGGGATGAGGGGGTAGGGGTGGGGTGGGGACGAGGGGAGAGGGTCGGTGTGGGTGCAGGGATGAGGGGGAAGGGGTGGGGTGGGGACGAGGGGAGAGGGTCGGTGTGGGTGCAGGGATGAAGAGGAAGGGGTGGGGTGGGGACGAGGGGAGAGGGTCAGTGTGGGTGCAGGGATGAGGGGGAAGGGGTGGGGTGGGGACGAGGGGAGAGGGTCGGTGTGGGTGCAGGGATGAGGGGGAAGGGGTGGGGTGGGGACGAGGGGAGAGGGTCGGTGTGGGTGCAGGGATAAGGGGGAAGTGGTGGGGTGGGGACGAGGGGTGAGGGTCTTTGTGGTGCAGGGATAAGGGGGAAGTGGTGGGCTGGGGACGAGGGGTGAGGGTCTTTGTGGTGCAGGGATGAGGGGGAAGTGGTGGGGTGGGGACGAGGGGAGAGGGTCAGTGTGGTGCAGGGATGAGGAGGAAGGGGTGGGGTGGGGACGTGGGGAGAGGGTTGGTGTGGGTGCAGGGATGAGGAGGAAGGGGTGGGGTGGGGACGAGGGGAGAGGGTCGGTGTGGGTGCAGGGATGAGGGGGAAGGGGTGGGGTGGGGACGAGGGGTGAGGGTCGGTGTGGGTGCAGGGATGAGGAGGAAGGGGTGTGTTGGGGACGAGGGGAGAGGTTCGGTGTGAGTGCAGGGATGAGGAGGAAGGGGTGGGGTGGGGACGAGGGGAGAGGGTCGGTGTGGGTGCAGGGATGAGGGGGAAGGGGTGGGGTGGGGACGAGGGGAGAGGGTCAGTGTGGGTGCAGGGATGAGGAGGAAGGGGTGGGTTGGGGACGAGGGGTGAGGGTCGGTGTGGGTGCAGGGATGAGGAGGAAGGGGTGGGGTGGGGACGAGGGGAGAGGTTCGGTGTGAGTGCAGGGATGAGGAGGAAGGGGTGGGGTGGGGACGAGGGGAGAGGGTCGGTGTGGGTGCAGGGATGAGGGGGAAGGGGTGGGTTGGGGACGAGGGGAGAGGGTCGGTGTGAGTGCAGGGATGAGGAGAAAGGGATGGGGTGGGGACGAGGGGAGAAGGTCGGTGTGGGTGCAGGGATGAGGGGGAAGGGGTGGGGTTGGGACGAGGGGAGAGGGTCGGTGTGGGTGCAGGGATGAGGGGGAACGGGTGAAGTGGGGACGAGGGGTGAGGGTCGGTGTGGGTGCAGGGATGAGGGGGAAGAGGTGGGGTGGGGTGGAGGGGAGACGGTTGGTGTGAGTGCAGGGATGAGGGGGAAGAGGTGGGGTGGGGTGGAGGGGAGAGGGTTGCTGTGAGTGCAGGGATGAGGAGGAAGGGGTGGGGTGGGGACGAGGGGAGAGGGTCGGTGTGGGTGCAGGGATGAGGGGGAAGGAGTGGGTTGGGGACGAGGGGAGAGGGTCGGTGTGAGTGCAGGGATGAGGAGGAAGGGGTGGGGTGGGTACGAGGGGTGAGGGTCGGTGTGGGTGCAGGGATGAGGGGGAAGGGGTGGGGTGGGGACGAGGGGAGAGGGTCGGTGTGGGTGCAGGGATGAGGGGGAAGAGGTGGGGTGGGGTGGAGGGGAGAGGGTTGGTGTGGGTGCAGGGATGAGGAGGAAGGGGTGGGATGGGGACGAGGGGAGAGGGTTGGTGTGGGTGCAGGGATGAGGAGGAAGGGGTGGGGTGGGGACTAGGGGAGAGGGTCGGTGTGGGTGCAGGGATGAGGGGGAAGGGGTGGGGTGGGGACGAGGGGAGAAGGTTGGTGTGGGTGCAGGGATGAGGGCAATGCAGGAGGGGAGGTGTGCGTCCCAGTGGGGGAGGGGGTGTCCCTGAGCGGTCGCTAGGGAATTGCTCAGCCTTGCCGGGGGACTCAGCAATGCCCCCCAGGCCTGCTTGGGCTCGTGCTCCCCCAGCACATGGACTGAGGGTATGAAAGAGACACAGTGACCCCCTCTTCTCCTCCCCCCACCTACGCTGCCAGCAACAGGGGTGCTCAGGAGACTGCCGACTCCGCAGAGGGGACCGGCCTGGGTCTCAAGGGTGGACCCGTGTCCCATGAACTGCAGTATCCCGTGGGCCGAGAAACAAGCGCTCCAGCGAGGTGTTGGCCAGTCTGACAGGGCTGAGAGTTTCGACTGCCGGGTTACGTTTTCTTTTCTTTTGGTAACTAACTCGGACTTTCTGCCTCTCACTTATAATCTCTGTGTTGTAAACTGGCTTTACTGTTTCTCTTTACCGGGGAGTTTGCTGAAGTGTTTGGCAAATGTGCTCAGGTTTACAAAGGCTGATGTAGATCCACATCCCATGGCTGAAGTGGGGAATTAATTAATTAATACACGTGTCCCTGCACGCTCCTCTCTGCCCCCTTCCCATCACTGGCCCTTATGACAGCTACAAGTGATGGGCTCCCAACCCTGCCTGCCCTGGCGCCCCCGCCACTCGCACCATGGCACCAGCCAGAACAGCAGCCATGCCCATTGCCAGGCTCTGGCCCCCAACCTGCTCATGGGGCAGGGTGTGGGGCGAAGGAGGAGGCAGGGCCTGCACTTTCCGGAGGAGGAGATGGCAGGGACACAGAGAGGGATGGGGAGGGGTGGCGTGGGGCAGTGGGGCTACAGTTCAGGCACTGGGGGCCCTCGTCACCCTGCACCCACTCTGCCACCAGAAAACTCCCCTAGGCATGGGTTCCCTGCACAGCACAGCTCTCCAGTCCTTTTTCCCTGAGCTGAGTGCAGAATCTGGGGATCAGCTCAGGGCAGGCCCCTGGGCAGGGGCTAGACAGGCACTGGACTTGTGCTGAGTGAAGCTGCAAGTGCCTACCGCATGCCTGCTGCACCGGTCCAGTAGCTGTGCCTGGGCACAAAGGCACATCAGGGCACCAGCCCAGCGCTGGCACGGTCTCTTTGACCTGTTGCTGTAAGCGCTGGCACTGACAGGTGCTGTTACGTCAGTAGGCAGGTTTAGGCCCATTAGCAGTGTCTGCCAGGAGCCAGGGAAGCCACCCACATGAATTAAACAAGGCAGGCGGAGAGAATTCTCTGTCTGCCAGCAGAATCCTGTGTGGAGCGTTCTTGCTTTGAAGGATTGTATGGGAATGACTTCAGGACAGTGACTGCCACTTCGTTCCATAGTTCTCAAAGTCTTGTTAATGCTGCCTAGTGTCTGTCTGCGAGCTGCTCCTGGTGGTGTAGAAAGCGGTGGGAGCAGGAGGGTTGCGTAGTGTTGCAGTAAAGAAGCATTGCTTCTTGGCTTGGACCGTGAAGTACAAAAATTATCTACGTTTCTTGGTCTATTAAAGGCTATAGTCAAGTGTCTTGACATGTTTGTTCTTTTGGCCCCAAGATGAAAACTGTGTCTGTGTCTCTTGGACCATGAAATACAAACATTATCTCCTAAGCTAATATCTGTTCTAATCAGTGTGGTATCTGATCTGTTCTCCACTGGAGAGCTGTGTGTTCACTAGGGTTTTTGAGAAAGGGAGTTGGAGTAGGGGCTTGCTCTGCTCATTGCACACATCAGCCTGGCATTGCAGCGCTTCCAGGAGTAGTGCCTCTCCCAGCTGGGACAATCTTCTGGTTCAAAGAAAGAGAAAACAATGGTGGGGTCAGTATCTGGATTGTGATGTTCCCATGTTTTGTCTCTATGTCAGCTTGGTTATTTGTGAGTGTTGAGTGGGGGGCTGCTGTTGTTTTTAATTTTGCGTTACTGTCGGTTGTAGATCACTTAAGTGTCTCTTTACTTATTTGTTTGTCTGTTGGTGTTCACATTGCTCTTCTTTGTGCACTTTCCAAAAGTGTGTGGTTTGGCTCAGCTGTTCATCTGTGTGCCCCTGAGAGAACGTTTCTGACTCTCCCTCCTTGAGAAAATATCATTGTTTTAGTGTAGGGAACAGTCTGTCAGTGGTTTCCCCAGACTAGGAGCAGAAGAGGAGAAAGATTTGAGTCAGATGGGTAGAGTTTCAGGCCACAAGAAACCACCTGATCATCTGATCTGATCGCCTGCATGTCCCACGCCACTGCCCACCTCCCAGTGACCCCTGCAAAGAGCCCAGTCATCAGGATGAGACCATCTATAGACTATCCTCTTGTCGGCCACAGGCAGAGAGTAGGAGGGACTGGGGTGCACCAGATCCTGAGGCCCCTGCAATGGCAGGGAATTGATTTGGGAGATACATCCAGAGGATTCGAGCAAGCGACCCAAGTTCCCTACAGTAAAATCCCTTCCTGACCCCACAAAATGGCTATCGGTCAGTTTGGCCCTGAGCACGTGAGTAAAACACACTAGGCCAGCATCCAAGAAAGATCATATATTGAGCAACTGGGTCAATGGCCAATCTCTGATGCTTCAGGGTCCTACGCTGTGCTGGGTTTTCAGTTATGTGCATTAACTCAAGAGAGAGAGAGGCCCCCAGAGCTAAGTGCTGCAGAGCAGAGACTCCCATGCTGGACATCCCCTTCCAAGGAAGGCTGTTACTTTGGAGCTGGAACCCGTTCTCCTAATCTCACTCCAGCTCTCCTCCCTCCCTCTCAGTTCAGCCCAAGGTGAAAGTTTCCCCCCTGAAATGAGGATCCCAGCCCCACCCCAGGATGCTGGTTGGTCCATGACAGGGTTTTACTCTTCGGGGACTGAAATCAAGCAGTCCAAGAATGGGAAGGTGCAGACAGATACTGGCCCTTCCAGAACCTGGTGATGATGGAGATGAACTCCCGGCACTGAAATGTCTATGCCTGCCAGGTGAAGCACATCAGCCTGCAGCGCCCCCTCTTCTTAGCGTAAGAGACTCTGCACCTGGCACATTCCCTGAGGCCTCAGGGGCACCCCTCACTCCATGGAGCCCTCGGGAGATATGGGAATGTCTCCGAGACCTGTCTCCATCCCTAGGGGCAGAAAGCAGAGATGTGACAAAGGGAAGGAGAGGCTGGGCTTAGCCCAAACCACCCGTGCTCTTGTTTTCACAGAGGCACAGGCTGACTCTCCCGTCACTGGGGTCGGGGGCTGTCTTGAGGTTGGTCTTCACGGCCCTAGGATTGCTCGTCTACCTGAGGAATAAGAAAGGTGAATGGCTCCGGGACAGCGCTGCAGCACCAGGAAATGACGCCCAGTGGGGCCATGATGAAATCGCACTAAAGGATTTCACTAGAATTTTGATTCACCACAATTTGCTTTAGCTTCCCCTTCTGGCATGAATCAAGTTCTCTAGTGACCGAGGCACTTCCTGCCCATCTCTCTGTCCACGGCCAGGAAGTGTGGGGCTATTCTCAGCTCCTCACTTCCCAGAAATCTGACCCAGACCATTCAGATTTGGAGCTACAGTGGTGCCCTCCTGGCCTCCCCTCCAGGTCTCCTCTCTAGTCCCACACACTCCTGGAACGTCAGAGAGTTGCACGCACAGCTGGGGGTGTCTGTAAATCAGCCAATTTCTCTCTAGTTGTGAAACAAACACACTTTCCCTATTACAAATATGGAGACTAGGGTGACCAGACAGCAAGTGTAAAAAAATGGGACGGGGTGGGGGGTAATAGGTACCTATATAAGAAAAAGCCACCAAAATCAGGACTGTCTCTATAAAACTGGGACATCTGGTCACCAGACTCACATGCGAAACGCAACAGCAATCCCACCTCTGAACTCTGAGACTAATTTATTGCACTCTCTGAATTGCTTCTCTTTTTGCCTAAATGCATAAAAAGTATGTAATAACTTGCAGGTCAAAATGCTGAGTGCATGATGCCTGCAATTCTGTTACGTACGACGGGTGGTGCGCGCACACACGCACACAGCCACACACACACACTCTGATTATTTTCCCTGTGAGCCATAACCTCTCATTCACCCACTGACCATCCGTACAAAGCTCTTCCGAAAAGCACCAGAATCTCCCCTGAAATGAAATGACGAGAACGGGAGGGGCTGGAGCTGAATTTTGACTCCACCTTGTTCTCTGCCAGCCCCACTGCCAGGTGCTGATGCCTCTCGCCTCGCTCCCTGCCGGGCTCCTGAACTCAATCTCACCCTGGCGAGTGCCGCCTGGTGGGCTGGAGCCAAGTGGCGCTGCTGATCAGTATTGCCAACTTCATGAGATCAAAAAGCGTGCATCGGATCCCCCCAAAATTGGGAGATTGGCATCCAAAATCGGGAGCTTTTATGAAAAAAGATTATACTGGGATTTTAGGTCTTTCAGATTTCTGAACTCCCCTGGCTCTTTGCATGGGCGTTCACATATGAAGATTAACATTGTCCACTCTCCCACATGTACGAGGTAAGGGGAGTTTGGCCCCTGCTGCAGGACCTTTCCGCCCCACATCTGCCCCTCTCCTGCCCAGCCATTCATCCTGTCCCCCCAACCGCTCTCATTTTACCTCCCCTCAGTTCAGTCCCTCAGCCCCCATCATCACCACCCCATCAGTTCAGCCCCTCCACACCACCACCCTCAGTTCACTCTCCCAGCACTCACACCATCTACTCACACCCTCAATCCAGCCCCTGCCGCCCCATCAGCCCTCACCTCCTCACTTTGGCTGTAAGGATTAGGGCTTTTCCTCTAGCCACATTGTGAAGCCCGAGGCCTTTCTCTGCAGCAAGATTAGGAGAGCAGCAGCCATGAGCTAAGGAGCAAAAAGTCACATCCTCACATTCCCTGTAAAGTACATGAAAACAAGGTAATATCGGGCTGTTAAGGGGGCTCCTATCCTAATAGTGCCCATCCTCACCAGATAAAGGAACAGAGCTTAAGCTGGTTAAAGAAAACTTAGTTTGATGCAGCCTGTCTGGCAGGCAGTCACTTATCAACAGTTGTGGTTGTAAAATCCCCATTTCTTTATTATTTTGTCTTTATGTTCCCCACTTCCCTATAGTTTTCTCTGTGATTGCTGTCTGGTTCTTTGATTAAAAAGAACAAAAGAACAGCAGTACTTGTGGAACCTTGGAGACTAACAAATTTATTTGAGCATAAGCTTTCGTGGGCTACAGCCCACTTCATGGGATGCATGCAGTGGAAAATACAGTAGGAAGATGTATGTATACACAGAGAACATTAAACAATGGGTGTTACCGTACACACTATAAGGAGAGTGATCAGTTAAGGAGAGCTATTATCAGCAGTAGAGAAAAAGAACTGTGTGTAGTTGTGATGCAGTAGGGACTGTCTGTGTGGGGAGTGGGAGAGCAGGGGAGGACTTTAGGGGATGGACGATGCCAGGGCCTGTAACCTGAGCTAGGTAAGGGAGGGGAAAGGTCAACACCTATGCCCGGGAAGGGGACAAAGGAAGGGAGTGGCAGGAGGGAAGCAGTTTGAGTTTGGGCTTGGGGCTGGATGGGCGGAATTCAGGGTATCCTAGCTAGGATCCAAGCACCCTGAAAGCCCAGAAGGACTCGGTGGAGGGGTCCTGACTGTGCCTGCAAGCTCTGCTGTAACCGGTGTTCCTGTTGTCCAATAAACCTTCTGTTTTACTGGCTGGCTGAGAGTCACTGTGGGTCCCAGGAAGAGGGGTGCAGGACCGGACTCCCCACACTCCGTGACAACTGGTGGCAGCGGAGGGAGATACTGCACCCCGTGGACGGCGCTTCCTGCAGTAAGTGACTGGGGACCAGTAAAACGAAGGGGTGGTTAACCCCTGGGAGTGTGTGCCCAGTGAGAAGGACTTTGCAGTAACAGGGTCCCCCGGGGGATTGCAGCGAGTGGTCCCAGGGGCGGAGGAGTCTGCAGCTCGACCCTGGCAGAGAGGTGGTGACCTCACGAAGGGCTGGTGCACTAGGGGTCCCCCTGGAAACCGTGGGGAGCGGCGAGCGCCCCGGCCTGTGAGTGGCCAGCAGGAAGATGTATGCCAAGCGGCGCAAGTGTGACCTGCTGGAGCTGTGTAAGCAGAGGGGGCTGCACCCAGGGAGGCTCAGCAAGGACCAGCTGATTGCCCAGCTGGAGCAGGGAGACCGCATGAATGAACGGAGCCCTGTCTCTGAGGGAAGCAGCCGAGAAGATGCAGCGCAGGCACCAGTGACTGTCCCTGCTGGGAGTGGTCAGCCGGCAGACGAGGGCTTCCCGAGACCCCCCCTTCCTAGGCGTAGAGGAAGGGTGGGGAGGAGCCCAGTGTATACCGAGGGCACCGTGACACCCCCGGCCAGCAGGGGAGCCCCACGGCGAAGCTCACCCCCCAGCAGGGGATCCTCCCGGCAACGCTCAGCATCCGTGGAGCGGATGCGGCTGGAATATGAAAGGGAGCTGAGACGGGAGGAGCTCGAGTTAAAGAGGCGAGAGCTGGAGGAGAAGGCGAAACAACGTGAACATGACTGGAGGAGAAGGCGAAACAGCGTGCACATGAGGAGAACCAGCGTAAACATGAGGAGAACCAGCGCCAGCGTGAGTGGGAGGAGAAGGAGAAACAGCGTAAACATGAGCTGGACCTGGCCCGGCTGAGGAGCAGTGAGGCCCCGGCTGCGGTGAGTGAGGGGGGACCCAAGCCTACAAAGAGCTTTGATAAGCACTTGCTGCCCCGGCGTAAGGAGGGGGAGGACATAGATACCTTCCTGACGGCTTTTGAGAATGCCTGCGAGCTGCACAGGGTTGACCCTGCAGACAGGATTGCAGTTCTCACCCCCTTACTGGACTCCACAGCCGTGGAGGTGTACAGCCGACTGAAAGGGGCGGAGGCAGGGGACTATGAACTGTTCAAACAGGCCCTGCTCCGCGAGTTTGGGCTGACTCCTGAGATGTACCGGAAAAAGTTCCGGAGCCAGCGTAAAACCTGTGAGGTCACATACCTACAACTGGTCAACCGGGCGCAGGGGTATGCTCGCAAGTGGACAGCTGGGGCCCAAACTAAAGAGGACCTGCTTGACCTATTTATACTGGAGCACCTGTACGAGCAGTGCCCGTCCGACCTGAGGCTGTGGTTGATGGACCAGAAGCCGGAGAACCCGCAGCATGCAGGCCAGCTGGCCGACCAATTTGTGGACAGTCGGGCAGGGGATGGCAGGGAGGAGTCTCGAAGGAGCAGGCCTGCCTCAACGCAGAGAGAGAGTCATCATGGGACCTCCCAAAGGGGGCCTATGGAGAACCCCCCCAAAAGGGGAACATCCAGCGGCAGGTCCCTCCGACCCACTCAAGGGGACCCACGAGATATGGGCTGCTATCGCTGTGGCCAACGAGGTCACATACGGGCCCAGTGCCCCAAGCTCAGGGACAGACCAAGCAGACCCAACCCGCAGAGGGTGGACTGGGTAAAAACCCAATCGGAGGAGGGGCTACGTTCCCAGGAAAGGGGGGTTGGCAACATACCACCTGTTGATGCTCCCGGTTCCGGGTTTTTGGTTTACCGGGTGGGCGCGGGGCTGCCCCTCCGGAAAGAGTGCATTGTTTCCCTGGAAGTGGATGGGAGGAAGGTCACTGGGTACTGGGACACGGGCGCAGAGGTGACGCTGGCCCGGCCCGAGGTGGTGGCCTCAGATCGGATGGTGCCCGACACCTACCTGACCCTGATGGGCGTGGGCGGGACCCCATTCAAGGTACCCGTGGCAAGGGTACACCTGAAATGGGGGGCCAAGGAGGGCCCCAAGGATGTGGGGGTACACCAATATTTGCCCACTGACGTGTTAATGGGAGGGGACCTTGAGGACTGGCCTAGTAACACCCAGAGTGCCCTGGTCGTGACTCGTAGTCAGAGTCGGCAAATGGCACTGCTCCCCGACAACGGGGAAGGTACTCGACCTGAGGTGCAGGCCCCTAACTCAGGGAGCGGGGAACGCCCAGGGGCACGGTGCAGAGAGGCTGCGGCCTCAGACCCAGCCAGCAAGAGAGAGCCGGTCCCCATTCCTGTCCCAGCTGCTGAGTTCCAGGCCGAGTTGCAGAAAGATCCCTCCTTGCGGAAGCACAGGGACCGGGCTGACCTTAGTGCGGTACAGACCATGAGGAGAGGTTGCAAGGAGAGGTTCCTGTGGGAGAAGGGGTTCCTGTACCGAGAATGGGCTCCCCCAGGGGAAGTAGAGTCATGGGGGATCAGGAGGCAGCTGGTGGTTCCCCAGAAGTTCCGTCACAAGCTGTTGTACCTGGCCCATGACATCCCTCTCGCAGGGCACCAGGGAATCCGGCGCACCAGGCAGAGGCTGCTACAGAACTTTTACTGGCCTGGGGTCTTTACCCATGTCCGACAGTACTGCCAATCCTGTGACCCCTGCCAGAGGGTGGGGAAGGCCCGGGACAAGGGGAAAGCGGCTTTGAGGCCTTTACCCATCATAGAAGAACCTTTCCAGAAGGTAGCCATGGACATAGTGGGACCTCTCAGCAAGACGACCCGGTCAGGGAAGAAATACATCCTGGTGGTCGTGGATTTTGCCACTCGCTACCCCGAGGCTGTGGCCTTGTCCTCTATCGAAGCAGACACAGTGGCAGATGCGCTGCTGACAATTTTCAGCCGGGTGGGGTTCCCCAAGGAGGTCTTAACGGACCAGGGGTCCAACTTCATGTCGGCCCTGCTCCGGTCCTTATGGCAGAAATGTGGGGTCCAGCACAGCTGGGCCTCAGCGTATCACCCCCAGTCCAACGGGCTGGTAGAAAGGTTCAACGGGACGCTGAAGATGATGCTAAAAACATTTATGAACCAGCATCCGCAAGATTGGGACAAGTACTTACCTCACCTGCTGTTTGCGTACAGGGAGGTACCCCAGGAATCTACTGGGTTTTCACCTTTCGAACTGTTGTATGGAAGGCAGGTGAGGGGGCCCCTAGACCTGATGAGGGACGAATGGGAGGGGAAGGCCGCTCCCGAGGGAGAGTCAGTGGTGGAGTATGTCCTGACCTTCCGGGAAAGACTGGCCGAGCTCATGGGCCTGGCCAGGGAGAATCTGGCCCGAGCCCAGAGGAGGCAGAAGGTCTGGTATGACCGCACAGCACGAGCCCGTACCTTCGCCACCGGGGATCAGGTGATGGTTCTTATCCCCGTGAGGAGAAACAAACTCCAGGCCGCCTGGGAAGGGCCCTTCAAGGTTATCAAGCAACTGAATGAGGTAAACTATGTGGTGGAGCTGTCAAACCGGGCACATCACCGTCGGGTGTACCATGTGAACATGATGAAACCATACTATGACAGGGGGAATGTGGTGTTGGCCGTGTGTGGACATTGGGAGGGGCAGGGAGATGACCCCTTAGTGGATCTATTCCCTGGGACAAAAGCTGGTTCCCCCCTGGAGGCGATTCCCCTCTCTGAGCAACTGACCCCGGGCCAGCACGCTGAGATCAGAGGGGTGCTGCATCTGTACCGACAGCTGTTTTCCAACCAGCCTGGACGCACTAATTTGACTGTCCACCGGGTGGAGACTGGGTCGCATCCCCCTATAAGATGCTCCCCTTTTCGGGTCACTGGTAAAACTGCCCAGGATCTTGAAAGAGAGGTCAGGGACATGCTGGCTTTGGGGGTGATCCAGCCGTCTTCCAGCCCTTGGGCCTCGCCAGTGGTGCTAGTCCCCAAGAAGGATGGGTCAATCCGGTTCTGTGTGGACTATCGAAAGCTCAATGCCATCACCGTATCTGATGCCTACCCTATGCCCAGGCCTGACGAGCTCCTAGACAAGCTAGGAGGTGCTCGGTACCTCACCACTATGGATCTTACCAAAGGCTACTGGCAAGTGCCGCTGGACGCAGATGCCAGGCTGAAATCGGCCTTTATCACCCCTCTGGGGCTCTATGAGTTTCTGACCCTGCCCTTCGGCCTCAAGGGAGCGCCAGCCACCTTCCAGCGCCTGGTGGATCAGCTACTGAGGGGGATGGAGAGTTTTGCCGTGGCGTATATTGACGACATCTGCATCTTCAGCCAGACCTGGGAGGACCACATGTCCCAGGTTAAACAAGTCCTAGACCGACTCCGAAAGGCTGGGTTAACCGTAAAGGCTGAGAAGTGCAAGGTGGGGATGGCCGAAGTATCTTACCTGGGCCATCGGGTGGGGAGCGGCTGCCTGAAGCCGGAACCAGCCAAGGTGGAGGTGATCAGAGACTGGCCTGCTCCCCAAACCAAAAAGCAGGTACAGGCCTTTATTGGGATGGCGGGGTACTATCGAAGGTTCGTGCCCCACTTTAGTGCCATAGCCGGCCCCATCACTGAACTATGCAAAAAGGGGAAGCCAGACAAGGTGATCTGGACTGAGCAGTGCCAGGAGGCTTTCCGGGCGCTGAAGGAGGCTCTGGTTAGTGGCCCAGTTCTGGCAAACCCAGATTTTGACAAACCCTTTATGGTGTTCACTGATGCCTCAGACACGGGACTGGGGGCAGTGTTAATGCAGGAGGATGAAAAGGGGGAGAGACACCCCATCGTGTACCTGAGTAAGAAGCTGCTACCCCGGGAACAAAGCTACGCAGCCATCGAGAAGGAATGCCTGGCCATGGTGTGGGCCCTTAAGAAACTAGAGCCATATCTCTTTGGGCGACACTTCACCGTGTACACCGACCACTCTCCCCTGACCTGGCTGCACCAGATGAAAGGAGCCAACGCCAAGCTCCTGAGGTGGAGCCTGCTCCTGCAGGACTATGACATGGACGTGGTCCATGTGAAAGGAAGTGCCAACCTGACAGCGGATGCGTTGTCCCGGAGAGGGGGCCCTGAACTTCCCCAGGTCACTGGGCAGAGTGACCCCGCTCAGTTCAGTCTCGAAGGGGGGAGAGATGTGATGCAGTAGGGACTGTCTGTGTGGGGAGTGGGAGAGCAGGGGAGGACTTTAGGGGATGGACGATGCCAGGGCCTGTAACCTGAGCTAGGTAAGGGAGGGGAAAGGTCAACACCTATGCCCGGGAAGGGGACAAAGGAAGGGAGTGGCAGGAGGGAAGCAGTTTGAGTTTGGGCTTGGGGCTGGATGGGCGGAATTCAGGGTATCCTAGCTAGGATCCAAGCACCCTGAAAGCCCAGAAGGACTCGGTGGAGGGGTCCTGACTGTGCCTGCAAGCTCTGCTGTAACCGGTGTTCCTGTTGTCCAATAAACCTTCTGTTTTACTGGCTGGCTGAGAGTCACTGTGGGTCCCAGGAAGAGGGGTGCAGGACCGGACTCCCCACACTCCGTGACAGTAGTAGTAATGAAAATGGCCCATTTCCAGCAATTGACAAGATTGAGGAACTGTAGGGGGAGGGGGAGAAATAAGCAGGGGGATGTGAAAGCTGGCTGACCCCCCTTAATAGATTACAAGCGGCCAGTGGGGGGCGGGGGGGGGTGAGTACTGCTCATGGACACAGTAGCCTGAATTTTTGCACTATCTCTTTTCCTTTGCCTCAAAGCAGGAAAATCCTGCTCCAAACAGTCAGTACTACCCAGATAACGGGAGCATGAGATTTTACACTTACCAATCAAGTATTAACACGCAAGAGTCTTTGTCTGAATGTGTATAAAAGGTTTGTGAAATTTGTGTAAGACAAAGTCTTTTGTACCAAGCTACAGGCTCTCCTTTTTCTGCAGAATAAAGCATTTTTCCTTATCCGTGTCAGGCTGTTAATTGGCTCTCAGCTAGGCAGACCCAATATTTCGGTAACAGGGATATGGTTTCATGTTCTCTGTGTATATATATATCTTCCTACTGTACTTTCCACTGCATGCATCCCATGAAATGGGCTGTAGCCCATGGAAGCTTATGCTCAGATAAATGTGTTAGTCTCCAAGGTGCCACAAGTGCTCCTGTTCTTTTTGCGGATACAGATTAACACAGCTACACTCTGAAACCTGGTTCTTTGATGGTTTCTGTCTGCGATGGTTCATTTTGCGAGGTGGGGGGGTAGGATTGGTTAGAGAATGTGTCACACTAGGTTAGGATTGGTTAGGAACGTTTTAGCACAAGGACTGGTCACCGTCCAGCTCAGCAAGACTCAAGTTTTACTCTCTAAAGTGGGGGCAAAAGGAAGTTCTTGGGCACCAACTCCAGGACGCAGCCCCAGATCAGAGCTGCCAGAGCTCCCCAGCTGACCTCATCCTGACTGTCCAGCAGGGACAAATTATCTGCCTTTCTGAGAGTGGGAGTCGCAGCATTTTGGGTTTAGTCTCTGCATTGTTTTGGGTAATAACTGTTAATAAGGAGAGGTTAAGTGGGATATTGCTGTGTAAGGCTCTTTCCCTGGTAAAAGACCCCACAAACCCACAGTGCGAGGTTACCCTGAGCCCTCAGCATGGGGAGGGGGAGGGTGCCTAAATGAAGAGGGTTACGCCTTGAGCCATGGACCAGGGGAAAGGTGGGTGCCCCTGAGTGTGCGACGAACAGAGAATTGTGTGCGGGTAACACAGCCGCCTGCAGGCCCCAATTTACCCCTCCCAGCCTCAGCTCTGCTCCTTAGGGCTCTTCACCCTCCCCAGGCCTGGGGCCTGCTCGGGGGTCCCCTCTCTCCCACTTCCCAGGCTGGCAGGAGAGCAGCCTGCCTGGGGCTGACAGCGGGACCCTCTCCTCAGCCCCCACAGCAACGTCCCAGGCAGAGAACTCAGCTGAAACCATAACTCGGTGACATTTGAGATTTCTAGCCCCAGCCCACAAGTCAGGCTGAATTTTACTTAGAAATCACATCTCTGGCGATGAACTGGTGAGCGTTGGCATGTCTGTCCCTGGCACCTCCCTCGCTCTGCGGGCGGCGGGCGTGCCAGATCCCCGGGGAGGGGCAAAGGGCGGGAGAGGGGTGTCTCCCTGGGGCGGGAGGTTTCTGTGTAAGAGTTCCACACACCATTTGCCCCTTCTGCTCGCTAGCACTGAAAGACAGCACGGATGAGACTTGTCAGCTCAAATCACTGATCCCCACCCTCAGCGCTAAGCCCAACACCTGCCGTGAGACAGTTGGAAGGGACTGCTCAGCCTGCCCTAGCAGTGAGGCCCAGCCGCTCACTGCTGACGTCTCGTCTCGGAGAGCTGGGCTGAGCAGGGGGTGCTCAGGATGTGGCAATAGAAACAGGTGGCAGCAGAGGAGGCGAAGGCCGTATGGCCAATGGGGGCAGAGCAAACAGCGCAGTGGTGCTCACGGTCACACACGTATGAATAGCGGTGATGATGTTTCCCCACAACGCCGGGCTCCTTTCCCCTTTTCTTTGCTGTACACGACGCCGGGAGGGGAAGCGTTGGCTCTGAGAGGCACTTGCGGGGCGGGGGGTGGTTAGTTTTCCCAGTTTGCGACTGGGACTCAAGGGGGTTCTGTGCTGGATTGTTCTGAGGAACCCCTGGATGCTGAACCCGGCCCTGGTTGCTGCCGACTCCCCTGGCAGAAGGGTGGCATTTGTACAGCAGGGGCGTGAGATGACTGGGTGCCGGAGTCTCCAGGGCAGGGCGAGGCCAGGACAGTCTGGCAGCTGCAGCGCCACACAGGAGTCAGGACACCTGGGTTCTGTCCGGCTCTGCTGCACTCTCAGTGTGTGACCTCGGGCAGGTCACGTCACCTCCCCATTTGCTTCTCTCTGGGACAGGGGTTAATGGTGTTTCCCTGTGTGGCTGGCAGTTAACTGTCAGTGCCAACCTGAAACCACGCGAGGAAATGAGAGAAACCGCAATCTGCACAGTCCTGGTGTTAACCAGTGACGGGTGTCGGTGCCTGTCACTGGGAATAGCCCAGGGACGGCACACGCTGGTGGGCACAGGGACCCCCAGCAACCCTACAATAACAAGCCAGCTGTTGGCACCTCATGCTGCCTCCCCACCCATTTCCGACCCTTTTTCCTCACTCCCTCCTGCTGCCTCAGTTGACACCACCCAGCAACGAATGGTGCTAACACATAGCGACACAGTACGGGAGGGGGGGGTAGTCACAGAGTGGGAGGGGCTAATGAGGTGAGGGCGGGGCAGAGAGTGGGAGGGGCTAATAGGAGAGAGGTCAGGGAGGGAGTGGCTAATGAGTGATGGGAGGGGAAGGGGTTATTGGGAGAGGGAGCGGCAGGTGGGGGCCTTGGAATGGAGGAGCAGCGAGGGGAGGGGCTATTTCAAGGGGAGGGACTTATGGCAGGGTGGGAGGGTCTCTTGGGAGAGGGAGGGGTCGGCAGGGAGGGATGTTGGGGAGAGAGGGGGAGGCAAGTAGAGGGAGAGCCCACGGGGGGGAGGGCAGATGGGGAGGGTTCTGCCGTCCCTTCCACTCTGTCTCTTCACCCCGATCTCCCCCATCACTTGGGGGCAGCCAGGCCCAGCCCCACAGGGCAGGCCTGTTACTGCAGCGGGAGTGGGGGCGGACTCCCTCTCCATCCCCCCGAACCGCCCCTCCACGCTCGGCCAGGCTTGGCTGCAGTGCCAGGGCAATGGGTGCTGCTGGGGGTGGAGCTCCCGGGCAGGGTGAGGAGCAGGACACTGGCCACGAATGTGAGCCCTGCAGACCGGCCCCGTTTGCCTAGGCGCAGATGTGGCCCTAGTTCTGACCTTGCCGCCGGGGAACCCCCTCTCGCACTGCTGCTGCTCCCCAACTCCCTCTGCCCAGATTGGCTGGGGCTGGCAGCTGCAGGCACAGAGCTGAGAAGAGACAGACAAAGGGAGAAGTTGGTGGTGAGGCTTGTGGCCTGGGGAGGAACCAACAGCCCATGGGCTGGGCCCCTCGTCTCACTGCACTGAGACCTGCCAGAGCCTGGATCCCGCTCTCCCTGCCAGGATGCTGCTCCCGCTGCTGCTCCTCCCCTGGGCATGGGGGTCCCTGGCCGGTAAGTGGAGACCCCCCTCTGCCTTTTCGCTACTGAGGGGGGTGGGGTTGTGCATGATATAATGCCAGGGCCAGGGTGGGGCAGCACCACATAAGAACATAAAAACAGCCGGACTGGGTCACACCAAAGCTCCATCTTGCCCTGTGTCCTGTCGGCCGACAGTGGCCAGTGCCAGGTGCCCCAGAGGGAATGAACAGACAGGAATCATCCAGTGAGCCATCCCCTGTCGCCCAATTCCCAGCTTCAGCCAGACAGAGGTTAGGGGCACCATCCCTGCCCATCCTGGCCAATAGCCATTGATGGACCTATCCTCCGTGAACTTATCTAGCACTAGTGACCCTTGCTGGCGTGCAAGAGGAGGGGGCAGCAGGTTATGGTTCAGCAGGAAAACCCTGGAACTGGGGAGCATTAACAAGCCTGAGACTTCTTAATCTCTCTCCTCACCTGCTTTGTCCTCCCCTTGTTTCCTCTCCCCTCCAGCCTCCCCTTCTGTCCCCCCAGGGTCTCTCACCCTCCGGCTGCTCAAAACCACTGTCTTCCATAATGCCAGTTCTACAAACATGGAGGGGATGGCCTTGCTTGCGGACCTGGGGACCCACTCCATGGATTGCAGCACCTGCAAGATCCGCTTCCTGCAGCCCTGGGCCCACCAGGGCCTCACTCCAAAGCAGTGGCAGGGCCTGGAGACAGTGCTCCATAACTATGTGTCCAAATTCATCCTTCTTATGAACAAAGTGGTTAAGGATGAAGACGAGCACTGTGAGTATGGAGCGGTCCCCACACCCAACACGGAGCTGAGAACTGACACACTCACTGCAGTAACTGTGTCCTGACAGGGTGGATCATGGGCAAGACTGCCAGTTCCTGGCCCTTAGGCTGAATGGAGTCCGTGTGCCCTAGAAGGGAATGGCCCCGTTACCCATTCTCCACCCCGCTGAGCCAGTCCCCCACCTCTGCAGCCAGGTTGCAGCCTGCGCCCCCAGAGGAGAAAAGCCCCATGTCCCATCCCCTGAGCATAAGCACATGGTTTTTCACAGCCATGTGCCCTACCAAAGGCCCCTGTTCATACCACTGGAACCTGGCCAGCCTGAACATTGAAAACTGACACCTTCAACACAAGAATTGGAAAGGCAGGAAATGCAGAGCTAAGCGAATCCCGCTCCCCACCCTCACAGCCATCTCTGCTCAGTGGGACGGGACAGACCCAGCACACCTCTTCTCAGCCCAGTGTCTGCGCTGGGTGTCTGGTGCTGGAGCTCTAAAAGCAGGTCCTCGGGCGAGACTTTCTCTCAGGAACCCCTTACTCACCTGCCACCAGATTTGCACCACAAAGTGTCCCCTGCACCTTGCTGGGGCAGAGCTAGTTTCGGGGCAATCTGCCTGGGCAGGTGCGTTTCACGACAGAGTGACAGCCAGCCCTGCAATCACAACTCACTCCCACAGGAACCTCACGGCGACGGGGCTCAGATGGATGCTCCTGGGGCTCAGAGCTTTCTGCCTCTCTGGCTGAGTGAGTGTGAGACTCGGTGTGTCATGCCCTGAGGCACTGCTAGGGAAACAATCGCTGGCATAGGTGTGAACTGTCTGTGGGTTCAGGTGCGTGTCACTGCTGGGCGTACGCACCACAGACAGAACCAAGGCCCAGGGACTTTTGTAACGCTGGGAAGCCAGACTCATCCCTGCTAACAGTGCAGAGCTGAGCTCAGAGGAGCCCAGGGATGTATGTTTATTGAGGATCGGGGCCATAATTTTCTCTTGAGCATCACAAATCACTTTAAAAAAAATTAACATTTAAAAGACAGGTGATTTGGGTAGGAGTCTGTATCTCACAAAACCCATGACCAAGGGACCCCAAATTTGCACCACAAAGTCTGCCTCAGGCCCCGATATAGTGCAGTGATTTTTGAGTCAATTTGACCATATGTGTGGACCTCAGAGCACTTTGAAAACATCAGCTCTAAACAGAAACTGCAATGTGCCCTTAACTCCCCACAAGCCTGCCCAGGGCCACCCCACAAGCCTGCCTCCATGTTGTGGCCTAACATCCTCATTCCACGTGACATAATGTCTTTATTCCCCCGTCTCTCTATTTCTGCCCCTACCCCTGTCCCCCTAGTGACCTCCCAATGGCCTGTCCTCATTGCCCTGCCATTCCTGTTCCAGACCCCTTTGTCCTTCAGGCCTCCATCGGCTGCGAGCTCCACCCCAATGGCACCTCACGGCAGTTCTGTGATGCCGCAGTAAACGGGGAGGATTTTATCAGCTTCAGCGTGGATGAGGGCACCTGGGTCGCTCAGCGTGGGGATAAGCTGGCCCTCAGCATCCGAGACCTTTTAAACCAGGATAAGAGCGCGACTGCCATGGCTCAGTTTCTCCTGAGAACAACGTGTATCAATGAGCTCAAGAGCTTTGTCCAGTATGGGAAAGAGTCTCTGGAGAGACAAGGTGAGGCTGGATGCCACTCCCCGCTCACTGAGATGCAGCCACTTCTGGGATGGGTTTTTTGAACAGGGACTCTTGTGTTGTGTACAAATGCAGCTCACCTGGGCTAGAGCGCAGTAGCGATTTCATCGCCACCCTGCACAGCAGTTTAAGACAGGAAGTGAAGGGGGAGTCCTTTAGGAATGGTAACTGAAGGGGGCAGAATTGGAGTCTGAGCAGGGCAGTGCTGCCAACGCCTGACCCCGGGAAGTGGAGCTGGACTTGGCTAGTGAGTCCCTGAGGCTCAGGCTGAATCGTCCCCTCTCCCCCGCCCCGTCTCTCTCCTCCTGTCTCAGAGAAGCCAGTCGCTGTGGTGTTTGCCCGAGCACCTCCCCCATCCGGGACCCCCGCACTGGTACTGCTGGTTTGCCGGGTCACCAGTTTCTACCCCCGTCCTGTCCGTGTGGCCTGGCTGCAGGACGGGGAGGAGGTGGCAGCGGGCTGGAGGTTGAACTCCAGCGGGATCCTGCCCAACGCGGACCTGACCTACCAGCTGCGCAGCTCCCTGGCTGTGGGGCCAGGTGATGGGCACAGCTACGCCTGCCGGGTGCAGCACAGCAGCCTGGGGGGCCAGAGCCTGCTGATCTCCTGGGGTAGGTGCATGTCCGCGGGGGGGGAGGGTGGTCATAGTCTCTGGGGGCTTTTCTTGCACATCTCAAGCAGGGCAGGGTCCGGGCAGTGAGAGTGGAGAGAGGGAGGCAGAGCAGGTGTAGGGGGTGTGGCGGTGGATCAGGGAGCAGGGTGGAGGGGAATGGGACAGGACTGGCACAGGAGAAGCAGGCTGGGGGCTGAGGGGAGAAGTAATGGGATGGGTGGGGTGGGGAGAGCTGTATGGAGTGTGGCAGAGGGGAGACAATGGGGCAGGACTGGGGGGTTTGGGAAAAGAGGTAGGAGCCAGAGGCGGTCGGACAGAGGGGAGTAGCACTGGCATGCGGGAAGGCTGAGAGGGTGGGAATGTGGGGGGAGCAGCGAGGGTGGGATGATGGAGGACAATGAGGGAAAAGGGTCCAGGTAGGGGCATCTAAGAGCAGTAGGGGTGGGACAA
Source organism: Gopherus flavomarginatus (assembly GCF_025201925.1). NCBI lineage: Eukaryota > Metazoa > Chordata > Testudines > Testudinidae > Gopherus > Gopherus flavomarginatus. The sequence continues at coordinate 11,707,087 of NC_066626.1, read as the reverse complement.
TGAGGAAGACAGAGGGAACAGGGCTGGGTGGAGGGCTGAGGGCAGTTGGTTGGGTTGGGGCAGCAGGGGGACTGCAGAGGAGGCTGGGGGAAGAGGGCTGGGTGGGAGGCAATGGGTCAGGGTCGGGGGAGCAGAGGGAGCTATGGGGGAGGCCTTGGGAACAGGGCCCACATTCCTGTCCCCATTCCCAGCGCATCACCCTTGTGTGTTACAGGGCACAGCAGGCCCTGGGGCCCCAGCCTGGCCGTGGGCATCACCCTGGGGGCTCTGGCCGTAGCTGCCGTGGCTGTGGTGCTGTGGTGGAGAATACGCAGGTGAGTATCTCCCTACCGGGGTGGTGGTGGGGAGGCCGTTACACCCCATAACCCATCCCCTCTGCTTTCTCCTTCCAAGGGCCACCCGGATGTCAGAACAGGAGAGCCCAGAGCCTGAGGATACAGCACTGGCTCAGATGTGAGGATCGGCCCCTCACTTGGGCCCATGGACCTTGGGGCTGAATCCGCACCTGGCTCCAGAGCTGAGGCCCCGTCTGAATCGGGGCCCTGGGTTGGGGACAGGATTCTCCTCCCCCTGGGATGTTTGGGACACTTGGGATCCCGGATCCCCAGGGAGCCAGAGCTGCCCTGTGCTATTCAGAATGCCCCGGCAGGGCGTTCAGGCTGAGCGGGGATGCCTGGGAAGCAAGCGGATTGGCTACCAGAGCTGGGTGTGAGGGACCTCAGGCTCCGGGGGTAGGTTCTGTCAGTTTGTTCTGTGTCTGGGCAGCACTGAGCACTCAGGGGTCCTGGGCACGACCGGGCTCCTTGGCCCTGCGTTAATCCAGTGCAACCCCTCTGCCGGTCTGAGCTGGCAGCCACAAGGGCCAGTTCAGTATCTAGGGGTTCCCTTTCAACGCAGAACCGGCGCCAGCCCCCACCCAGTGACCTGGGACTAGGGGACAGGGGCGACTCTAGGCACCAGCAAAGCCAGCACCTGCTTGGGGCAGCCCATTTGCAGGGGCGGCAGGGAGCCATCATGGCAACTGAGGACCAACAGGGGGCCCTGGGAGCTGTAGTTCCTTGGTTAGCTCCCTGCCTATAGAGCCAGCCATGGAGCAAGGACAGAACTACATTTCCCAGCATTCCCTTGGCCACTACCAACTGGAAAGGAATGGGGGGAGCACGTGCTGCAGCGTGCTGTGAGTGGAGAGCTGCACTGTGCAGGGTAGAGGGGCCATATTTTAACATTCAAAAAACAGGACACTCCGGGGGGCGGGGGAGGGTGGCCTCAACCTGCCCTCCTCCACTCCCTCCCTGTCCCCTTATTACCCCCTCCCAAGACCCCACCCCCTATCTAAGTGCCGCTACTCCTTGTCCCCAACTTCCCCCTCCTGGGAGCCCTGCCCCTAACTGCCCCCCAGGACCCCACCCCCTATCTAAATGCCACTGCTCCTTGTCCCCAACTTCCCCCTCCCGGGACCCCTGCCCCTAACTGCCCCCCAGGACCCCACCCCCTATCTAAGTGCCGCTGCTCCTTGTCCCCTGATCACCTCCTCCCGGGACCCCTGCCCCTAACTGCCCCCCAGAACCCCACCCCCTATCTAAATGCCACTGCTCCTTGTCCCCAACTTCCCCCTCCCGGGACCCCTACCCCTAACTGCCCCCCAGGACCCCACCCCCTATCTAAGTGCCGCTGCTCCTTGTCCCCTGATCACCTCCTCCCGGGACCCCTGCCCCTAACTGCCCCCCAGGACCCCACCCCCTATCTAAGAGCCGCTGCTCCTTGTCCCCAACTTCCCCCTCCCGGGACCCCTGCCCCTAACTGCCCCCCCAGAACCTCACCCCCTATCTAAGCGCTGCTGCTCCTTGTCCCCTGATTGCCCCCCTGCCCCTAACTGCCCCCCAGGACCCCACCCCCTATTTAAGTGCTGCTGCTCCTTGTCCCCTTGTTGCAGACACAACAGTGCCAGAGGCAAGCAAGAGCAGTTCGTTGCCCAGAGTGCTTAAGCGCCAATAAACACACCAGGGTGGAGAAGCAAACAACCAAATTTATTTGAGCTCAAATAAGGTGCCAGGGAGAAATAACAATTTCAGATCCTGCACACCTAAAACAAGCAGTTTCTTCCTTTTATATTCCAATTGTTTACTACAAAACTTTTTTGCTGACTAGCTGATTTTTTACTTCCCCCTCCTTTTCCATTCAGCTGCAGTATTTTTTTTTATTTAATTTTTTGACTTTTTTTCCCCCCTTTGCTGCTGAGACAAGTGTACAGTATTTTAAAACGACCTTGAGCGTGTTTTAGCCGAGCTTCAATGTATTACAGCAAAGAACTGGCTGTTACAACCGAAAACTAACTGCTAACACTACATTTTACAGCTCTTAACATATTAGGTTACACTAGGTTACACAAAGTGTTTAACATGGAGGAACATTGGTTCATTAAGGCCTACAGCAGAAGGGCTTCATTGACACTTGTGGTTTACCACCCTTCCGAGTTACCTAGATTTATGCCTAGTGTCACCAACACCCTGATTGCCCCCTCCCAGGACCCCTGCCCCTAACTGCCCCCCAGGACCCCACCCCCTATCTAAGTGCCGCTGCTCCTTGTCCCCTGATCGCCCCCTCCTGGGACCCCTGCCCCTAACTGCCCCCCAGGACCCCACCCCCTATCTAAGTGCTGCTGCTCCTTGTCCCCTGATTGCCCCCCCTGGGACCCCTGCCCTTAACTGCCCCCCAGGACCCCACCCATTATCTAAGTGCTGCTGCTCCTTGTCCCCTGATTGCCCCCCCGGGACCCCTGCCCCTAACTGCCCCTTGGGACCCCATCTCCTATCTAACGCTCCCTTCTCCTTGTCCTCTGATTGCCCCCTCCTGGGACCCCTGCCCCTAACTGCCCCCCAGGACTCCACCCCCTATCTAAGTGCTGCTGCTCCTTGTCCCCTGATTGCCCCCCCCGGGACCCCTGCCCCTAACTGCCCCTTGAGACCCCATCTCCTATCTAACGCTCCCTTCTCCTTGTCCCCAACTGCCCACTCCTGAGACCCTCCCAACTTCCCCCCTAGGATCCCACCCCCTACCTGTCCCCTGACAAACCCCTGGGACTCCCATGCCTGTCCAACCGCTGCCTGTCCCTTGACTGCCCCCCGAACCCCTGACCCATCTAACTCCCCCTTCTCCCTGCCCCTGACTGCCCCCCTGAACCTCTGCCCCATCCAGCCCCCCCGGTCCCTGTCCCTTGATTGCCCCCCAGGAACCCCCTACCCTTTCTCCAACCCCCCAGCCCCCTTACCGTACCACTCAGACCAGCGTGTCTGGCTCCGCGCAGCACCAGACACGCTGCTGCATACATGCTGCTGTGCTCCCTCGCGGAGCCCACAGCCCCCCCCCACCTCCCACCCAGTACCTGCCTTCCAGATTTGAACACCTCACAATTCAGCAGTGCTCAGGCTCAGTTTGGGCAGCTGGTACTTCATTCCTCCCAAATCAAATATACTGATCCACTGTAACTGGTTGAGAAAAAGTAGGATAACATTGAGCAAGAAATGCTTCCCAGTGGTTATTAGGACTGGGATTGCTATTTTCAACAGCCAGTGCCTTTGTCTTTTTGTTTGTTTAAAAGGAAGACAGTGATATTGCACTGGCAAATTCCCCATAGAAAGAAAGAGTGGAACAAAAGAATAATAAAGGCACCTCAACTTTTCCTCATTCATGTAGAACAGTCTGATAATCTGCATCCAGAGATCCTCCAACCACACCAGCTGAAAATTGTTCCACTTTGCTGCAGCTCTGTAACCATATGGGAATCAATCCTGTATGTGTTCTGTGCACACCCAAAATTCCTGCTGAATGACCTGCCCTGGGAGCAAGTTACCAGTGACCCAGGGCTGCGGTGGAAGGAGGGTGCAGGTGGGGAGGGGAGAGACCAGGGCTGGGGCAGCAGGAGGTGTGGGGGGGGCACTGGTGGGGGGAGGGGGGAGCCCAGGGCTGGGGCGACACGGGGGTGGGCGCAGGGCACTGGTGGGGGGGAAAGGGGGAAGCCCAGCACTGGGGCGACGGGTGTGGGTGAGGGGGAGAGCCCAGGGCTGGGGCAGCAGGGGAGTGCGGAGGGGAGCCCAGGGCTCGGATGGGGGGCAGCCACATTTTTTTTTTGCTTGGGGCGGCAAAAAACCTGGAGCCAGTCCTGCTAGGGTTGCCAACTCTCCTGGACCGGACTGACCGGATGCCTTTGATACAAATGGAGATGCCAGCGCCGCAGAATGGTGTCCAGTCTGGGAGAGCTGGCAACCCTACCTGGGCAAATTACACACCACCCCCCGGGCACCTCCAAGAGGCAACACTTCCCCTCTCGCAAGCAGAGTCTGAGTGTAGCAAAAAACCTTTTACTAAAAGAAGGGAAATAATGAGGCATTAATTTGAGGAAACACCCAAACAGGGTTTATCAAAAACATAAACCATGAGCCAAAGACCCACTGCCAACCCTGGGCAACCCAAAACATGCCCGTCTCTTCTCTGCACCCCCCTCACAGTTGCTATCCCTGGTCAGTGCAGACCCAGAGTTCAGAGGTGCATCTGCAGAGTTCGCCTCCCACGCTGGGAGGCAGGGTACGGAGGCAGCTTACTCGCTCTGCTGCTCAGGCTTTCACTTGCCACCCTTCTCTGTGGGGCTCTGCTTTGGCCCCCAGGCCCCACCCCCAGCTAGGGCTCCGCACCAGCCGCCCACTCACTCACCAACCACAGCTCGCTATCTGCCACCTGCCAATTCACCGTTCAGTGATTACAGCTGCTCGTGGTGTACAGTAAGCAAGGGTGGACTAGGCAGCCTCTTGCATCAGAAACCCTGTCCCAAAGCAGGTCTGATACTTAGGTACCAGGGGCTGCAGCTTGTAATAAGACCCTCAGCTAAATATGAAGTAGCTTTGTTATTAGAGAAGTGTAACCAGAATGGTCACAAGACAGCCACCCCCACCCCATACACCTACCCACATGTTCAACTGACCGCCCTTTGGAACTCATATCTCCTGCCTAGCGAGTTGGGGTGAGTCCCTCAAGCACAGTTCTTCTGTCCTTCATTCACACAACCAGGAGAACAACCTTTATTTCCCCTGCCCCAGTAACAATGAGACTGGGGAGCCCACCCCAGCCAAAAGTGACCATGTAGCCAGCAATCCATCATGCTGAGCACCCAGGCAGGGTGGGTGGGCCCAAGCAAACGAGATCAGCCCCTGAAGGCCTTTTCCACAGCTCATCACCAATGAGCTGTCAGGAGAGAGCTCATTCAGACTCTGCTTACAACAGCAATAATAATAGGCCTGGCTGTGGCTGGGAAGTGGGTTCAAGAAAGGGGCTGGGACGTGGAAGTGAGGACTCCGGGGTTCTCTCCCTGGCTCTGAGAGGGGTGTGGGGTCTGGTGGTTAGAGCAGGGGGGGCTGGGAGCCAGGACTCCTGGGTTCTCTTCTTGGCTCTGGGAGGGGATTGGGGGCTAGTGGTTCGAGCGGGGGGGCTGGGAGCCAGAACTCCTGGGTTCTCTCCCCAGCTGTAGGAGGAGAGTGGAGCTCCTGTGATAAAACCTGCTGAGTGAACGGAAACAACTCTTATTTATGTATTGCCACCTGCATGGCACGGCTGGACCCTCCCACCAGGGCCCACTGGGGTCCCCACAGTCACTGATTTGAGTGTAATCAGCCCCTGTGAGATCCTGGAGCCCCAGATGCCTCATTCCTTCCACTTTGGTTCAGAGGCTCCCAAAGGTTCCCCAAAGGCAGCAGAGTCAGTGAGAGGGAACGTGGGGCTGAGCTGGGGCAGGGAAAAGATTAATGCAGGAGGAATTGCCCCTGGGCTCTGCTGGGACTGAGGGACAGGGCTGGGTCCCGAGGCAGGGGCAGCGGGGGTTGGAGCATGGCAGAGTGCAGTGGGATGAGAAGGGACCGGCCCCCAATTCTGCATTCTCCAAGCTGAGCAAGGTGCTGAGAGCGACAGACAGGAAACTCCTGCCTGCCAGGGATCCAATACCCAGGATCTAACTCAGGAGTCCTGCAGGGGGAGGGGAGAGAAATCGTCCTCTGGCCCTGGGACTAGCAGGATGAATGAGGAGATTTTCTCTGCCTGGTTCCAGGGTGCCCCCAGTGACTCTGCCTGGCAGTCGCACGGCTGGGCGATACTCTGCAGGACCCAGGACTCTCTGCCTTTTGGTCTGCTAGACTAGGAAGCTCTTGTATCAAATCTCCTTCCCCTCGAGGTACTTGGAGGCGCATCAAGCCCCTCTCCGTCAATGTGTCTCACTAGGCTAACTATATGTAGCTGCATGCAGCTCTCAAAAACAGGATGGTTTTGGGGCTTTGACTCATCTTTGTAGCTCTTCTCTGAGCCCCTCCAGTGTCTCCGTGTCATTTCAGCGGGGCAGACCCCAGAATTGGACCTGAGAGCCAGTGCTAGTCACACCAGAGCCGTATGCAGAGGTGACCCACCGCCCTGCTCCTACACCCTGTCCTCCTGTGCATACAGCCCAGGTCACACTCACCCTGTTCCCACACATGGGCGCTCGTGGCCAGCCATGGCCTTGGCATCCTTTCCAGTCTCCTCTAGTCCCCTCCTGCAGTGCTGGCGCTTCCTCGGCTCCCAGCAGGACAGGTGCCCCCGCTGATGTAGGCGGCCTTGTGTTCCAATCTGCAGGTTTGTCCCTTGGTCATTGCTGCCCTTCTGTGTTAACGTCCTCGGCACGAACACCACGGGGGCCATTTGCACTTTGACAGGTGTTTCCCAGGCCTGTCTCCTCCCCAGGCTGTGCATGGGTTGCTTACAGTACTGATAACAGTGTGCCTAGCATAGGGGGCCTGGGTTTCCCCAACCCTCGGCCCAGCTGACCACCCTTCTCCCCAAGGAGAAACCCGGCGCTGCCATTGTAAAAATCTCCTTTTTGTTTGCTTATGTTGTGATTTGTCCACCATGTTGTTACCCCTTCTTGTTGGGCCAGTCGGTGCCCTTTGGGTGAAGGTGGGAAAGGTGGTGTCGTGTGACCTAAGTAATCTGCCCAGTAATTGGAGGACATAAAAGGTCTATGCAGCCAGTGGCAGGAGCTGTCCATCCCGGTGGCAGTCCAGCAGTCTTAGCCGAGACTACGTGTCAACAAAAGAAGAGTAAATCTTCCTGGCACAGGGGCGGCTCCAGGCCCCAGCATGCAAGCGCGTGCTTGGGGCGGCAAGCCGTGGGGGGCCCTCTGCCAGTGCTGCGAGGGTGGCAGGCAGGCTTCCCTCGGCGGCTTGCCTGTGGGAGGTCCGCCGAAGCCATGGGACCAGCAAACCATCCGCAGGCAAGCCGTGGAAGGCAGCTTGCCTGCCATGCTTGGAGCGGCAAAATTCCTAGAGCCGCCCCTGGCCTGGCATTCCTGTTCCTGATCCTGAGCATGTCCACTCCTGAATTCTTTGTCATATGTTTGTGTGTCTCTGGTTCCTGACATTGTTGGTGATCCTGCTGTGCCCCTGGATCCGTGTGTGTGTGTCCCCTGTCCAGGGTAGCCTCGCATCCAGAGATGTTCTGACTTACTTGACTTAGTTGTATATGTACCTTTTTTTTGTTTGGAGTCCCTGGTTTAAAGCCAATTTGTTGAATTAACAACGGAGTGCTTTGTGTTATTGTGATGCTCTGTACCTCAGGGGAACACCCGACACCCCCATGGTCATCTTTATAAAATGATTGTGTGGTGTCCAGTGCAAAGTTTGTCATGTCAGGTGTCTGCGGAAGGCTCAGGATGCGCTGAGCATGGTGTTATAGGGATGTTATAGTGGTTGTTAATGTTATAATGAAGTTATAGGTTATAATTTCATGTATATAGTTATGAGGCTGAAAATGTGTCCTCATGGCTTAAAGCAAGCCGAGACAAAAACTCTCCAAGAGCAGAGGGGCAGTTCACACCTCATCAGGGCATGTATGGGACAAACCCAGCCCAGCTTCACAGGAACAATGGACACTGGCTTAGCCAGCAACAAAAGAATCTGTCAGACCCTCAAGGGAGATACCCCCCTTCCTTTGGGCACTCAGGGACTGCAATGAGGTGATGCTCACCTGACTCTGAAGAGGGGTGGGGCAAAGCCAGAAGGAAAGAAAGGACATGAATCATAGAATACCAGGGTTGGAAGGGACCTCAGGAGATCATCTAATCCAACCTCCTGCTCAAAGCAGGGCCAACCCCAGACAGATTTTTGCCTCAGATCCCTAAATGGGCCCCTCAAGGATTGAAGTCACAACCCTGGGCTTAGGAGGTCAATGCTTAAACCACTGAACTATCCCTCCCCCCGGAGAGCTGGGGCCCCCACAAGAGAGGTGCAAAAGGGAGACATGATAAAAGGGCAAGATGTTTGCTCTGCTCTTCCCCTCTCTTCCACCTACATCTACAGACACCACCACCACCAAGCGACTGGTGTGGTGATCAATGGGAGACTGACTGAAAAGTAACCAGCCAGGCTGTGGTGAGAAGCATCTAAGTTTTTAAGGATGTTGAAAGTGTTAAGAGCAGCTTAGAATGTGTTTTGCTTTTATTTCATTTGACCAAATCCAACTTCAGCAGTGCATTTGGTTTGCAGTGTGTCAGAGACTCCCCTTGGGAGAACAAGCCTGGTACATATCAATTTCTTTGTTAAATTGATGAATTCATGTAAGCTTGCAGCGTCTGATGGGCATAACTGGGCACTGCAAGATGGAGGTTCCCAGGGTCGTGTCTGGGACCAGAGATATTGGCTGGTGTCATTCGCCTGCAAGTAGCTGGGAACGGCTTCCATGACAGAGGCTGTGTGTGACCAGCCCAGGAGTGGGGTTCTCACAGCAGAGCAGGGTCAGGCTGGCTCCCAGAGTCGAGGATTGGAGAGGCCCAGCAGATCACCAGACTGGACAGCACCAGAGGGGAACGTCACAGTTACCCTTCTATGTGAACTGTTATTTAGTTGGGAGCCTTGTTTACTAACTCTGTCTTTGTTTGTATTTTGTACCAGGTTTGCTTTGTGTTAGTCCCATGAATATCGCATCCAGTGACAGATACGGGAGGGAGTGTGAAGCTGTCGGGTGGGGGCTGCTGGCTAAATGCAGTAGCTCCCTGTTGAATACCCATTCTGGGTTACACCAGCCCTGCTCTGAGCTATTCACCTCCCTTATTCTTCAGGGAGATGAGGCATCCCGGGCGTTGCCAGGAAGATCAGCCCCAGCACGAAGCCCCCAACCCCTGTCAGCATCTTGCTCCTGGTAGAGTCAGGCTGCACCTCTGTGAAAATAAGCCTGGGGGTTCAGGCTTAGCCTGGCCTCCTGTTCCCCTTGTCACAGCCCTGCTCTCTGCCTCCAGCGGTGGGGGACGGGGCTCTGACACACGCCCATCCCCAGCGAGTGAGGGGTGCCACTGCAGGCTCAGAGATTTCCCCACACTCAGAGGCTCTTACCCCAGTGCATGGGGAGGGGTCCCCCAGGCTGATGTGGTCCACCTGTCATGTGTAGACATCCCCGCACCAGGGGCTCATCTCCAGCATCACCAGGATCTGCTATGTCTAGTCTCTGTTCTAGAACCGTTCCCTGCACATCATGCCAGCTGTCTGCCCTGCCCATTCGTGAACCACTTGATCTGTATTCCTGAGGGGTAAAACCCCAGCACGGAGCGAACCAGTAGGTGGAGGTGGAGCTGGAGCTGGAGTCTGATTTTCTGGGGAGAACTTTCCCCTTGGGCTGACCTAGGAAGGGAATGGGGATGAGACAGGGATGGAGAGAGGGTCCGCTCACATCGCCCCTTCCAACCGCCTGGGGCTGGTTCACTCCTGACCCTTGGCTTAGTTTGGGCCAAATTCAAAGTGAAACGATTGTTAAACAAACAAATCTGCTCCGTGGCGAACCTACTGCTGACAACCCCCACTCCATGCCCTCCTCCCACTGCTTTGACCCAGATGGTGACATCCGGTCTCTTTGCTCCCAGGAGAGGGAACCCTACCCCATGCTCCCCCTGCCACATGCACCCTCTTGTGGGTTTGCGCACAGAGTGTCTCTCCTGCAGCCTGGCTTTGGACCAGCACCTCCTGCTGGCGGGCCCACCCTTTGCCTCGTGCCGGGCCACTGAGACGCCAGCATCGTGATGACAGTGAGTGAAAGCCTGCAGGGCCCAGACGTCCCTGCCACATCCCTCATCCATCCCACTGGTGCCCTGACCTTCCCCAGCTGCAACAGGGGATGCTCTGACGGGGAGAGAAGGGCACAGAGCAGGGACTCACCTCCTGCCCCTCCCCTTGCAACCACCCCCCTCCATTTCTCGTCCATCAGTGCCACACAGTGCCCCGCTGGGGCAATGGGGCTGGCACTGACTGCCCGGGGAGAGCCCCCTGCTGCCCCACCCCACTCCCTGCAGCACAGGCCCCTAGTGCCAACCTGGGGCAATGGGGAGCCCTGACTGCCCTGGGAGAGCCCCCTCAGACAGTGTGTTTGGATCAAAGTGTTTGGGATAACAGGGTTTGTGCCTAGCACAGGGGTTGGCAGCCTTCGGCCTGGGGCCCATCAGAGTAATCCTGCTGGCGGGCTGCAAGACAGTTTGTTTACTGTCTGCAGGCACAGCTCCCTGCAGATCCCAGAGCTGCAGTTCACCGTTCTCAGCCAATGGGACCTGCTGGAAGTTGTGCAGGCTGCAGGGTCATGCTGGCTGCTGCTTCTCACAGCTCCTGATGGGCTCTGTGCTGAGCGCTGCTGACCCCGGGCCTAGCATTTTCCATTAATAAAACAGTGGACTTTCTATGAGCTTGTATTGTCCAGGAGGGTACAACACATATTTCTGAGGACAAGTCTGGGACTGGGAATTGGCTGGTGTCTCTCTATAATAGAATTCAGGCTAAGAGCACCCATGCAGCATAGCCAGGGTGATTTACATGCTGGAGGCTGTGCGTAAACAGACCAGGAGTGGCTACTCTCACAGTGAAGCAATGTAAAAGGCACCCTTGTTTGGAGAATTGAGGGGATGTGGCTGTCCATTGGTCCAGCTAGTACCATGGGTAATGTCCCAGGGTGGTTGAAGGACTAGTGAAGCCAGAATCTATGTTAGAAGTGGGGTTAACTCTGGTAGGGTTATTAGCATACATGTAAGTTCTTTTGTTGTTTTCAATGTCTTCTTTGTAATGCTTTTTAACTTAAGAATAAAGAAGGCTTGCTTAGGAACTGTTATCATAGAATATCAGGGCTGGAAGAGACCTCAGGAGGTCACCGAGTCCAACCCCCTGCTCATGGCAGGACCACCACCAACTAAATCATCCCAGCCAGGGCTTTGTCAAGCCTGACCTTAAAAACCTCGAAGGAAGGAGATTCCGCCACCTCCCTAGGGAACCCATTCCAGTGCTTCACCACCCTCCTAGTGAAATAGCGTTTCCTAATGTAAGCAGAGTCTGAATGAGCTCTCCCCTAACATCTGGTGGTGAGCTGTGGAAAAGGCCTTCAGGGGCTGATCTCGTTTGCATGGGCCGACCCACCCTGCCTGGGTGCTCAGCATGACAGGATTTCTGGCCTAAATAGTCACTTTTGGCTGGTGTGGGATCCCCAGTCTCTTTGTTATTGGGGCAGGGGTAATAAAGGGTCATCATACTGGTTGTGTGAATGAAGGACAACAGAACTGTGCTTGGCATTTTCCAGTGGAGGGACTCACTCTCAGCAGCACTCGCTAGGCAGAGGACATGGATTCCCTGTATAACGGCAAAGCTAACTGAATGAACTGAAAGTTTTGTTATATGTTGTGGAGTAGGGCCACTGACGTCTAGATTTAAGTGCTAGATCGAGTTTGGGACAGTATCTCTCATGCACTTCCCAGTGTGTATGATTCCTCGCTAGCAGCAGAAATCATTAAGAGCTGTGATGCCTGGGGCTCCTGAAGACATCTTGGGGTAGCCTGTAGCACCAGCAGGGCTGGTGGATTGGCAAGGCTAGCAGGGAGGTGTGGCAATGGTGTTCAGTGTGGGCAGTGAGTGCCCCTGGGGCAGACTGTGTAGGGTGCCCCCTTATTCCCTTGCCCCTTCTGCCCAGGTTGGGAGGTGACCTCTGGGTATGCACTACTAAGGGCAGCAGCTGGGAGTGAAGTGCAGGGAAAGGACTGGCACATTAATGAGACTTCTGTGTTGCTGGACTTTGTTGCCAGCACAGAGTGCCCGAGGGGGGCAACAGCGGGGTCCATTTCCTGGTGTGCTCCGCACTAATAAACACACCAGGGTGGAGAAGAAAACAAAGTTTATTTGAGATCTCAAAGCGGTGCAAGGAGACTAACGCCTCAAATCAAGCACACCTAAAACAAGCAGTTTCTTCCTTTTATATCCCAGTTGGTTACTGAGAACTTTTGCTTCTTGCTGATTAGCTCATCCCCCATTCCCCCTCCTTCCTCTGTCCAGCTGCAGCGTTTTTCTCACTCAGTCTTTTGTCTTCCCCCTTCCTCCCCCCCTTTCTGCTACAGATATGTATGCTGTATCTAAAAGCAGCCTTGAAGCTCGTTTCAGCCTAGCTTCAGTCTGTTACAATAGAGAACTGGCTGCTAACAACAGAGAACTAGCTGCTGACACTACATTTTTGCAGCTGTTAGCGCATTTTGTTATACAAAGTTTAACATGAAGGAGCTTTGGTTCATTTGGGCCTAGAGCGGGGCGGCTTCATCAACACTCGTGGTCTTCCACTCTCCCGAGTTACCTAGGGTGTAGTGACACCAACAACTTGTTTGCTCATGAGTTATGGTTACGCACCCTGTTTGTGGTGTTTCCCCAGCGTCATTGTTTCCCTCCTTCATTAAAAGGTTTTTTGCCACACTCAGACTCTGTGCTGGTGAGAGGGGAAGTGTTGCCTCTTAGAGGCACCCAGGCGGGTGGCGTGTAATTGTCCCAGGTCACTGGGTGGGAGCTCGAGCTGGTTTTTGCACTGCGTTATTGAAATGGCACCCCTGGATACGGAACCCGGCCCTTGTTGCTGCCAGCTCTGATGGGCAGGAGGGTTACACTAATATCCAATCTAGACCTACCCCACTGCAACTTGAGACCGCTGCCCCTTGGTCTGTCACCTGCCACCACTGAGAACAGCCGAGCTTCATTGATTTATCTGCTGTCTTACCTCTCTCTTTAATGACTCCTCTTTGGAAGTGACATTACTGTACTCTGGCATGAGTTCTATTGGTACAAGGTTTGTGTGCACACATCCTTATTTTGGACCACCTGCACCAGTTCTGGCAGTCCTCTCACAGCTATCTCCCAGTGTGTTGCTTCACACCCAGTTCACCTCTGTGCCCTCTACTGCTCTGGAGTCATCTTGACCAGATGGCACATCTCCAATGTGCACCTTTTTATGAGTCCTAAGCCTTGTCTACAGAGTTTTGTCAACAAAAGTTATGACAACATACAGCGACAGCTTTAATTAAACTGCTGTTGCATGTCCACACTACGCTCCGTGTGTTGGCAGAGCACATCCACACTACCAGCTCTTGCACTGACACAGAGAGCAGTGCATTGTGGTACCAATCCCACTGTGAAAATGGCAGCAGGATGCTTTGGGAAGGGCTTGCAATGCCTCATGGGGCAGGTACAGTGTCACATGATGCAGGTTTCTTAGTCCCACCCTTCCAGGGGCATCCTATTAGTGCCAGCTGCTTTTCCACTGCAGAGTGTGTGACCTTTTATGTTCTCCAGTTACTGTGTAGATTACTTAGGTCACACAACACCACCTTTCCCACCTTCACCCAAAGGGCACCGACTGGCCCAACAAGAAGGGGTAACAACATGGTGGACAAACCACAAAATAAGCAAACAAAATGGCAATTTGAAAAATTCTTTTTACAATGGCAGCATTAGGGTTTCTCCTTGGGGAGAAGGGTGGTCAGCTGGGCCGAGGGTTGGGGAAACCCAGGCCCCCTATGCTAGGCACACTGTTATCAGGACTGTAAGCAACCCATGCACAGCCTGGGGAGGAGGCAGGCCTGGGAAAGGCCTGTCAAAGTGCAAATGGTCCCCGTGATGTTCGTGCCAAGGACACTAACACAGAAGGGCAGCAACGACCAATGTGAGTATGCGATAACCTGCTGAGCTGAACACTAGGCTGCCCACATCAGCGGGGGCACCTGTCCTGCTGGGAGCCGGGAAAGCTCCAGCACTGAAAGAGGGGACTAGAGGAAACTGGAAAGGACCCCGAGGCCATGGCTGGCCATGAGAGACCACTGCAGAGTGTGGTGAACAGGACGTGCACGACATGGGCTGTATGCGCAGGAGGAGGGGGAGCAGGAGCAGGCCAGTGGGGTCACCTCTGCGTACGGCTCTGGTGAGACTGGCACTGGCTCCCAGCCCAGCTCTGGGCTGTGCCTTGCCCAAAGGATAGGGAGACACTGGAGGGGCTCAGAGAAGAGCTACAAAGATGAGTCAAGGCCCAAAAACCTGCCTCTTTGGGAAAGCCATATGGAGCTACATTAATTAGCCTAGCGAGAGATGGCGGAGAGGGGCTTGAAGTGTCTCCAAGTACCCAGTGTGACGGGATCCCCCTGGGGTGCAGCCTGGGACTGTGGGACCACTGTGCCCCCTGAACCCTCTCCAGACTGGGCTGTCTCCCACAATGCCCTGCCAGTGACCAGCAGCAACCCCTCCAGGCGCTGTTATCCCTCAGCACAAGGGCATGGGAAGCGGCTTGATTGCATGGATGCTCCCAGAGCCGCTTGTGAATCACACAGTGAGGCCCCAGCCAGATCCTCCCAGCTCACAGCACCGCGCCCCAGGAATACGCCGTGTGTATTAGTAATTGGTTCACCACATCACCACTGGAACGTGGAGCTACACCAGCCTTTGATAACTGGGCAATTTACCGGTCACTTCACGCAAACTCACTGGGAAAGTTAAACAGGACAACAAGTGTATCGGCTACAAACTACAGATTTTAATTGGTATTAAGTGAGAGGCAAAAAGTCCGAGTTAGTTACCAAAAGAACTAAAACATGAGCCCGCGGTCTAAACTCTCATCCCTGTTAGACTGGGCGACAACTAGACTAAGCAGTTTGTCTCCCTCTCCCGGATTTTTCAGTCCGTAGCATCCAGATTTCTCCCTTGAAATCTGGGCCAGTCCCCTCAGCTGGAATCTCAAGTCTTCAGTGTCCTTGTTGCTGGCAGTGGAGGTGGGTGAAGGAGAAAGGCCAAGCCTGGGCCCCTGGATTTGGTTTTGGTTTTGATTCCCTCAGTCCATGTGCTTGGGAAGCACCATCCCAGGCATGTCTGAGGGCTTGTCTACATCAGAAAGTTGCAGCGCTGGTGAGGGAGTTACAGCGCTGCAACTTAGGAGGTGTACACATCTGCAGGGCACCACCAGCGCTGCAACTCCCTGTTTGCAGCGCTGGCCGTACTCCCGTTTTGTCTCGGGTGTAGAGGATCCAGCGCTGGTGATCCAGCGCTGGTAATCAAGTATAGTCACTTACCAGCGCTTTTCTTGACCTCCGTGGAATAAGCAGGTATCCCAGCATACCTGAGGAAGCCTCTGGTAATCAAGCTGGTCTCCTTCCCCGGCTTGCTCTCGCGTTCCCCGAACCCCGAGCAAGCAGGTCTCCTTCCCTGAGGTTTGCTGGGTGGTTCCGGGAACGCGAGAGCAAACCGGGGAAGGAGACCAGCTTCGCCGCGGTTTGCTCTCGCGTTCCGCGAACCCCGAGCAAGCAGGTCTCCTTCCCTGAGGTTTGCTGGGTGGTTCCGGGAAGGCGAGAGCAAACCGGGGAAGGAGACCAGCTTCGCCGCGGTTTGCTCTCGCGTTCCCCGAAACCCGAGCAAGCAGGTCTTCTTCCCTGCGGTTTGCTGGGTGGTTCCGGGAAGGCGAGAGCAAACCGGGGAAGGAGACCAGCTTCGCCGCGGTTTGCTCTCGCGTTCCCCGAACCCCCGAGCAAGCAGGTCTCCTTCCCTGCGGTTTGCAGGGTGGTTCGCGGAACGCGAGAGCAAACCGCGGCGAAGCTGGTCTCCTTCCCCGGTTTGCTCTCGCCTTCCCCAAAACCCCTTGAAGCCGCCCAACAGCGCTGCAGTGTGGCCACATCTAACACCACTTGCAGCGCTGGTTGCTGTAAGTGTGGCCACTCTGCAGCGCTGGCCCTATACAGCTGTACTAATACAGCTGTAACAACCAGCGCTGCAAAATTTTAGATGTAGACATGGCCTGAAACTCCCAGCGAGGCTGAGCAGTTCCCTTGCTGTGGCCTCATGCAGGTGATTCATTGAATGGTAGCTTCCTTGCTGGACAATGGCTGGTGATGGGTTGTTTCACACCCCGCCCGGGTGTTGGTTACCTTCTTTGCTGTTACCTCTGGGGAAGCTAAAATTTGACTGATTCCACAACTTCCAGGATCTTTCCATGAAATTTCATATGCATTGATGATACACAAAGCTAGACAGAGAGAACAATGACTTTTGGCAGCTCCTAACCTTTCCCCTGATACCTTACAGGGCAACCCCTCCTGCATTAACCCTTTCCCTGCCCCAGCTCAGCCCCACATTCCCTCTCACTGACTCTGCTGCCTTCAGGGAACCTTTGGGAGCCTCTGATCCAAAGTGGAAGGAAGAAGACATCTGGGGCTCCAGGATCTCACAGGGGCTGATTACACTCAAAGCAGTGACTGTGGGGACCCCAGTGGGCCCTGGTGGGAGGGTCCAGCCGTGCCATGCAGATGGCAATACATAAATAAGAGTTGTTTCCGTTCATTCAGCAGGTTTTAACACAGTAGCTCCACTCTCCTCCTACAGCTGGGGAGAGAACCCAGGAGTCCTGGCTCCCAACAGGGCCGTCCCTGGGCATATGCAGAATATGCAGTTGCATAGGGCACCAGGAAATTTGGGACCTCAAATTGCCCGTTGTCCTAGGCAGCTGCGTGCTGTGTTTGTGGCAGCAGTGGCTCCAATGGCCAGCCCATCCCCTGTCTGGCCCCGCCACGGGCTGTGCTCGCTACAAGGGCCATCCCTAGGGGGCTACAGGACCCAGGACCTCTGCCCCTGCTCTGCCCTGCCCCCACTTCACCCCTTCCCGTAAGGCCCCACTCCTGCTCTGTCCCGCCACCCCTTCCTGCCCCTGCCCCAGCCTGCCCCCACTCCACCCCTTTCCCTAAGCCCCTACTCCTGCTCCGCCCTGCCCACCTCTTCCTGCCCCTGCCCCCACTCCACCCCTTCCCTCAAGCCCCATTCCCTGAGTGACGCAGCCCAGGGTGGAGGATTAGCGGTGGGTCTGGCGATGGCAGCAGGGATCGGGATCACCCCCGCACTCACCGGTGGCAGTGGGAAGCAGAGCGACCCTGCCTTAGTCTGCTCCGCTCCGTCGGCTCCCAGCCACATCCCTCCACTTCCCTCCATCGGTGAGTGCGGGGGTGGTCCCGATCCTGCTGCCATCGCCAGGCCTGCCTGCTAATCCCCCGGGTCACCCTGGGCTCTGCAGGCCCCCCAAAGCATTGGGCTTTGGGCAGTTGTCCCAAACCGTGCTGCTCACCAGCACTTTCCACTGCTCTTGCTGCCTCCTGCCTGCTCCCCTGTCCTATCAAGTGAGTCTCCCTGCCCTGCTTCTTCCCCTCCCCCAACTGCTCCTGCAGCCCTAGAGCCCTTGAGAGCAGAACCCCACCCCGGGAAGGGGCCGTTCCCAGCTCATAGGGCAGCACAGTTGGTAGGGACAGTCCTGGTTCCCAGACCCTACTCCCCTACCCTCCCCGAGCCAGGGAAAGAACCCAGGAGTCCTGGCTCCCAGCCCCCCTGCTCTAACCCACCAGCCCTACTCCCCTCCCAGAGCTGGGAGAGAACCCAGGAGTCCTGGCTCCCAGCCCCCCTGCTCTGACCCACCAGCCCCTACTCCCCTCCCAGAGCTGGGAGAGAACCCAGGAGTCCTGGCTCCCAGCCCCCCCTGCTCTAACCACCAGCCCCCACTCCCTTCCCAGAGCTGGGAGAGAACCCAGGAGTCCTGGCTCCCAGCCCCCACCCCACTCTAACCACCAGCCCTCACTCCCCTCCCAGAGCTGGGAGAGAGCCCTGGAGTCCTCGCTGTCAGCCCCTTTCTCATACCCACTTCCCATCCACAGCCAGGACCGTTGTTATTGCTGTTGTCTGGAGAGAGCTCGTTCAGACTTTGCTGAGGAGCTGTGGGAAAGGCCTTCAGGGGCTGATCTCATTTGCTTGGGCCCACTCACCCTGCCTGTGCTCAGCATGATGGCTTGCTGGCTACATGGTCACTTTTGGCTGGGGTGGGCTCCCCAGTCTCATTGTTACTGGGGCAGAGGCAATAAAGGTTGTTCTCCTGGTTGTGTGAATGAAGGACAGAAGAACTGTGCTTGGCATTTTTTGATTGAGGGACTCACTCCCAACTCAATGGCACTTGCTAGGCAGGTGACATGGGTTCAAAGCCCAGTGATTTAAGAGTAGGGTTAGATATTTATATTTTCTTGGGTGCAGCAGCAGCAAGAGGCTCCCAGTTATATAAGAGTTTTAATTTGGATTCAATAGAAAGTTTTCATATATGCTGTAGAATTGCAGCTAGTGATATCTAGGTCTGAGTATTGGAGCTGCTTTTGGAAAGTGTCTCTGGTGCACAAGACTCCCCATTGTGCATGAGCTGGCAGGGAGGTGTGACCAGCAGGGCCCCTCAGAGACTGGAGCAAGTAAGATGCCTCCTTACCTCCATCTCTGGGTTGGGAGGTGAACTCTGGCAATGCACTGACCAAGGACAGCCACTGTGAGTGGGGTGCAGAGAAGGGATGGGACAGCCACTGTGAATGGGGTGCAGAGAGGGGATGGGCACATTAACAGGACTGTTGGGTGGCTGGATTTAAGAACCTGAGGGGAAAAGGACACTGCCCACCCTACTTGGGAGTGAGTCTTTTGCTCATGTTTATGTTTATAAACCCTCTTTGGGTATTTCCCCAAATTAATGCCTCATTATTTCCCTCCTTTTATTAAAAGTTTTTGTTGCAGCACTCAGACCCTGCTTGTGAGAGGGGAAGTATTGCCTATCCAAGGCACCCAGAGGGATGGCGTGTAATTGTCCCAGGTCACTGGGTGAGGGCTGGCGCCGGTTCTGCGTTGAAAGGGAACCCCTAGATACTGAACTGGCCCTTGTGGCTGCCAGCTCAGACCGGCAGAGGGGTTGCACTGGATTACCGCAGGGCCAAGGATCCCAGTCGTGCCCAGGACCCCTGAGTGCTCAGTGCTGTCCAGACACAGAACAAACTGACAGAACCTACCCCCGGAGCCTGAGGTCCCTCACACCCAGCTCTGGTAGCCAATCCACTTGCTTCCCAGGCATCCCCGCTCAGCCTGAACGCCCTGCCAGGATCCCCTTCTGGCTCCCATGGCCCCAGCCTGTACTTTCTCCCCTTGTGTATGTAGCAAGGCCTGATCCCTGCATCCGGGGCCTGCTGGGCAGCGTCTCCCTGCAGGGTTTATTGAATGGCACAGGACAGCTCCAGCTCCATGCGGATCCTGGATCCCACAGCGCCCTCACATGTCCAACATGCCTCAAAGGTCCCAGGGGGAGGAGAATCCCACTCCCCACCCAGTGCCCCGATCTCCCAGTGCTCCAGTCCAGACAGGGCTTCAGAGTCCTCAGCTCTGCAGCTGGGCGCAGAGTCAGCCCCAAGGTCCATGTCCCCAAGTGAGGGGCCGGTCCCCATATCTAAGCCGGTGCTGCATCCTCAGGCTCTGGGCTCTCCTGTTCTGACGTCTGGGTGGCCCCTGGAAGGAGAGAGCAGAGGGGATGGGTTATGGGGTGTAGCGGCCTCCCCACCCCCACCCCGGTGAGGGAGAGACTCACCTGCGTATTCTCCACCACAGCACCACAGCCACGGCGGCCACGGCCAGAGCCCCCAGGGTGATGCCCACGGCCAGGCCGGGGCCCCAGGGCCTGCTGTGCCCTGTAACACACAGGGGTGATGCGCTGGGAATGGGCATAGGAGTATGGACCCTGTTCCCAAGGCCTCCCCTGCTGTCCCTCCATCTCCTTACCCTGGCCCACTGCCATCTGCCCTGCCACACCCCACCACTGTTCCCTCAGCCTCCCCCACAGGCTGCCCTGCTCCCCCCACCCTGACCCGTGCCCTCAGCCCCTCACTCAGCCCTCTTCCCCCAGCCTCTCCCATAGTGCCCCCGCTCCCCCACCCTGACCCTGTGCCCTCAGCCTCCCCCAGTCCTCCTGCTCCTCCCACACGAACCACTGCCCTCAGCCCCTCACCCTGACCCTGTGCCCTCAGCCTCCCCCAGTCCTCCTGCTCCCCCCACATGAACCACTGCCCTCAGCTCCTCACCCTGACCCTGTGCCCTCAGCCTCCCCCAGTCCTCCTGCTCCCCCCACCCTGACCCACTGCCCTCAGCCTCCCCCACAGTCCCCCCTGCTGCTCCCAACTGACCCACTGCCCTCAGCTGTCCCCACCCTGACCCTGTTCCCTCAGCCTCCCCCACAGTCCCCTCTGCTCTTCCCACCTGACCCAATGCCCTCAGCCCCCGACTCAGCCCTCTTCCCTCAGCCTCCCCCACAGTCCCCCCACTCCCCCACCCTGACTCTGTGCCCTCAGCCTCTCCCACAGTCCTCCTGCTCCCCCCACCCGAACCACTGCCCTCAGCCCCCCACCCTGACCCTGTTCCCTCAGGCTTCCCCTCAGTCTCCCCTGCTCCCCCAACCTGACCCATAACCCTCAGCCTCCCACCCAGCCCTCTTTCCCCAGCTTCCTCTGCAGTTCCCCCTGCTCCCCCAACCTGACCCGCTGCCCTCAGCCTCCCCAACAGTCCCCCCTGCTCCCCCACCCAAATCACTGCCCTCAGCCCCCCACCCAGCCCTCTTCCCCAGCCTCCTCTGCAGTCCCCCCTGCTGCTCGACCCACTGCCCTCAGCCCCCCACCCAGACCTCTTCCTTCAGCCTCCCCCACAGTCCGCCCTGCTCCCCTTATCCAGAAACACTGCCCTCAGCCCCCCACCCTGACCCTGTTCCTCAGCCTCCCCCACAGTGCCCTCTGCTCCCCTCACCTGACCCACTGCCCTCAGCCTCCCCACCCTGTCCCTGTTCCCTCAGACTCCCCCTCAGTCCCCCCTGGTCCCCCCACCCCGACCCAGTGCCCTCAGCCCCTCACCCTGACCCTGTTTCCTCAGCCTCCCCCTAAGTCCCCCCTGAACCCCGCACCCCGACTCATTGCCCTCAGCCCCTCACCCTGACCCTGTTCTCTCAGCCTCCCCCTGCTCCTCCCACCCCGACCCACTGCCCTCAGCTGCCCCCTACCATAACCCTGTTCCCTCAGCCTCCCCCACAGTCCTCCTGCTTCCCCCACTCCGACCCACTGCCCTCAGCCCCCCACCGAGCCTTCTTCCCTCTGCCTTCCTCACTGTCCCACCCTCTCTGCTCTCAGACACCCCTACCCAGACCCTGTTCCCTCATTGTCCTCCATCGTCCCACCCTCGCTGCTCCCCCCACATTCCCACCCTCTCAGCCTTCCCGCATGCCAGTGCTACTCCCCTCTGTCCGACCACCTCTAGCTCCTGCCTCTTTCCCCAAACCCCCCAGCCCTGCCCCATTGTCTCCCCTCTGCCACACTCCAGACAGCTCTCCCCCCTGCCCATCCCATTACTTCTCCCCTCAGCCCCCAGCCTGCTTCTCCTGTGCCAGTCCTGCCCCATTCCCCTCCAACCTGCTCCCCTGATCCACCGCCACACCCCCTACACCTGCTCTGCCTCCCTCTCCCCACTCTCACTGCCCGGACCCTGCCCCGCTTGAGATGTGCAAGAAAAGCCCCCAGAGACTATGACCACCCTCCCCCCCCGCGGACATGCACCTACCCCAGGGGATCAGCAGGCTCTGGCCCCCCAGGTTGCTGTGCTGCACCCGGCAGGCGTAGCTGTGCCCGTCACCTGGCCCCACAGCCAGGGAGCTGCGCAGCTGGTAGGTCAGGTCCGCGTTGGGCAGGATCCCGCTGGAGTTCAACCTCCAGCCCGCTGCCACCTCCTCCTCGTCCTGCAGCCAGGCCACACGGACAGGACGGGGGTAGAAACTGGTGACTCGGCAAACCAGCAGTACCAGTGCGGGGGTCCCGGATGGGGGAGGTGCTCGGGCAAACACCACAGCGACTGGCTTCTCTGAGACAGGAGGAGAGAGACGGGGCGGGGGAGAGGGGACGATTCAGCCTGAGCCTCAGGGACTCACTAGCCAAGTCCAGCTCCACTTCCCGGGGTCAGGCGTTGGCAGCACTGCCCTGCTCAGACCCCAATTCTGCCCCCTTCAGTTGCCATTCCTGAGGGGATCCCCCTTCACTTCCTGTCTTAAATTGCGGTGTAGGGTGGCGATGAAATCGTTACTGCGCTCTAGCCCAGGTGGAGCTGCATTTGTACACAACACAAGGGTCCCTGTTTAAAAAGCCCATCCCAGAAGTGGCTGCATCTCAGTGAGCGGGGAGTGGCATCCAGCCTCACCTTGTCTCTCCAGAGACTCTTTCCCGTACTGGACAAAGCTCTTGAGCTCATTGATACACGTTGTTCTCAGGAGAAACTGAGCCATGGCAGTCGTGCTCTTATCCTGATTAAGAAAGTCTCGTGAGATGAGGGCCAGCTTATGCCTGTGCCGAGCGACCCAGGTGCCCTCGTCCACGCTGAAGCTGATGAAATCCTCCCCGTTCACCGCGGCATCGCAGAACTGCCGTGAGGTGCCATTGGGGTGGAGCTCGCAGCCGATGGAGGCCTGAAGGACAAAGGGGTCTGGAACAGGAATGGCAGGGCAATGAGGACAGGCCATTGGGAGGTCACCGGGTGGTGAGGGGGACAGAGGTAGGGGCAGAAATAGAGAGACGCTCTGAGGTCCACACGCATGATCAGATTGGCTCAAAAATCACTGGACTATATTGGGGCCTGAGGCAGAGTTTGTGGTGCAAATTTGGTGTCCTTTGGTCATGGGTTTTGTGAGATACAGACCCCTACCCAAATCACCTGCCTTTTAAATGTTAATTTTTTTTAAAGTGATTTGTGATGCTCTAGAGAAAATTATGGCCCCGATCCTCAATAAACATACATCCCTGGGCTCCTCTGAGCTCAGCTCTGCACTGGTAGCAAGGACGAATCTGGCTTCCCAGTGTTACAAAAGTCCCTGGGCCTCGGTTCTGTCTGTGGTGCGTACGCCCAGCAGTGACACGCACCTGAGTCCACAGACAGTTCACACCTCTGCCAGGGATTGTTTCCCTAGCAGTGCCTCAGGGCATGACACACCGAGTCTCACACTCACTCAGCCAGAGAGGCAGAAACCTCTGAGCCCCAGGAGCATCCGTCTGAGCCCCATCACTGCGAGGTTCCTGTGGGGATGAGTTGTGATTGCAGGGCTGGCTGTCACTCTATTGTGAAACGCACCTGCCCAGGCAGATTGCCCTGAAACTAGCTCTGCCCCAGCAAGGTGCAGAGGACACTTTGTGGTGCAAATCTGGGGGCAGGTGAGTAAGGGGTTCCTGAGAGAAAGTCTCGTCCGAGGACCTGCTTTTAATGCTCCAGCACCTGACACCCAGCGCAGACACTGGGCTGAGAAGAGGTGTGCTGGGTCTGTCCCGTCCCACTGAGCAGAGATGGCTGTGAGGGTGGGGAGCGGGATTCGCTTAGCTCTGCATTTCCTGCCTTTCCAATTCTTGTGTTGAAGGTGTCAGTTTTCAATGTTCAGGCTGGCCAGGTTCCAGTGGTATGAACAGGGGCCTTTGGTAGGGCACATGGCTGTGAAAAACCATGTGCTTATGCTCAAGGGATGGGACATGGGGCTTTTCTCCTCTGGGGGTGCAGGCTGCAACCTGGCCGCAGAGCTGGGGGACTGGCTCAGCAGGGTGGAGAATGGGTAACGGGGCCATTCCCTTCTAGGGCACACGGACTCCATTCAGCCTAAGGGCCAGGAACTGGCAGTCTTGCCCACGATCCACCCTGTCAGGACACAGTTACTGCAGTGAGTGTGTCAGTTCTCAGCTCCGTGCTGGGTGTGGGGACCGCTCCATACTCACAGTGCTCTTCTTCATCCTTAACCACTTTGTTAATAAGAGGGAAGAATTTGGACAGATAGTCATGGAGCACTGTCTCCAGGCCCTGCCACTGCTTCGGAGTGAGGCCCTGGTGGGCCCAGGGCTGCAGGAAGCGAATCTTGCAGGTGCTGCAATCCATGGCGTGGGTCCTCAGGTCCCTGAGCAGGGCCAACCCCTCCATGGTCCTAGAACTGGCATTGTGGAAGACAGTGGTTTTGAGCAGCTGGAGGGTGAGAGACCCTGGGGGGACAGGAGGGGAGGGGAAACAAGGAGAGGACAAAGCGGGTGAGGAGAGAGATTAAGGAGTCTCTGTCTCCTTAATGCTCTCCAGTTCCAGGGTTTTCCTGCTGAACCGTAATCTGCCTCCCCCTCCTCTTGCACACCAGCAAGGGTCACTAGTGCTAGATAAGTTCACGAAGGACAGGTCCATCAATGGCTATTGGCCAGGATGGGCAGGGATGTGTGTCCCAATATGTCTGTTAGTCTATAAGGTGCCACAGGACTCTTTGCTGCTTTTACAGATCCAGACTAACACGGCTACCCCTCTGATCCCTAACCTCTGTCTGTCAGAAGCTGGGAATGGGCGACAGGAGATGGGTCACTGGATGATTTCTGACTGTTCATTCCCTCTGGGCAGGGCCGGCTCTAACATTTTTGCCGCCCCAAGCAAAAACAAAGAGCACCACCCTGCCCCCCGAGCGCCGCGCTGCCCACGTCCCCACCCTGCCAGCACGGCGCCATGCCACCCAAGTCCCCACCTCCCTGAACGCCGTGCCGCTGAAGCCCGCCCCCGCCGAGCGCCGTGCTGCGCAAGTCCCACCCCCCCAGCACGGTGCCATGCTGCCTAAGTCCCGGCTCCCCCTAGCACCACCCAGCCGAACCAAAAAAAAACAAAAACAAACCCCGAATGCCGCCATGTCCCAAGGTGCCGCCCCAAGCACGTGCTTGGTAGGCTGGTGTCTGGAGCCGGTCCTGCCTCTGGGGCACCTGGCACTGGCTGCTGTCGGCCAACAGGACACGGGGCAAGATGGAACTTTGGTGTGACCCAGTCCGGCCATTCCTATGATCTTATGTGGTGCTGCCCCACCCTGGCCCTGGCATTATATCATGAACAACTCCCTTCCCCCCCCCGCCCAGTAGCGAAAAGGGCAGGGAGGGGTCCCCACTTACCGGCCAGGGACCCCCATGCCCAGGGGAGGAGCAGCAGTGGGAGCAGCATCCTGGCAGGGGGAGCGGGATCCAGGCTCTGGCAAGTGTCAGTGCGGTGAGACGAGGGGCCCAGCCCACGGGCTGTCGGTTCCTCCCCAGGCCACAAGCCTCGCAACCAACTTCTCTCTTTCTCTGTCTCTGCTCAGCTCTATGCCTGCAGTTGCCAGCCTCAGCCAATCCGGGCACAGTCGGGGAGCAGCAGCAGTGCGGGAGGGGGATCCCCGGCGACAAGGTCAGAACTAGGGTCAGATCTGCGCCTAGGCAAACTGGGCCGATCTGCAGGGCTCGCATTCGTGGCCAGTGTCCTGCTCCTCACTCTGCCCGGGAGCTCCACCCCCAGCAGCACCCGTTTCCCTGGCACTGCAGCCAAGCCTGGCTGAGCATGGAGGTGCGGTTCGGGGGGATGGAGAGGGAATCCGCCCCCACTCCCACTGCAGTAACAGGCCTGCCCTGCGGGGCTGGGCCTGGCTGCCCCCAAGTGATGGGAGATCGGGGTGAAGAGACAGGCTGGGTTGTTATTGTAGCGTTGCTGGGAAGCACTGGTGCTGTGGACAGGCTGGGTTGTTATTGTAGAGTTGCTGGGCAGCGCTGGGGCTGTGGACAGGCTGGGTTGTTATTTTAGGGTTGCTGGGGAGCGCTGGGCTGTGGACAGGCTGGGTTGTTATTGTAGGGTTGCTGGGCAGCGCTGGGGCTGTGGACCGGCTGGGTTGTTATTTTAGGGTTGCTGGGGAGCGCTGGGCTGTAGACAGGTTGGGTTGTTATTGTAGGGTTGCTGGGGAGCGCTGGGCTGTGGACAGGCTGTGTTGTTATTGTAGGGTTGCTGGGGAGCGCTGGGGCTGTGGACAGGCGGTGTTGTTATTGTAGGGTTGCTGGGGAGCGCTGGGCTGTAGACAGGCTGGGTTGTTATTGTAGGGTTGCTGGGGAGTGCTGGGCTATGGACAGGCTGTGTTGTTATTGTAGGGTTGTTGGGGAGCACTGGGCTGTGGACAGGCTGGGTTGTTATTGTAGGGTTGTTGGGGAGCGCTGGGCTGTGGACAGGCTGTGTTGTTACTGTAGGGTTGCTGGGGAGCGCTGGGCTGTGGACAGGCTGGGTTGTTATTGTAGGGTTGCTGGGGAGCGCTGGGTTGTGGACAGGCTGGGTTGTTATTGTAGCATTGTTGGAGAGCACTGGGCTGTGGACAGGCTGTGTTGTTATTGTAGCGTTGCTGGGGAGCGCTGGGCTGTGGACAGGCTGGGTTGTTATTGTAGGGTTGTTGGGGAGCGCTGGGCTGTGGACAGGCTGGGTTGTTATTGTAGGGTTGTTGGGGAGCGCTGGGCTGTGGACAGGCTGGTTTGTTATTTTAGGGTTGTTGGGGAGCGCTGGGCTGTGGACAGGCTGGGTTGTTATTGTAGGGTTGTTGGGGAGCGCTGGGCTGTGGACAGGCTGGGTTGTTATTGTAGGGTTGTTGGGGAGCGCTGGGCTGTGGACAGGCTGGGTTGTTATTGTAGGGTTGTTGGGGAGCGCTGGGCTGTGGACAGGCTGGGTTGTTATTGTAGGGTTGTTGGGGAGCGCTGGGCTGTGGACAGGTTGGGTTGTTATTGTAGGGTTGTTGGGGAGTGCTGGGCTGTGGACAGGCTGGGTTGTTATTGTAGGGTTGTTGGGGAGCGCTGGGCTGTGGACAGGCTGGGTTGTTATTGTAGGGTTGTTGGGGAGTGCTGGGCTGTGGACAGGCTGGGTTGTTATTGTAGGGTTACTTCTCATTGCTGTGCAGCCTCACGCTTGTCTCATGACAACACTGACATTCAGTGACCATGCATGGTTTCTGGGTGCAAATCACTACCTGGCGGAAGGAACCCCATGTCAGGTGCGGCTGTTCTGTGGGTGCTGGGACCTCACTGTTTGAGGGGAACCCCTGCTTGGGTTTCCCCACTTGGCCCTGGAGCAGACGCAGCTTTTCCACAGAGAATCTCCCCCAAACTCATCCTTGGGTGTCGGGCTCTTCTCTAAAGCCTGTTGCAGGGCTCAGGGCAGGAATGAGGCTTGAGCCTTCCCCTCCACAAGGTCCCCTATTTCCCGCAGCCCAGAGTAAGTGAGTTTGCACCCTCAGCAGGGAGCGCAGCCTCCGGAGTGACTCCCCCATCAGGACCCTCCATGGGCTGTGTGACGGAAGGAAGGAGGCCGGGCAGTTGCCGCTACGGACAGGCCCCACATGTCCTGCCCAAGGAAGCCACGCACCATCGCAGGACCCGCATGGAGCAGGGGCAGCAGGTCCCTGCACTGCGAGGCAGCAGGAGACGCTGGGGAGCAGCCGCCCAGGCCCCCGAGAGCTCAGCGAGGTGAGTGCAGTGAGTTTCACGCCGGTGGTGGTTGTGCTGAGGCTGGGGCTTGTCTGCATTTGCAGCAGGGAGCTTTGCTGTTTTGTGCTTTTTAGGGTCAACATTTGAGCCCTGAGGCAGCCCACGAATGACCATCCTGTGTCCACCAGCGTGTGCCGTCCCTGGGCTATTCCCAGTGACAGGGGACGACGACACCCGTCACTGGTTAGCACCAGGGCTGTGCAGATTGCGGTTTCTCTCATTTCCTCGTGTGGTTTCAGGTTAGCACTGACAGTTAACTGCCAGCCACGCAGGGAAACACCATTAACCCCTGTCCCAGAGAGAAGCAAATGGGGAGGTGACATGACCTGCCCGAGGTCACACAGTGAGAGTGCAGCAGAGCCGGACAGAACCCAGGTGTCCTGACTCCTGTGTGGCGCTGTAGCTGCCAGACTGTCCTGGCCTAGCCCTGCCCTGGAGACTCCGGCACCCGGTCATCTCATGCCCCTGCTGTACAAATGCCACCCTTCTGCCAGGGGAGTCGGCAGCAACCAGGGCCGGGTTCAGCATCCAGGGGTTCCTCAGAACAATCCAGCACAGAACCCCCTTGAGTCCCAGCCGCAAACTGGGAAAACTAACCCCCCCCACCCAGTGCCTCTCAGAGCCAACGCTTCCCCTCCCGGAGTCGTGTACAGCAAAGAAAAGGGGAAAGGAGCCCGGCATTGTTGTGGGGAAACAGCATCACCGCTAGTCATTAGTGTGTGACCGTGAGCAAAACGCCCACCTCTGAGTACGCTGGGCAGTGTCCTTTGCCTCAGCTCCTCACTTTGTCCAACAAACAAATGCTCCTTTAACACCCCCACACAAACATTGCCCTTCTCACAGGTGTGGTCCTTGGCCAGCAAAGCCCCAGAGTTCAGAGGTGCATTCGCGGGGCAGGAATTCACTGCCCACCCTGGTTACAAGAAGTGACGCCACCGTTCACTCTGCACACCACTGTGCCCCCAATGGCCACGGGGCCTTCACCTCCTCTGCTGCCACTTGTTTCTATTGCTACATCCTGAGCCCCCTGTGACGTTATGAGTCTGATCCAATATCTCCTCCTGCTGCTCTTGCAAGTTAGGGAGGCTCCTCCAGCCCCTGTCAGTGCAGAGAGGAGCCTAGTTTGGGTGCCCGGTCTGGACGCTGTGCTCACGATGCCTGTCAGGTATTTCTACATCCAGGTGGTCAGCGCAGAGGGACAGAACTTCACCCACTGCCCCACAGGTATTGTTCACGCATCTGCTCTTTGCCCCCGCCCCTGGTTGTGGCTTTTGTTCTCCAGGCTGGGATCTGAGCCGCAAGTCTGGCTCAGGGCGGTCTGAGGCTGAGGAAACTGTCACCTGAAGAAGTTGACTCAGGATGAGAAGCGGATCCAAAGAGCCTTACGTTTTTCTCCCTACTCTCTCCCCTTTCTAGCGCACAAGGAGCTTTGGTGTGTTCCAGTAACCCAGGGTCAGTCACTGCTGCTTTTTCATCTTGCAGTGTCAGACGCATCTCATAATAATACACGTATGTTTAAACACATAAAGTCTCACTCTGTGATAAGCTCACCGAAAACACTAAAATCCTACATTACTCTCCTACTGGCCAGTGTGTCTTTCCATGCAGCCCTGCATCTTCTCTCCAGTCTCCTAAATAATAATGGGGCGGCAAAAAACCTAGAGCCGGCCCTGACTCTCCCGCCCTTTGCCCCTCCCCGGGGATCTGGCACGCCCGTCGCCCGCAGAGCAAGGGCCGTGCCGGGGACAGACATGTCAACGCTCGCCAGTTCATCACCAGAGATGCGATTTCTAAGTAAAATTCAGCCTGACTTGTAGGCTGGGGCTAGAAATCTCAAATGTCACCGAGTTATGGTTTCAGCTGAGTTCTCTGCCCGGGACGTTGCTGTGGGGGCTGAGGAGAGGGTCCCGCTGTCAGCCCCGGGCAGGCTGCTCTCCTGCCAGCCTGGGAAGTGGGAGAGAGGGGACCCTCGGGCAGGCCCCAGGCCTGGGGAGGGTGAAGAACCCTAAGGAGCAGAGCTGAGGCTGGGAGGGGTAAATTGGGGCCTGCAGGGGGGCTGTGTTACCCGCACACAATTCTCTGTTTGTCGCACACTCAGGGGCAGCCACCTTTCCCCTGGTCCATGGCTCAAGGCGTAACCCTCTTCATTTCGGCATCCTCCCCCTCCCCATGCCGAGGGCTCAGGGTAACCTCGCACTGCGGGTTTGTGGGGTCTTTTACCAGGGAAAGAGCCTTACACAGCAATATCCCACTTAACCTCTCCTTATTAACAGTTATTACCCAAAACAATGCAGAGACTAAACCCAAAATGCTGTGACTCCCACTCCCAGAAAGGCAGATAATTTGTCCCTGCTGGACAGTCAGGATGAGGTCAGCTGGGGAGCTCTGGCAGCTCTGACCTGGGGCTGCATCCTGGAGTTGGTGCCCAAGAACTTCCTTTTGGCCCCCACTTTAGAGAGTAAAACTTGAGTCTTGCTGAGCTGTACTGTGACCAGTCCTTGTGCTAAAACATTCCTAACCAATCCTAACCTAGTGTGACACATTCTGTAACCAATCCTACCCTAGTGTAACACATTCTCTAACCAATCCTACCCCCCCCCCTTCATTAATGTACCTCGCAAAATGAACCATCGCAGACAGAAACCATTAAAGAACCAGACAGCAACCACAGAGAAAACAATAGGGAAGTGGGGAACATAAAGACAAAACGATAAAGAAATGGGGATTTTACAACCACAACTGTTGATAAGTGACCGCCTGCCAGACAGAACGCATGTAGGGTGACCGGATTTTATAGGGACAGTCCCGATTTTTGGGTCTTTTTCTTATACGGGCTCCTATTACCCCCCAGCCCCTGTCCCGATTTTTCATATTTGCTGTCTGGTCACCCTAAATGAATGAAACTAATTTTTCTTTAACCAGCTTAAGCTCTGTTCC
Organism: Gopherus flavomarginatus; assembly: GCF_025201925.1. Taxonomy (NCBI): domain Eukaryota; kingdom Metazoa; phylum Chordata; order Testudines; family Testudinidae; genus Gopherus; species Gopherus flavomarginatus. Next base: position 11,676,651 of record NC_066626.1, on the reverse strand, counting down.
TTTATCTGGTGAGGATGGGCACTATTAGGACAGGAGCCCCCTTAACAGCCCGATATTACCTTGTTTTCATGTACTTTACAGGGAATGTGAGGATGTGACTTTTTGCTCCTTAGCTCATGGCTGCTGCTCTCCTAATCTGGCTGCAGAGAAAGACCTCGGGCTTCACAAGGTGGCTAGAGGAAAACCCTAATCCTTACAGCCAAAGTGAGGAGGTGAGGGCTGATGGGGCGGCAGGGGCTGGATTGAGGGTGTGAGTAGATGGTGTGAGTGCTGGGAGAGTGAACTGAGGGTGCTGGTGTGGAGGGGCTGAACTGATGGGGTGGTGATGATGGGGGCTGAGGGACTGAACTGAGGAAGGCTAAATTGAGAGCAGTTGGGGGGACAGGATGAATGGCTGGGCAGGAGAGGGGCAGATGTGGGGCGGAAAGGTCCTGCAGCAGGGGCCAAACTCCCCTTACCCCATACATGTGGGAGAGTGGGCAATGTTAATTGCCACGTGTGCACGCCCGTGGTGCAAGGGGCCGGGAGAGTTCAGAAATCTGAAAGACCTAAAATCCCAGTATAATCTTTTTTCATAAAAGCTCCCGATTTTGTGGGGGTCCGACGCATGCTTTTTGATCTAGTGAACTTGCAATACTGATCAGCAGCATCACTCCTGGCTGCACTTGCCAGGGCGGGATTGAGTTCAGGAGCCCGGCAGGGAGCAAGGCAGGAGGCATCAGCACCTGGCAGTGGAGCTAGCAGAGAACAAAGTGGAGTCAAAGTTCAGCTCCAGCCCCTCCCGTTCTCGTTATTTCATTTCAGGGGAGATTCTGGTGCTTTTCGGAAGAGCTTTGTACGGATGGTCAGTGGGTGAATGAGAGGTTATGGCTCACAGGGAAAATAATTGTGTGTGTGTGTGCGTGCGTGCGCGCGCCACCTGCGGACATAACAGAAACTCAGGCATCATGCACTCAGCATTTTGACCTGCAAGTTATTACATACTTTTTATGCATTTAGGCAAAAAGAGAAGCAATTCAGAGGGTACAATAAATTAGTCTCAGAGTTCAGGGGTGGGATTGCTGTTGCATTTCTCACGTGGGTTTGGTCTCCATTTTTGTAATAGGGGAAGTGTGTTTGTTTCATAACTGGAGAGAAATTGGCTGATTTACAGACACCACCAGCTGTGCCTGCAACTCCCTGACGTTCCAGGAGTGTGTGGGACTAAAGAGGAGACCTGGAGGGAAGGCAGGAGGGCACCACTGTAGCTCCAAATCTGAATGGTCTGGGTCAGATTTCTGGGAAGCCAGGAGCAGAGAATAGCCCCACACTTCCTGGCCGTGGACAGAGAGATGGGCAGGAAGCACCTCGGTCACTAGAGAACTTGATTCATGCCAGAAGGGGAAGCTAAAGCAAATTGTGGTGAATCAAAATTCTAGTGAAATCCTCCAGTGCGATTTCATCATGGCCCCACTGAGCGTCATTTCCTGGTGCTGCAGCGCTGTCCCGGAGCCATTCACCTTTCTTATTCCTCAGGTAGACGAGCAATCCCAGGGCTGTGAAGAGCAAGCCCAGGACGGAGCCCCCGACCCCAGCGACAGGAGAGTCAGCCTGTGCCTCTGTGAAAACAAGAGCACGGGTGGTTTGGGCTAAGCTCCTGGAAGCGCTACAATACCAGGCTGATGTGTGGAATGGGCAGAGAAAGCCCCTACTCCAACTCCCTTTCTCAAAAAACCCATTGAACATACAGCTCTCCAATGGAGAACAGATCAGATACCACACTGATTAGAACAGATATTAGCTTAGGAGATAATATTTGTATTTCACGGTCCAAGAGACACAGACACAGTTTTCATCTCGGGGCCAAAAGACCAAATACTTTGAGATCTATGGAACTAAGTGGCAATCACTGCTCCAAAACGACTCCAATCCAATCATAGACGCCAACTTCTTCTGGCACCAGCTGGTGCTCGACCCCCCTCTGCCCTGCCCTGACTCCACCTCTGTCCCACCCTCTCCCGCCCCCATTCCAACCCCTTCCCCAAAGTCCTCGCCCCTATTCAATTCCTTCCCCAAATCCCCGCCTCTTCCCTGAGCGTGCTGTGTTCCCGCTCCCCCCCTCGCAGCTGTTTGGTGGCGGCAAGCGCAGGGAGGGAGCGAGGGAGGGAGGGGCGGAGACACAGTGCACTGGGAAGGGGAGGAGGAGAAGGGGCAGATGGGGGGGGCAGAGGGGAGAGCTTGGCTGCCAAGCACCCACTAATTTTTCCCATGGGTGATTCAGCCCTGGAGCACCCACAGAGTCGGCGCCTCCAGATCCAATCCTTCAAAGCAAGAACGCTCCACACAGGATTCTGCTGGCAGACAGAGAATTCCCTTCGCCTGCCTTGTTTAATTCATGTGGGCGGCTTCACTGGCTCCAGGCAGACACTGCTAATGGGCCTAAACCCGCCTACTGACGTAAAGCCACCTGTCAGTGCCAGCGCTTACAGGAACGGGTCAGAGGGACTGTGCCAGCGCTGGGCCGGTGCCCCCATACGCCTTTGTGCCTGGGCACAGCTACTGGACTTTACCTGTAGAGAAGACAATGGACAGAGGGAGTTTGGGGCCGGGGAAATCTGAGGCCCAGCTGGGAAGCAGGGAGGCTCTGGGCTAGAGAGGGGGAGAAGGCAAAACCCACCTGGATGCAGGGGGACTGGGATGTGCTGGGCTGAGGGAGGCCAGGCCTGAGGCCCTGAGAGTTCCTGTGCTGGGTTCAACTCTCAATAAACCCTCCTGTTTTATGCTGGCTGAGAGTCGCTCCGGGCTAGAGAACAGGGCGGGGGGAGGGGGGGGCATCAACCCCTTTGGGGGTGAGGAGGCCCGGGGAGACCAGAGCGAGTGGACTCCCTGAGGGGCCCACAGTGAGAGACAGATGTGCTAAGACTCAGAGAGGTGTGGCTCCAGGAGGTGGAGGGGCTTGACCCCAAGAGAGAGTGGACCCCCGAGAAGGGCTGTCTCACTGAAAGGGGCACCCCCCACACGGGGCCACGAGTGGGCACGATCTGTGAGTCTGTGACACCTTCTTATAGTCTTGGCCTTCACAACATCCTCTGGCAAAGGCTTCCACAGGTTGACTGTGTGTTGTGTGAAAAAATACTTCCTTTGTTTGTTTTAAACCTCCTGTCTACAGATTTCATTTGGTGACCCCTAGTTCTTGTGTTGTGAGAAGGAGTAAATAACACTCCCTTATCTACTTCCTCTACACCAGTCATGATTTTATGGACCTCAATCATATCCCCCCTTAGTCGTCTCTTTTCCAAACGGAAAAGTTCCAGTCTGATAATCTCGCCTCATATGGAAGCCGTTCCATACCCCTAATCATTTTTATTGTTCTTTTCTGAATCTTTTCCAATTCCAATAGATCTTTTTTGAGATGGGGCAACCACATCTGCATACAGCATTCAAGGTATGGGTGTCCCATGGATTTATAGAGAGGCTTTGGAAGCAGATTAACTGTATTTTGGAGTGAATTATCCAGGAATAAGGTTTGTGTTGACACCTCTCCATTCAAAATGAACCAGTCTACTGTTGGCAGGCCTGCCACTGCTATTTCACAGTGCACTGCTGTACCCTCGGCTCAATCTGTCTGTTTATGTACTGCTCTGGGTTCATCTTCACCAGATGTCACCTCCCCCATGTAAATGTTCGTGTGTAGCCCTGTATGCCCCTCTGCAATTGCAGCTCAAAGTGAGTTTGCAGCTCTGGAATCACAAACTGGTTATAGCAGCCATTCCCTGTGCCTCTGCAAGCACCCATGCTGAGATCCTGGGTTTTCTTGCCCTCCGGCGAGAGGCATGTGTCCTGTCCCATCAGAAGTCGCCGGAAAGCCAAGATCTACAAGCAGATCGCAGACTGAATGAAGGAGAGGGGACAGTGGACCCAGTGCCCCAACAAAAGAAAGGAGTTCTGGCTGTTATAAAAACACCAGGCGCAGAAACAAGACTTCCAGCCACGGTTGCCATATCTGTCCCAGCTAGGCGGACCTGGACTGGGTTGTTGCAGAGGATAACACCGCCAAGCCCTGGCACATTCCAGACTGCACTAAAGGTACCCAAGTGACTGTTGACCCCCGCAGGAGGAGACTGTCACAGCCAGCCAGGATTTCCCTGGCACTTAAAACCCCAAGGTAGAGACAGAGCAGGAGATGGCCCCAGAAACCCAGGCAAAGACCCAGCCTGGCTGTGCAGGGGAGGGGACTGCGTCTAGTCAGTGTTATGTGCTACTTTGAAATACAATTGTATGGGCGGTTTCAACAACTTGGGCCCTGGAACCATTGGGCTGCCACCACATTGGGCAGCTACGAGCTAGGAGCCGCTCAGCTTTTATCACACATGGTTGGAGCTGCACCTGGGTGTGGTGGCGTGTGCCTGCTGTCTCAGCTACCTGGGAGGGTGTGGAGCTCCAGGGTTTTGAGCTGGAGTGTGCTATGCCAGTCAGGTGTCCGGTGCCACTGGACAGCGGGTGGTTGAAGAACTAGCTAGAAACACTCGACCGACGTGCTGTGATTGGCACCCCTTCTGTGAGGGGTGATGGACTGAACCCTCAAGGGGTGACTGCTGCGAGGAGTTGTTACGGCTGCTAAGTCAGGATTGCCAACCCCAGATTTTCAACAATCAGGAGTCAGGCTCACCAAAAACCAAGAGATTGCCTTTAAAATCAGAAGATTATGTAAAAATAATAGATTGGGGGGGTCTTTTTATTTGCCTTTTGAGCCATTAGGGTGCACCGGAGTCACATGTTGATGCTTCTTCCACAGCCACAAGGGCTAGAAACTTACTTTTTCTTTCAGAATGAAGGCAGAAATCATTGTCACATCTTCACTTGACTCCAGGAGCTGAGGCTTTAAGGAAAACACTATCATAAGACTCATGACAACGTCATGAGGGTTGGCACACTGCTAAGTTCTTATGGCTGCTCAGAGCTGCTATTCTTGGAGCTCAGACGTCAGCTGCACTACTTATTATTCATAAAGAAAGGCCTCACTGTGTCCAGGACATAAGTGTTCCCACTTGTGGATTTTTGGAGTGATGGGAGTCGTTGGGGTTGGCGGGTTCTGGTTCTGCCTCTTTAGCAGGTCCAGTTGGTGTTTTCACTTTCTCTCTCTCTCTTTCTCCCCATTCTCTTACTCTTTCTCTTTCTTCTCTCTCTCTCTTTTTCTTTTATCTCCAGTTCTTTCCATTGCAGTAATCCTGGTGCTCCCTCTCCTTTTCTGCAGACTGAAGCCTAAAAAGCTCCAACTTCGCAGTCGCTTCAGTGCTTTCACTCATTTTCCTGCTTTCCTGTTCCTACCTCCCTTTCCCGAAATAAGCAAACAGAAAATAACAGAACTGTGACCTGCTCCTGACCGCCCTTAGCCACTGCACTTAAGACTCGCTTAAAATCACAAATATCAGTGCTTAAAGTGTGAACTCCATTTGGAGTAACAAGCTGCACATACACCCTGCTCACTGCGCCACTCTGACATTCCCCTGGTGCTGTCCGGTGTTCTGCTAGGCCTCTCCAATCCTCGACTCTGGGAGCCAGCCTGACCCTGCTCTGCTGTGAGAACCCCACTCCTGGGCTGGTCACACACAGCCTCTGGCATGGAAGCTGCTCCCAGCTACTTGCAGGTGAATGACACCAGCCAATATCTCTGGTCCCAGACACGACCCTGGGAACCTCCATCTTGCAGTGTTCAGTTATGGCCGCTGGACACCACAAGCTTATATAAATTCATCAGTTTAACAAAGAAATTGATGTTGCTCAGACAAAACGACACAGGATCTTTTCAGGGGGCAAGACAAAGATGCCACATTTATTATAACAATTTGATTTATGACCAATAACTAATATCTTAATTCTTATACACACACATTATACCTAATACCTATACACTGTGACAGACAGGAGGGGTGCAGGAATCTGGTAGAGGGCAAATATACTGGTCACTGGGTGAGTAGTTTTCTGTTCCCTGAGTGACCAGAGCAGGGGCTGCGCTAGAGTAATCAGGAACCTGCTAGAACCAATTAAGGCAGACAGGCTGATCAGAACACCTGCAGCTAATCAGGGCACCTGGGTTTAAAAAGGAGCTCACTCCAGTCAGGGAGGGAGGAGCCAGAGGAGAGGAAGTGCGTGTGAGGAGCTGGGAGCAAGAGGCACAAGGAGCTGAGAGTGAGAGGCTGTGCTGCTGGAGGACTAAGGAGTACAAGCGTTATCAGACACCAGGAGGAAGATCCTGTGGTGAGGATAAAGAAGGCGTTTGGAGGAGGCCATGGGGAAGTAGCCCAGGGAGTTGTAGCTGTCATGCAGCTGTTACAAGAGGCACTATAGACAGCTGCAATCCACAGGGCCCTGGGCTGGAACCCAGAGTAGAGGGTGGGCCCGGGTTCCCCCCAAACCTCCCCAACTCCTGATCAGACACAGGAGGAGTTGACCCAGACTGTGGGTTCCACAAGAGGGCAAGATCACTGAGGTGAGCAAATCTGCCAAAAAGCGCAGGACCCACCAAGATAGAGAAGGAACTTTGTCACAACACACACACACACACATACACACACACACCCCCCAGATGTTTTGCAGCTGCTTGATAGTTACCAGCTTGGGTTCGTAGCTTGTGGCGATAACTGGCCAGGAAAGCCGGGAACAAGGCCGAGCTGGGTCTCGGTTGGGCCTGCACTGATGCCCTTCCATGCTGGCAGCAGAAGGTTACCCTCCAAAGTCTCCCATCTCACCCATCCTTTTTGTAGGCTTTAGTTTGAATCCAGAGTCTATAGGTCTTGCTGTGTCACGCTGCCTCTGGGTTGGTTCAGTGTGATCGATCACCCGTCAATTGCAGACAGTGACTTTCAGCTTCAGACCTGGATTTGAGCTTCCTTTTTTTGTATCTTTGTTCTTTTCTTTCTAGGGTGGACTGTTCTTAGTTTGTTAGGGCTGTTGTCTGCAGCTTCAGCCGGGGGTGGGGGGGCGGGAGGGGAGGTTGAACTCTATTTCATCAGGACAGGCTGGGGCTGGAGGTTGATTCCATCATCCATACATACCTCAGTCACACATCTAACCTAAACTAATAAGATTGCAGCAGGGTTTGCAAAAATGAAGGCTGGAGCCAGTTTTTACAAAGTGGAGTGAGCGTTTTAAAATGGGGTTTGAATTACAACATGGCAAAGAGTGAACAGAAGTTACAATGTAGGCAGGTGTAGTGAATGGTGAACAGAAGTTACAATGTAGGCAGGTGTAGTGAATGGTGAACAGAAGTTACAATGTAGGCAGGTGTAGTGAATGGTGAACAGAAGTTACAACACTGAGATACTGAAACATAGCAAGTCTCAGTGATTTAAGCAGGAATTGGATTGATAGTGAAATTTACGAAGGCAGCAGGCTGAACAACTGTGGCTCTTAACAAGCATCTTAACTGTTAATTAGCCAGTTCTTGCGGTAACTGGTTTTATGAATGAATGTTGTTTCATTCATAAAACTTTACTTATGAAATTATATTAATAAAGTGAACAATTAAAAACAGTTTCATTCATCAGTTCTACATTGTTGTGTACCAGGCTTGTTATTCCAAGGGGAGCCTCTGACACACTGCAAACCAAACACACTGCTTCAGGTAGGATAAACAAACAGATTTATTAACTCTAGAGATCGATTTTTAAGTGATAAGTCAAAGCACAAGAAGTCAGATTTGGTCAAATGAAATAAAAGCAAAACACATTCTAAGCTGCACTTAACACTTTCAATGTCCTTAAAAATTTAGATGCTTCTCACCACAGGCTGGCTGATTACTTTTCAGTCAGTCTCCCTTTGATCAGCACGCCAGTCACTTGATGGTGGTGTCTGTAGATGTAGGCGGAAGAGAGAGAGAGCGTGGCAAAGTCTCTCCCTTTTATCATGTCCTTTCTTCCCTCCTGGCTTTGCCCCCCCTTTCCCCTTCAGAGTCAGGTGAGCATCACCTCATTGCAGTCCCTGAGTGCCCAAAGGAATAGGGGTGACTCCCTCGAGGGTCTGACAGATTCTTTTGTTGCTGCCTAGGCCAGCATCCTTTGTTCCTGGGAGGCTGGGCTGGGTTTGTCCCATACCTGACCTGATGAGGTGTGAACTGCCCCTCTGCTCCTGCAGAGTTTTTGTCTGGGCCTATTTTAAGCCATAAAGATACATTTTCAGCCTCATAACTATATACATGAAATCATAACCTCACTATAACATCACTGTAACAATCACTATAACATCCATGCTCAGTGCATCATGAGCCTTCCGCAGACACCCGACATGACAAACTTTGCACTGGACACCACACAATCATTTTATAAAGATGAACATGGGGGTGTCGGGTGTTCCCCTGAGGTACAGAGCATCACACCACGCTGCCGCTCTGGTCAGCAGTTTGAACTCCGCTGCCCTTTAAGCAATCCGCCCCTCCCCCTTGCAAGCCCCAGGAATTTGAAATCCCATTTCCTGCTTGCTGGCTCGGCGCGTGAAGAGGTGTTCTGGTGTCTCCCCGGTGAGCATGGCTGGCTATCGCACCACACGCCCTCCCGCCTGGACCACTGTGGAGCTGTTGGATCTGATCAGTATGTGGGGAGAGGAGGCTGTTCAGTCACAGCTGCGAGTGACCCGTAGGAATCAGGACACATATGGGCACATTTCTCAAGGCTTGTGTGAAAAGGGCTGTGACTGGGACTTGCAGCAGTGCAGAGCGAAGATAAAGGAGCTGAGGCAGGTGTACCACAAGGTGTGGGAGGCAGACGATTGCTCTGGTGCTGAACCTAAGACAGCCCTCAGTCAGACAGCCCTAGCTCCTCGGACAGCCCTAGCCATAGGTGCCGACTCTGTGGGTGCTCCGGTGCTCCCTGCCCTGCCCTGCCCCCCCCGCCCCTGCTCACCTCCACGTCTGCTCTGCCTTCTCCCCTGAGTGCACCCTCCTTGGGGAAGAGGTGGGCCCGGTGGGGATCCAATAGGGGCAGAGAGGGGGTGGAATTGGGTGGGGATTTTGGGCAAGGGGTTGGTATGGAGGTGGGGCAGGTGAGGCATGGGTGGAGTCAGGGCGGGGCTGGGGCCGGGAAAAGTTGGCGCCTATGCACTTAGCCAGGCACCAACACGGACACTGCTTAGCTTTTGAACTAGCACAACAGCGCACTACCCTATGGATGCAGACAACACTTACAGCAATCGCCTTTCCATCGTTAAACACCTGCAACCCCTGTGAGGCTGTTCATTAATAAAGATAAACAGGGGACGTGCTCACCTTGTCTCTCCCATGCGCTCTGCATAACGCTGCACTAGTGCAAATTGCTGGTAGTGGCAGTTCCTTAGGGAGAGTGGGGAGGCAGTGGGAAAGGAGGCAAGCCAAAGCACACACTCAGAGGAGGATGAAGGCTGATCTGGTGTTATGGATTAGGAGCCAATACTGGGTAAATACACTTCCCAGAGTAGTGTGTGCTTCTACGTGCTGCCTTATTATTCCAGCGGAAAGTGAATGATAGAAAACACATGACCAGAGTTATCTTCCTAGTAGCAGAAAAAATGACAGAGGAATGGATTTTAAGCTCAGAAAGACCATCTAGTCTGACCTCCTGTGTACCACAGGCCAGAGAACGTCACCAAGTGGTTCCCCCATCAAACTCATGACATGTGAGTGAGCCAGAGAATGTCGTTTGGAACGACAGCCACGGGCACTGGAGCCAGCTGCTAACAGAAAGTCTCTTCTGTGGAGTCACGGGACATGGAGAAGAAGAAATCCTCAAACTGGCTGTGACTGACGTAGACCAGACAGGACAGGATAATCAGAGCAGACGTCCAAGACTGGCAACCAGAAAACCTGCCGCTGTCTATTCCTGGCTTTGTGACCACGAGCAAGTCTTCACTTCTGTGCGCCTGTTTCCCCAACTAGGGTGGGAGACTGAGACACAGTTGGGTCCTGTGTACTCCACAAGACTGTAGTGTGCAGTACAGGCAGCTCCTGCCCCCAGTGCAGACAAGCTGTGCAATGGAGAAACCTCAGGCCAAACAGACAGCTGTCGAAGGTCCTAGACATAGTCAAATGGCTGAGTTTCCAAGCAGTAGGAGGAGCAGGAGGGGAGAGGGGGTGTGGGGACCACCAGGAGGCTCTGACACTATTCTGCAAAGAGGACCAAGCCCACATCTGCCTGCTTTGCCATCTGTCCCGGGCAAACTGAGCTCACCCAATGGTTCCCATAGAGGAGGACCCTCAGGAGTACAAGATAGGGAATTGCTGTCAAGCTCAATGAGGAACAGCTTTGGATTTTTATGATAGGTGCAAGTTGCCTGTCGCGGGTGTCCCTGCATGGTTCAGCTCTGTAAAGCCTTCATTGTATGGGAGATGCTATAAACAGTAAACGAGATGGCTGAGTGGCAGGAAGGGCAAAAAATGACGACGTGAGGGGTTTTTAATGTGGGAAACTTTTACCTGAGCAGCTGAATCCTTTTCAAACTCAACTCTCTGGTGAACTAAGGGAACGCTTTATGGAACAGATGCGGTTAAATGATCAGTGAGGCTTAAATCACAGAGCCTGGGGCCTGGCCTATGTCACAGTGGCGCCTCCAGGCTGGAGAATGTCAGATTATCCCGCTGGGGTTGTCACCGCTGATTTGTGTTTTAGCATTTATCATCATCGTTGTTATTTGCATCCCAGTAGTCGACACAGACCCCAGGTGAGATCTGACCTAGATTCTGATGGAACCTGCATGAAACTGTGCGAGGGACAGACCCTGTTTGAACAGATTACAAGCTAATCTGAAAAGAAAAATGCAGAGTGGGAGGGGAAAGTGAGGCTCAGAGAGGGGAAGTTAATTGCCTACAGTCACCCAACAGGACGGTGGCAGGGTAGGAAACAGAACCCAGATTTCTCAAGGTCGACGCCAGTGCTCGAACCATCAGCCCATGCTGTTGCGGGCCAAGCAGCATCTACCAGTGATGAAGCCTGTAAGAAGGGAAAGACTCCTTGAGACAGGTCCCAGGCCCAGCAGGGAGATGAAGTTTCCCACGGGGATTCTGAATTCCCATGAGCTGGTCTGCACTGGGGGAACTTACTGGGCTGAATGTGGGGTGGCCCCTGAGCACCGTGAGCTCCAGCACAAGAGGGCTCCAGGCGGCGCAGGTCCATGTCAGATCTCTTTGGGGTTGAACCTGATTGCAGCAAAGCTAATGGGGCTGCCCTGTGTCAGTTTGAAGGACCCGCCAAGGTGGCTCTATTAGTCCTCACACTGCTCTCCCATGGTGTGGCATTTTGAAATCCCAGAACCCGCTGCTGCTGGCAGCTTTGCTGGGAGCTGTGGAATAGCTGCCCAGGGGGCATTGCTATGGGAAGGGTGAAGGACAACACTCAGGCCAAGCCCAACCGTTCTCAATAAAACCCAGAATGTTTAATGGGCTTTTTCCTAGTGCTACCACCAGATCTGTCCAGCCAGTTCCATCCCTAGAGCTTCAGGGCTGAAATTCAGTGGGAGTTTGGCTCCACTGAGAATCCCAGCCCACACATCTCGCCCTGCATGCTTCTGGGATTGGTGTCACTTTGTTAGTTAAACTTTCTCCAAAACACGCTGTTTCACACAGTGAAAGAAAATCCAGGGGTGTGTCCCCAGTTTCAAGTTGGTGTAAATCAGTGAAGACACAAGGTCAAATAATTTCAGAGTTTGAATATAAAACATTCTTAGGCTCCATTAATAGGACTCCACTTCCTTGGTATCTCTGACATCATAAACCGCCTCTAGTCGTCAGTGGAGACAAGTCTGTTTTTATGTTAGGGAGGTTTTTTTGGTTCACTAATAAAAATAAAAATCAAATCACTCAAATAATTTCTGATGATTCAGGAACATTCCAGAACCATCTGAAGATTCTGAGAGAAGAAAGAGAAAAGCTCCTAGGATTTAAACTGAGCAGAGAGAAGTCAGGAGTATCTGGAAGGGCCCTGCCCACACGGCACCCTCTCCTCCAAGCCAGTGACAGCCTGGCTCCGGCTGGAGGCCAGCAGGTGGCAGGGGGCAGCTGGTGACCTGGCACTGGGGCTGATGCTGAGGCTGGCTGGCCACCCAGTGCGGGGATCAGTGGGCAGTTGGGTGTTGCGGTCAGTGGGCGACCTGACACCGGGGGTGGCGGGCAGGTGGGTGCTGAAGATGGGAGGCAGGTGAGCTGGCCCTGAGGCTGGCCGGTGGCCCAGGGCTGTTCAGATGGGGCTTCTCCAGCCACTGTGAGGAGGGCTCAGGGCTCCAGCAGCTGGGGGAGGCTGGTGGGGATGTTTGGGGGCTCAGGCTCCAATGGGTGTAGGGGGGCTCGGGCGGAAGGGACGGGGGCTGCATGGCTAGCCTCCCCAAAGGGGGGGGCCCACACACCACCCACGGGGGGGGTCTGAACTGAGTGGGGTTGGTTGGGGACAGAACTGATGGGCGACAGGACTAACTGCTGGGCAAGAGGTGGGCAGATGTGGGGCTTAGAGCTCCTGTAGCAGGGACCATCTCCCTACCTAGTATGTGGGAGAGTGGGTGACACTAATTGTCACATGCGCACACCCCAGGAATGAGCAGGAGGAGTTCAAACATCACCAGCCTGACCTAAAAACACAGTGTCAAGTTCTATTACAATGTTATAATTGTGGGGCCAATCTCATGATTGTGGGGGGTCAGATCTCCCAAACTGGCAATACTGCACGGATGGGCAAAGGGGGAGGTAGCAAATTGTGAGGGGCTCACCCTATATCCATCACAACTTTAGGAAATGACAGAGAGGAAGGGAAATATGAGATGTAGCAAATTATGATGAGAATGTACCCAGCCACCAGAATTTACCAGCCGTGGACCAAAGGATGGAGAGATACACACAGACACACCCGGTACAACCCATCCGGGGTCACAGCGTGTGTGTGTGTGAGAGAGAGAGACACACACACACACCTGGCACAGCCCATCTGGAGTCACAGCATGTGTGTGTGTGCGTGACACACACAGACACACCTGGCACAGCCCCTCTGGGGTCACAGTGCGTGTGTGAGTGTGACACACACAGACACACCCGGCCCCGCCCATCCGGGGTCACAGCGTGGGTGTGAGTGTGACACACACACACACACACACCCGGCCCCGCCCATCCGGGGTCACAGCGTGGGTGTGAGTGTGACACACACACACACATCCGGCACAGCCCATCCGGAGTCACAGCGTGGGTGTGAGTGTGACACACACACACACACACCCGGCCCCGCCCATCCGGGGTCACGCTGCCCGGCAGCAGGAAGCGCTCTGCGGGAGCCGCAGCCACTCTGTGTTTTGGTGCCACGCACGTTCCTTGCCAGCCCCGAGCCCGGGCTGCGGCGGGGGAGGGACATTCCCGCTGCCCTCCCCGCCCCCCCAGAGACCCGGCCCGGCCCCGCCCCGCCCCGCCCCACGCGGGGAGAAGGTGAGACCTGCCCCCCCGGCCCGGCCTCGGGCAGAGAGAAGCTGCTGCAGCGCCCAGGGTTGGGGCGGGGAGGGAGGAGTCGGAAGGGGGTTGAAGAGGGGCAGGGGGCTCTGAGCCACAGGGCATTGGGGGGGCAGGAGGGGGATGTGGGAGGGGGCAGGAATTGGGGGACAGGGAGCAGGAGGGGGGTGTCCAGGGATGTGGGAGGGGGCAGGAATTGGGGAACAGGGAACAGGAGGGGGGTGTCCAGGGATGTGGGAGGGGGCAGGAATTGGGAACAGGGAGCAGGAGGGGGATGTCCAGGGATGTGGGAGGGGGCAGGAATTGGGAACAGGGAGCAGGAGGGGGGTGTGGGAGGGGGCAGGAATTGGGGAACAGGGAGCAGGAGGGGGATGTGGGAGGGGGCAGGAATTGGGGAACAGGGAGCAGGAGGGGGGTGTCCAGGGATGTGGGAGGGGGCAGGAATTGGGGAACAGGGAGCAGGAGGGGGGTGTCCAGGGATGTGGGAGGGGGCAGGAATTGGGGAACAGGGAGCAGGAGGGGGGTGTCCAGGGATGTGGGAGGGGGCAGGCATTGGGAACAGGGATGCAGGGGGGCGAGAGGGGGGCAGGAACAGGGATGCAGGGGGGCGGGAGGGGGCCAGGGGGATGTGGGGCGCTGGAGGGAGGCTGGGGGAACACACAGGTATCGGGGCAGGGGGAGAATTCTGGGGCTCAGGGGAGCAGAGCTGGACTAGAGGGAAACTGAGTGTCTGATAAAGGGAAGAAAAGGGGGGATGTGAGCGAGGGGCTGTGGGGGGGGGGCGGGAGGGAGAATATGGAGCAAGCAGAGACTGGCTGGGGAGGGCAGAGCCAGGGGGCAGGCGGTGGGAGGCGGATGGGGGAAAATACAATGGCAGCTCCCCCTGCCCATGGGGGGGGGGGAGGGAGGGCTGCCTGCCCAGCAACCAGTGGAGTCTTTCCCCCTAGATGAGGTCAAACTAGCATGGGGCAGGGGGCTCAGAATTTACAAGGCAAATATTCCCCCCACCTACACTCACCAGCTTCCAAGGTAGCCGTTGATTTACTTGCCAGTCGGAGTGTTTGGGTGTCTGGCTCCTGGATGTTGACCGGTTGGGGTTGACAGGACTGCACCGGCGCCTGCTCTGATTTCGGTGTGAAACCAGAGTCACTGGTAGGAGAAGCAGGCAGGGAGTCCAGCTGGTGTTTGGTTTGCTGTGATTCAGGCTCAGGCTCAGTTACATTCCCTCTGTTCCCGTTCATTTCTGGTTCTAGCCACCCAAAGAAACAAAACAAGACGTTCAGTGACAGGTTTAAATCCTATTTCGGTCTCCGTGGAGGTAAATCCCCAAAAAGAGCTGGAACTTAACATGCAAATGGTTTTGGGTTTTGATGGTTTATTTATTTTGCAACTTTAACTTTACATGAGTTTTCTGAGTGTTTTTCTGTTGTCAAAGAAACACGATTATTTTTTCCTAAGCAAACTGTTTGAACAACCCCAGATCAGGTATTTGAACAGTCGCTTTGTCGTGTTGGACCTGCAGTGAACAGACACATTTGAGGCCTGGACATTTTCTTTCAGCGCTCACTTGTGTTGCTGGATCTGCCAGTACAAGTTTTGCTGCTTGATACAGCCTGGGCCTGATGACATTTTTCTGACACTCCCAGTAGTTTGGCAGGTTTTCTTATTGAGATGTGGCTCATCTGCAAATGAATCAGAAATTGACTCAATCCTTTTCTGGGCTTTGCTTGGTCCAGATACCCAGAATTTCTATTTCATCTTTCAATTTCAGACCCGTCTGACATTGATTCTTTGTAATGAAATTTTGCCTTGACTTTGTCCTCTGCTGAGTAGGGGTTGACATGTAGGCCCAGGCTAAAGGTGTGACATTGTATACCGTGGGGGAACACCCTCTGACTCCTGTCTTTCTTCATCTGTATATAACTGTGATATTGCATGTAAGGCCGGCCATGTGGGGTATCAGGGGACAGGTATGATTGGCTGAAAGTCTCTGTCCCAGCCTAATATGTGTATCTTTAGAGCATGTGAAGTTATGAGATTGTTTTATGGTTGTCACTAAAATATGCTGTGGGTTTGGGAGGCACCCAGGTCCTGGTTTACAGAGAGAATGACAAGGGAGGTAACCAGCACCTGGCCGGGTGCTGTTAAACAGAAATCACCAGCCCTTGTCCAGCAGCAGTTACAATGCAGTGAGTGACTCACCTGCGTGAGGCCACACCAGAGAGAATTGCTCAACCTGGCCTAGAAACTCAGTCATACTCACCAAACATGTCTGGACTTGTATTCTCGAGCGCATGGACTAAGGGTAGAAACACCAAACCCAGGGGCCCAGGCTTGGCCTCTCTCCTTCACCCACCTACGCTGCAAGCAACAGGGACACTCTGCAGACTCCAACTGAGGGGACTGGCCCAGATTTCAAGGGTGAAATCTGTATATTCAGGACTGCAATATCCAGTGGGGTGAGAGAAATGGCTTAGGCTAGTTTTGGTCTAGTTTAGTAGAGGTGAAAGTAACTTCAATTTCTTACAGGTACTGTCATATGCAAGCCCCTACCTCCCCCCGGGGGGGCAGGATTAGGTGGTGTGGGGAGGTGCAGGAGTCTAGGCAGGGGGTTGGGGGATGTGTATGTGTGGGCGGGGGTTAGGCAGGCTCAGGGCAGGGGGTTGGGGGATGGGGTGGGGGGGCTCAGGGCAGAGGGTTGGAGGTGTGTGTGGGAGCCCAGGATTGGGGTGTGTAGGGAGGTGCAGGAGTCTAGGCAGGGGATTGGAGGATGTGTTGGGGAGGGCTCAGGGCAGGGGGTTGGGGGTGTGTGTGGGAGCTCAGGTTTGGGGTATGTGGGGAGGTGCAGGAGTCTAGGCAGGGGGTTGGGGGACGTGTGTGTGGGGGGGCTCAGCAGGGGGTTGGGGGTGTGTGTGAGAGCCCAGGCTTGGGGTGTGTGGGAGGTACAGGAGTCTAGGCAGGGGATTGGGGGATGTGTGTGTGCGGGGCTCAGGGCAGGGGGTTGGGGGTGTGTGTGGGAGCCCAGGATTGGGGGGTGTGGGGAGGTGCAGGAGTCTAGGCAGGGGATTGGGGATGTGTGTGTGGGGGGCTCAGGGCAGGGGGTTGGGGGTGTGTGTGAGAGCCCAGGTTTGGGGTGTGTGGGGAGGTACAGGAGTCTAGGCAGGGGATTGGAGGATGTGGGGTGGGGGCTCAGGGCAGAGGGTTGGGGGTGTGTGTGAGAGCCCAGGATTGGGGTGTGTGGGGAGGTACAGGAGTCTAGGCAGGGGATTGGAGGATGTAGGGAGGGGGACTCAGGGCAGGGGGTTGGGGGTGTGTGTGGGAGCCCAGGATTGGGGGGGGTGGGAAGGTGCAGGAGTCTAGGCAGGGGATTGGAGGATGTAGGGAGGGGGGCTCAGGGCAGGGGGTTGGGGGTGTGTGTGAGAGCCCAGGATTGGTGTGTGTGGGGAGGTACAGGAGTTTAGGCAGGGGATTGGAGGATGTGGGGGGGGGGGGCTCAGGGCAGGGGGTTAGGGGTGTGTGTGGGAGCCCAGGATTGGGGCGTGTGGGGAGGTGCAGGAGTCTGGGCAGGGGATTGGGGGATGTGTTGGGGGGGGCTCAGGGCAGGGGGTTAGGGGTGTGTGTGAGCCCAGGTTGGGGGTGTGTGTGGAGGTGCAGGAGTCAGGGCAGGGGTTGGGCGTGTGTGGGAAGCTTGAGTCTGGGAGTGTGGCCACCGTGCTGCCCGGCCACTGGATCCCCCAGGGTAGGGGGACTGTGCTGCCCAGCCATCTGAGCCCTGTGGCTGGATCCTGGAGGTGCTGTGGCCGCACTGCACAGGGACTAGGGCTGCTGGCTCAGGTCCGCTGGGGCCTCACCCCCCGCTCTCCCACTGCCCATCCAGCGATTTGGGCTAGGGGCCACGGATGGTTTGGGACCCTGTGCAGGAGGGTAGAAGGGGAGGGGGGCAAGAATGGAAGAGGGGGGCCACCCAGCACCAGCATGGAAACCTTACTGGTCGGCCAGCAGCATCCAGAGCCTGGGAGGGATCTGGCTGGTGCCTTTCCCTGTGTGAGTCAGGAGCGGCTCCAGGAGCATCCATGCAATCAGGCTGCTCTACATGCCCTTGTGCTGAGGGATAACAGCGCCTGGAGGGGTTGCTGCTGGTCACTGGCAGGGCTTTGTGGGAGACAGCCCAGGCTGGAGAGGGTTCAGGGGACACAGTGGTCCCACAATCCCAGGCGCACCCTGGGGGTCCCATCACAATATGTGTGAGAGAAACATATTTTTCTGGGGTGGGGCTGGAGGATTGGAGGTGGGTATCAGACAGTGTCCTGGGGGGCTGGGAGTGGGCCCTGCAGGTGGCTTCAGTGGGGAAGGGAGTTTGGAGCATGAACTCTGTCTGAAGTCTGAAGTGGGGCAGCTGGAGGGAGGAGCTGCCCCAGGGCTGGGGATGGTGGGAGGAGGCATGTCAAGGGGAGAGGTTTAGGGAGTCGTTACCTTTGCCCTTGGACTTGAAGAGTTATTATGAACTTCAGGGCCCAGGGAGCATCCAACCCCTTCTCTCCCCAGGGGCATCTAAGAGATGAGTCATCCACCTCTGGGCCCCCTTCTGCCTCCCATGGTGTGCAGGCAGCTCCCAAGCCTGCACTTGTGGGCTGGCCCCCTTCTTGCTAGATGTATTTTGTTTTGTTTTTATTAATAATGAGCTTAAAAATGCTGAATCTTTATTTTAACTGGTAACAAGCCCTCCACCCCCCCCCCTTTTTTTTTGGTTCAATTCAGTTCTGGTTGAGCTGGTAAAACAGGTTTATGCTTGAGATTCGGTTCCAGTTCATGTCTGAAATACCAGTTTGACGATTCCAGTGTGAGTCCAGAGGGGAAATGAGCTCAGCATCCGCCTGACTGTCCCTGGGGGCTGCAGGGAGGCTCCGTCGGTAGCTGCCCCCAGCAGAGGCTCTGGGCATTGCTCAGGCCAAGAAGTCGGTGTCCGTCTCTCTCTGAGCTCAGGATACTGGAGCCCTGGAGCTTGCTGGGCTTCCTGGGGCAGATGCTGCTGCCTCTGCTGGGATCTGGGGGCCTGGGCTGAGCAGATGCTGCCGCCGAGTGAGGTCTGTGCTGGGACAGACTCTCATTAAAGTCCCCCTGTGCCCAGCGAGGGGAGACTTCCTCCTGTGGCTGGAACCAGCCCCTGGGGCGGCCCTGGGTTCTGCTGGCATCAGCTCCTCTGAGCCAGAGACTGCAGGTGATGAGACACCTGGGGGAAAGTGCTGGGGGCAGGCAGGCCCCTCTTCACCCTGTGTCTGTTCCCGGGTGTCCGAGAGTCCCCGAGTTGCTGCCCCCTCATCTCCTCCGCCCCGTTAGCAGGGGCAGTAGCTAGTGGAGAGGAAACGCCCACGGGAATGCAGGACAGTGTCCGGCTCTTCATGCAGTTGGGAAAGTGGAGACTGGAAGGGGCAGCAGGAGCAATGGGAGGAGTGGGGGAGGTTCCTGGCTCCCAGCCTTGCCCAACTCCATTCCCGGCAGCCCCCTGGGGCAGACGGACTTGCCCTGGGAGAGGGGAGCAGCAGGGGCAGGGAGAGGAAAAGCCAGTTCCTGCCTCTGCCTGGTGCCTGCGCTGCTGGGGAATGTGCTGCTGGGGGGACAGTGTCGGGGGATCCCCCAAGGTGGCTCCTTTGATTCTGCTCTTTTCTGGGGTTTGGCTCAGAAACTCTGTTCCTGGGAGAGTGTAATAGCGTCTGGGGGTTTCAGCATGGCAGAGTCTAGAGTGTCTGTCTGCAGGAACAGAGCCTGGGGGATTGGGGTGTGACATGGACTAACACGAATTCAGAAACCTCCCGAATTTCCCTTCTCACCCTGACAGGCTGCAGAATAAGGACCCCGTTTTGCTCCAGAGCGTCCCATCTTCCCAGGGGCTGGGGCAGGGAAATGGCTGTGGTGGATCCAGCTCAGGTAGGGGATTTGGGGGCAGCTGCTGGGGAGGGTTGTTGTTGAGGGGGAGGGTCAGGAAACACTCAGGGGGAGGTGGGGGGGACAGGGACTGATAAACCTGCTGGGACATGCTCAGCCTAGGGCCTGGTTTATGAACAGACCCACTGGGAGTGTGTGAACCTTCCCCCATTTCTGAAGCTGGAAACACCCTCCTGGGCGGGGCTGGGAAAACAGCAGAGCACTGGAGCCTGAACCCCCCAGGCAGAGACTGCAATGAAATCCAAAGTGGAGATGCTGGGATTCCTGTCCCTGTTCCCTGCACTGAGCTGTGCCACCCACATCAGCCTGTGCCTAGTCGGTGGGTGGGAAATGGGAAGACCCTGCCCTCCTCTGCCTGCTGGAAGGGACAAGGAGCTCTCCCCTTCTCTCTGTTCCCTGCAGCCTCCTGGCCAGTGGTAAGTGTCAGCCCTTCAAACCACACAGCCGGGTTTTCTCCATGACTACAAGCTCAAATCTGATTTAGGGCTTGTCTACACTGGCACTTTACAGCGCTGCAACTGTATCGCTCAGAGGTGTGAACCCCCCCGCCCCCAGCAACGCATGTTTCAATGCTCTAAAATCCTGTGTGGTCGCAGCACCTAGCTACGCTCCTCCCAGTGCTGGGATCACAGCTACACAGCGCTTCAAGGTACATAGTGTAGACAAAGCCTATGGGCCTGTCTATGCTTACATTTTATAGCTCTCTTGTTGGGCTCGGGGGTGAAAACACACACACACACCCCAAGTCCGAGCGCTTTAAAGCGCTAGTGTGGACGGGCTCCTGGCACGGGAGCTATTCCCCTCATGGAGGCAGATTGCCAGGAGCTCTGGAGAACAAAGCGCTAGTGTGGATGGGCTCCTGGTGCCGGGAGCTATTCCCCTCAGGAGGCAGATTGCCGGGAGCTCTGGGAGAGCAAAGCGCTAGTGTGGACGGGCTCCTGGCACCGGGAGCTATTCCCCTCAGGAGGCAGATTGCCAGGAGCTCTGGGAGAGCAACGCGCTAGTGTGGACGGGCTCCTGGCACCGGGAGCTATTCCCCTCGTGGAGGCAGATTGCCAGGAGCTCTGGAGAGCAAAGCGCTAGTGTGGACGGGCTCCTGGCGCCGGGAACTATTCCCCTCGTGGAGGCAGATTGCCAGGAGCTCTGGGAGAGCAAAGCGCTAGTGTGGACGGGCTCCCGGCACCAGGAGCTATTCCCCTCATGGAGGCAGATTGCCAGGAGCTCTGGAGAGCAAAGCGCTAGTGTGGACGGGCTCCCGGCACCGGAGCTATTCCCTTCACGGAGGCAGATTGCCAGGAGCTCTGGAGAGCAAAGCGCTAGTGTTGACGGGCTCCTGGTGCCGGGAGCTATTCCCCTCGTGGAGGCAGATTGCCAGGAGCTCTGGAGAGCAAAGCGCTAGTGTGGACGGGCTCCTGGTGCCGGGAGCTATTCCCCTCAGGAGGCAGATTGCCGGGAGCTCTGGAGAGCAAAGTGCTAGTGTGGACGGGCTCCTGGTGCTGGGAGCTATTCCCCTCGTGGAGGCAGATTGCCAGGAACTCTGGGAGAGCAAAGCACTAGTGTGGACGGGCTCCCGGCACCGGGAGCTATTCCCCTCAGGAGGCAGATTGCCGGGAGCTCTGGAGAGCAAAGCGCTAGTGTGGACGGGCTCCTGGCACCGGGAGCTATTCACCTCGTGGAGGCAGATTGCCAGGAGCTCTGGGAGAGCAAAGTGCTAGTGTGGACGGGCTCCCGGCGCTGGGAGCTATTCCCCTCGTGGAGGCAGATTGCCAAGAGCTCTGGGAGAGGAAAGCGCTAGTGTGGACGGGCTCCTGGTGCCGGGAGCTATTCCCCTCAGGAGGCAGATTGCCGGGAGCTCTGGAGAGCAAAGTGCTAGTGTGGACGGGCTCCTGGTGCCGGGAGCTATTCCCCTCGTGGAGGCAGATTGCCAGGAACTCTGGGAGAGCAAAGCACTAGTGTGGACGGGCTCCCGGCACCGGGAGCTATTCCCCTCAGGAGGCAGATTGCCGGGAGCTCTGGAGAGCAAAGCGCTAGTGTGGACGGGCTCCTGGCACCGGGAGCTATTCACCTCGTGGAGGCAGATTGCCAGGAGCTCTGGGAGAGCAAAGTGCTAGTGTGGACGGGCTCCCGGCGCTGGGAGCTATTCCCCTCGTGGAGGCAGATTGCCAAGAGCTCTGGGAGAGCAAAGCGCTAGTGTGGACGGGCTCCTGGTGCCGGGAGCTATTCCCCTCAGGAGGCAGATTGCCGGGAGCTCTGGAGAGCAAAGCGCTAGTGTGGACGGGCTCCCGGCGCTGGGAGCTATTCCCCTCATGGAGGCAGATTGCCAGGAGCTCTGGGAGAGCAAAGCGCTAGTGTGGACGGGCTCGTGGTGCTGGGAGTTATTCCCCTCGTGGTGGCAGATTGCCGGGAGCTCTGGGAGAGCAAAGCGCTAGTGTGGACGGGCTCCCAGCGCCGGGAGGTATTCCCCTCAGGAGGCAGATTGCCGGGAGCTCTGGAGAGCAAAGCGCTAGTGTGGATGGGCTCCTGGCACCGGGAGCTATTCCCCTCATGGAGGCAGATTGCCAGGAGCTCTGGAGAACAAAGCGCTAGTGTCGACGGGCTCCTGGTGCTGGGAGCTATTCCCTTCGTGGAGGCAGTTTGCCAGGAGCTCTGGAGAGCAAAGCGCTAGTGTGGACGGGCTCCTGGTGCCGGGAGCTATTCCCCTCATGGAGGCAGATTGCCAGGAGCTCTGGGAGAGCAGGCGCTAATGTGGACGGGCTCCCGGCGCCGGGAGCTATTCCCCTCAGGAGGCAGATTGCCGGGAGCTCTGGAGAGCAAAGCGCTAGTGTTGATGGGCTCCTGGTGCCGGGAGCTATTCCCCTCGTGGAGGCAGATTGCCAGGAGCTCTGGGAGAGCAAAGCGCTAGTGTGGACGGGCTCCTGGTGCCGGGAGCTATTCCTCTCGTGGAGGCAGATTGCCAGGAGCTCTGGGAGAGCAAAGCGTTAGTGTGGACGGGCTCCCGGCACCGGGAGCTATTCCCCTCAGGAGGCAGATTGCCGGGAGCTCTGGAGAGCAAAGCGCTAGTGTGGACGGGCTCCTGGTGCTGGGAGCTATTCCCTCGTGGAGGCAGATTGCCAGGAGCTCCGGAGAGCAAAACGCTAATGTGGACGGGCTCCTGGTGCCGGGAGCTATTCCCTCGTGGAGGCAGATTGCCAGGAGCTCTGGGAGAGGAAAGCGCTAGTGTGGACGGGCTCCTGGCACCGGGAGCTATTCCCTCGTGGAGGCAGATTGCCAGGAGCTCTGGAGAGCTCTCTCCTAGCACTCCTGCATGACCACACTCACACTGCAAAGTGCAGTTGGGGGAGCGCTCCCTTGGCTGCGCTTTAACATTTCTAGTGTAGACGGAGCCTTAGAGACAGGATCAGAACAATGGCTGTGCAGGGCAGCCATTTCTTTATGCAACTCAGGCCTTTGATCTTGGCCTTCTGGAGCAGGTAGTCAGCAGATGAGGACTCTCCTCAGGGCAGTTTCGAAAGGTGGGTGTTTGCATAACTGGACCTGGGTCATTTGCATTAACCTCTCCCTAGGGACTCCCCAGGAAATCCACGTTACACTCACTATCCCACTCACTGTCCCAGAAGCCTGTATTTGTTTGGCCTGTTTTCAACATAGCCTTTTGAACTTCCAGGTGTTATACCTGTCACATCTCCCTGTGGAAGGTTACGTGCAATCCTAGCCAACAACAACACATACACTGAATACAATACTGTTTTTCAAGGATATTGCAGGAAATTGCCACATCAGTCACAGCGGGAAACCCAGGTTCAATTCCGCTCTCTGCCCCATAAGAAGGAATTTGAACAGACAGCCCCTTCTCTCCCTTTGTCTCTTTCCCTGGGCCAGGAGGCCACCTGATCCCTTTGCTCTACAACACCTTCAGTTGGCACCTTTGCAGAGGAGGGGCCCAGGCCATCAGTTGCCAGGAGACAGCGCCATTCTCTATGCAGACAGCATCACACTGGCCCCCTAGGGCTCTGCAACAATCACGCTCCCCTAGACACTCGATAAATGCATAGGGGAAACAGAGGTACCCACGCAGCACTCAGAGAAAACATTAAGAACATTCTGACTTCGTCACATCTCTCCCCCCTTTGAGACCAAACTGAGCGAGGTCACTTTAGCTGATGACCTGGGGAAGTTCGAACCCACCAACGTTCCCATGGATGCGCCATCATCTCTCCCGTTCCTTGGTGTGAGTTACACCAGGACAGTCCAGTTTCAGGCCCTCCTGTGGGTCTGTTGTGCTTGATGGCACTCGCAGCAGGCTTGTGCCCTTTTGTGACCCCAATACCCCTGAGGTTTAAACTGGGATTGGGTCTTTTCCCAGCGCTCCAGTATGGAGGGCTGCGATTCGGGCTCTCTTGGTTAAGAGCCTCCCTCTTGACCTTGGTCACCCTCTGAACAGGTGTCTCTGTCCCCAGCAGCTCGGCATCAGCCCCTTGCATTTGATGCAGCCACGGCAGAGGAGAGTGGTCAGTATATACAGTAAAGCACTGCCCCAATAGATACAGCTGCAGCTTTTTGCTCAGGTACCCGATGGGGTCTCTCCCCCTCAGCGTCGGCTTGCAGCAGTACCGCGCCCAGCCCTGCCTCTGAGGCGTTGGTGAACACTGCAAAGGGCTTGGCAAAGTCTGGGTTTACTGGGCCCTGGATTAGAGCCTCCTTCGGTGCACGGAGAGCCCTCTGGCCCTGCTCGGTCCAGACCACCTCATCTGGCTTCCTCTCTCACATAGCTCAGTGATGGGGGCAGCTAGGGGGCTCAGGCAGAGTACAAACCCCCGGTAGGACCCTGCCATCCCGGTAAAGGCCTGGACCTGGTTCATGGTCTGGGGAATGGGCCAATCTCTGATCGCCTCCACCTTGGCTGGCTCTGGGCTTGGGCAGTCGCTCCCCACCTTGTGGCCCAGGTACAACCCCTCTGCCGTCCCCACCAGTAGCCGATCCAGCCGGCACTGGGAGGTGGCTAGCCCCCCCTTGAGGTCGAAAAGAAGGATCAGGAATTCAAAGAGTCCCAAAGGGGTGGTGCAGGCAAATTTCAGTCTGGCCTCTGGGTCCAAAGGCACCTGCCAGTCGCCCTTG
This sequence comes from Gopherus flavomarginatus, assembly GCF_025201925.1. Classification (NCBI taxonomy): domain Eukaryota; kingdom Metazoa; phylum Chordata; order Testudines; family Testudinidae; genus Gopherus; species Gopherus flavomarginatus. The sequence continues at coordinate 11,652,170 of NC_066626.1, read as the reverse complement.
GTGAGGTCCGTAGTACAGAGGTACTGAGCCCCCCTCAGCTTGTCTAGAATCTCCCCAGGCCTAGGCATGGAGTAGGCATCGGATACAGTGATGGCTTTAAGCTTCCGATAGTCCTCACAGAATCGGATTGACCCGTCTTCCTTGGGGACCAGCCCCACAGGGGTGAGGCCCGTGGGCTGTTGATCGGCTGGATCACCTCTGAAGCCAGCATGTCCTTGACCTCTCTCTCCAGGTTCTGGGCTGCTTTCCTAGTGACTCTGAATGGGAGACACCTGATGAGAGGATTGGCTCCCATCTCAGGGAAGGGATCCACCAGGGGATCTTCCCCCTTCTCCCAACCGTTCCTTACCAGGTCCAGGGGTCCCTTCACTCTCCTCCCATACCACAGCTCAAAAGGGAAGAACCTTGTGGATTCCTAGGGCATTTCCCTGTACCGCAGGTAGGGCAGGTACTTGTCCCAGCTCTGCGGATGCTGATTCATCAAAGTCCTCAGCATCATCCCCAGAGTCCCATAAAATCTTTCCACCGGACCGTTGGACTGAGGGTGATATGCAGAGGCCCAGGTGGGTCAGACCCCACATTTCTCCCACAACCCCAGAGCAGGGCTGACATGACATTGGACCCCTGATCTGTAAGGACCTCACTAGGGACCCTCACTCTGCTGAAGATGGTCAGCAGCGTGTCTGCCATGGTGTCTGCCTCCGTGGAGGACAGATCCCCCACCTCTGGGCAGCAGATGGTGAAATCCATCACCACCAGGACGTATTTCTTCCCTGACCGGGTCATCTTGCTGAGGGGCGCTGGATCCCCTGGGGTCCCGAGAGAGGGACATCCTGGGCCAGGTACAATAGCCTCCGGCGATACTTCTGGGGCACCACCAGCTGCCTCCTGATTCCCCCCCAGTTCTGCTTCCCCTTGGGGAGCCCATTCCCGGTACAGGAATCCCTTCTCCCACAGGACTCTGTCCCTGCAGCCTTCCCCAAGAGGGTTTGCAGCACTGTGGCCAGCAAGTTCCCTCAGCTTCTCCAAGGAGGGATCCCTCTGCAGCTCGCTCTGGGATTCAGCGGCTGGGGCAGGGAGTGGGACCTGCTCCCTCTCGCTGGCTGGGCCTGGGGTCACAGCCCCCCTGAGCCCTGTCCCTGGTAGCTCCCTCCCTGCTGTGTAATCACTTCCCAGCAGCACGTCTGGACCAGGCAAACCTGGTTGGCAGCTGACCTGCCCTGCCTTGGTGTCCCCACACTCAGCTGGGGTCTCAGCTCCCCCCGAGCTCAGCACTACCCTTGCTGTCCCAATGGGTCAGGCAGCGAGTCTCTGCTCTGGTCACAGCATCAGAGCCAGCGTGAGCCCCCTCTCCGGTGTGCAGGGGGGCAGGGAGCATCTCTCCCTCCCACTCAGCCCCAGGGGGCTGGTTACAGGTAGGCAGGTATCCTGAGCCCAGCAGCCCCTCCCTCCTGCCAGCCAGGTCATTTGCATTTTCACTGACCATTTCCATCCTAGCCAATTGATTCCCTGGATTTGAATTCAAACCCTCGGCCGTTACAGGAGCAGGGCCTGGATCCTGTCCCAAAGCCCAAAGAGACACAGACACCCCCCAACATGGCCTCCCAGCTGATATCCTGGAGAACCCCAACGACCAGCAGCCCAACCCCTCCTGGGTCTGCACAGGGATCCGGGTCATAGGCAGGGTGAGGGGCTTCACCCCGGGGACCTTCACCCAGGTCACCCAGCATCTGCGGCTGCACCACCCGGGGCTGACAACAGTTTTCTCTGTCCCAGGGTCTTGCCACCCCAGGCAGGTCTCCCCACTGACCCCCACTTTCCACTCACACTGGGGGTCCGAGGGGCCCGAGCCCAGGAGATTCCATGCAGACCTATAGGCCGGGTCCAGGATTGGGAGCCTGTCCACCACCCCACCCATCTGGCTGACAGCGTCTGTGGCCTTGGGATCCAGCAAAGGAGCTAGATACCGAGGCTTTTCCGCAGGGTCCCCTTGATTCAAATCTCCCGCCTGCTTGAAGGCCGTGTGGTGGGCATCCACATCCCCTCCCTCCTTAACCAGGGGCAGCAATTTAGTGTTGAGGTTTCCTGCAGAACTGGCAGCCTGGGGTCTATCCCCACTCACCCCTGGGCAGCCCCCTATGCTCTCCGCTCCACCACTGCCAGTCCATGCTGCTGCTGCTTCTCCTGCAGCTTTTTCTTGGACTCTCACTGTCTCTCATGGTCCTTTTGCCCTCTCGGACTCAGCCCCAGCCCCATCCATCTCCGATCCCCTGATGGGGCACCTGATTGTGAAGACCCCCATATGGTCGGAGACAGGACTCTTGGGGATGCCTGGCTCTACTCCAGCTGCTCCCAGATCCTCTTGTAGCCCCATCTGGGTCAGGAATCTGCTCCTTAGAGTGGTCATTGTCCTCCAGCTGCATGATGGAGGGGAACCATGGGAATGTGGGTCTGCTGAAGGGAGGCTGGGGAAAAGCGCAGGAATTGGGGCAGGGGGAGAATTCTGGGGCTCAGGGGAGCAGAGCTGGACTAGAGGGAAGCTCTGAGTGTCGGATAAAGGGAAGAAAAGGGGGGATATGGGGAGGGGATGTGGGGGGCTGGAAGGAGAATATGGAGCAAGCGGAGACTGGCTGGGGAGGGCAGAGCCAGGGGGCAGGCGGCAGGAGGGGGATGGGGAGAGTTACAATGGCAGCTCCCCCAGCCCATGGTATAGGGAACAATCCCATTATTCTGGGGGTCTGACTCCTGAATGTTAAATGGTTGAGGTTGATAGAACTGAACAGGGCCTGCTCTGATTTCTGTGCAGGATTCTGTGTGAAACCAGAGTCACTGCTAGCAGCAGTAGGCAGGGAGCCCGACTGGTATTTATTTTGGTTTGGTTCGGGTTTGGGTTCAGTTCTGTTCCAGTTTCATTTCTGGTTCTAGCCGCCCAAAGAAACAAAAATAAAAGTTCAGTTACTGGTTCAATTCCTGTTTCAATCTTAGTGGAGGTAAATTTAAAAAAGAGCTGGAACTTCTGATGGAAATGGTTTTGGTTTCTGAATGTTTATTTTTTAACTTTACATGAATTGCCCGGTTGTTTTTGTGTTGTCAAATAAACACGATTATTTTTTCCTAAGCAAACTGAACAACCTCAGATCAGGTATTTAAACAGTTGCTTTGTCATGTTGGACCTCTGCAGTGAAAGGACACGTTTGAGGCCTGGACATTTTCCTTCAGCGCTCTCTTGTGTTGCTGGATCTGCCAGTACAAGTTTTGCTGGTTGATACAGCCTGGGCCTAATGATATTTTTCTGACGCTCCCAGTAGCTTGGCAGGTTTTCTTATTGAGATGTGGCTCATCTGCAAATGAATCAGAAATTGGCCCAATCCTTTTCTGGGCTTTGCTTGGTCCAGATACCCAGAATTTCCATTTCATCTTTCAATTTCAGACCCGTCTGACATTGACTCTATGGCATCATTATTTCTGACTTCTGACTCAAGCATTTCCATCTTCATCCATGTTTTGGTGAAATTAAATTTTGCCTTGAGTTTATCCTCTGCTGACAGTGGGAATGGCTGTTTAGGATCGGGGTATTTATATATGAGAGAAAGATGTCAGTTCCGATAGATTTCTTTCTCATTTTTTTCATTGACGCTAGTAAGAATTCAGGAAACGGAGAAGGGATTTTTGATCTTTCCAGTTGGCATTTTAACCATGCACCAGAAGGTCACCGATGGTCAGTCGTTCATATTGAAGAAATTCTTTGTTGTCACTTTGTCAGACTTCAGTGCAATTGTGACACGTTTGGGATTGCCACCTGATGTGCTGAGACTACCCTGAAGCCTGTTTTCCCTGCCAGCTTGGGATTCCAGTACCTTGCCTGGTTGTGCCGGACATGCTAGCCTGCTACAAACAGACCCAGGTCTGAACCACGTGCCCCAAAAGCTGCTGGCTTAACTGAAACAGCTCTGTCTCTAGCACCCAGACACCCCGTTCCCAATGGGATCCAAACCCCAAATAAATCCGTTTCAGGCATCTCTTTGGGGGGTGGAGAGACTAGCTTTTGAGCCAGCTGAAGACAAAATGGAGGGGTTTCCAGGTCCTTTTATATTCTCTCTCTTGTGCAACATCACAGCCACGAGGTGGGGTGTCCAGCCACCTGGGCAAGTCCCATGTCTGTGAATGATTCAGCTTTTTGCAGGCCGACGCCATTGTTTCCATGTGAGTCTGAAGGTTCCCAGGAAAGCCCAGATGTGGACTGGCGTCTCCCAAAGTCCATTGATAGCTAAGTACTCCCAGTTACTTGAATAACGCTTCACACTGTGTTGACCAAATCTGCCTTAGGTGCTTCCTACAGCAAACACTTTAATTCAAACACAGAGCCAACGCTCCTATCTTCAGATATAAAAATGAGACATACTTACAAATAGGATGAATAGATTCAGTGGCTCATAACCTTTGCAAAGATATGTTACGTGGCAGATCTAGCATAAAACATATTCCAGTTATGTCACATTGACACTCATGAGCATATTTCCGTAAAGCATTATGGGTGCAACGTCACAGCATTCAGTCGCCCTCCCTGCCGCTCCTGTCAGGTGAAGCTCACGGCTTGAGGTGGTCACGTCTTGGCAGAACTCCCTGAGCTCCAGGAGTTGCTCAGCTGGGCTCACACCCCAGCTCGGGACTCACTGCTGCAGCAAGGTTGGGTCAGCGGCAGGAACACATGCTGCTGCATGCAGACTGGCCTGCCTCCCGGGCAGAACTTGGCTCTGAATCTGAGCCTGCCATAGCCAGGATGGGTGAAAAGAGAGAACAGCTCCAGGGGCGGGGGGGTTTGAAGGTGGGTATCAGACAGTGCCCGAGTGGGGGCTGGCAGTTGGCCCTGCAGACAGCTTCAGTGGGAGTTTGGAGCATGAACTCTGCCTGAAGTGGGGCAGCTGGAGGGAGGAGCTGCCCCAGGGCTGAGGATGGTGAGAGGAGGCATGTCAAGGGGAGAGGTTTGGGGAGTCGTTACCTTTGCCCTTGGACTTGAAGAGTTATTATGAACTTCAGGGCCCAGGGAACATCCAACCCCTTCTCTCCCCAGGGGCATCTCAGAGATGGGTCATCCAACTCTGGGCCCCCTTCTGCCTCCCATGGTGTGCAGGCAGCTCCCAAGATTTCCCTCTCCCTCCCTGCTCCAGTGGGCTGGCCCCCTTCTCTGCTCACTGTCCTGGGGCAGGCCGTTCTGGAGCCATCACCAGCCTGCTGGCTAGTCTGTTGTCTTCTCTTCCATGAAAATAAGATCATCATATTCCAGTTATATCACACATCCATTCATAAGCATAATCCCAGAAAGGGTTATGGGGTGCAACATCACACCCTCCTTCTGAACTTACTGCCCGAGACTTAGACACTGTCCATGACAGAGGCAGTACGTGTAAAATCCCTGTTTCTTTGGTCACACTCCCTTTCAGTACCTTTAAACCATATGACGTCATTCATAAGTGTTCTAGCAAGTTTTGGGGTTCCTGGTCCCTGGGTGCCTGAAACCAGGTTGGACTGTAGTATTGCTAATAGAATGCAGACAGGAATATCTGTTAAAGTGTAGTTGTCTTGGTATTTAACCACCAATGCCATGAGGTGGTGTGCCTCAGTTTCCCCTTCCACACAGGAGCAGGGGCCTGTTATGTTTTTGCTGCTGTGCCAAGCTTCCAGTCTGTTACAGGTATAATCTGAAAAGCAACATGCTTGTGGGAAAAAGAACAGGAGTACTTGTGGCACGTTAGAGACTAACAAATTGATTTGAGCATAAACTTTCATGGGCTACAGCCCACTTCATGGGATGCATGCAGTGGAAAATACAGTAGGAAGATGTATGTATGCACAGAGAACATGAAACAATGGGTGTTACCGTACACACTATAAGGAGAGTGATCAGTTAAGGTGAGCTATTATCAGCGGGAGAGACAAAGAACTGTGTATAGTGGTAATGAAAATGGCCCATTTCCAGCAATTGACAAGATATGAGGAACTGTAGGGGAAGGGGGGGGGAAATAAGCAGGGAGACATGGTTTCATGTTCTCTGTGTATATATAGATCTTCCTACTGTATTTTCCACTGCATGCATCTGATGAAGTGGGCTGCAGCCCATGGAAGCTTATGATACATTTGTTAGTCTCTAAGGTGCCACAAGTGCTCCTGTTCTTCGTGTGGATACAGATTAACACGGCTGCTACTCTGAAACCTGGTGCTTGTGGGACTGTCTTGTCACCATCCCTAGCATGTACAACAGTTTCTTCTGCGGATCAGGTGTCCCACATCTTTAAAGTGTTTACCACTAGTATTAACTCCTTTGTCTTGACCCATAGATGAAGTAGCAAGAGACACAAGATTAACAGCAAATCTACAGGGGACAGGCTTTGTTCACACAATTTAGCTTGTTGAGTGTCTATTACATTTTTCAATTCCTTTGTGTACCATGGTAGGTGTCCTGATGCAGATTCTTCTGCCTCTTTGGAGAAGGCTTTTAATTCAGGCGTGTGTTTGAGGCTTGGGCAAGGAAAGGGTGCACTGCCATCATGCCTGCCCTTGGCTCCTCCCTCTGGAATTTCTCTGGGCAGACCCCACTCCCTTGTGAACCCATGCAAAGATTTTTTCCCTCCTGCCTTGAAGAGAGAGTTTTATCTCTTACAAGCGTAGCAGGAACATCATCTTTCAATGAGGAGCTTTGTATTGGTAAGATCCTGTTGGATACTCCACTCTCTGTTCCCAAAAGGTTAGCTGGGGGGGGGGGGGCGCTCCCCTCCAGGAGATCTGACCCCCTGTTTTCCCTTAAACCCTGATCCACAGGAGAGGGGTCTGGCATTTTAAATGCAGATTTTTCACCATCCTCCTGGGAAAGATCCTTCCTACGAAAGGTGGGTGGGCTCTGCGGCCCCCCCTCACCTTCTGTCTGGAATTCCCTCTCTGGGTCAGACACTCCCAGGGTCACCTTCCTTTTGGTCTGGCTGTGGGCTCACAGCTACCAGCTATGACAGACCCTTCACTGGCCAGCAAAATCCTCCCCTGCCACCCTTGCATTCAGGTTGGGCTGGCACCCAGCTAGAGTCCCCGGGGTCTGTTCCCTCTGCAGCAGTCACCAGGACCTTGACTCCCACCTTTAGGACACTTATCTCTGTGCACCCCAGGGCAGGCCGTGTCCCCTGCTGACCTGCAACTTCCTGGCAGTCAGCAGCTGGGGTGGGCCCTCCCTTACAAGGTGGAACGTTCCCCTCCCCCAAGCAGATGATTATGGGACAGGAGTTGGCTTCGTCCAGCCCCTCCCTCTGGAACTTGCCTACAGCCCCAGGGCTACAGGAACTGGTTACAACCGTCCTTGCCCCCAAAGCTGCATTTTTCACAGCTATAGAGGAATTTAAGAGACTCCCTCTCATTTCCCCAGCAGTCCATGTGACCACACACACACACACTCTCTCTCTCTCTCTCTCTCTCACCAGGGCTTTTAGCACAAGATCCCTTCTTGCTGCCAACCAACCCTGGGACAGATTCTGCCACATCAAAGAAATCATTCCCCAGTAGAAACGGTGCAAAATTGTGTGCTACAGTTGCAACAGTCAGTTCAGCCTGCAAATGACCACTTTCCATGTGTACCTTAGCTAAAGGTGCAAGGACTTTGTAACCTCCCACCAGTTCGAATTCTGCCATTTTCCCTGGCAACAAATCCTTCTCCTGGATCAGGTCTCCCCGACCACAGAAATCTTGGCACCCATATTGTTAGCCAAATAGGCTCGTTTCCCCCTGGAGCTACTCAATTACCCCAAGGAGGCACGGAAGACAGGAAGACGGGTACCAAACCTTTATTCTCGGTCAGCTGATCGGGTGCCTCTTTCTCGGCTAGTGCCAAAGGAAGAAGACACACCTTACAAGCTCGGAGTTAGCCTTCTTATACTCTGTAACAAACAACTTAGCGTGCATACATTCCATTAGCCTATACATTGTTTGAATCCCGCTTTAGGGGTAATCAGGATGCATCTGCTTATCGACTATCCCGAGTATGTGCGTGGAGGAAGCAGTTACGTACAATAGGAGAGCAGCCTAGATGATAAGCAAATAGTTCAAATAGTTGACCCTTTGCTCTAACACTAGGCTACAAACATCCCTTCGTGCAGAGCTTCCATTAGTCCATACGTCTCTCGAGTTCCTTTTACAGATAAGTTGGTTCCGCCTAACATCTTTCTCCTTTCTCCTAGGTATTTTGCCTACGTGCATTAAGTAGGGTTACATACATGCAAAGATTAGCTGGGTTGATACTGGGCGGATAAGCAGAGGGTTGCCAGAAGCAAGGAATTAGCATTCCCTTTTGCTCCAACAGTCCCCTCTTAAAAGCGTTTTGAGAGCTTTAAAACCCCCAGTCTTCAGTTTTCATTGGCTGATAACAGCGCCATCATACGTTGATATACAACTTGATTAATCACATGTCTAAATAGTGCCACTAAACAGGGAGCAAAGCAAGCTAGGGTTAATAGGGTCACAATAAAAAGTACAACAAAGAGGAAACCCCTTCGGAGCCAACCTATTTGTGGTAACCAGGAGGTAAACCAGTCTGTGTTCCACCCACCCCAAGTTTGGACGGGGACATGGGCCAACTTTCTTATTTCCTTTGTTAGCTGTTTCACCACCTTTCCATTATCAGCTATTTGTAAGCAGCAATTGGACTCATTTAATTTCGCACAGACTCCTCCTTCTTCTGCCAACAAATAGTCGAGGACCATGTGGTGCTGATAAATTGCATTTCTCATTTGAGTTGATTGATCAGCTAAGAGGTCGAGGGCCGTGGCGGTCTGGTTAGTGACTATCTCCAAAACAGCCTGTAGCCTAATTATGCGATTCAGGTTATAAATAGGCTCCCTGGCCCCAGACAATAGTTCGCTAGGGTTCCACGTGGCTGGTCCATAATGTGCTATGATCCTTTCAGGAGGCCACTCCTGAGCCCCCCTTATATCCAACAGTTGCTAAGGTTAAAGGAATTTGCTATAATTTCCCCTAGTTGCATGAACCTGTTTTCCCAACCATAATTATAGTGAATGTACAGAAACAGAAATATTACTGATTGCTTCATTGTCTCCTTTTCTTAAAGAGTCCTTTTAGTCCATCAAGTCCCTGATATTCCCAGGTAGAGTTTTCGCCTGTGCCACCCTGGGCCTCCGGTGCCAGGGCGGACAGAGGGCTGACGTCCTCTTCTGCTGACTCGGTTACCTGGTTAGGGTCCAAAAACCTTTTTACCCGTGTATGGTGCGTCCACTTGTCGCTCCTGAGGACTTTAACTGCAGCTTGGCTGATGAGCGAGACAGTATGTGGCCCGTCCCACCGCGGTGTAAGGGGGTCACGCTTCCATTTCCTGATAAGGACCTGGTCACCGATCTGGAACGGGTGTACAGGCTGATCCAAGGGAAGGGCCTGGAAAGGCGCCGCGTATCGATGCAGCTGTAACAAGACAGATTGCAGCCCAGACACCTGCTTCCATAAGGAGTCATTCCCCACCTCCCAGTTTACATCCTCCCGGAACCCTGGGATGAGCACTCGGGGAGGGAACCCAAAGACCAGTTCAAAGGGTGAAAGTTCGAGACCCTTGCGTGGGGCCCTTCGAATGCGGGTGAGGGCGAGTGGTAAAGCGTCAAGCCACTTCAGGTTAGATTCTGTACATATTTTAGTGAGAGTATCTTTAAGAGTTCTATTCATTCTCTCTACCTGACCCGAGCTTTGTGGCCTCCAGGGTGTATGCAATTTCCACTGTATACCAAGGGCCTGAGAAACCTGTTGAACCACTTTTGAGATAAAGTGGCTTCCCTGATCAGACTCAATCACCTTGAGGAGATGGAAACGAGGAAGTATCTCATGTAACAAGGCCTTAGTGACAGCTCGGGCCTGACAATGCTGGGTGGGGTAGCATTCTACCCATCCGGTGAGCTGATCCACGAACACAAGTAGATATTTATAGCCCCTGCAAGGGGGCACCTTCGTGAAATCAACTTGCCATCTCTGAAATGGGAAGGTGGCCCAGGGCCGTCCTCCCATTGGGGCAGGAGGGCCACACCCCTTTTGGTTTGTTTGCTGACAAACAGGGCAGTTATTAACAATTCTTTGGGCTTCCACGTGCATGCCTAGCCCCTTAAGGGATCGAGCAGCCAAATCAACCATTGCTCCTGACCCCATATGTCCCTCTTTATGCAAAAGCCGAAAAATTTCCTGAAGCACTGGTCGAGGAACAAAGATCTCCCCCCCGGGTAATTTCCACCACCCAGAGGAAACCTGCCTGGCTCCTGCAGCCTGCGCGTGGCAAACTTCCTCATCTGTATACTGAGGAGGAGGGGTCTTGGCCTCTGTATCTTGAACCATCAGAAGCCAAGAGGCCCCGTCCCGGGCAGCCTCCTTTGCAGCCTGATCAGCTAGTTGATTATATCTACGCTGCTCGGCCTCAGAGGCTCTTCCATGGGCACGTACATGTATCACAGCAACCCGGAGGGGAAGCATCAGGGCCTCAAGAAGCGCCTTAATGAGGCTACCGTGTGCAATCTTTTGGCCTGAGGCTGTAATGAATCCCCTTTCTTTCCACAGGGTCCCATGAGCATGTACCACCATGTAAACATAACGACTGTCAGTATACAGATTAAGAGTTTTCCCGGTTCCCAATCGGAGAGCCTCTATAAGGGCCACTAGCTCCGCTGCTTGAGCAGACAGATTAGGGCTGAGTTTAAACTTGTGTACTCCTTTATTCTTAATCACTACCGCTGCCCCAGTAAACCGCTTGCCATTTACCACATAACTAGACCCGTCAATGTAGCCGTTGATATCGGGGTCGGGCCAGGGCAAGTCCGAAAGATCAGGGCGGGGTTTAGTTTCTTGCTGCAACACCTCAATACAGTCGTGAGTGGGGCTGGCCTCATGGGAAGCCTGGGGATCAGGCAGTAGGGTGGCCGGGTTGAGGGAGCTAACCGTCCTAAAGGTTAAATTAGGGGCCAGCAAGAGCCCCACCTCATATCTGGTATGTCAACTGGGATTTAAATGCTTTTCCCCCACGCCTGTTCCTAGTATCTGAGGCACCCCGTGGGGGACCACAACCTCAGTGTCCCCTCCCAGGGTCAACTTTTCAGCTTCCTGGACGAGGAGAGCAGTGGCCGCAACGGCTCGTAAACAGGCAGGCCATCCCTTAGCGACAGGGTCCAACACTTTTGAGTAGTATCCAATGGGTCGCCAGGTTGGTCCCGACCTTTGACACAGAACTCCAGCTGCCACCCCTCCTCTCTCATGAACGTATAGGGTGAATGGTTTCCGGGGATGTGGGAGGGCCAGAGCGGGAGGCTGAACCAAGGATTCTTTAAGCTCTCGAAATGCTTTTTCCATTTCCCTGGTCCATACCCAGCAAAGCAGACCTTCCTTAGTGAGGGATTCATACAACGGCTTAGCCTTCCCCCCGTAGTCTGGGATCCAGAGTCGACAAAAGCCAGTCAGTCCCAGGAAGGCCCTTAACTCTTGGGGGTTCCGGGGTTGAGGGCTGTCAAGTATAACCTGAATTCTTTCCTTGCCCAAACTACGGCTCCCTTGGCACAGATGATACCCAAGAAAGATAACCTGCTGCTTAACCAATTGAGCCTTTTCCCTTGAAACCTTGTACCCTTGTACCCCGAGGTAGTTAAGGAGTTCTATGGTCTGCTCCTTGCAGACTGTCTCTGTCTCAGTGCTTAAAAGCAGATCATCGCAATACTGGACTATGTTGCAGGAGGGATGGCTAGCCAGGAATGGGGCAAGGTCTCTTTTTAATTGGCTGCCAAAAATTTCGGGTGCACAGGTAAGTCCCTGTGGGACAACAGTCCAGAGATACTGAGCCTTGTAGTGGGTATCTGGGTCTTCCCATTCAAAGGCAAACAGTTTTTGAGATTCCTGGTTAAGGGGTATAGAGAAGAAGGCATCTTTCAAATCTATTACAGAGAACCAGCTGTGATTTTTAGGAACCTGTCCCAAAATAGTATGGGGGTTTGGGACTACTGGGTAGGGGGCTTCTATTAATCTGTTAATTTGCCTCAGATCCTGGACCAATCGATACTGTCCATTAGGCTTAGGCACCCCCATTATTGGAGTATTGTATGGGGACGTGCCTTCCCTGAGCCACCCGCACTGTAGAAACTTTTGAATCAGAGGTTTTAACCCGATTCGAGTGTTCAGCTTAAGGGGGTATTGTCGGATCCGGACCAGGCTGCTTCCCTCCTTAAGAGAAATATGCACCGGAGCAGCATTCCGGGCCCGAGCAATGCCTCCCTCCTCTGCCCAAACTTCAAGGTTAACCCCTAGCAGCTGGTTCTCCTCACTCCCCCGGCTCCCACCCCCCCGGGATGGGATTTCTAGCACTTATAAGGGCCATCTGGTAATTAGAGGCTTGTTGCTTAGGAAGCCTGACCTCCATAGTTTCATCGGTAAACGAGATTTCTGCCTGTAATTTAGTAAGAATGTCCCGTCCCAGAAGTGCTATGGGACAGGAGGGGCTGCAAACAAACTGGTGGGAAATCTGATGGTCCCCTATTTTTATGAGAAGAGGCAGAGTTTTTTCCAAAGTTGTAGTTTTTCCTTCAATCCCCTGAACTATGGCACGTCCCCGAGCTCTACCTCGGGGAGCCTTATTAAGGGGGAGCAGACTAAGGGTAGCCCCAGTATCAATAAGGGCTTCAATTTGGCGGCCCTCCACTTTAATTTTTACCGTGGGATCCAAGCTGGTGGCTTGCGCCGCCAGGAGGGGCCGCTGGGTTCCCCGGCCTCCCTATGGGGAGGGTCCCTCCCCCGAAAATCCTGTACTGTTATAGAGGATGGGACGGGGCGGGGTTCTATCTTTACATTCCCTTCCAGTGGCCTGTTGCTGGGGGCATTCATTCTTCCAGTGTCCCTCCTCCCTACAGATAGCACACTGATTCCGACCCAGACGGGGGCCTTTTCCCCTCCCCAATGGTCCTGACTGTCCCTTGACTTTCCCCCCCCTTTCCTCATATCCTTCCTTTAGGGCCATGGCCAAAACGCGGGTGTGACGAACTGGGAAAGTTCTTAATGTTTTCTCTGAGTACTGTGTTGGTGCCTCAGTGTTCCCATGGCAGTTCTTAAGTATCTGGCAGAGCAAAGGGCCAGTGCACCTAAATGCCTGACCCTCTGTCTCCTAGCAACTGATGGCCTGGGCCCCTCCTCTGCAAAGGTGCCAGCTGAAAGTGTTGGAGACAAAGGGATCAGGTGACCTCCTGGCCCAGAAAAGGGGCTGAGCAGAGAGGAGGGGCTGGGAGGGGTGGTTAGTCTGGAGCTGGCTGGGGGCAGACGTGGGGGTCTGGCTCACTGCCCCCCAGAATGGACCCAGCCGAGGGGTCCGGGTCTCTGTACCTACAAGCTCTGTTTTAGACCCTGTTTCTGTCATTGAATAAACCTTTGTTTTACTGGCTGGCTAAGAGTCACGTCTGACTGCAAAGTGGGGGTGCAGGACCCGGAGGCTTCCCCAGGACCCCGCTGGGGCAGGCTCGCTGTGGGAAGCGCATGAAGGGGCAGAGGATGCTGAATGCTCCAAGGAAAGACCCAGGAGGTGAAGACGTGTAAGCTTCTTGCCCTGAACAAGTCTGCTCCAAGGGAGAGGAGGCTCCCCAAAGTCCTAACTGGCTTGGTGGGGAGCAGTTCCAGAGCATCGCCCGGTAACTCCGTGACAGCTGGTGGCAGCGGTGGGATGTACTGCACCCCGTGAATGGTGCTGCTTGCAGTAAGTGACTGGGGAGCAGTAAAACAAAGGAGGAATAATAAGGACCAGGCGTGCTGAAGGCTCAGAGAGGGATGGTTTCAGGGGGCGGTTAACCTCTGGGAGTGTGTGACCAGCGAGAAGGACTGTTGGAGTAACAGGGTCCCCCTGAGGACTGCAGCGAGCAGTCTCAGGGGCGGAGGAGCTTGCCGCTCGATCCTGGGAGAGAGAAGGATCTTTGCAGTAGCAGGGTTCCCCTAGGGATTGCAGGAGCAGTCCCAGAGGCGGAGGAGTCTGCAGCTCGACCCTGGCAAAAAGGTGGTGATCACGAGAAGGGCTGGCACACCAGGGGTTCTTCCTGGAAACCATGGGGGAGCCAAGAGCACACAGGCCTGTGAGTCCAGAGCCACTTGGGAACGGTGAAGTGATGGCCTATCACCATCTCCTTGAGAAGCACATTGTGATCCTGTGCACAAAGAGAGGGTTACGCATGGGGAAATTCACCAAGTCACAGTTAATCGTGCAGTTGGAGGAGGAGGACCGCTCTGAGGAGCAGATTCCTGGCCCAGATGGGGCTACAAGAGGATCTGAGAGCAGCTGGAGCAGCAGTCAGGCATTCCCGAGAATCTGGTCCCCAATCAGACGAGGGTCTTCACGATTGGGTTCCCCATCAGGAGATTGGAGACGGATGGGATGGGAGCAGAGCCCGAGAGAGCGAGAGGACTGTGAGAGAGAGCAAGAGCCCGAGGAAAAGCTGTAGGAGAAGCAGCAGCAGCGTGGACTGGTGATGGTGGAGTGGAGAGACACAGGGGGCTGCCCAGGCGTCAGTGGGGAAACACGCCTGCGGGGGCGAGACCCTGGGACAGAGAGAACTGTGGTGGTGCAGCCCCAGATGCTGAGGGTTTGAATTCAACTCCAGGGAACCAATTGGCTAGGATGGAAATGGTCAGTAAAAATGCAAATAACCTGGCTGGCAGGGGGGAAGGGCTGCAGGGCTCAGAATACCTGCCTACCTGTAACCAGCCCCCTGGGGCTGAGTGGGAGGGAGAGATGCTCCCCGCCCCCCTGCACACCGGAGACGCTGGCTCTGATGCTGTGACCAGAGCAGAGAGCTCTCTGCCTGGCCCCACTGGCACAGCAAGGGCAGCGCTGAGCACGGGGGGAGCTGAGACCCCAGCTGAGTGGGGGGACACCCAGGCAGGGCAGGGCAGCTGCCAAACAGGTTTGCCTGGTCCAGACGTGCTGCTGGGAAGTGATTACACAGCAGGGAGGGAGCTACCAGGAACAGGGCTCAGGGGGGCTGTGACCCCAGGCCCAGCCAGCGAAAGGGAGCAGGTCCCACTCCCTGCCCCAGCCGCTGAATCCCAGACCAAGCTGCAGAGGGATCCCTCCTTGGAGAAGCTGAGGGAACTTGCTGGCCACAGCGCTGCAACCCCCCTTGGGGAAGGCTGCAGGGACAGAGTCCTGCAAGAGAAGGGATTCCTGTACCGGGAATGGGCTCCCCAAGGGGAAGTAGAACTGGGGGGAATCGGAAGGCAGCTGGTGGTGCCCCAGGAATCCACAGGGTTCTTCCCGTTTGAGCTGCTGGATGGGAGGAGAGTGAGGGGACCCCTGGACCCGGAAATGAAGGATTGGGAGGAGAAGGGGGAAGACCCCCTGGGGGATCTCTTCCCTGAGGTGGGAGACAATCTCCCCATCAGGTGTTCCCCGTTCAAAGTCACTGGAAAAGCAGCCCAGAACCTGGAGAGAGAGGTCAGGGACATGCTGGCTTTAGATGGGATCCGGCCGTTTTACAGCCCATGGGCCTCACCTGTGGGGCTGATCCCCAAGGGAGACAGAATGATCTGGTTTTGTGGGGGCTGTGAAAAGCTTAAAGCAATCACAGTGTCTGATGCTGACCCCATGCCTAGGCCTGAGGAGACTGTAGAGAAGCAAAGGGCGATGGAAAACTTTGCCCTGGCAGACACTGGTTTTGTGGGGGCTGTGAAAAGCTTAAAGCAATCACAGTGTCTGATGCTGACCCCATGCCTAGGCCTGAGGAGACTCTAGAGAAGCAAAGGGCGATGGAAAACTTTGCCCTGGCAGACACTGATAACATGTGCATCTTTAGCCAGACCTGGGAGGAACAGGTGTCCCAGGTGAAGAGGGGGCTGGGCTGCCTCAAGGAGGTGGGACTGATGGTAAAAGCTGGAAAGTATAAGGTGTGGACGGACGGCAGAGGCGTTGTGTCTGGGCCACAAAGTGGGAAGCGGCTGCCCAAGCCCAGAGCTGGCAAAGGCCAAGCTGAGGGCTCTTAACCAAGACAGCCCAAATCGCAGCCCAGAGTGCTGGGAGAAGACCCCGTCCCAGTTTGAACCCCATGGGTATTGGGGATAGCAAAAGGGTTCAAGCCACATAAACCTTCCCACATGCGGCCTGCGAGTGCCATCAAGCACACCCGACCTAAGGGAGGGCGTGAGACTGGGCTGTCCTGGTGTAACTCACATCAAGGAATGGGAGAGATGCTGGGGCATCCATAGGAACGTTGGTGGGTTCGAACTTCCCCAGGTCACTGGCTGGAGTGACCTCGCTCAGTTCGGTCTCGAAGGGGGGAGAGATGTGACGAACTGGGAAAGTTCTTAATGTTTTCTCTGAGTACTGTGTTGGTGCCTCAGTGTCCCCATGGCAGTTCTTAAGTATCTGGCAGAGCAAAGGGCCAGTGCACCTAAATGCCTGACCCTCTGTCTCCTAGCAACTGATGGCCTGGGCCCCTCCTCTGCAAAGGTGCCAGCTGAAAGTGTTGGAGACAAAGGGATCAGGTGACCTCCTGGCCCAGAAAAGGGGCTGAGCAGAGAGGAGGGGCTGGGAGGGGTGGTTAGTCTGGAGCTGGCTGGGGGCAGACGTGGGGGTCTGGCTCACTGCCCCCCAGAATGGACCCAGCCGAGGGGTCCGGGTCTCTGTACCTACAAGCTCTGTTTTAGACCCTGTTCCTGTCATTGAATAAACCTTTGTTTTACTGGCTGGCTAAGAGTCACGTCTGACTGCAAAGTGGGGGTGCAGGACCCGGAGGCTTCCCCAGGACCCCGCTGGGGCAGGCTCGCTGTGGGAAGCGCATGAAGGGGCAGAGGATGCTGAATGCTCCAAGGAAAGACCCAGGAGGTGAAGACGTGTAAGCTTCTTGCCCTGAACAAGTCTGCTCCAAGGGAGAGGAGGCTCCCCAAAGTCCTAACTGGCTTGGTGGGGAGCAGTTCCAGAGCATCGCCCGGTAACTCCGTGACAGCGGGCCCCTTTCTTTCGTTCCTCATCATCCCTTCAATCATAAACCCTCATGGCAATTGCTAACAGTCCCTCTATATTTTTGCCAGATGCCCCCTCCAACTTCTGCAGCTTTTTCCTAATGTCCTCATAAGACTGTCCAATAAATAGGGGAATTAGTACCCGTTTCCCATTAACGTCCTCAGGATCAAGGTCTGTATATCTTTTACATGTATTACAGAGCCGTTCATAAAAAGCAGCTGGATTTTCATTCTTTTCCTGTCATATACTACACAGCTTGGCCCAATTCGGGGTTTTTCTTATACAGCGTTTCATTCCCTGTACTATGGCCCTGGCATATTCGCTATGCTGAGAAAGGCCATCCTTATTCTGTGGCCAATCGGGGGGGCTCTCAGGCAACTGTGCCGTCACCTCCTCCGCTCCTTTCCCAATCTCGGTTAACCACTCGCGGGCCTTTGAGAGAACTAGGCGTCTCTCCTCCGCGGTTAACAGAGTGTTAAGAGCGACCCTCATGTCGCCCCAGGTAGGGTTATGGGCCATAATTAAGGTTTCAAATACTGCTGTTAGTGGGGCAGGATCTTCCGAAAACGGGGGATTTTGTTGCTTCCAATTATATAAATGACTAGTAGTAAAGGGAACATATACCATAGTGAGATCACCATTGGGGGCTACAATTTCTCGGAGGGGCATTGCATGTGTCATGCCACCCTTATCTGGTGTCCTGATAAGGGTAAAACGAGTATCTCCTTCCATATAGTCAGATGACAAGCTATACTGCTGAAGGTTCTGTCCTGCCAGGGGGCCCGTTTTACTCCTAGTGTAGTCAGACGGTCGGTCGAAGGGGGTTTTTGCCTAGAAGGGTCTTGGCCACTAGGCCCCTCCCCTTCTTCCTCTCTGTCCCCCCAGTCTTTCGGGTGCTCCTGTCCCCTATCCTGACTATGGTCTTGCCCTTGTTCTGGGCTAGTCCTGAAAGTTATAGTTGAGGCACTGTCCCCCGAGGGGAGGGGTGGGGGTCCTTCAATTGGGGGTGCCTGAACCGGGAGGCCAGGATACAAAGGAGGAGGCATAGGATCAGGGGCAAAGGGAATTACAGCTGGTGGACAGGATTTCTTAGCAGGAGGGCAGGGTTTCTTTACAGGGGCACGGGCCAGTAAGGTTTTTAATGGTTCGCGCCTTACATTTTTGCAACCATGGGGGAGGATTAGCCACCAGGTCCTGCCAAATATCTATATAGGGGTATTGGTCCCAATGCCCATCCCGGATTACGATACTATGTACTGCCTGTACAATATCTGGTCTGAGTGTGCCCCCCTCAGGCCATTCTACCCCAAATGTTATCCATTCAAGAGTACAGAATTTTTCAAGATTATCTTTGCACAATGTCATTCCATAATCCGCCTGGCGTCTAAACGCCTTCCAGTTATTTAGCATACATCCCAAGGGTGTCCCGGGAAAAGTACTCTGTCCGGACTCCATTGTGTTCTTTCCCAATTTTCGAAATAAAGAAAAGATAGGGATCTAGCTCTTTTTGATATACACTTGGTCTTGAGGTTCGGCTGACCCCCCTTGCGATCAAAATATCCTGGTCACCGGGTTTCCCCTCGCAGGAGTTTTGGGGCGGCTAGAATCAGCCTAAGCCTCAGACCTGATTCGCAGTATTCGTTTTTAGCTAATTACAGTTTAGGTTTACAACACATCATCAAGATAAAGAACAGGAACACCCCCACAAGGAACAAAAGCAATCCCTGGGGCTGTTCCAAGTCCCAATAGTTGTTCAGAACGGCCCACAGAATTGTAGAGTTAGTGGAATTATGCATGGGCCGCTATTTACTTAATAGCATAATAACAAGACATGTATAAAACTAAAACAATGTCGTTACCCCTTCCCTCTCACAGGCCGGCTAGAGGGTATCCACCATCCAACCCACACTTCGGGGGCGTTATTCCTCAAACCCAGGAGGTAAATGCACTTACCGCCCGGAGTGGCCGCGTCCGGCAGTCGGATTCCCTCCTCTGCTGGAGCCGTCTTGGTTCCGTGTCTTTTGGAGTTCTCTTTAAAGGGGACGCAGCCGCCCCGGCCGATTGTGACGACCCGAAGCCTGAGCAAACCACGCTCAGGGTGGCCACTCTTCGGTATCGCCCTCGGCCGCCGGTCAGCGCTCCCTACAGGGAGAGAAGTCCTGCCGCGGTCGCCATTTGTTAGCCAAATAGGCTCGTTTCCCCCTGGAGCTACTCAATTACCCCAAGGAGGCACGGAAGACAGGAAGACGGGTACCAAACCTTTATTCTCGGTCAGCTGATCGGGTGCCTCTTTCTCAGCTAGTGCCAAAGGAAGAAGACACACCTTACAAGCTCGGAGTTAGCCTTCTTATACTCTGTAACAAACAACTTAGCGTGCATACATTCCATTAGCCTATACATTGTTTGAATCCCGCTTTAGGGGTAATCAGGATGCATTTGCTTATCCACTATCCTGAGTAGGTGCGTGGAGGAAGCAGTTACGTACAATAGGAGAGCAGCCTAGATGATAAGCAAATAGTTCAAATAGTTGGCCCTTTGCTCTAACACTAGGCTACAAACATCCCTTCGTGCAGAGCTTCCATTAGTCCATACGTCTCTCAAGTTCCTTTTACAGATAAGTTGGTTCCGCCTAACATCTTTCTCCTTTCTCCTAGGTATTTTGCCTACGTGCATTAAGTAGGGTTACATACATGCAAAGATTAGCTGGGTTGATACTGGGCGGATAAGCAGAGGGTTGCCAGAAGCAAGGAATTAGCATTCCCTTTTGCTCCAACAATATCTCTCAATCCAACGAGTAATTTCCCATTAAGTTTAACAGCATGCATATGCTCACAGCTTGGTTAGGTAGAAACAAACTTTGCAAATTCTGTGTGGAAAGAGGCAGCAGCTGGGCTCTGAGAAGCAGCAGCTTCATGTGTTGCCTGCTGCCTGTTCCCTCTTAGCCAAGGACAATTATTCCTCAGGTGCTCAGTGGACTTACAATGCTAGCACCTCTTGGGATCCTCTGCTTGCACAGGAAATTCGGGACGAGTACCAGGGGCCTGGGGAGGTGAATGCCCAGCCTCCTTTTTCCCGGAGTGAAACGGTGATTCTGCTTTCCCCCAACCCTGTACCCCTCTGCCAGTGGTTTATGTTTAATTGCAGCTTGAGCTTGCTCATAAGAGTCTGCAAACCCAGCTAAGTCACCCATTGCATTCACCTTTTTGTCCCAGAAATACTGTTTTACTTCATCACTGCACATATTCAGGAATTGTTCCTGAGTAACCAAATCACACATTCCTTCAAAGCTTGTAATGCCTTTCCCTCTGACTCACTTCTCTACCAAATCTCTCATTTCATTTGCATAAGCCACATTACTCAATCCAGATCCCCGCTTAAGACTCCTGAATTTAACCCTGTAGATTTCAGGTGTAATCTGAAACTATTTCAGAGCAGTTCCTTAAATTTACCATAGTTTGAAGCATCATCAATAGGCATCTTATTGAATATGTCCAGAGCTCTGCCAGTCAATGTTGCTATCAAGGTGGTCATCCTTCGATCTCCAGGGATAGCATGGAGGGTGCACAGTCTCTCAAAGGTGATGAAATATTCAGCAATATAACTGGATTCATCATACTGTGGACGTAGTCGCTCCCATTTGTGGATTTTTGGGCAAGTGGAGTTAGCAGCTAGACGGTTTTGTCATTTCAACTCCATAACAGCCAGTTCATGCTTCTGGGCCTCAATCTGGGCCTGTATTTCTCTGTCTCTTAACTCCAGAGCTCTTTTACGGGCTGCCTACTCTCTGACTGCCTCTGCCTCCATAGCTCTCTTGTGGGCAGCCTCCTCCCTGGCTGTTTCTGCATTACTTTCCATTTGTTTTAATTCCGTCAGTCTTTTATCTTCATTTTCTTTCTCAGCCATTTGCAGCCTGTGCAGTTCTAGCTTTTTCTGAGCCTCGCTCTCACTCATGTTGCTGATTTTCCTGCCTTTATTCCCTTCCCCAAAATAAGCAAACAGAAAATAACAAACCAGTCACCACTTTCTTTGTTCTCCAGCCATCACACCCAAAACTCACTTAAAATCACTACCAGTATCTTAAGAGCAATCAGCTGTGCACAGATCCTGCCGACTACTCCACTATGACGGGTTGGATCACAGAAACCCCCTTGGGGCTGCCAACTGATGTGCCAAGACTACTACTGCCCCTGCCTTCCCTGCCAGCCTGGGACTCCAGAACCCCACCTGGTTGTGCCAGATATGCTTGCCAACTACAAACACAGACCCAGGTCTGAACCACTTCCCACAAACTGCAGGCTTACTGAAAGCAGTGTAAGAAGTGTTCCCATCTCTAACACTCAGATGCCCAACTCCCAATGGGGTCCAAACCCCAAATAAATCCATTTTACCCTGTATAATGCTTATATAGGGTAAACTCATAAATTGTTCGCCCTCTATAACACTGACAGAGAGAGATGTACAACTGTTTCCCCTGGTATTATTTCCCCTTCCCGCTGGTATTAATACATTCTCTGGGTTAAATAATAAGTAAAAAGTGATTCAATTAAATACAAAAAGTAGGATTTAAGTGGTTCCAAGGGGACGTCCACACTACCCGCCGGATCGGTGGGTAGCGGTTGATCTATCGGGGATTGATTTATCGTGTCTTGTCTAGATGCGATAAATCAATCCCCGAATGTGCTCCCCGTCGACTCCGGAACTCCACCAGGGCGAGAGGTGGAAGCAGAGTCAATGGGGGAGCCGTGGCTGTCGATCCTGCACCGTGAGGATGGGAGGTGAGTCGATCTAAGATACCTCGACTTCAGCTATGCTATTCTCGTAGCTGAAGTTGCGTATCTTAGATCGATTCCCCCGCCCCAGTGTAGACCAGACCTAAGTAGTAACAGACAGAACAAAGTGAATTACCAAGCAAAATACAATAAAACCCGCAAGTCTAAACCTAATACAGTAAGAAGCTGAATACAGATAAAATCTCACCTTCAGAGGTGTTCCAGTAAGCTTCTTTTACAGACCAGCCTCCTTCTAGTCTGGGTCCAGCAATCACTCACCCCTTGCAGTCACTGTCCTTTGTTCCAGTTCCTTTCAGGTATCCTTGGGGATGGAGAGACCATCTCTTGAGTTAGCTGAAGATCAAATGGAGGGGTCTCCCGGGGGTTTAAATAGACTTTCTCTTGTGGGTGGAAACCCCTCCTTCCTCCTGTGTAGAATCCATCTACAAAATGGAGTTTTGGGATCACCTGGGCAAGTCACATGTCCATGCTGACTGAGTTCTTTACCAGCCAAGCCACATTCCTGGGAAAGCTCAGATGTGGATTCATAGACTCATAGACTTTAGGGTCAGAAGGGACCAATATGATCATCTAGTCTGACCTCCTGCAAAAGTTCATTGTTGGCTTAAGAGTTTCTGGATGGGGCATTTCCTGAGAATAGACTTTTCTCAGGAACCCGACCAACTGCTTCACCGCAGCCTACTTAGAATCAAACAAGTACGCAGCCAGTATTCATAACTTCGAGTACAAAACTGATGCAGACAAATAGGATGAATATATCCAGTAGATCACAACCTTCACAGAGACATGTTACATGCATATGTAGCATAAAACATGTCCCAGTTATGTCATATTTACATCCATAAGCATATTCCCATAAAGCATTATGGGGTGCAACGTCACAAGGTGACTCTGCATAAATGGCCCCTCCTCACCCAGTCTTTGCTGCTCCATTGATTCTGCCCTTTTCTAGCATTTGGCTGGAGCCTGAACCCCCCAGGCAGAGACTGCGATGAAATCCAAAGGGGAGGTGCTGGGATTCCTGTCCCTGTTCCCTGCAGTGAGCTGGGCCTCCCACCTCAGCCTGTGCCTAGCAGGTGTGTGGGAAATGGGAAGACCCTGCCCTCCTCCGTCTGCTGGGAGGGACAAGGAGCTCTCCCCTTCTCTCTGTTCCCTGCAGCCTCCTGGCCATTCTGGGCAGGGTGGGGTGGGATTCCACTCCTCTGGCCCTCCCAGACCCACCCTATTATGCTTCTTCCCCCATGAATAGTGGGGCTGTGGCAGGAGCAGCAGGCACTGAGTGGGGGGCACCTGTTGTTTCAGGGGCTGGTGACCTTCGAGGAGGTGGCCGTGTATTTCACCGCAGGGCAGGGGGCGCTGCTGGACCCCACTCAGAGAGCCCTCTACAGGGATGTCATGCAGGAGAACTATGAGAGTGTG
This sequence comes from Gopherus flavomarginatus, assembly GCF_025201925.1. NCBI lineage: Eukaryota > Metazoa > Chordata > Testudines > Testudinidae > Gopherus > Gopherus flavomarginatus. The sequence continues at coordinate 11,628,965 of NC_066626.1, read as the reverse complement.
ACCTCGCTGGGTAAGGGTTCCTGTCCCCTCAGCTATGTGAAGCCACGGAGTCTGCATTTCTGCACCTGGTCGGTTACGTTAGAGGGGAATGGGTTGCATAGTCCACAGGAGGGAGCCGTTCACCTCCAAACCCCCTCCAATGGGATAGGGGAGTCATGGACCTCATGGACATGCTAATTCATCCCCATCCCTCCAGCTGTCACGGGGCAGGAACAGTGTCTTAGCCTCTCTGCATTAATTCTCACTCACACACAGCATCTCTGTGCACCTCCCTTGCTGGGACTGGCTCCATGTGTGGGGAGGGCTCTGGGGGCTCAGACACAGGCAGGGGTTTAGCACCAGAGCTGTGTGTGCCTCAGCAAGTCCCCCAGAGCCCACAGACACTGAACACTCCCAGTAACACTGTGAGAACTTCCCGTTCCCGCCAGACATCGGCCTCTCCCACTGGGGCTCAGTGACCACGTTCCCATCTGTTCACATCCTGCAACCCCCCCCAAGAAATCATGGGGTCATTTGAAACTTCAATTGTGCCCTTTGTGACAAATACTCCACCAATCATCAGTGCACTGTGCTCATGCCTGATTTCACCCCTGAGCAGGACTCCCCATTCCCAAACCTGACCTGATCGCCCGGCTGGAAGCAGGGGAAGAGCCGTGGCTCCCAGATCTCCAGGCCTTCGAGGAAAGGAAGATCCCAAGAGGCACCTGCACAGGTGAGGAGTGACACTGACACAGAAACTATATGGAAAAAGCTGAAAACCTCAAAAATCTTGCATTAGCCCCCGTCAGTTCTGCCTCATCTTACCCAGGTTAGACTATGGTCAGCAAGTGTCATCTCATGGCAGATATCACTCATGGCTTCCTACCCACCCTGTTCGCTGTCAGGAGTTTTCTCCCTGCCTTCACTTCCCTGGGAGTGTTTGGGTGGGACTTGGAGACAGAATTCAATTGCTCATTCTCCCAACAGTTACTGTGTTGTGTTTTCCCTCTTTGCTACTCCCCTTTTTGTCCTTTCCACCAGCCCAGGCACTGACTCCTGCCTGGATTCTCTCTCTTCCCCAGCAGGTGACGAGACAATGAGTGAGAACGAGGATGGGAATCCACAGCAGGAAGGTCCTGAGCCAGTGGAACTGCAGGGGAGGTTTCTGAGAAGAGCTGATGGAAATTTTTCCCAGTGCTGGGAAGAGAGAGAAGCCTGGAGTCATCGGCACAGGACAGAGAGGAAGCTGGGAAACAGGCAAAAGAATAAAGTGGACGAGTTCATTGAATGCAGGGGAGGAGGCAAGGATCCCCAGGAAACCACAGCCCAGCAGGCAAATCCTAAGGAAAAGAAACCCTATAAATGCTTGGACTGTGGGAAAATCTTCAACTGGATCTCAAATCTTACTACTCATCGGAGACTGCACACAGGAGAGAAACCATATAAATGTCTTGAGTGTGGGAAAAGCTTTAGTCAGTGCTCAGGCCTTATTAGCCATGGGAGAACCCACACAGGAGAGGGACCATATAAATGCCTTGAATGTGGGAAAAGTTTCAGTACATCATCAGTCCTTATTATCCATCAGAGAACCCACACGGGAGAGAAACCATTTCAATGCCTTGAGTGTGGGAAAAGTTTCAGTCAGCGCTCACATCTTACTAGCCATGGGAGAATCCACACAGGAGAGGGCCCACATAAATGCTTGGACTGTGGGAAAAGTTTCAGTGGACCATCAGCCCTTACTGCACATCAGAGGATCCACACTGGAGAGAAACCCTATAAGTGCTTGGACTGTGGGAAAAGCTTCAGTCAGAGCTCAAGCCTTATTAGCCATAGGAGAATCCATACAGGAGAGAAACCCTATAAATGCCTTGCGTGTGGGAAAAGTTTCAGTGTATCATCAGCTCTTATTGTACACCAGAGAACCCACACAGGAGAGAAACCCTATAAATGTTCAGACTGTGGGAAAAGCTTCAGTCTGCACTCAAGGCTTATAAACCATAGCAGAATCCATACAGGAGAGAGACCATATACATGCCTGGATTGCGGGAAAAGTTTCAGTCAGCGCTCACATCTTAATAGCCATGGGAGAATCCACACAGGAGAGGGCCCACATAAATGCTTGTACTGTGGGAAAAGTTTCAGTGGCCCATCAGCCCTTACTGCCCATCAGAGAACCCACACAGGAGAGAAACCCTATAAGTGTTTGTACTGTGGGAAAAGTTTTAGTCAACAGTCAAGCCTTATTAGCCATGGCAAAATCCACACAGGAGAGGGACCGTATAAATGCCTTGAGTGTGGGAAAACTTACAATGCACCATCAGCACTTACTGTACATCAGAGAACTCACACGGGAGAGAAACCCTATAAGTGCTTGGACTGTGGGAAAAGTTTCAATCAGCGCTCACATCTTACTAGCCATAGGAGGATCCACACAGGAGAGGGACCCCATAAATGCCTTGAGTGTGGGAAAAGTTGCAATGCCCCATCAGCCCTTATTGTACATCAGAGAACCCACACAGGAGAGAAACCCTATAAATGCCTCGAGTGTGGGACAAGTTTCAGTGTACCATCAGCCCTTATTACACATCAGAGGACCCACACGGGAGAAAAACCCTATAAATGCCTGGACTGTGATAAAAGCTTCAGTCAGAGCTCAAATCTTACTGCCCATCGGAGGCTGCACATGGGAGAGAAACCCTGTAAATGCTTGGACTGTGGGAAAAGTTTCAGTGCACCATCAGCCCTTATTGTACATCAGAGAACCCACGTAGGAGAGAAACCTTACAAATGCCTCCACTGTGAGGAAGGTTTCAGTCAGCGCTCAAACCTTGTTAGACATCAGACAATCCACACAAGAGAAAACCCCTATAAATGCTTAGATGATTGGAAAAGTTTTAGTCCCTGCTCATAATTTCATAAAAATTGAAGAATTCACACAGGACAGAATCTATAAATGCCTCAACTGTGGAAAAAGTTTCATTTGAAGATCAAACCTTCCATCACATGAGACAATCCACATGACAGAGAACCCATAAATGCTTGGATTGTGGGAAAAGGTTCAATAACGGCATGAAGAGATTCAGTCTGAGCTCACACATTGTTCCTCATCGCATAATTCACAGAAGAAAGAGCAAGAATGTGCAGGAAGCTTTATTTGGTGCTCACATGGCATCATGCCTCAGTAAATCCACACAGAGGAGAGCCCTTTGATGTGTCCTTAGCATGGAAAATGCTTCAGTTGGAGCTAACACCACACTGGACATCAGAGACTCCTCCACATAGGAGAGAAATTCCCTCAGTGCCCTGGTTGGGGCTGGCCTTAGTAAAAACTCCATTTCCTAATTCCCACCCGCATCGGTGGCATTTGGCTCCTAGGTATCTGTTAGAGGGCTTTTCCCCTCACCCTCTCTCCTGGTTCTTGTCTCACAGACAGAGAGCAGACCAGAAGTCCAAAGGACAGACAATTCAATGTTTATTGGGATTCGTTTCCAAGCAAGTATATTTCGCACCCTTCACACCAGTTAGGCTTATCTCTACGTGCCGATAGTCTGTTCCCCAGTGTTCCCTTCCCAGCTCTGACACCACAGAGCCTTCCCTGTGTCCCAACTGCCTGTTCCCCATTCTCATTCCCCAGTCCCCTTCCCCCTGCTCCTCCTCCGTAGCAGGGCCAGATAGATCTGCAATGCACACCCCTAGTCACACCACTTACAACGTATGGTCATGTCCTGTTCGGGAGGGTCGTGAGTTGGGGTCTTCGTGCCACCTCTTTTGTAACCCAAGGGAGGGGTGAGGAGTGAGGTTGGGCTCCGGTAGGGGCAGGCATTTCTTTGGTCTTTTAGTGTTTTACTGCCCCCCATCCCGCCTTCCCCTCCTGACCAATTCTTTGGCTTGCTTTGAGAGACCTGCGGCGGTTGTCAAGTGTGCACTCATATATTACACTCCATCTGTGTCCAGGAACACTAGCTCCAGCTCTTAGCTCTTTTCACCCCATCTGTGTGTGGGCAGATGTAGCACATGGTGCCATTGTCCTTTGCTCACACACATTTAGTAAAATATGCAAGAGTCAAACCCCAAATTCTGTCTCAGGCGGACAACCAGGCTTATGTGCTAACAGTATCCAGCTGCCCATCTCTGGGGGCAGGTTCCAGCAGCAGCTGACCCGGAGCTGATCAGGGACCCTCTGGCTTTGCCTGATCTAAGCAAACCCCAGCACGGGAAAAGAAGCCCCTATCAGTCCTCTGACGGGTTGTCCTGCCGATCTGGGTATGTCACCTGATGTACTGGGATTCCACTGAGCCTGCCTGTTCTACCAGCCAGGGCACCCCGACCCCAGCCTGCCAGCCTGCTCTGTCACACCCACAGGAAGTGCCACGTCCCGCTGCAGAAAGACATGGATGTGGAGATTAGGTCTGCATGGTGAAACCCAGCTCAGGACGTGCCCCACACTTGTGTGCACACCACTGTAGGAGTGCAAATCCCAGGAGTGCACTGTCTTCCCAGCACGGGCACTTACCACAATGTTCTGTGCTCTCCGTGCTTAGGAATCACTCTGATTTCTTTGGTCCTGACTCAGACTCCTGAGGGCTACAGATGAAAGTGTCCCACACCTGGAGGGGGAATTCAAATGAACCCCAAAGCTCTCGCTCATCTTTCTGAGCTAAAGTCCCTGTTTTCATCTATTGCAGGGGTCGGCATCCTTTGGCTCCCGGTCCGTCAGGGTAAGCGCGGGCCAAGAGACATGCGGGCCGCACTTCCTGCAGCCCCCATTGGCCGAGAAAGGTGAACCATGGTCACTAGGAGCTGCGAGCAGCTGTGCCTGTGGGCACTCAGGTAAACCAAGTGTCTTGTGGCCCACCAGCGGCTTACCCTGGCAGGCTGGGTGCCAAAGGTCGCCAATCTCTGATCTATTGTTAAAGTGGCTTCTGGGCTTTGTAGATGGTCAGGTTTGGGCTTTGGGTTTTTTTTTTATTATTATTTTTGCATTAGGACGATGTTAAAACTTCTGTAAATAACACAACCAGATAATGAGGGGGTGCTGAGTACAGCAGGTTTAGCCAGGTCAGAAGAAAATGGATGAATTTGTTTTCCTTCTTTGAGCAGTTAGAGTTCTGTGGGATTTTCACTTTATAAACCTGAAATTATTTTGTAGCACACCTTGTAGTGTTGGTTTCTGTCTCTTCCTAGAGGCCGTTTGGTCTTATATTTTGATAGTAGTTTACTTTGACAGGATGTAGCAGGTTTATTAAGGACTTTATGAGACAAATGATCATTTGCCAGAAGAGTCCTTGTTTGTTTTGACTGTTCTTTCCCATTGTCATGAGATTTTTGTGTGTTTGAACAATGAAAAGTGTCACTGTCTGTCAGCACAAGCACTGAGGTGAGAGTCACACTCTGAGGGGCCGAGACTGAACAGGGTATGGAGTTACTGCCAGATCCCTGCAGAGCTGTGAGATGCAGACAGGCGAGGAGAGGGTGGGGAACAGAGCTGGGAAACTGCAGACTTGTCTCTTGGGAGCCAGACAGCTGAGGCTGAGAACGGTGAACTTGCTGTGCCAGTGCCAGAGGGAGACAGGAATTGCCCTGGGAGTGCTGGGTGAAGCCATCCCTGAAGTCGGAAGGGCTACAAACGATGCCCCAAGAGGAATGATGAGGGGAGGGGGCAGCATCTCCTCATTGCTCAGAGGACGAGCCTGGGCAGAAACAAGAAGGAAGCTGGGGAAGTCAAGAGGCCTGAGCCAGCCTTGAAGCCAGGCTGACCCCACCATAGAGGCGAGAGGGAGATGAGGAGCCTGAAAGCCCAGCTGGTCACCCCTCCCCATCTAACACGGTCTTGTGTGGGGACGACAGACTGTCTGCCCCACTCACCCCAGATTGCGTCCCTGGTGTGATGGAGTAGGGACTGTGTCTGTGGAGGATGGGAGAGCCGGGGATGTCTTTAGGTGAGAGACAGGATCTAGGCCTGTAACCTGAGCCAGGTAGGGGGGGAGGTGTGTCAGCTCCTTTGCCCGGGAAGCTGGAAAAAAGGAAGGGGCGGGCTGGAGGAAGGGCAGTTCAGTTTCGGTTTAGGGCTGGGTGGTTAGAAATCAGGGAATCCTAAACTGGAATCCAAAGGCCCTGAACCCTCAAGGACTCGATTGAGGGGTCCTGGCTGTGCCTACAAGCTCTGCTGTAACTTGCATTCCTGTTGTCCAATAAACCTTCTGTTTTACTGGCTGGCTGAGAATCACTGTGAGTCCCAGGAAGAGGGGTGCAGGGCCGGACTCCCCCACACTCCGTGACACCTCTAATCTCCGTTCCTTGGATTCCTGCCCTCACAGTGTTTGCTTTGTGACAGCGCCAGCACGTCTCCTGGGCATCTCTCTGTACTTTTCTACCAGTTGGTAAATGTTGCTCTGTTGCTGGTGCACAGGGGATTTGGGCGCAGCAGTGTACTGGGCTGGGGATGGAAAGTCCCATGCTGAGCTGGGCTGGGGGTGGGGACAGGAGTCTGTTTCTCCTTTGTTATAATAAAGTAGAATTTAGTTTCTCACACTGTGTCCTTGTTTTCCATGAAATACCCCTCGGATTCGGAGTGGAGGTGAACAGTAAAAGCAGTGCTAACGTGCTCTGGTACAGAAATGCAGTGAGGTCACTCATACAATCTCAGCTCTGCCCTCTCATAGGGTCCGTTGCAGACAGTATATTGACAAATTTCTATGTGGATAATCGGGCTAAAGTGATTCTGCTCTGAGCTGGTTTCAGCCCCAAACCCCGGCTCTCTCAACTTTACCACCTGCCTAATTCTAGCGCAGACCCATTTCAAGCAATGGGGCTATCCGCAATGGTACAATTAAGCATGTGACTAAGGTTTGGCAGGACTGGGAGGTTAGATGGGTGGGTTTGGGAGTCTCTCCCTGTTCATACTCGGCCTGTTCCTCACACCACAACTTTCCCCAAATTCATTCATGTCTGGCTACAAAATAATTGTGTCTCAATTAGTCGCATGATTATTGTTAGACAGCAGCAGCCAGAGGCTCCCCAGAAGCCCAAGGCTGTACTGCACTAGATGCTGTACGTACACATCATGAGAGACAGCCCCTAAGGGAAAGAGCTTCCAGCCTACATATGCAGAACAGCCAACAAAAGGATTTTGCAAGTGTCAGGAGTGACCCTGAAGTCTAACCAGCTACGAGTGACGCCCCAAGGGGAATGATGAGGGGAGGGGGCAGCATCTCCCTATGGCTGAGAGAACACGGCTGTGCCCTGGAAGCAGCTATTCAACTTCTGTTACGTGTGACAAACACAGATTGTTCTTCCCCAGAATTACAGCTCTTACCCCTAGAGCACAGACGACATTCTCTGAGGACAGTCAATCTCTTACGGCTTTAGCAATAATCACTGCCAATGGGGCTGTTCCAACATTCTGCACCGGCTGTCAGACCCTGCCATGGAGAGATACCATCAAAGCCCCATGCTGTTCTGATGAAGGTATTTTAGGGCTTGTGGGCCCAGCTTATATTACACTGAATTTTAAATCCTGTTAGATTTTCGGTAAATTTTTCAAAAGTATCTTTTAAAAAATGACTTAGGGTTAGAGTTTTAAGCTATTAGGCACCTGAGGATGCAGAGAGGTGCTTAGTGGGGTTGTCAAAGCAGGTTAGGCATTCGGGGCTAGATCAGGGGTTCTCAAACTGCGGGCCAGGACCCTGCAGGGGGTCATGAGGTTATTGTATGGGGGATTGTGAGCTGTCAGCTTCCACCCCAAACCTCACTTTGCCTCCAGCATTTATAATGGTGTTAAATGTATAAAAAGTGTTTTTAATTTCGGGGGGGGGAGGGAGGGCGCACTCAGAGGCTTGCTGTGTGAAAGGCGTCACCAATACAAAAGTTTGAGAGCCACTGGGCTACATGCACAAAATAGATTTAGATGCCCAGGTGCTCCTTTCACTTTAGATACCTGAGTCTGAAGATTTTGATGCCAACAACCCTAAAACAGACACACACACTCAACTATTGCCTAACTGCTCGGGAGCGGAGAGGTTGGGCTTTGGGGGAAGGGGCGGAGCAGGGGCAGGGCTTGGGGGAAGAGGTGGAATAGAGGTGGGGAAGGAGGAGAATGGGGAATGGGTGGGGCAGGAAAGGGTGGGGTGGGGGAAGCTGTCCCAGGCCCTGCGCCCCACTAGGGGCAGCCCTGGGTAAGGTTGTTCTTATTTGCTTACTTGTCCCAACGTGCTGAAACTCGACAGTGGTGTGGGATGGACGCATAGAGTCTTCGGCTTCCAAACGACCCTGCCTGGTGTTCATGTGCATCAATTACCTCTTAACAGAGGAGTTTGCACACTAGAGTGAGGTCATTTAAACAGCATTTGTTTGGCAGCTTCATTTGCGCTGCTAACAGTGTAGTGCCCTGCCATGGATACGTCTGCCCAAGTGACCTGTGGGTTGGATTCATTTTCGTGGGAGGCAGGACACGTGGAGGATCATTTACATTCTATTTCCTTAGGATTCACCTTCAATATACTTCTGTGCCGCTGAGATCTCTGACCATTACAGTCCATACCTCAGCAGGCAGACCCAGGCAGCAGTGCACTCGTCCAGTGGCCTGAGAAGGTTTCTAATCAAAGAGAGTGTAGATTCCAGGAAGCTACTGGGATAATATCTCACCGGAGATGAAAGGGCTTGTTCAGAAAGAGAGTTTGAAGTCTGTAGGGTAAAGATGAGCCACATGGGTTTGCCTCCATGCAGGCAGGGGTAGGCACCACCATCTTGTGCAACGGACACTTGACAAATTACTGAACTTAAGTGACGGACATGGGCGAGGGGTCATGTCATTTGGTCATAATTCAACCCATAAAATAGCACACCATTTCCCACACTGAACCCTGGCCCCCAATAACCTATCTAGCTAGCTAATAACAACAACAATCATAATACATTTAACTCACTTCAGTGTTTTTTAATTTACCTCACCGCTGCAGTCAATATTTTTTGTGGGATGGGGCATTGAAATAAATATTTATCCTAAAACAATATATCCAGTGCATTGTTTTCATTACTTTTTTATTGTTCTTGTTCAAATAATGTCATCTTGTGATTTTCTTTAAATAAGAAACCCATTGGACATGAATTTTCATGTTCATATCAAGTGTTATTTTTAAGTTATGCTTTTAAAAAACCCACAGAAATTCAGTTCGGATACACTCAGTGAAAGGCCTTATCCTGCATCCATTGCAGTTAAGGGCACAACTCACTGAATTCAATGGCCCTAAATCACTGCCCAGTGGTATTGTCTCAGTTCAAACATTGTCACAGCATTACTGTTTAGCAAGTGATGCTGAGTTTAGAGGGGCAAATAAATCCATAACTAACTTGGATTACACACTTAGAATTATATTTTTGGAGTCATGTACAGACTATTGTAGTGCAATGCTATTGTATTATACTAAATTTTATGCAATACTAGCCTGTTGTAATATAACTAATTTAATTTGCCTCATCTGCAATTCCATCTGTATTAAAGAGTTGAAGTTTTAGAGTAAAATGTAGTTTTCAAGCAGAAAGAAACTGCAATAAAAGTACTTGGACTGCAAGTTCTTCCAATGATTAACAGCAAGACTTGCTTGGCAATTAGTCTTTGATCTCCTCTGTTTAATTGTAGCCCTAGGTGAAACAGGGTTTTGATTTGCAGAAAAAGGAGAATTTGCTACAGAAAGTTTTAAATTTCAGTAACAATAAAATTTCCCGCAATAATCATTTCATATTATTTTAGTTCAGAAGTGCTACAGGTTGATTTGTGTATGTGTGGGGAAAAACTACAGCAGTCAAGTTACACATTTAAAACTGGAGAAAAAAATTCTAATACATTTCCTGCTTTTGACTAGGATAAAAAGTTGATTTTCTTCTTATAAAGAATATAGCAAACCCACCCCCCCACACACACAAATAATGTGCATACTGATTAATTTTAAACCATTTACAAGTTTCACAAAACTACTTCCTTTGTGACTACTTCTGACAATCGGTAACTAGAAAACTATAATAGCATAAATTTGAACAATGGTGGAAAAAATAGTAGAAGCTACAGGAAAAACAGCATCCTGAAAATATGGCTTGAAAATTTGTTTCAACAGCTTTTCATGGGCTATTTTCAGCTGGACATAGAGAATGCCACCGACTGTATGTTACTGGGGAGTTAATAATTAAGGCCTGTTCTTAAACACCTCTGAGAGCTTTGCTTGGTTGGGCCCTTTTCAGATTGTGTCTCCTTGGGAGGCGGAGAGAAACCTCTGAGATGGGGGAATCTCTCTTCCCTCCTGTGTGCGATTGAGCTTCTGTAGTAGGAAGGGGGAAGATGAATGCATGTGTGTGGGCAGTAGGAATGTGTATGTATGCAGGAGGAGGGTGAATGTGTGTGTGTGTGTCTCTGTTCAGGCAGGAGGGGTGCGTGTGTGTAGAGGCAGGGGGAGGATGTGCGTGTGTGTCTGTGTGTAGGCGGGGGAGAAGGAATATGTGTGTGTGTGCAGGGGGAGGAGGTGTGTGTGTGTTTGTGTGCGTGCAGGGGGAGAATGAATGTGCGTGTAGGCAGGAGGGTGTGTGTGTGTGCAGGAGGAGGGTGAGTGTTTGTGTGTAGGCAGGGGGAGGAAGACAAGCACTACTCACTGACCAGGGCACACCGCTTACCCCATGTCTGGGACCAGTGGCTACCCATCCCCTGGTTGTGTCCCTTACATGGGAGATCCCCCACCATGTCTCCCCCCCAGACCCTGCCATCCCTCCGCCTCATCCCTCCATGCTCTGCCTCATCTCCCAGACCCTGCCCTCACTCGCCCTGATCCCTCCATGCTCTACTTCTCCCCCCAGGACCTGCCCTCACTCCGCCTCATCCCTCCACCGCTCTGCCTCCTCCCCCAGGACCTGCCCTCACTCTGCCTAACGCCTCCACCGCTTTGCCTCTCCCCCAGGCCCTGCCCTCATTCCACCTCATCTCTCCACCGCTCTGCCTCTCCCCCTAGGCCCTGCCCTCACTCTGCCTCATCCCTCCACCGCTCTGCCTCTCCCCCAGACCCTGCCCTCACTCCACCTCATCCTTCCACCGCTCTGCCTCTCCCCCAGACCCTGCCCTCATTCCACCTCATCCTTCTGTCAGGGACTCTAACCCAGACGGCAAAGTTCGTTGTCTGACCGCAAGAGAGACAGGCAACACCAGCAAGGTCCAATCAAAAGCTCTTTATTGACAAGTGCACGCATCAATAGAGAGCAGCTCGTCTCCAGAGAGAACCAGCCTGCTCTTTACATTTTAGTATAAGCCTATATAGACAGTTCCGTCGCGTCATAAATTATTCACTGGAGCAACCCACCCCCTTCTTCTAACAACTAGAAACTAGACACCTTTAGTATACATGCATGCCTAAAGTTAGAAATGTAGGGGAGTTAAAAACAAACAAAGAACAAAACCAGGGAGCGAAAACAAGGAGGCTGGGAAACTAGGACTCTTATCAGTTCTTCGAAGGAGCTGCCCGAACACAGCACATCTGGTACTATGCCAGGAATGCAGCTTCTCTCTTATCTCACTTTTTCCCAGCGCTTGTGAGACATGCTGCTGCTTCTCAGTGTTTTCCACTCAGGGATTACCCACAAACCTCTGTTAGCCTGACTTTGGTCAGGTTGGCATACCTGGTTTTGTCTGCTATATCTTTATTCAGGCCTAACAATCCCCCCTTTGTCCCTAGAGGACCATAATGGGACTCTTGGGACACATATCCATTTAACAATTGTACGGGGGAGGCTAGTAAACCATGACCCAAGGTCTGAGTAGAGGTTCTTAAAACTAAAAGTGTGATCAAGAGATATAGCATGGAAAACAACAGCAACATTTTTAATAGCTTGTAAATCTTTGTCAATTAAGCCAGAGTGATTAACAGCAAAGCAACATTTTTCCCCAATGCGAGCACAAGCCCCTCCTTAATTCAGCATTCATGGCATTTAGCACACGTCTATTTTGCAAAGTTACTTCTGCTACTTCATCAGTCTTTCGATGCAACTTTTGGAAAGCGTTTATTAATGCATTAGCTGTTTTTTTTTCAAGCTCTGCAGAAATATTTACAACTGCTCTCTTGAGCTTAGCCACCCACAATCCAGGAATGAGTGCACGGACAAAAGAGTGGAATCCTGTTTGTCTGACAACTAAGGGATTGGGGCACTGACTATAAATCAGTTAGGTATACCAAGTGGTTTAATTTCCCAGATGTTTCGGTGAATAATTCAGTCCCATGTGCATCCTCCCCATGGACCCGTCAGGATTCGGTATGTGGAAGCCCACACCCCCCAGTTCAAATGCTTGGAAGGAGCACTGTAAATGTTTACACTTTCACCCAGAAAGTCTTTAGTATATCTCCATGACCACAGATTAGATGGTACTCCTGATGTGTCTGTAAGGGCAGTGGGCCAAGTCTGGTACTCAAGATCACTCCAAATGGCCATCAGCTGGTCATTCAGGAAATTCTGAATCTCCAAACATACTAGATCCCACTGCAATGCCTTCCCAGCCTCAGTGATATTTAATACCATCTTTACTTGGTGTAGTACTATATTACATTTGTTATTTAACTATTTTCAGGTACTTTTAAAAGGCATTGACATTAATAGCATAGGAGGGGGTTACATTATTAGTCACTGGAATGGTTTCAATACAGGTAAAATTTCCAGTGGCAGAACAAACTCTTCGGGTACTTGTTATTTAAAATCCAATTAGAGAGAGCAATACATGCTGAAGAATTTATCCAGAACACAGGGCACAGCCTGTAGAATAAACCCCAAAATCCAATTAATACCACATTCCCAAGCATGGGTTCCACAAATTTTTTCTGCCAGTGTACAATTCTTTGTTTCTTCACCAGGGTCAGTTTTTAATGTTCTTTTTAGTCAGGAATTCCTGGACTTTAGCAATTTCAGTGGAGTGAGTGTTTCTTCTTCTTTCCCAAAACAGTCGTGGTGCCGCATCATATAGGGGAGAGGTTACTAGCATATCACCCTGTAATGGTTTTGCTTTTTCTAGAAAAATTCAAAGGCACAGTAGATCTGTCAGTGGATAAGGGAGAGGTTACTAGCATTTCACCTTGTACTTTTTCCCTACTGTCCAGAAGGCACAGTGGAGCTAGAAGGTGAAATAGGCTAATCATCAGTAGGAGAATTCTCCCAATGTGGAGGGGTCTTTTTGCAGTGAGAATCTTGGGTCCAAGCAGTCAGTCTTTGGCACTTCACAACGGTGTTGGTAGTCATCAGGACTTAAGGGCCTTTCCAGCATGGAGCCAAGGCAGTTTTTTGTTGGTGGACCTTTACATCAATCCCGTCTCCTGGTTTCAAGGAGTGGCAGGGCTGCTAGGGTCTTTGGGTAGCGCTTCCTTACCTGTGAGAAAAAAAACTTAACACATTTCATTAGTGCCTGGCAGTGTTTTTCAGATCTCATAGCTGCATGGGCAAATTCAAGCCCTCCTTTTCCTGGTTGTTAACCAAGTCTTAACAGTGAGCAGTGTCCTTGAATGGAGTCAGTGTCTTATCTATAGCCTGAGCTTGCTATTTTATTTTATTTTATTTTTTTAGTTAATTCATTCTGTTCTTTGTGCTTCTTCCCTTCTTGGCTTCTTTTAACCTGCAAAGGAAACTTTCACTTTTTACTTATACACCTTTTTCCCAACAATGAACACCAACACATTGTTATTATACAGTACATTAGTTTTATTATTCAATATATACCACACACCCCTTTTACTAAAATAACCTTATTACAGAGCTTTCGAGCAACAAGCCAGGACAAGCACACCCACTTTGAGGAGTTCACTTAATACAACCTTTAGTCCAATAGCCTTCCACCATCCCCAGCCCTCTGGCTAGAAATTTGAGGTAGCCAGAAAGATCCCATGTACAATATGGGGAGTGGGTTAACTTTTCATGTCCTTGCTTTCAAAGACTGTTGGTATGCAAATTTTAACAACAATTTTTGCAATTAACAATTTGACCAATAAAGTTTCTTTTCCTTACTTAAGGAAATGCATTAGACTTTAGTATATCACATTCTCCTGATTTATTTAAACACTTTGTATTCCAAGTTGAACAAAACAAGTATCTGCATTTTAATTTAACCTTTTTGTTTGATTTTAAACTAGATTATTTTATAAAAATATTAAACACAAAAATTCCGGCCACAAGACAAACACCACAAGACAGAACATAGAACACAAAACATAATTTTTATTGTGCCAGTAAATGCATGTTACGTTGAATGCTGTTTAGCTGGCATCAGTTTTCTTTGATTATCTGAAAGACAAAAAAACAGAGGTCTACCCCTTCTGGGCAGACAATCATTGCTTAAAATAGACAAATTCCCTTGTTGATTTCAGGAAAAACAGAGGAATTATCCCATATTTTATGTGTTTCATAGGCAGCCCAGGTTTCAGTGGCTCCTACCTTATCAGTTAGATAATTTGCATGAATACAGATGCTTTTTGTTTTGCTTTTTACTTTTAACTCCTGCTTTCAAACACTGAAAGAAAACATCACTACTTATAGTGCCCTTACAGCCTAATAAAATTTTAATTACATAGCACTATATACATTCTTCAGCTAATTTAACTAAATTTTAAATGATTGCACTTAACAATTTTTTTGCCTCAATTTATTTACAAACATTTCAAAGACACCAAGAACTTTCCTCTTTAGCATTTTTACAAAGTTCAACTGCTGTTTCCTCCAGCAACTACAGAGTTAACTTTTCACTTTTCCTTAAATTACTTGCTTGTTTCCCAACAGCCACTTTTATTAACTCAAATCACCATTCCAAGTAAGTTCTGGGTATTTGAAATTCCCATGCTTACACTTACTTACTCCTTCCTTCCACTACACCCTTAAAGTTTTTCAACCTGTTTTCCAATCTCTTTGTCTGTTGCCTGCCCGCCTGGGCCCGATCCTGCTTTTCTCACTGAACCGTCCCTTCCATAGGCACCAACTTATTCCACTACCAGTTTAGCTAGGAGGGTGGGCTTCTCAACTAGCCTCCCACCCCTCCTGGTCTTTTCCCTTAAACATTCTTACTCACAAGACTACCCGAGTCCTCCTTCATGAGGCTTGCCACCTAGACGAAAACACATGGCCCATTGGGCAAAGGCCATTTACTTAACATATAATTTGAAGGACTATTCTTAGAGGGTTTACCCAGAGACTCATTTATCTGTTTGACACTTAAACAGAAAAGAGAATTACACAGAGAGCAGAGGGAATTACAGTCTAAGCCAGACTTTCCCACTTCTATACACTGACCGCTACAGGGGACAGGACAGAAGGATCTCAATTTAACCTTAGAGCTGTCTTGCACACATGGCTTCCACTCCGAGGAATTACGAACAAGAGGTTCAGTTCCACCCACACTCCTAACACCCAAATGAACAGAGAAAAAAAACAACAACAGTAACTGGTTAAACAGAACAGAACCAGAACCAAATAGTGTTTCCTTATCCTATTAGGACTCACTTTTACTTATGCAGTTCTCAGCATATAACACCAACAGTACCAAGCAAAGCAAACACAAAATAACAAGGATAAAACAAATAGATGGTGTAAATTCTGCAGGGCTCCCCCCTTCTTTATTGCTCACCAAACTGTGACAAATTTCTGTTACCAATCTATCCCTCATGTCAGATGATCAGGCTGACACTACAGGATCGTTGGGGGAAGATAAAGAAAACACACCATATAACTGAATTTTAAAGCTTCATTTATAAAATAATAAAACAACAACGGAGAGTGTTGGGAACGCTCTCACATCACTCAGGAAAATATTAATGCCCCAAGCCCGAAGCTCCTTTCATACTTACACACGTACGTCCAGACTGGCCACTTCTGTGTATAATGTTCAGAGGAGGGGGAGAGGTGGAAGGGAGATTATCCTGTATACAGCTTGTCCAGAATTTCCAACATGCTTCTGCTCTTGGGAGGGCTGTTCTTTTACACCCTGGAATCTCCTGCGGCGTCTCTTTCAGAGATTTCAGTTCAGGTTGGCTGCCTGTGGCTTCTTTGGTATCACCAAGCCACACCGACTCCAGGGTCACAAAGGCACACTGTTGGATCTTACTGGACAGTTAAGCTTTGCAAATGTAATTTCAGTTCTGTAACTTGTATTTCCTTTGCTTCGCCTCTGTTTATATTTTTTCCTTTACAGCCAGCTGGGGCCGAAAGCAGCCCCTCCCTGCACCAAGCACAGTTCGCGCCGATTCCTGACCCTGAACGCAGAGCACCCCCCTCCTTCCATCCCGGGGCCGAGATGATTTTTAAATTAACCCGTTCCTTATGTCTTTTTCTTTCTTTTTTTTTTTTCCCATTAAACATTCTAGTAGCAATGCTAACTACTTCAGACAAACTTTTCCCTTGCGTACCATCTGGATGCTTTCTAAATCATTTTGCAATATCCTTTGCACATTGTGACATGAAAACCATTTTAACCATCTCCTTTCCATGATCAGTTTCAGGATTTAAATTCCCATGCTTTTTAACTTCACAAATCAGTCGAGCACAAAAGTCAGAGAGGTGCTTATCTGGATGCTGAACACAAGCAGTCACCTTGCTCCAATTTGGAGTAGCCTCCCCTGCATCTCTAATACCATTCAAAACAGCTTTTAAAAATCCATCCAACTTTGTCTTTTGAGCTGGATTATTGGGATTCCAGTTAGGGTCAGTAATTAGCCAAGGTGCATTCAAATGAGCTGCAGATTTTTCTTTTACTTTTTGTTTTTCATCTTCTGTCATGAGAGTATCTAATAACTGATTTACATTTGCCCAAGTGGGCACATGAGTGAAAAAGATTGTGCAGAACATTCTTTCCACTGCCTCAGGATTGTCTCATAAGTGAGGCATAGTGCACTGCCAGTTAAACAAATATGAAGTTTCAAACAGGGTATGGGTAAAACCATCTCATGTTCCCCAGCAACCAGTAGAACCAGATAAGTTCTCAATGAGGCTTGTAATATCAGAGGTGTCTCAGAAACATTCTCCCTCATGGAGTTAAGTAACCTAGTGGGGGTCCAGAAGAGCAAGGACAAGGGCTGCTGTAATATTGGGGGTGTTTGAAAAGCAGTCCCTGACCAAGTTTGCAAAAGGCTGGCTGGAGGCTGCACAGAGGGGGTGAGGCTGCCTGATTCTTCTGAAGATGAGGGAACATCACTCTGAGCTCCCCCTTGATTCTCCTCTGTCCCTGAACTGTCCCTAACCTGCTTTTGAATCCTTGCACTCCACCAGACGGGGAAGAACAGGAACAAAATTGTCCTCCTCCCGGTGCGGCTCTGGTGCATATGGTGGGTGATTTTTTTACAAGAGCTCTCCATACAAACAGCTTTAAAAGCTACCCATCCCTCCATGGGTTTATAATTATACCATACAAACAAGTAATTCATTTGTCCCGGCCTAAGATCAACCAAAATATCCCTTAAGGAGTTCATCCTATCTGTGGAAAAGGTTTCACCCACCGGCCAGTCTCTAGTTGGGGACAAATGAAAGGTAAATGATGGCCATTGGATCCAACACAGATTTCTCATTTTAAATTTAACTAGATCAGCTGTCTCAAAAATCTCTTTCCAATCTCTAAGTATCAGAGACAACGGGGCATCCCCCGGGCACTTGCTGCCAACTTGTCTCATTTTAATGAAGGGACTCTAACCCCCACCTCCCCGCGTCGAGCACTCGCTTACCTCTCCAGGGACTTGAACACCTGGACTGGGACTCAAACCCAGGCTGGGACTCTAACCCAGACAACTTGGATCCTGCGCAAACCTGGACTGGGACTTTAACCCAGACCTAAGTAGTCAGGGACTCTAACCCCGACAACCTGGACCCTACTCAACGGGTAGGTGGACGTTGCTGGATTTCTACGAGTTTCAGCTGGTTCACAGAACACGCCTTATTGCCAACGCAGAGATCAGATCACCAGGCAAGGCTCCTCTAAACTGGAGGATGCGCGCTGCGTTGCCTCAGGGTCCGATCCCCCACTGGAGAGTCAGACGGGTCCCGGCGGAGTCGCCAAAGATGTCAGGGACTCTAACCCAGACGGCAAAGTTCGTTGTCTGACCGCAAGAGAGACAGGCAACACCAGCAAGGTCCAATCAAAAGCTCTTTATTGACAAGTGCACGCATCAATAGAGAGCAGCTCGTCTCCAGAGAGAACCAGCCTGCTCTTTACATCTTAGTATAAGCCTATATAGACAGTTCCGTCGCGTCATAAATTATTCACTGGAGCAACCCACCCCCTTCTTCTAACAACTAGAAACTAGACACCTTTAGTATACATGCATGCCTAAAGTTAGAAATGTAGGGGAGTTAAAAACAAACAAAGAACAAAACCAGGGAGCGAAAACAAGGAGGCTGGGAAACTAGGACTCTTATCAGTTCTTCGAAGAAGCTGCCCGAACACAGCACATCTGGTACTATGCCAGGAATGCAGCTTCTCTCTTATCTCACTTTTTCCCAGCGCTTGTGAGACATGCTGCTGCTTCTCAGTGTTTTCCACTCAGGGATTACCCACAAACCTCTGTTAGCCTGACTTTGGTCAGGTTGGCATACCTGGTTTTGTCTGCTATATCTTTATTCAGGCCTAACACTTCCACCGCTCTGCCTCTCCCCCCAGAACCTGCCCTCACTCCGCCTCATCCCTCCACCGCTCTGCCTCTTCCCCCTGACCCTGCCCTCACTCCACCTCATCCTTCCACCGCTCTGCCTCTCCCCCAGACCCTGCCCTCATTCCACCTCATCCTTCCACCGCTCTGCCTCTCCCCCCAGAACCTGCCCTCACTCCACCTCATTCCTCCACCGCTCTGCCTCTCCCCCAGACCCTGCCCTCACTCCGCCTTATCCCTCCACCGCTCTGCCTCTCCCCCAGGCCCTGCCCTCACTCCGCCTTATCCCTCCACCGCTCTGCCTCTCCCCCAGACCCTGCCCTCACTCCGCCTTATCCCTCCACCGCTCTGCCTCTCCCCCAGACCCTGCCCTCACTCCGCCTCATCCCTCCACCGCTCTGCCTCTCCCCCAGGCCCTGCCCTCACTCCGCCTAATCCCTCCACCGCTCTGCCTCTCCCCCAGGCCCTGCCCTCACTCCGCCTAATCCCTCCACCGCTCTGCCTCTCCCCCCAGGCCCTGCCCTCACTCCACCTCATCCCTCCACCGCTCTGCCTCTCCCCCCAGGCCCTGCCCTCACTGCGCCTGAGGCTCCACTCTCACTCCACCTGCCCCTTAGCATGTGCCACCCCAGGCATGTGCTTCCTCTGCTGGTGCCTGGAGCTGGCCCAGCCCCCTCCGCACGGAACTCAGAGTTGCCTGCCTGGCTAAGAGTTCCCGGCACCTGCATGTAAGTCCTGCGGCTGTGGTGCATGGCTGGTGGTGGTGGTGCCCCTGCACCAGGGCCAGGGGGTGGAGGCCTGGAAGGGGCAGTGGGAACACAGACTGGGTGGGTGGCTGCAGCGCACCCGAGAGGGACCCCAGAGTGTGTGTGTGGGGCAATGGAAGCAGAATGAGGGGTTCCTGCCCCCTGGAAAATGTGGTGGGGAAAATCGGGGGGGGCAAGGATGCTGTTTTGGAGGGAGAGTCTGAAATGGGGCGGGGGGGACAGAATCTTGATCTAATGAAGACTGGGGTGTGTGGGAGCCTGGGGGGGGGAACTGGACAGTACAGAGCACTTGGGGGACTACTTCGGAGGGGTCTATCTGGGCATTGGGAGTCTGGGGGGAGGTGCATGGTGGCCCTGGTAGGGGTGGTGGAGGGCATGTATGGGGGCCTGCCTGGGGGGAGTGCATGGGGTCCTGGCTGGGGCAGTCGCTGTGGGAAGCCTATGTTCCTTGCAAGATCCTGCTGCTGGGGACCCCGAAGCCCGGTCTGCAGCCGTGAGTGGGGAATCTCCAGCCGGGCCTGTCCCACTTCTCCCCCTTCCCAGTCCCTGCTCCCAGGGAGGGCCCCACTTGAGGAGAAGGGAAAAGAGATCCCCCCCCCAAGATGGATTAACATTTATTCGGACCCATCTCCCCACACCCCTTTCTTCTCCTCTTTCCCCAAGGTCACAACCGCTGGCCTGACTGACCGTGGTAAGAGCTGTTCAGGGAGACCAGGACACCGTGCGGAGCCCTGGCCCCTTCATCTGCTCTGAGTGGCGCACCCTGGGGGGCAGGGATATGGGGCAGCAGCTGCTCTCAGGCACCCCAGTCCCCCACCCAGAACAGGTGGAGGCCCATGGGCTCCCCACAGCTGCCTGGGCTCCCTGGGTGGCTTTTACCACAGTCTAGGGCAGTGATCCCCAAACTGTGGGGTGCCCTAGCTGCACCTCTGGCTCCATACGGGGGGGTGGAGGAAGGGAGGGGGGCTCGGCCGGCTCCGCGCAAGGGGTGGGGGGGAAGGAGAGGGGGCTGCGCACGGGGGGGGGTTGGAGAAGGGAAGGGGGGCTCGGCCGGCTCCGCACGGGGGGTGGGGCGGAGGGGGCTCTGCATGGGGGGGGGGGGGAGGAGGGCTCGGCCGGCTCTGCGCAGGAGGTGGGGGCGAAAGGGGACTGTGCACAGGGGTCCTGGGGGGAGGGAGCGGGGGCTCGGCCGGCTCCGCGCAGGGGGTGGGAGGGAGAGAGAGGGGGTTCTGCACGGGGGGCTCAGCCAGTGCTGCATGGGGGCTGGGGGGAGAGGGGGCTCTGCGCTGGGCGCTCGGCCGGTGCTGCTTGGGGGGTGGGGGGGAAAGGGAGCTCTGTACTGGGGGGAAGGGAGAGGGGCTCGGCCAGCTCCACGCAGGGGGTGGGAGGAGAGGGACAGGGGGCTCCGCACGGGGGGATGGGAGAAGGGAGAGAGGGGGCTCGGCTGGTGCTGTGGGGGGGGGGAGAGGGGGCTCTGCACTGGGGTGGAGAGAGGGGCTCCGCGTGGGGGGGTGGGGGGAGGGCAGCCCAGCCCCTCTGCGGCCCAGCCCAGCCTGTATCCCACATGGAGGAGGGGTGCTCAGGCCCCCGCTGCCAAGCACACGCTGCCCCCAATGGAGAATGGGGCAGTGGCAGAGGGGACAAGCCAGCCTGGGCCTAGGGACCAGGTGTCTGACCCCAAAATATGCCCCCAAGCCACCCAATCACATCTTACCACCCAAAACCATCCAACCCGCACACCTCCAGCAGGACCCAGCCCTCCATACACTCACCTCACACCCACCCACACCCCATACGTCCTCACCAGGACCCAGCCCTCCACACACCCCCACTCACACCCTATACACCCCAAGGGCACACCCACCAGAACCCAGAGCTCTATGTAGCCCCACAGTAACTCCACACCTCTGTGTAACTCCCATCCCCACAAGAACCCCAGTTCCATTCACACCCCTTGGCACTCCAGCCCCCCTGGCACCCCACGCCCCTTCATCAATTCATCCACTCCCTGTTCCCTCCCCTCTGCCCCGAACAGAACCCTGCACATCCCAGCCCATGGGCCCCCATAGACACCCAGCCTACCCCCCCTGCACACGCACCCACCAACTCACACAGCTTCTACAGCCCCTGGGACCCCCCATAACTCCCCCCCCAACACCTGTCAGGGCAGGTATCTCTAGCCGTGGCCCTGAGAGCTGAGCCAAAGCCTGCTCAAAGGTGTCCTGGCAGGTGGGGACGCCCCCCCCCCACACACCTTCATGGAGACTCACTGCTCCAAAGAGAACCCCTGAGCCCCTCTCCACTGCCTGCTTGGGGCTCTCACTTGCCTATCACACCTCCCAGGCTCTGACTGGTGAGCCAGGGAATCCCGCCTCTCCCTATTGCACTTGGGAAGGTTGTTTAAATGGGCACCTGCCGTCTCTGATTGGCCTGTGCAGAGAGTACCTGGGGCTGTGGTTGGAGGCTGGACCAGGAGCTCCCGTCCCTGCTAGGCTGTGCCAAGGTCTCAGGAGCTCCCCAGCCCCGGGGTGTGGGGGGGTGTTGAAGTAGGTGGTACGTTCCAGCCCCATACCCACCGCCCGCAGCCCCCGCTCTCCACTCTGCCTTCAGAGCTGGGGCGCCGGAAAGCAGCGGCTGTTTTGACCTTTGTGTTTAGAGGTGTCGCTGAGTGCTGAAGCCTGGAATGTCCTCGCCTTAGTAACGCTGCCAGGAACGGCTCAGTCAGTGGAGGGGACTGTCCACTGCCCCCTCGGCTCAACAAAGAATTAAGGCAAAGTGCCCCGACATTTATATGCTGAAACAAACAACTAGGATACACAACTACCACCCCACCGTACGTATGTGTCCTGACGGCCGTGTGTTACCTCCCCTTCTGCCTGATATCTTGGACTGAACATCCCTCTCCAATGATTTGTCAAACCAGCTTGTACTAGACTGGGCAGTATCTGTGTGACATAGAGTTATGTAAGGCTCTAGTGCCTGGTACACTGGCAACAACTTTGCCAAGTTCATGTACTGGGCAGTGAACTTGTGAGCATCTGCTTCAATACATGGCTTGGCTTGGTTTCACAGCCTCTGGCTCAGGCCTCAGATCTGGCACCAAGCTCACTGCTCCAGGCTTTTTCTCTCAAATACCCCAATCTATGGTAATTGCTCAGGGCAGCAGTTCTCCTCCCAAATTGAGGGACTCTTACATTAGTCAGTAATTAGAGACAGAACAAATCTGTGAACACAGAGGAAAGTTTATAGCCATACTTGATAATTAAGAGAAAGTGAGGAAAAATCTGAGATTTACACAAACTGGCAAAGCAGACAGGAAAAAAGCAAAATCTGAAAGGTTTCATAGCAAGCGGGTGTTTAAAGCAAAACCACACAATCTTTATGCAGAGATTATATCAGTAACCCATCCAGCGAAGGAAAGTGATCAGCGGGGGGGGAGGGGGGAAATAAGTGAAGAAAGGGGGGAATCTGGGCAGCAATATTTGATGATTAGAGAGAAAAGCAGCAAGATTGGAGGGTAGAATATCTGCATATTAAATCATTCTGAGGTGGAGCAGGAAAAGTGGAGGGGGGTATGTCAACTTTACCCTCAAAATATTACAGTAAAAGCCTGTTCTCAGCGGCGCACAGTTGAGCAGTCCCAGTTACCATTGCCAGAATCAAGGATGTCTGGGCCCGGTTAACTCAGCCCCCATGCGTCTGAGCCTTACTGTATAATCTCCAGTGACAGGATCACACGCTGCAGCGCTCATTAACACAGGACCCTGCCTCATTCAGGGTACATCTACCCTGCAGAGCCCCCCAGAACAACACAAAAACCACTGCAGCGAGTCTCGGGGCCTGGGGCAGCCGACTCAGGGTTATGGGGCTCCGGCGGCAGGGCTAAAATAGCAGTGTCAAGGCTTGGGCTGGAGCTAAGATCTGAGATCCTCCCCCCTTGCCAAGTTTCAAAGCCCAGGGTCCCACCTGAACCCAAACTCCCACATTGCTATTTTAGCTCCAACACCAAGTCAAATGGCCTGTGCTCTGAGATCCCTGACTCGGGTCTTTATTTGCAATGTAGACGAACCCTCAGAATTTTAAGCTCTGAAGTCTCTGAGGGAGCAAACATGTCTCTGGAATTCAGTGGCTCCCCTTGACATGCCCCAGGGCTGTAATGGGGCTGTGTGTGTAAAAGGCAAATCACCCCCAAACAAACACTCTTCCCTCTCTCTGTCTCACCCTCTCTGCTCTGTCTTAATTACTCTGGGCAAAACACCCTGATTCCCTCCGACAATCTGTGTGTGGGGT
This sequence comes from Gopherus flavomarginatus, assembly GCF_025201925.1. Lineage (NCBI taxonomy): Eukaryota > Metazoa > Chordata > Testudines > Testudinidae > Gopherus > Gopherus flavomarginatus. The sequence continues at coordinate 11,605,294 of NC_066626.1, read as the reverse complement.
TAGTTACATTGTCTCTCTCTGTGCCCCAAATTGTTCCTTTTCCTTCCCCGTTTGTGGTGCTGGAAACTTTCAAACTGAAATCCATGTTCTGGGGCTTCCTTGCAGCCTTGTCTGGTGTCACGGACTTACAGATTGTGTCCACTCGTGGCCCTGTGCGGTCCGTGGGGGGTGCCCCTTTCAGTGAGACAGCCCTTCTCGGAGGTCCACTCTCTCTCGGGGTCAGGCCCCTCCACCTCCTGGAGCCACACCTCTCTGAGCCTTAGCACACCTGTTTCTCGCCGTGGGCCTCTCAGGGAGTCCACAAACTCTGGACCCCCCGGACCTCCACCTCCAAAGGGGTTGATGCCCCCCCCCCGCCCCGCCCTGTTCTCTAGACCGGAGTGACTCTCAGCCAGCATAAAACAGGAGGGTTTATTGAGAGTTGAACACAGCACAGGAACTCTCAGGGCCTCAGGCCTGGCCTCTCTCAGCCCAGCACATCCCAGTCTCCCTGCATCCAGGTGGGCTCTGCCTGCTCCCCCTCTCCAGCCCAGACCCCCCTGCTTCCCATGTGGGCCTCCGATATCCCGACCCCAAGCCCCCTCTGTCCATTATCTTCTCTACCGGTAACCAGGGTCGTAACCAGGGTCACCTGGGTTTCCTCTCCTCTGGCTGGAACCAGCTGGTCAGGTCATGCGGGTCCTCTCTTCACAGCCCATTGTCCTTCCAGTGGCCAGAACCGGCTGTGACCGCAGAGCTGGGTCTCCAGGTCACCAGTCACTGGGGTCTCCATCCTCCAGGCCATTGGCTGGGGTCCCAAGTTCCCTCTCCGGTCTTCTGTACCAAGAACTCCCTCTCCCTTCACCTCGTTAAACCAGTAACACCCAGGGACACCGAGTCCCACCCCCTTTGCATGCAACCCACTGGAAAACACGGAAAAACCAAGAAACCCCCTACTTCGTCACATCAGGGCTGAGCTGTGACCTGCAGACCTGGAAATAATAACACTGAGATGTCCCATGAAAGATAAAATCCTTCTTCAGTTCAAGGCTCTGCCACATCCTGGGTAAAGTCCAGACTGGGCAGAGCAGACATGCCAGCTGTCGTGAACTGATCCCAAGAGTCACAATTTCTGAGTTAAATTAAGCCTCCCTCAAAGATCTCCTGGTAGAACTCTCAAATGGCAGGATTTGTTTTCCACCTGAGGCACATTCTTCAAATGGGTTTCCAGGCAAACAGGAGAGACCTGCCCTACACAAAGGAATGTGCTTCCTCCATGAGGCAGTTCCTGCACAGCATTTGGAAAGACAATGAGAAACCTCTTACAAGGCAGGGAAACAAAGCTAAGGGCGGGGGGCTTCAGCCGAGAGAGAGAGAAGGGGGAGGGGCCAATCCTCAAACAAACAATTTAATCTACTGCAAAAAAAATCCTGACAGTGCAGAGTTCTAAAAGTGAGGCTTAAATGTTACTTTGCAATCCTGTCAGTTGCCCCAGATGAGACAAGGCTCCAGCTGCCAGGCCCAGGTGGCTGGTCTCCTGCTGTCCTGGGTCAAGGAAAAGGGGACCCCAGTGCAGCCCCCCCCCACCTTCCTGGGAAGAGTGAAGAACTCTAAGGAGCAGAGATGAGGCTGGGGGCTACAGGGGGCTGAAGTGAGGCAGGTGGGGGCTGATGGGGCGGGATGGGGGGGCTGCATTGATGGTGGGTTCTGAGCAGATGGGGTGAGTGCTGGGAGGGTGCACTGACTGCGGTGGGGGACTGGAATGATGAGGTGGTGGTGATGGCGACTGGGGGATTGAACTGGGGGGATGAATTCAGGGGTTGGGTGGGGACAGAATTGATGGGTTGGGGCAACAGGATTAATTGCTGGGCAGAAGACAGGCACTTGTGGGGCCGAGAGCTCCCACAGCAGGGACCAAAATCACCTTATCTAGTATGTGAGGGAGTGGGCGACACTAATTCTCACATCGCACACCCTGAACTCTGATGGGCAGAGGAGGGGAGTTCAAACAAGACTGACCTACAAACTCAGTATAAACTTTTATTAAAGTCTCATGATTTCTGGGCCAATCTCATGATTTTTGAGGGTTTGACTCATGATTTTTGGTCTCCCCAAATTGGCAACACTGCACTGATGGGCAGAGAGAGGTAGCAAATTATGACAGGACACAGTTGCCTGATTTTAGGAGGTTAATATTATGAGTTAGATAATATGGGTTATAGGTTTGCCAATTGATCAGAACAGAGGATAAGAAGTTTCTTGTCCCAGAATCAGGCTACACAGAGTTTGTGAAGACCCAGGGCCGTCCTTAGGCATAGGCAGAATAGGCAGCCGCGTAGGGCCTCACTCTCCCTGGGGGCACCACTCTGCAGGCAGCCCAGACAGTGTAGAAGCAGGGCTGCTGGGTCCTAGAGAGAGCCGAATGCAGCATAGTCTGAGGAATGGGATTGGCTGCTGGGGTCTCTGGAAAGGGGCGGGGGTAGGGGTTGGGAAAGGAGCTCACCTGTGAGTGTGACTCTTTCCCCCCAGCTGAGGTGAGGCGAGGCAGGCTCTGTGGCACCCCTCTCTCCCTCCTCCCTCAGGGCTGGGTTGAGTGAGGTGCTGGGGGGGAGAGGAGGCTGCCTGCCTGCTTGCTGAGGAATGAAAGTGAAAGTAACTCACTTCCTCGGCAGGCAGCCAGAATTGGAATGTCACACAGGGCTGGGTTAGGATTAGCCGGATGTGTGAAAAATCAGGATAGGGGATTGGGGTACAGTGAGCAGATATCCCTATTTTATAGGGACAGTCCCAATTTGGGGGTCTTTTTCTTATATAGGCTCCTTTTACCCCCCCACCCCCACCCATCCCTGTCCTGATTTTACACACTTTCTGTCTGGTCACTCTAAGTGGGGGTAATTGGTGCCTATATAAGACAAAGCCCCAAATATCGGGACTGGCCCTATAAAATCAGGACATCTGGATCTGGCCACTCTAGCTGGGGAGTGCCTCTCCCCCAGGTTGGCAGCTGCCAGCGAACCATCTCATCCGGGGGGAGCTGCAAAGGGCAGGATGAGCTGCTGTGGCTCCATGGGTGCCCCGTCCCTGAGATCAGATGCTATGCTAACTTCACCATGGTCTGTTGGACTGGCGGCGGTGCCCATTGGCGTGTGATTGGACCTGAGGGTTTGCTGCTGCTGTTGCCACTCTGCACCCCAAGAGGTGGATTTTGGGGTCCTGCAGTTTTCCACCTATCTCCTCCTCTGCTGCAGCTGTTGGACCAGCAGGCTGGGGGGTGAGCCAAGCATGAAAGCAGTACTGTGTTGCCATTTAGATTGTCATTTAACAACTTTGTTTGCCAAAAATTCTTGCTAACAATCCTGAATCCAATTTCAATATTTTTTTTAAAAAATCAATATCTTAGCCAAAAACAGAAAATTAAGTTGTTGACAATTATTAGTGACAGGTTTGGTTTGAGACAGGGAGTGGGTCAGTTTTCATCAGAGAAACAAAAAATGTTGACTGACTTTCCTATAGCCTGTTACTCCTGATAAGAGCCCTCCAACAACTGTAATATGCTCATCTCCTTACTAGTGTATAAAGCAGGGGTCGGCAACCTACGGCACACCTGTCAAAGGTGGCAGGTGAGCTGATTTTTGATGGTATGCAGCAGCAGGCTGAGCGGCTCAGCCCATCACTGCTCTGGGGTTCCAGCTGCTGCCCTATTGCCAGCTGGGATACCAGCCATCAGCCCCACTCAGCACCTGCTGCTGGCCTGGGGACCCCCAGGAACCCCAGGCTGGCAGTGGTCTGAGCAGGCCAGCTGAACCACTTAACCTGCTGTCAGCCTGGGGTTCCATTCACTCAGCCGGCAGCGGGCTGAGTGGGCTGGTGGCGGGCTGAGCGGGCTGGTGGCGGGCTGAGCAGGGCCGGCGGGGGGTTGAGTGGCTCAGTCTGCTGCCAGTCTGGGGTGCCAGCAGCACTCAGCCTACTGCTACTCTGGGGTTCTGGCTGCCGGCCCCTTGCCAGTCAGGAGCTCAGCCGCCAGCCCCACTCTTCCTCCTGCCAGCCTGGGTGAGCAGAATCCCAGGCTGGTAGCGGGCTGAGGGGGGGTTGGCAGCCGGGATCCTGGCTGGCAGGAGTTGGTGGTCAGAACCCCAGACCAGCAGCGGGCTGAGCAGGGCCTGGGATCCTTGTCTAGGGTTCCAGCCACCAGCCCGCTGCCGGTTTGGGGTTTCATTTACTCAGCTGGCAGTGGCCTGAGCAGGACCGGTGGCCAAGACCTCAGATAATAACAATAGTTTATTTATATAATATAGACATAGAGAGAAACCTTCTACAAACATTAAAATGTATTACTGGCACGAGAAACCTTAAATTACAGTGAACTTGGCACACCACTTCTGAAAGGTTGCCGACCCCTGGTATAGAGTGACCATATGTTGTACTAAGATTCTCCTGCTCTTTTTTTCCCTTGTGAGTCAGTATAACTTTTGCCAGCCCAGAAGTTGGGCAGCCAATGTTTTACGTTTTCACAATGTTTTCTCCAACTTTCATAAAGTAAATACATAGTTAATATGAGTTTAAAAGGCCAGGGACACTTCTTTGTGAAGAATCTGTACAGCAGATCATGCCCATAGACGATCCAGAAAAGAAATTTGAGGTTGATTTTTTTAATGTTGTGATGGATAAACCAGTATCTGCTGTTGATGAAAGGTTTAATACCTTGCAAGTACACCATGAACAGTTTGGATTTTTGTATGACATAACTAAATTCAACGAAATAGGAAAACAAGAGCAACTAATGACAAAGTGCAAGAATCTAGAGAGCCTCCTGAAGCATGGTGATAGTTTTGATTTAAATGGACTTGAACTGTACGAAGAATTGAGTACACTGTCATCAATGTTGCCACATGCAAAATCGGTGATGGACATTGTACAGTTTATTCATACCCGCAAACTTGTTGACATATATCCTAATGTGTACATTGCCACTCGTATTCTACTGACAATTCCTGTAACAGTAGCATCAGGAGAACGGAGGTTCTCAAAACTAAAGCTCATTAAAAACTATCTCCGCTCTACAATGAGTCAGGAACGCTTGACTGGTCTTGCGTTCTTGCAATCGAACAAGACACGACTTTGTCTTTGTCATACGATGACATTATTACTGATTTAGCAGCCAAAAAAGCCAGAAAGATTGCTTTTAATTAAAAACAAATCTTTGTTTCAATACCTCTTCATATAAATTTCCAATAAAATTTTGATAAATTAAAAAATAGATATTATTTGCATCATTCTGTCATATCAGAATTTTTTCTATAGTGCTGCTTCTTTAGTGCTAGTCCATCAGCATTACAGTTTGCTTAATTAAGTTTAACTGGTTTTAATAACGTGAATGTGGCAAGTTTTCCAATACTATAAGCTTATGTTTGTGTTGCTAAGAGCAGATCAGGCACAGGGGCACCAGTTTAATAATCTCGCCTAGGGCACCATAAATCCTAAGGCCGGCCCTGTGAGGACCCTCAGGATGTACGACAAGGACACTCACACTGAGACAAATGTAGCCTTAAAGACTTCTCCAGAGATCAATGGAATAGTAACCAAACAGCAACCAAGTGATAAAATGATCAGAGTTACAAAGGCAACAATGTTGGTCTAGAGAGATAAGTGATATTATGCACTATCATGCTTTTGATTAATATACTCACAGTCTTGCACTATAACTAGGGCTGCTGACAGAATTGCCGGGCCCCTGGACAAAGTGGGGGATGGCTTTTGGCCCCCAGAAGGGGCGGGGCCTCAGGTAGAAGGGGCGGGGCTGCAGGGACTAGCCTGTAGCCCCCCTTTTGCCCCCCTCCCCCTATCAGCAGTGCTGAGTGCCCCATACGGCTGCTGGCCTGGCCAGCGATTTAAAAGCATCCAGGAGCCTCGGGCTGCCAGGGGCACAGCTACTGTTCTTTAAAAGCAGCAGGGAGCCCCCAGCTGCTGCTACCCTGGCAGCCCCGGGCTCTTCTAAGTCACCCAGGCCCCTGGGCAATTGCCCCCCTTTACCCCACCCCCAGCAGCCCTGGTTATAACCTGGAGGTCAGAGACCAAGGACCAGCCTTGCCTCTAGCACGCCAAGAGAGTCCAGGTCCCTCAGCTCTCGAGTGGGAAGGACAGAGTTTAGGAGATGCGAGAACGCTGAGAGCTGGAGAAGACTGATCAAGATAACTTCAGAATTTTACTGAACTGACTGACTTAAAACTTACAATTCAGAACTAACAGACTAATGAACCAAAGGGCAATAAACAAAAAAGTAAGAAGCCTCTTAGGCATGGTGGGTCCCTCTTGCCACAGGGCATGAACACCTGAGCGCTCCTTCTATGTCCAAACTTCATTTCCTCTCCCACAGAAATGCTGGGGTGCCCTCACTCCATGGGCTGGTGTGTCTGATAACATATACCCACATATTAATGGCATTAGCTCATTCTCTGATTTCTGCCCTACCTGGTCATTTCGGTTCCTCTCCAAGTTGAGGCGAACCTGGTCAGTTGAAAGAGGGTATGCACTGAGGTAGCCCCCCAGACCACTCTGCTTCAACACATCCTTTATCTAGCTCTGTTAAAGGTTGCAACCATATATGGACCTTATGCTTTTACTCATCACCACCTATCTAGGTGAAAGGCCCTAAACACATGTACACTAACTTTGCCTTAGAACAACATACAGGATGTAGCTTGTAGGTCCCTTGCGTTGTGGCCAAAAACACTCTAATATAAATCTCTAAACATATTATAACCTGTTATAATAAAACAAATAGTCAAACCCATGAGAAAAGATATATACACAAGTAAGCAGGCTAGCCCTATACCCCCAATCTATCTTCAATATCCCCAATCTATCACAACTCTCTACCCCTGGTCTAGGAGATAGGGGAAGGCAGAGAACGGGGAAAGGTCATTGTGCCGGGAATGTCCCCAGCCATCAGAATTTACCAGCCCTGGACCAAAGGATGGCGAGAGGCGGAGGTGGGAAAACGATGCTAGACAAACCCCATCCACCACAGTCTGTAACCCCGCCGGGAGCAGAAAGCGGGGAAAGGTGAGAGGTACCAAACGGTGGCGGGAATATCTCCACCCATCACAACTTACTGCCCTGGGGTTGTAGGGTGGGGAAAGGCAGAAGCAGCAAATTGTGACAGAGCTGCAAAGGAGGGACACACAATGGTAATAACAGCTATCAGAGCAAATTGCGCAGGCAAAGTGACACTGGCAGGGGGAGCAGCAGGGAGCCCTGCGGGGAAGAGGAAGAACTGGAGGGCTTTTCCTACAGCCAGTGGCGGGTTGATTTAACCCTACAGCTAACACCAGAGGAACCTGGAGGCAGAGCACTGGCCGCTCCATGGCCTGAACTAGGGGAGCGACCCCTGCAGTTCAGCCCAGGGCTCAGACAGTGATGTGCTGTGGGGAAAAGAGACCCAGGGACTCCAGCTCGCCAGGGCCCCAGAGGTGCTGGGCAGAGCAAGCCCGGGGCCCAGCCCGGCAGGAGGGCTGAACTAAGGGTGCTGCCTCGCCAGCCCCCTGGGTCTTGGCTGCTGCCACTGGGGCCCCCTGAGCCCTGGCTGCGGGTGGGGAGGCACATTGCCTCTGCCCCCACCCGAGAGACTCTCCTCAGGCAGAGACCCCAGCCCAGTCCCTCAGCAGTGCCCCACATGGGGAGAAGGGGAGACCTGCTCCCCCCAGGAGCTGTTCCCGGTGCAGCCTGTGAGGGGGCCCCATGCTGCTCCCAGTGGGGTGGGCTGCGAGTCCCGGCCTTGGGCAGAAGGAAGCTGCTACAGCTCCCAGGGTTTGCAGGGGGTGGGGCAGCGAAGTGTGGAGAGTGGGCGGGGGTGGGGGAGTCAGAAAGGGGCAGAAGAGGGGCTGAGCAGGGGTGGCCGAGGCAGTGGGCATTGGGGGGTGACCAGGGATGTGGGAGGGGGCAGGAGGTGGAACAGGGATGTGGGAGGAGGAGGGTGAATGGGATGTGGAAGGGGGCAGGAGGGGGAAGGGGGATGTGGGAGGGGGCAGGAATTGGGGAACAGGGATGCAGGGGGCAGGAGAGGGCCAGGGGGATGTGGGGCGCTGGAGGGAGGCTGGGGGAACACACAGGTATCGGGGCAGGGGGAGAATTCTGGGGCTCAGGGGAGCAGAGCTGGACTAGAGGGAAACTCTGAGTGTCTGATAAAGGGAAGAAAAGGGGGGATGTGAGCGAGGGGCTATGGGGGGGGGCTGGAGGGAGAATATGGAGCAAGCAGAGACTGGCTGGGGAGGGCAGAGCCAGGGGGCAGGCGGCAGGAGGGGGATGGGGAGAGATACAATGGCAGCTCCCCCCAGCCCATGGGGTGGAAGGGGGCTCCCAATGCAATATTACTGTCTTCCTTTTAAACAAATTAAAAAGAATGGCAATGGCTGTTGAAAATAGCAATTCCAGTCCTAGTTCGCAGTAGGGAGACACCAGCATTTGTTGCTCAGTTTTATCCTACTTTTCCTACAGCATGTTACAGTGTCTCAGCATATGTAATTTGGGAGAAATGAAGTAACAGCAGCTCAAAGTGAGCTTGAGCACTGCTGAATTTTGAGTGTTCAATTCCGGAACGCAGGTGCTGGATTCCTGAATATTAGCTAAATCTGGAAAGGACAAGCCAACTTCTGCTTCCACAGCTCAGACGTGGAAATCCTCCTACGAGCCTGGTACTGCACCTAAAGCCACCCAGGTCCAGTAGAGCCTCCCCTCCCAGACTTTTCATTCTAACTTCTAGTGGGAGCCACATACCTCCCACATGCATCCCACGAAGTGGGTGTTCACCCACAAAAGCTCATGCTCCAAAACGTCTGTTAGTCTATAAGGTACCACAGGATTCTTTGCTGCTTTTACAGATCCAGACTAACCTGGCCACCCCTCTGATACACGACACCCCCCTTGCTAGGCTTCAGCTAGAGACGCTGCTGGGGGGGGCTGCCATGCGAGGTCACAGCAGCATCCCTAAGCCAGTCTGGGAAGAGCTCTGGCGGTACTAGCAGGGCCAAAGCCGCCTGCTTCTTGGCCACACTTATTGCCGTCTCACGCTGCCACCCACTTCAGACCCAGCTCCCCACCCACAGCAAGCTGCAGCGCGTGGAGACTCAGCTTCCCCCTCCCTGCGCCTAGCGGCCACGGGAATGCTGGGAAATGTAGTTCCTTCCCTGCGCCAGGGCCGGGTCTGGAGGCAGGGAGCTGGCCAAGGAACTACAGCTCCCAGAGCCCTGTGGGGTCTCGGCTCCCAGGTGGATTCCTGCTCCTAGCGAGAGGGGAGGGAGCGGGTGTGCTGCCCCCACCCTGAGCTGGGCCCGGCGCTGTGGGATCTCGGGGGACCCGGGCCTGGCACGGACCAGACGCTGCTGCCGCCTCCGCTGTGAGCCGAGATCCGGCCGGGAAGCTGCTGCTCCCGGGTGTGTGCGGGGAGAGGCCGGCACTAGCCCCCCCCGTGCCCGGCCGGGGGGGGGTGGTTCTCCGGCCAGGCCCCGCCCGAGGGAGCGAGAGACCCGGGGAGCGGGACGCTGCAAAGGGGGCCTGGGAGCGGCCCCGGCACAGCTGGGAGCCCGGGGGGGGGCAGTGAACGTGTTAGCAGCCAGGAGGTGGGAATGGGGCAGGGAGCGGTGAGTCCCGCCCCCGGCCGGAGATCTGGGCCCTGCCCCCCTGTCCGGGACGCTCCGTCTCCCCCCGGCGATCCCGGGGCAGGCGCTGGCTGCAGCGCGGCCGGTGTCTGCAGAACACACAGAAAGGGGCCGGCCTGGCTCGCGAGCGGTGGGGCGGGAACTGGGCGAACAGACCCAGAGATCGGACACGGGGTGACCCGTGGGGCCGGGGGAGACCCCGGGGAAAGTGACTGCAGAGAGCCCTGGGAGCGGCCCCGGCACAGCTGGGAGCCGAGACCGTGGCCCGGGGGGTGCGTCCCCTGTGGGGCAGGGAAGGTGGGGGGAGGTCAGTGAGGCAGGTGGGGGTTGAACTGTCCGCGCAGTCGAGGGGAGAAGCGTCTGTGGGGGGAGTTAATTTCATCCTTCGCCTGTCCGTGCCCCTTCCCCCTCACATCCTGGTACAAATTCTCGCTGGTGCTTCTCCTTTTCTCGCTTGCTGTCGGGGCTGGATATAACGTCCAAGGAGAGTCCCCTGTTTGTCCTAAAATTAACTCTCTGGTCTCTGATTTTCACTCTATTGTTTCCAAAGGTCTCAAATGGCCATTTAAAGTCTCTGCTTTGGGGAGTTTCCCACCATATTATCAGCAGCGATTTGTCCTTGTTTGGGTGGGAAATTATTGCCCCGAGTCATTCCCCAGAAGGGATCAGGGGGTCACTGGGGACTGTTGGAGGAGCCTGAGATGGGGCTGCCTCGGGGATGGGGTGGCCATTGCCTGCTAGCAACAGGGCACAGGAGGGGAAGGACAGAACAAGTCCCCGTGGAGTCTGCCCAGCCCCGTTGTTCTGCTGTCCTCTAGCATATTGTTCGGAGACTTTGTTACTGGGAGACTTTAAAATGTCTCTGTGGGCTCAGCCTGGTGGGAGGGGCCAGGTCTATGCTGGAATAAAGAGATCAAACATTTTCCCACCATGGCAGAATCTAGGATGTCTGTCTGCTGGGAAAGAACTGGGGGAATTGTGGTGTGAAATTAACTAAAGCCTGTTCTGAAACCTCCCCCATTTCCCTTCTTGCCCTGCCAGGCTGCAGAAAACTCCACATTTCACTCCAGCTCATCCCGTCCTTCCATGGCACAGGGCAGAGGAATGGCTGCAGCGGAGCCAGTTCAGGTAGGGATTATTGGGGGGTGGCTGGTGGGTTCCTTCAGGTGGGAGGAGGCAGCAATACACAGGTGGTGGGAAGGTTTGGGTCTGATTTGGAGGTTCGAACAGGCAGGAAATTCACAGGGTGGAGAAAGGGAGGAGGCCAGGGGGTGGCAAACCTGCTGGGACTTGTTTAATATGTGGCTTAGAGTCTAGGATCAGAGCCATGAGGTCTGGAGGTGAAATGCCCTAATTTATAGAAGAGGACACGACCCACCAAGGTGAGGCTAGGAAAATGGGCCAGGCTCCCGGTGCTGGAGCCTGACCCAGCTAACCAGTGGCTGCTGTGAGAGATGAAGGTGAGGCTCAGCAGCGAGGCTTAGGGGAGATGACGTGGCCCTTCGTATCCAGCTCCTCACAATGAGGATTGTGTTGGGCTCCCTACCAGGGAGCTCTCCCTGGACCTTGCTAGGGCTCACCTCCTGTGTCAGTCTCTGGCTAGTAGGTGTGTGATGGAACTGCTGAGAGAGACAAGGGGCTCTCTCTTCGTCTCCTCACCCTGGTGTCTCTTGGATGCTCTGAGTGGGGTGGGGGTGGGACCGTAGTGACTGTGAGCTACTCAGAGCTTCCATTTAATTGGCTCCTCTCCCCCATGAATAGTGGGGCTGTGGCAGGGGCAGCAGGCGCTGAGTGGGGGGCTCTTGCTCTTTCAGGGGCTGGTGAGCTTCGAGGAGGTGGCCGTGTATTTCACTGCAGGGCAGGGGGCTCTGCTGGATCCTGCTCAGAGAGCCCTCTACAGAGACGTCATGCAGGAGAACTATGAAAACGTGAGCTCGCTGGGTAAGGATTCCTGTCCCCTCGCTTCTAAGAAGGGGAAATATGCAGAGTTTAGATTCACATCATACCCAGAATGCAATTTCTATCTGCCCTGTTTCAGCATTACCTGACTTGGTTTTGCCAGCTGGTGCCACAGCCTGGTCCCATCCCTTCCCCTAAGGCCCCAACACTGAGCCCCCACCCCAACTCCATTTCTCTCTGCTCCCCCCTCCTGGTGGCTCTGTCTAGCACCCACCCACACCCACGCACTCAAAGCGGCCCAGAAGGTTTTCCTGCCTCAGGGTAGGAAGGGTGTCCTAGTGCTTAAGGCACAGGCATAAGGCTCAGATGTTCTGGTTTTGATTCTCTGCTTTGCCACAGATTCCCTGCTTAGCCTTGAGAAAGTCACTTCACCTCTGGGTGCCCTACATCCCACCTTCCCAATGGGGCTCATGCTGACCCTGCCTCCTAGGCTAAATCCATTCATGCCTGTGTAGTGATACAGGCAATGGAGGTATCCAGGTTTTGGCATTCACAGCACCCCCTGACAAGGAGTTCCACAGGCTGACTGTACGTTGTGTGTAGCAATACTTCCTTTTGTTTGTTTCCCATCAGCTCTAAGACACCTGAAAGTGTATTTCCAGAATATAAAAATGTTATCACCTTTCTCCAATGGCAGTGCCGCCTTTCCCTATTAATTACTCAGGAAGTAGAAATCAACTCTTAAACACGGCAATCTATTTATACACTGCATTTGATATTTCACCAGCACAAATGAAAACACACTTCAGTTCAAGGTATAGTAAAGATTCAAAACATAAAAACACATTTAAAAAATTGAACTTATATTTACAAATGACTGATCTAAAAGCCTGTTTTAGCCTCTGGAAACTGTTCAGTTTTATAATGTGATATAGAAATCCTGAGTATGTATCTACAGTGACCCAACTGGATGAGTCTTAACCGTGCCTCAATGAAACTACAATATGACACGATACATCTTAAATGTTAAGAAGATTTGCCCTCTGAACAATGTCATTTCAAGGCACACTCAAATATTATGGAAGCTAGTAAAGTGATCTGTTCTAATTCTGTAAAAACAGATAGAACTAAGAGCACTCCAGGAATAGTTTAAAAAAATCCAGAATCCATAGACCAATTGAAGAAAGCAAACATTGTTATTTGGGGATTGCGAAGCAGAGCTCTGTACAATAACTTCCTCTGATTTCCATTGGGAACAACTGAAATAACTATTTCACCAAAATATGACTGAATTAGGCTATTATAGACTAAATAGAACTGAAATAAACTCTTTCACTGAAAATAAAACTGACCAGCTTTGTGGGAGAGACTTAAGGAGATCAGCATCATCAGGTCCCTTCTCTTGGCCAAGGCTTGCCAGAACCTGCTCCCCCTGACTCATCCTGTCAGCTGGGTGACAAGGAACTATTTCCCACAGACGATGCTTTGAGTGTCCCTCTGGTCCCCAGGCTGCTAGCACGGCTGCTGGCTGCGGCAGCTGGCAGGGGGATTTTGAAGTGGCACAGGCTCTCAGGCTCTCAGCCGGAGGGGGTGTTTGAGAACCTCATTAAAGACCTTCTGTGTGCAAAGGAGTGAGAGTGGACAGAATGATATAGCTCTGCCCTCCGGTTCCCTGCCACGGAGCAGCAGAGCTGGCACAAGGGGGAATTTACATTTCCCAGCTGCTGATTTCTGGAACAGCCCTATCAGCCAAAGCAAATTCTAGCTCTGCTCGCAGCTAAGGGCTTCTGGATCCTCCAGTGACAGAAGGGTGGGGAGCAGCAGTTCATTTTCCGACTGTGCTAGGAAACTCAGGGAGGAGCAGAAGCCCCTCTGCCCTGCCCAAATGGCGCCCTGGAAAGGGACCACCTTTACCTGCAGTAGGAGCCGGGCTAGGAATTACAGCCACACACTGCTGGCTCCATGGGTGGTGGGTGAACAGCTGGTGTGGGCAGGCTCACTTCCCCCACCCCTTCCACACCCACCAAATGGATTGGTTGGAAACTGTTAATGCTAGGACAGGCTGAGGGGGCCCTGCATTCGCAAGGGCTGATTTGTGGCTGCCACAGCTGATTATCCCGGTGGGTGCTGAGCACCCACTCGTTTTCCCACGATTGCTCCAGCCCCGGCACGCCCACGGAGTCAGCTCCTATGAACAACACCCCAACACACCCGTGACACACGCTGGCGCTCTGCCCTCCCCTGCCACCACTCTGGGAACAGCGCACAGGGGCAGCACAGCGCGATGTCTGACATCTTCTCTTTGCTAAGGGAAAGCCTGGATTTGGGTTCTGCATAATGACCCCTGGCCATCACTCAAACACTGAGCCTGCTCCATACAAACCAGCTCAGACGTGCAAGGTAATCCCACTCTGTAATCCTGCGGGGCCAGCCCTCTGGGTCCAGCCCTCAGGGAGGCCACACAAAGCCCTTAGCACTGCATTCAATTAGTGGGGAAATGAGCTGTCTTTAGAGCTCAGTCTGCTGGCTCTGGCTGGGCAAGAGTGAGTCTGTGAACCCGGCCTGCAGGCAGGGCAGGGCACCAACAGTTAGGGGCAGACTCTGCACACACTGCAACCCTTGTGGGTCAGCACCTCCCTCCCACCCGCCAGCGATCAGCTGTTCTGTGGCGGGCAGGAGGCGAGACAGAGGTGCGAAGAGGCAGGGGTGGAACAGGGGCTGGGCCTGAGGCAGAGTGGGGGTCAAGCACCCCCTGACAACTTGGTAAATGGGCGCCTATGGTCAGGGCAGAGTAACATAGTCTGGAAGCCCAGACCCTTAGTCAGGGCAGGGCATCAGGCAGTTAGGTGCTCTGGCAGGGGTGGGCTGGCAGGAGATAGGGGGACCCGAGCCAACCCTACTCCACCAGGGCCATGACAGTGGTGGAGTGGTCCACCACAGGATCAGCAGGGATCTGCCTGTCACACACCAGCATAGTATCCGGCCAAGGCCCAACCAGACTCATCTGGTTTCCATGGGCTACTTGCTACCTTCTCTGGGTTTGAGACCTCTGTGCTGTACGTGTCCTCGTGCCCCTGGGATCGGTGGTGAGCCATAGCCCCAGGCCGCTCCTGAGCACCTTGGCCAGCCGGTGGCTCTGGAAGCTCAGGCCGGTCCTCAGGCAGCAGAGCTGGGAGCTCCTCCATGGTCTCGTGCTCTGGCAGCGGCGGGGGAAGCATCCATCTTCCTCGGCAGCTCCTGTGCACGTAAACTGAGGATGCTTCTGGCGGAAGGGGGGCGTGGGTTTCCTGTTCTGCAGCCCAAGGGGTGGGCTGTGGTCCTCCCAGGACTAGGGCTGAGGCAGGCCACGCCTCCATGCTACATACTCCCTTCCCCTTCCCCTGAGTGTTCCTTCTGCGTCACTGTCTTCACTTTGTCTTTGATCAACCCTGGAGTCTACTAGCATGTGCGCCACCAGGCTGCTGACAGTCTCCATGACAACAGCACACTCTTGTGCACCTTCAGTGACACAACCAACAACACCCAGCACTGAGATGAGGCAGATTAGGTGTACATGCATCCAATGAAGTGAGTATTCACCCACGAAAGCTCATGCTCCAAAACATCTGTTAGTCTATAAGGTGCCACAGGACTCTTTGCTGCTTTTACAGATCCAGACTAACATGGCTACCCCTCTGATACTAGATGTTGATAGGCACTTTTCTTCCTACCACAGTCACAGCTCTACCGAGCTGCTCCAATTGATCCTCATGCCGTTCGGACACAGCTGGGAGGCATGCAGATACATGCTGGTTTTCCCATCTGTGGAACACAACAGAAACAGTGACATGTTCTCTCAGTCCTTCCTCGTGTCTATTGTAGAGTCATAGATTTTGTGGCCAGAAAGGACTATTCATCCATCCTGTATAAGACAGGCTATAGAATTTCATCCAGCTACTGCTGTATTGAGCTGAACACCTTGTGTTTGAACAAACCATCTTCCAGAAAGGCAGCCAGTCTTGACCTGGAGACTTCCTGAGATGGAGAAGATACCACCTACGTTCATAGTTTGTAAACCTTTACACCAGCCTTACTGAACTATTTCCCATGCTCAAGGTTTAAGGAAGGGCAGAGTTAAGATTGTGTTGCAGGTGTATTTAAACTTATAATTTCCTGATTTTCAAAGGTTTAAGTTTAGCTCCCATCCACATCCTGGGAGACATGAGGCAGCACTGAGCAGTGTTAATGGCATGAATGTAGTTCATGGGTATTTATTTACCTTGATTTTTAGTGGATTTTTTGCCAGTATAACTGTATCTACCTTAGAGCTTTTCCTGACCTAGCTATGATAGTTAGCGGTGTGATTTTTCATGCCCCCATCTGACAGAGCTATGCTAGCAAAACTTTTAAGTGTAGACCGGGAAGCCTGTGTGTGGATTTTAGACCACTTTAAAATGTGACTCTGAACCCAAATATTTTGTAATCAGCGGGCAAAACTTCCAAGGTGAACTTCTGCTGAATGCAAGAAAAAAGGACAACATGCGTTGTCTGAAAGGTAGCAGATATGGGGCTCAATCTCACATTCATGGGTGTAGCTCAGGTTCAATGACAACAGCCAACCCAAAGAAACAAGGGGGGGC
This sequence comes from Gopherus flavomarginatus, assembly GCF_025201925.1. NCBI lineage: Eukaryota > Metazoa > Chordata > Testudines > Testudinidae > Gopherus > Gopherus flavomarginatus. The sequence goes on along the minus strand of NC_066626.1, from coordinate 11,589,144 downwards.
ACCTACTAACTGAGATCAATGCCAAGTGACTGAGCTCAGTCGGGGGGAAATCAGAACCATAGTTTCAGTCCCAGCTGTGTGCAAGCAAATGTTACCAGATCAAGATGATTTTGTAAAAAGCTACCTTATGTGTGGGGGCTGTATCTTAGGATCCTCTTTAACAAATCACCCCATATTTGGACCACAGACTCTTCCCTGAATGCCCATGAAAAATTTGTCCAGCAAATTTGAAGACATTCCGAAAAAACCTGTGGAATTTAGGGTAGTTAGAATAGTTGGTCTTTAACCAAAAAATATTTCTGTTGACCTAGCCATTGCCTCTGGGGGAGGTGGATGACCTGCACTGGCAGGAAAGCCCAGTGTCTACACCAGCTCCCTACAGCAGTAGAGTTGCAGTGTCTCAAGTGTAGACAAGCCCTGAGATACGACATTAAATGACACCCCTGTCCCACCTATTCCTCATTGCGCTGAATCCCACCAGCCCATGCTCACTGGTCCCGGGTCTCCTACAACTCTCCCGTTCTCTCCAGGTTTCTCTCTGGGATGACAAAGCAGGTCCAGTGTAACTTCCCCTCTGGCTGGAGCCTTAACTTCCTGGAACACGGAGTTCCTGTCTCTTTGTTTGAGGAGCCCCTTTGCTGAGCTGTGTCTGGCTGTGTGTGTTCCCAGCAGAGGTGGGGATAGTTAAATCCCTCATATGGAGAGTCTCCTGCATCTGAGGAGCTGCCCCCAGGATTTCACTGCTGTAAAATGGGCTGGGCTTAAACTGATAGAAATGTCCCATGAATTCCCCTGATCTCCCTTGTTTTCTTTCCCCTGAGCAGGGTGTCCAGTTTCCAAACCTGATGTGATCTCCCAGCTGGAACGAGGGGAGGAGCCGTGGGTCCCGGATCTCCAGGGCTGTGAGGAAGGGGAGATGCCGAGAGGTGCCTGTGTAGGTGAGGGATCATTAAACCAACTCAAAGCTCATAGTGCCTAAAGGAAACAGCTGGGAGTCCTTGAAAGCCTTGTGAGCTCTCGGGGTTCAGGAGCATCCCCAGGCGGCCTTGTATCCTCAGGGCAGCTGTTGCTCATGGCTTCCTGCACATCCTGACTGACACCTGGCAGAGCTCCCTCCCTGAGGGGATGTGGAGGCAGAATTGTTCCCCTCCTCTCTTCCCTATGGGGAAGAGTTTTGGAGAATTCAGCTACTAGGTTTCTTTTCTGTCTCTCCAGCTCTGATTTTGGCTTGTTTCCCCCTTTTCCATCCCTGTGTCTGAGGTTTCTCTCTCTGTCCCAGCAGGTGCTGGGATGGTGAGTGAGGAGAAGAAGCAGAATACTCAGCAGGAAAATTCTGAGCAAGTGGCATCACATGGGGGATTATCGCATGGCTCCAGAGGGAATGTGTCCAGGCATCGTGTGCAGGGGAAAGTCTGTGAGAGTCAGCACAGGCCAGAGAGAGGGCAGAGAAACCAGCCAGCGGAGAAAGTGGGTAACTCCATTAATTGTCAGGGAACTCACCAGGACCTCCTGGAAACCACAGCTCAGCCAAGAATACCTACAGGAGAGAGAAAAAACACATGTGCTGAGTGTGGAAAACATTTCACTAGCCACTCAGGCCTTTTAAAACATAAGAGAATCCACACTGGAGAGAGGCCCTATGGATGCAGTGTGTGTGGGAAAACCTTCAGTCAGAGCATTCACCTTATTCGACATCACAGGATCCACACAGGAGAGAAACCCCATGAATGCAGTGAGTGCGGGAAAACCTTCACTCTGAGCTCCACCCTTATTAACCATCAGAGGATCCACACAGGAGAACGACCGTATACATGTAGTGAGTGTGGGAAAAAGTTCACTCAGAGCTCAGGTCTCGTTAAACATCAGAGGATCCACACAGGAGAGAAACCTTATGAATGCTGTGAGTGTGGGAAAAGCTTTACCGACAGGTCAGACCTTATTAATCATCAGAGGATCCACACAGGAGAGCGACCGTATACATGTAGTGAGTGTGGGAAAAAGTTCACTCGGAGCTCAGGTCTTCTTATACATCAGAAGATCCACACAGGAGAGAAACCCTACAAATGCTGTGAGTGCGGGAAAAGCTTCATTCAGAGCTCAGCCCTTAATAAACATCAGAGGATCCACACAGGGGAGAGAACCTACGAGTGCTGTGAGTGTGGGAAAAGCTTCAGTCAGAGCTTTCACCTTATTCGACATCACAGATTGCACACAGGAGAGAAACCCTACAAATGCTGTGAGTGCGGGAAAAGCTTCACTCAGAGCTCAGCCCTTAATAAACATCAGAGGATCCACACAGGTGAGAGACCCTACGAATGTTGTGAGTGTGGGGAAAGCTTCTCTGTAAAGTCAGACCTTATTGAACATCAGAATATCCACATGGGAAAGATACCTCATCAGTGCTCTGATTGTGGAAAAACTTTCACACAGAGTTCATCCCTTAATGCACATCAGAGGATCCACACGGGAGAGCGCCCCTATGAGTGCTGTGAGTGTGGGAAACTGTTCAGACAGAAATCAACTCTAATTACACATCAGGCAAGGCATACAGGAGAGAGACCCTATCAATGCTGTGATTGCGGGAAAGGCTTCAGTGTGAGCTCAGACCTCATTGTGCATCAGAGAATTCACACGGGAGAGAGACCTTATAGATGCTCTGAGTGCGGGAAAAGTTTCACCCGGAGCTCACCCCTTAAAAGACATCAGAGTGTTCACAGGAGAGAGAGACAGCATAGAAACTCTGTGTAGGGCGGAGAAAAAAATTAAAAAAAACAAAACACATTTGCTAATTCCCACATAGTGACCTTTTGGTTTGTTTGCACCATGTGTGTCACTCTGTTCTCTCAGACCCCTCGTGTGTTGAACACTCGTGTCTTTTACAGGTCGCCCTTCTCTAGGTGAATCCCGTGGTCCTTTCTCATGTGAGTCACTGGAGTGTGTGTCCTTCCAGCAAGGAGTTTCCATCAGCCCGAGGTGGGGGAAATTGGGGTGACCACAAGTAGTCTCACTGAGTGAAAGGGGACTAGGTTTTTGTCTTCTACTCTAAGATTTCCCTTGGAGTCGACGTGCTCGAGGTAGCTATCCTGATGTAAACACACCATTCTGTTTGCAGTGCTGACATCGCCCAGGCACGGGTTGGGGTTAGCTGTCATCCTCCCCTTTGGCCTGTCCTCATGGACACCCATTTTCCTGGTCTGGACAATCCCTAAGCATCACGTTTATACTGTCACCCCAGTAGCAGAGCGATTGTTGTTCACCAAGTTCCCTCTTTGCTGACAAAATGTCTCCTTCCCAGTTGTGCTCACGCTGGTACAGGTTGTGCTGGGCAGCAGGTATTTTTACTTTTATCAGTTTCCTTATTGACAGTACATTTCAAGAGAGCAAAGAGGAGAAGCCGGAGTAGGACAAATGTTTCATTTCAGCCTCTGCAATGCCGGAAGGAAATGGGGTGAGTCGGAGGGATTTCCTCCTTCCCCATCACCATGCCCTCTCACTCCAGCAGTGCTGTCATCTGTGTGAGGCACAATGGAATTTTTCCACCTCTGTTCTACCCCTCCAGCTCCCAGAGAGTCTCTGCAATTAGTATCAATTTGATCCTAAATCTGACTCATTAGAGCTGGCAATGAAAATGTCCCAAACATGGTGAGGAATTCCAGTGGATCCCAAACACTGTGACATCTTTCTGAGTTTAAATCCCAGTTGCTGTCTATTGACGAAGCCACTTCTGGATTTGGGATTCTTTGCAGATGAGAAGGTTGGAATTTTTCCCTATTACGATGATGCTTCCCCCCGCCCCTCCCAATAACAACTCCATAATAACAAAGTGCTGTTGCTGAAGCAGGTTTGAATGGATCAGAGGCGAAAGCAATGGGTGAATCTTCTTTCCTGATTTCTGAGTCATCAGATATAACCTGATCTGGAATTTCATTTTTCATGGAAGAGAAAGTGACCTACACCGCTCCGTGTTTCTCTCTGTCTCCTGAAGACCATTTGGTCACATAATCGAATATCAGTTGTGTTCTCCAGGATGTAGCTCAGATTTATCAAGGACTTTCGGAGAAATGACTGTTGGCTAAAAGAGTCCTTCCTTAATTTATTGTTGTCTTTCCCCCCACCGCTGCATGATGACATTGCAGAAGCTCTAGTGCAGTTCACGCACCAGGAGAGGCTGCTCCAAGCCATTGGGCCCGCTGCCAAGAAAACAGGAGCGGGCTTAGGCCTCCATCCACTCTGAAATGGTAACAGCAGCAAACCCCTGATTGCAACTAACTGAAGTAACTGGGTGTGTGTGGGCTTTTTGGGAAACGCTTTCCCTGTCTGAGCTGACGTGAGAAAACAAGTACATGTGTGAACTTGCCCGTGATAGATGCTCAAATGTGGACTGAAATGAACTCTGTGTTGAAAGTGAGATAACTGCAGAATATCTATTTTTAATAAGTTTTCCCTCCTTTGGTGGCTTACAGGGATTCTGAGGCAGGAGTGTTTCTAGTCCCTAACTTACACCCTGTGCCACCAGATTAAAGAAACAAATTGGGCATGTTTGGAGAAGCCATTCCTCACTAACTCAGCTCAGATGTTGGGTGGTTTGGTAAAGGACTGTGTTCTGGAGGAATGGAAATGTACTGTGACCAAGGCCAAGGATTTGGAAGAACTCAGGCTGATATAGCAGACACCCACTACTTGATTGTTTGCCCCAGAGAAGGAAGCTGTGGTGATCTACAGTCCAGGTAAAATTGTTTGTTTCTAACACCACTCCCTAGTTCAGTGTCACTGATTACAGTCCCAGTGGATGCCAGGGCTGCACTGGAAAGTCCTTCACTATTTGGATCCAGAGTTCCATGATGCAAAGTGAATAATAGTTGATGCCTTTAGAGGGGACTTTCCTTCCCCAGCCTGATTGAGCACCAAGGACTTCCATTCTGTTAGAATGACAGTAACGGAGAAGGGACTGCATGTGTCAGGCTCCAGTTTCAGACAGCTGAAAGTACAAATGTTGAGTCCTGATTCTCTGCTTGCTCTTGTCACTTTGTTTTGCTCGTGTCTGTTGTAGTTGTACCACTCCGCCTCCACTTCCTGCTACTATGAACGATTGGCAGGAGAGAATATAGAGCCGAGGTCCTTTTTCTCATGATGCAAACCTTCCCACAGAGCGTGAGCCCCCTTCCACCAACACTTCTTTCAGAAGAACCAGAGATCAATGAACTCACAGATGTGGAAAGCTCCTAGGCTGGTATAGCCAACATTTACACAGTGCTCACTTGTTGGAAATGGGGCTTAAAATGAAACAAACATGATAAGATTTTATAATCTTTGACTATGTTCTCGTTCCCAGTGAAAATGGAATTAAACATGAAGTTCATTATTGCTTAAAGCCTAACTTAGTGATTTCCTGAATTATATTGGAACCCCGCGACTTCCATTGGTTCACTTTTTTTTTGTTAGTACTATACGAACTGATGGCCAATCCTGACAAGTTTTTTTGATGTCACATATCCCCTTTGGACTGGGGAGTTCTGACATAAAACATCACTCCAAGGCTGAGGTGGCGGAATGTCTAGGAGTAATAGCGTATAGGAGAACACAGACCCAGTCTAGAAGACAGTTATTTCTATTTCAAATGGAATTTTTTCTGACAAGCTCTAAAGTAAAATTAATAAGGCGACAAGTTGTGTAACCTTTTACCCAATTAGACAGTATGGGTCACTGAGTTCCTCTCGTCTCTGCAAGTGAAGATGTATGATGTCTGTCAGGAGATGTCCGTGATTCTTTTTATGAATGGCAATGGATGCATGAGGCAATAGGTAGTTTGTTCAGGTTTTTTTGTTTGTTTTGGCTATCCATTATATTTATGGCAACTGAGACCCTTTTTCCTTTTTTAAGGAAGTCCACTGTCACAGTTCAGCCTTTTAACCCTCAGGTAAGGCTAATGTAACTTCTAAACGGTCCTTGGATTTCTTTCATTTTGGAGATCTTTGGGGTTCAAACCTCCACAATGCTTGTGGTTCTCAACAGCCGATATTTTAAGAATATTGGTGGCGTTAATGGGACTTTTCCAAACTGATGATAACCCAAAGTTTGCCTCGCTTGAAATGGATCAGGTACCAATGTTTGTAAACAAAGCGTCCTTCGCTCCTCATATGCCCGGAGACTTCAGGGGAATGACTGTAATGTGGGGTGAGCTGGAATCCTCAACCATAAAGACCAGGGTAAAGGCCAGAAGCCCTTTTGCACCAGCAACCTGTCAAATAAAGATGGACATTCCAGGACACTGTGACTGATCCCCTCTGGGGAAGGAAGACATAATAGCAGCAGCAGGCTGTGCCAGCCTTGAGCTCTCTCCCCATACCTGAGAGAGCTTATGAATGTGGAGTACTGAGCCTGTGACCCCGTCACCTAGACCGCCGCTTTACCTCCTGCTCCATGGGAGTCCAAAAAGCTGCTGAGTTTCCATCACATGTCAATTTCAAGGTCTTATTGTTTGATTCTTACAAACTGGGTGTCATCCCAGCCTTTCTATTGTACTGCAGTGGGGCTCTGCACGTACCTCTGTGTGTGAACCCTGTCACATCCACGCAGGGAAGGAGCTAGAAAAAAATTCCCAAATCAAAATAACTCTAAATATTGCCCATCAAAACAATTGAATATGTGCTCCTCATTCTGTGAAAGTGTTCAAAGAACCTCAGCTGTCAGATAGATGATATCAAAATTCTGTGTATTAAGGTCTGTCTCTATTAATTCTGAGTAGTAAGGTCTGTCTCTACTAAGTTTTTTATCTTTGGAAGCCAGCAGGAGAAGGTTAGCCACATACTGATGAATTCGAAGAGGGAAGCTCTAAGGTTGTGGCTTAAATGTGAACAATCAATTGGTGTTAGTATTGAAATATTCGAGCGGCTCAGTGCGGATCAACTGCCTGAGTGAAATTCAGTAGCTGAGATGAATAACTAAATGCACAGCTGCCTCCTTGGTTTCTGTTTCAGGATTTTGAAGGGTTGATTTTCTGCTGTATTATTCTGATGATCTGGTTGAACGGATGACTTGGTTCCAAAGCAGGATCCTTGTTGACTGACTCATTTCCTGATCTGACCTGTACTGTGTACCCAAGAGCGAGCTGATGGTGCTGGTAGTAGTTTAGGTTCTTCATTTTGTGTGTTTTATATATTTCATCAAAATGAACAAAGATAGCAAGTCGTTTTCCAGTAAGCTCTCTTGGTCAGAACTGTTGAGAATCGGGGTGGTGATCAGCCAGTCCAACTTGGAGCCTCATTAGCTTCCTCTCTATTAACCCTTAGGTTCTCATATGGGAGAAGCTGGGCACCCATCTATGGTCTAACTGCATCCTAGGGGACTCAGAGCATTGCAAGGGAAAATGAGCTCCCCTACACAGGCTTTCAGGAGTGGGGAATGGGTGGAAAGGAGGTGGGCCAGGGGCAGTTTGTCTACCTGATGAGGGGATGGTTGAAGGGGGTATCTCTCAGTAGGATTGAGGGTGATGGTGGAGTTCTCTGCTATCACTGTCAGAGCCAGGTCCAGCTGGCACCCCCATCCGGCTTGCCCTGGGGTTGTCTGGTCAGGCCCAGCTGAGTTTGGGGGTCTGTTTTGAAAGGTTATAAACCAAGGTGAAAGGGACCAAACAATCCAGAAATGTGCTGAAGGGGGGTGGTTCTGGTATGCTTGGCTCTGTCCTCAGCATCGAGGCCTAGGCGGGGAGCGGAGGGGGCGGGCTGCAACTGCCCCCTCCCCAGACAGGTTCTCTCAGGCAGCTGCTGCATGACTCCAAATGGCCACCCTCAACCAGCATGAGAACCGGAAGCAGGGTCCCTCTGCTCAGCCCATGGTAGGAACACTGCCCATGCCCCTCCCCCTGCTGTGGTGCCTGTGGGGGGCCGGAGCTCTGAGCAGACACTGCAGTGCTCAGAGTCTCCCTGGACTGAGCCCGGCCCAGAGGCATGTGATCCCCACTCCTGTGGCCTCAACCCCCCAGGAACCAGCAGTGATGTTCCCTCTAACTTTTCCCATCCATCTGCGGAATGTATTTTGTTATGTGCACCAATATGATGTGTGGCGGGGCTGGGGCCAAGCGATTTGGAGTGTGGGAGGGGGCTCAGGGCTGGGGCAGCACATCGGAGTGCAGGGATGAGGGGCTCGGCTGTGGGGTGGGGCTGGGGATGAAAGGTTTGGGGTACAGGTTTCCTTTGGGCTGCAGCAGGGAGAGGCCTTCCCTTCCCTCAGCCCTCACCCCCCCCCCCCACACACACACCCTCGCTGCAGCATCTGGGATGCGGGAGGGGTGCCTCTTCGTGCCGCAGCAGCTCTGGGACTGGGAAGAGAGGCATGTCTCCTCACCGCACCACTGTGCCGGGGATGGGAGATTCGCTGCAGCCCTGCATGCCCAAGCTCTCCCATCACCTCTCCCCACTTCACCCATCCGCCTTCACCCATCCCCCACCTCACCCCACTGCCATCTTCCAGGCCCTCCTGTGGCCACACCCCTGAGTGCAGGGTGCACACCAGCACGGCTCTCCCAATTAGGTGCATGGCCCTTGGTGGTCTCCTACATGGCCGTGGAGGTGCGCACCTTAGAGGGAACGTAGGCGCATGTGATTGCCTGCTGGGGCTGGAAGTTTCCACCCGGAGGCGACACGGGGCGGTCACATCCCCATCCCCACATTGTACCCCTCCTGTATCAGCAGGTGTGAGTCATTTCTGCTGGGAGGGTTAGCTTGTCCCCTGCTGTAACCTTACCGGGGGGGGGGACACTGACTCCATGGCAGATGACCCCTCCCCCTTCCCATGGTGGGAGGGAAAATCCTTTACCCCCTTCTCCAGCTTTCTTCATTCTTCAGCTGCAAGAGGTTTCTAGGTTGTGTTAAATACACGGGTTGGCAGTCCCAGCCAGCTGGTGCTTGGAGCTGGCCGTGCTGAAGTGCAGGCTGCAGGGCCCTGCTGTAAGAACTTCACTGTCACCATTCAGGGCAATTGCACCTGGATCCCCCCTCCGTGGCCCACCAGCAACACCCACTCTTAGACTTCCAGCCTTCACCTCTGTTGGGGGGAGACACATCTCCCCCTCTCCTGAACAGGGTATTTCCAGGGTGCACTGGTCCCGTTTACATCCTGCACAGGCAACGTGGCACCAACGTCCCTCAGATGGGCAACCGGTGCAATGTCGTGATCACCCACACCTTCCGCCTCCTGATGTGCCCGGACCCGATGGTGAGGAGTATCGCCGAGATTGGGAGAGAGTGGGAGACCTATCCTCGCTCTGGTTTCGCACCCACAATGCCTCACAACAGCTAGGGAAGAGGATTGGCTGTTGCTGGATGTGGTGTGAGGAGCACCAGGAACTGGGACTCCTGGTACCGTGCATAAAGAGCTCAGACCAGCATAAAGAGCATCATCACCCTGACCACCAGAATGATGCTGGAGAGGACCCCGAAGGATGCCATCTGCTGTCACTATGCCGACAACTTAAAGCAGAAGCCAGACCAGGGCAAGGTTTTCCAGGTAACCAGCAAATGGGATGCCAGCAACCACTTCCTACCCAGGGGTAGCTTCACCTGGTTCGCTGACTGGTGGTTCATCCACAGGGCCCGGCTCAACTGCGTTCCCCTGAATGGAGCCATCCGCCATGGGAACTGACACAAGCGTTGCAGGAAGTGTGGCTACTCCAACGAGACCCTGCCCCACGTCATGTGTGGCTGCCAGCCCCACACCAAAGCCTGGCAGTAATGACACACTGCAATCCAGGACCGACTAGTCAAAGCCATCCCAACAACCCTGGGGGAGATCATCAAATGTGCCATCCCCGGAACGAACAGCCAGCTACGCCCAGATATCGTTGTGACCAGCGAAGAGCAGAGGAGAGTCATCATGGTGGCTGTCACAGTGCCCTTCGAGAATAAGACCTCAGCCTTCCACGGGACCCGATCTCAGAAGGTGGAGAAGTATACCCCACTGGCCTACACTGAGAGCCCAGGACTACAAGGTCCAAATCCATGCCCTGATCATTGGAGCCCTGGGCACATGGGACCCAACAGTCAGCTTGTGCTGAGAGCGTGCGGAGTCGGTCAGTGCTGCGTCCGGTTAATGGACCATCTGACGCCATCAGATGATCCAGGGACATGTACACCGAACATATCACAGGACATCGACAATACCAGAACGCGTGAACGAGAAAGCCAACAAGGGACACAGTGAGGGAAATAACCCATTTCCTTCCCCGACAGACTGTATCCATCCATAGAAGACCCACCAGATGCCGACAGATTGAGGGACAAACTCCGCCCATGTCCATATCCACTTTTCCGCTACTGACTCTGACTCTGTACGCTCTATGGGTGGTGTACCCAAGATCACTTATTCCCTACCACTTTTAAAAACTTAGATGCCTTAATCTGGAACAATTCTTGTTATGTACCCTATGTATCTCATCATCTTATAACCAAGACTTTTAATTTTTCATAACCCTATCCCCACAGTCCTCATCTGTCCTGGCTCTGAGCAGGGTCAGATGTCCCTGTGCCAGCAGCCAGTCCATATCACACGCTAACACCATGGCTGCACCTGTGGGCTGTTGGGTCTATTAGATTGTAATGGACTCTTGATAGCAGGGCTGGTTGCTCACTATTGGTGTGTGCAGTGCCTAGCACAATGGGGTCCCCATCTCGGGGCATTTAGACCCTACTGTAGAATGGACATATTGAGGAAAACAAGCCAGTGTGCAGAGATGCTGGAACAGTTTTTATAGTGGGGCTGCAGAGCTATTGAACCAAACTGTAAACCGTGTATGTAATGGAAACCACCTCTCTCCCACCCCTAGTTCCAGCACCTATGCCAGCGTGGTATGAATGGCCACTGATTGCTGTGGGAAAAAGTGGCTCCACTGCCTGACCACACCTGTCCCACGTGAGGGCTCTCTGGGGTCTCCCAATGAGCAGATGAGTCCCTGGCGATTTTACATGTTGGTGGCCCACCCCGATTGGCTTGATCCTCGATGCAAATGTCAGGGATGAATTCTGAGCAGGGTCACCCTGGGTCTGTACCCCCTGGGACCTGTAACATTTAAACCTCTCTCAGGGTATGTCATGAACATACAGCTAAGGGTAGCATAAAATCCCTCCTTTACCTGTAAAGGGTTAAGAAGCTCAAATAACCTGGTTGGCAGCTGACCAAAAGGACCAATAAGGGGAGAAGATACTTTCAAATCTGTGGGGGAAGGTTTTTGTTTTGTCTCTCTCTGTGTAGTCTCCCCAGGTCAGCGAGAAATCAAGACAGGGAAAATACATCTCCCAAAGTCATACCTGAACTAAGCATCTAAGATTACAAACTGTAAGTAATAGGAAGGAAATGCATTAGATTATCTTTTGTTTTAGCTTGTGAATTGTCCCTATGCTAAGAGGAACCATTATTCCCTTTTTTTTTTGAAACTTTAAAGTTTTGCCTAGAGGGGAATCCTCTGTGTTTTGAATCTTATTACCCTGTAAAATTACTTTCCATCCTGATTTTACAGAGGTGCTTCTTTTACCTTTTTTTCTTTATAATAAAGTTCTGTTTTTTAAAGAATCTAATTGGTTTTTTAATGTCCTAAAAACCCAAGGGTCTGGCCTGTGCTCACCTTGTTAACCTATTTGATTGGCATATTATTCTCAAGCATCCCCAGGAAGAGGGGTGAAGGGGTTTGGGGGAATATTTTAGGGAAACAGGAACTCCAAGAGGTCCTTTTCCTGAATCTTTGTCTACTCAGTTGTGGCAGTAGTACACATCCAAGGACAAGGAAGGATTTGTGCCTTGGGGAAGTTTATAACCTAAGCTGGTGGAATATACGATTAGAGGGTCTTTCATGCATGTCCCCACATCTGTACCCCAGAGTTCAGAAGGGAGGGAACTCTGACGGTACGTCTGCACTGCTGGTGGGAGCGAGCTTTGCCGTGGGTGTAGACAGACACAGGATAGCTCTGCTTGAGCTAGTTCACTAAAACTAGTGGTGTAGCTGGGGTAACCCAGGCAGCAGCTCGGGTTACCTGCCTGAGAATAAACCTGCCTGGACCCCCTGGCTACTTACTTGGGCAGCTAGCTTGAGCCACTGCCCACGCTACCCCCTACTACACTGCTGTTTTTATTGCACTAGTGTTAGTCACTCAGGGCACGCTGCACCCAGCCGTGCGGCTCCTGCCAGGCCGTGCAGTGGTCAGTGTGAACCAGACTGTGCCTGTGACTCTCCCTAGCCTGGGACAGCGGCCAGCACTGGCCAGGAAGGGAGCCAGACCAAGGCTCCAGGGCACAGACTCACAACCTCCCCAGCACCCTGCACTGTGATTCCTGTTGACAGAGCTCTGGATGGAGGTGAAGCACCCACTGCCCTGTAAGACTATGAAGTGTAGGAAGACTAGAGAACAGGAATTAGAAACCCTGCAGGCCCTGGGTCTGAGTTAGTGATGAAGCCAGTTACAAGACATTGCTGCCTCCATTGTGATCTACGATCCTGGGCTGAGCAGCTGCTGCTCTCACCGGTGTGGTTTGTGCCAAGGAAAGGCCTTCATTAAAGCCCCTTCTGTGCCCAGCCTGGTAGGGAGGAGGGTTCCTGTGACTGGAACTAGCCCCCTAGGGCAGCCCCAGGTGCTGTTGACACCAATCCCTGAGCTAGAGGCTTTAGGTAATGAGGGAGACCTGGGGGGAAGTGCTGGGCCGGGCTGGAAGGTGACTGCACAAAGGGCCCTGAGAGCCTTAGATCTCACTACCCCAGGGAATGTGTCCCCTTATTGTTCATGCACCTGAGGAAATTTGCTGAGCTGTGCGAACATCATGAAGCTGCTGCCCTCACCGAGGTCTCAGCTCTGGCCAGGATCAGCCCAGGGGGAGCTACAGGGAGACCCAGGGAAGAGGAGGCCTAGGGAAGAGGAGGCCTGGAGGGAGCTGCCTACAGAAAGCAGGTCTCTGCCAGAAGGGATCAGAAAAAGTCCCAGGCAGGAGGTACCCGGAAGGCTTGGAGGCAGGAGGCAGGAGGTGATTTAAACACAGTCCCTGACTGCATCACTCAGGCTCCCTGGGCTGGGGACCACAGGAGAGGGTGGGCCTGGATCCCCCTACCACCCCGGGATGGATATGGGTAGAGAATGCTGAGAACCCTGACCGAGAGGGAACAGGAACAGGAATAGTAGACTTTGCCTTTGTGTTCCTGCTGTAACTTACTTTATTTCTACTCTGCTGAAGTAAGAAGACAAGAAACCTGTACAGGGGGGAGCAATGGAAAAGGGGGCAGGAGAGACCCTGAGACAAAGGCCTAAATCCCTGGGACAAAGGCCCCCCTAAAGGGGCCAGCAGCACTATGGGTGGGGCCAGACTCCTCTCAGACCCGAAAGTGAAGAGACTAAGTCAGCTGGAGGACTGGAGCTACAGACAAAGACTGACAGATCTAGGTTCCATCCCTGAACCAACAAAGGGAAACCGAGGCAGGGACAGACACAGTTCAGCTGAGCACTGACAGGGTTCCTACAGCACTAAAGTCCCTCAGTTATAGGTGCCTGTTGATACAGATACAATTAATGGTTATTAGTCATTTAGACATTTTGAAACTCCTACGAGGCATCTACCTGCATCTTTAGGTGCCTACCTACTCTTAAATGGTGGCCTTACATGACATGACTGAGAGGGGAAGTTAGTTTCATTCTGTCAGTTCAAACAGATTTTATTTCTGCTTATTCAACTGCAAAACACCTGGGAGAAAAGATCTGCTTGTTCCAGATTCAGCCCCTCCATCTCAAATGAGAAACCTTCTGATATATGTGGAGATCTCCAACCAGCCCCAGAAGCAGCGGAGAAGACCAGGCTCCACTGCCTGGAGGCTGCTGGAGAGAAACAGACAAACGACAGAACAGTTCTTTTCAGGATGGAAAAGCTCCAGGATCTTGTCAGGCCTCGCCTATGCCCCAAGAGACGCATAATGGGGCTCAGCCCCCTAGTTATTCTCCCCTCTTTGGATCAGCTTCAGGAAGGGCCAGTTTATAAATTACTGGACATGAGTCGTCACCTAGAGTTTTTGCCATTTTTTTTCATTCGCACATTTGATAATAAAATCACCTCAGGTTTTGTCACAAATACTAACAATAAAGATATCTCCAGTTTTGCCCCTTTTTGTCTCTAATTATCAAATATGGTGATTAAAGTCCCCTCAGATTTCCCTTTGCTCACAAACTGTTGAATATTTATCTGTCACCCCCCACCCCCAGGTTCTGCCCCATTTCCCCTAACTCTCAAATATCCCCAAATGAAACTGTCCTGCCCCAGGCCCCCCGTCCCAGTTGCTGCCCCCTCCCAGCCCAGCTCCCCTCCCCCAACCAAATGCCAGTTACCTGCCCCTCCCCCACTGCTGCCCCTCCCCCACTGCCATGCAAAGCCCAGCTCCATGTACCCTGGGCTCCATCATAGATCTCAGATTCAGCCCTGGCCAGGCCCCAGTAAGCATCACAGCCCCCTTTATGGTCAGGGGTTACAGCCCCCCCGCCCTGATAATGCGGCGTCGCCCCGGGCTCCCTGCTGCCCACACCAATGGCAGGGCCTATGGACCCAGCAAGTCTCAGGTAGTGACTTGAGTGTGGATGGAAAGTTCCCTTGGATTTCGCCCTTTTCTTTCTGATAACCCATCAATGACCACCACCCCTCCAGATTTCCCATTGAATGCCCAAATTAGATGTAAAACACCCTTCAGCTAGGCCCCGTCTCTCTTGTTACTGGCAACTGATATAAAAGCTCCTCAGATTGTGTCACTTTCTGTCTAATTCTCAAATACTGATGGAAAACCCTCTGCGGCTTTGGGCTCCCCAGTCCGTCTGCTGCCACGTCTTGCTCTGGAGGGAAACTGTTGCCCCAAGTCATTACCCCAGTGCGGGGGAGGGGAACTAAACCCCCAAAGGATCAACTTTCCCCTCAGGTCTGAGCATCAGATTGTTTCCCCCTGTAAATCTCACTCATAACTGAACACTGAGGGCAAATCTCCGGGTTTGCTCTTTCTCACATAATTACCCGTTACTGACAGAAACTCCTCTCCAGTTGGGATTTTTCCCTCACATGTTTTAAGTGCAGCAACGTCTCCTTTTTTGGAGGGAGGCTGTTGCCCTGTATCATTCTCCATGTCAGGGTGTTGCAGGGGGAAGGGATCAAACCCCGCCCCAGTGATCAACTTTCCCCTCATGTCTCTGATTCAAATAGTTTCTCCCTTTACACCAAATAAAACCGACATGTTGCTGAAGAACGTGACTCTCCCCGTAGTTAATGAACATCAGAGCGAGGAGCCTCCCCCAGCTGCTAAGGCAGAGCTGGCCAGTCCCTGAAAAGCTGTTTTACTGCCCCACATGAGGTGGAGAAGGGGGGTGTTAAGGGGCCCACCCCCACCCCAGGGGGCTGCTCTCTGCTTCACTGCCCCTGTTCGCCTGGGCAGGACCCAGAGTGGCCACAGACTCCTGCCTCGGCCCCTCACATTCCCCTTCCCTCTGTCACCACAAGCTCAGGACAAACGGCCTTGGGTGGGTGGGTGAGGGGCATTTCCCCCAGGGCTCAGACAAAACCCCTGCGTGAGGGGAACGTGGGGGTTGTTCTGTGCCAACAACGGGGCATGGCTGGGTCACTGGAGGGGAACGGAAGAGCCAAGTCCCCTCTGAGACTGCCCGGCCCCAGTTTGCCCAGTCCCAGCTGCTGATCCTCCCCCACTGCTGCCCCCCAACCACCATGGGACCTTCTGGCTCCATCCCCCTCCCTGCCCCTGTTCATGCAGTGTCCGTGTCCCCCATGGCTCCTGTGACGGGTTGCCACCTGATGTGCTGAGACTACCTTGGATCCCGTTTTCCCTGGCAGCTTGGGACTTCACTACCCTGCCTGGTTGTGCCAGACACGCTAACCTGCTACAAACACAGACCCAGGTCTGAACCACGTCCCCCAAAAGCTGCAGGCTTAACTGAAAACAGCTTAAGAAGTGCTCCTGTCTTCAACACCCAGATACCCAGTTCCCAATGGGATCCAAACCCTAAATAAATCTGTTTTACTCTGTCTAAATCTTATACGGGTAAAACTCATAAATTGTTCGCCCTCTATAACACTGATAGACAGATGTGCACAGCTGTTCCCCTCTCCCTCCAGATATTACTACTTGCTCTGGGTTAATTAATAAGTAAAAAGTGATTTTATTAAATATAAAAAGTAGGATTTAAGTGGTTCCAAGTAATAACAGACAGAAAGTAAATTACCAAGCAAAATAAAACAAGGTAAATAAAACAAGATAAAACAATAAAACAGGTAAATCTCACCCTCAGAGATGTTCCAATCCAGTAAGATTTTACAGACTAGACTTTCTCCTAGTCAGGGTCCAGCAATCACTCACCTCCTGTGGTTACTGTCCTTTGTTCCAGTTTCTTTCAGGCATCCTTTAAGGTGGACAGGCTATCTCTTGAGCCAGCTGAAGACCAAAATAGAGTGGTTTCCCAGGGCCTTATATAGTCTTTTTCTTGTGGGTGGAAACCCCTTGTGTTTTCCTGTGCAGAATCACAGCTACAAGGTGAAGTTTTGAAGTCACATGGGCAAGTCACATGTCCATGCATGACTCAGTTCTTTACAGGCAGACACCATTGTTTACATGTTGGTTTCAATGTTGCCAGGAAAGCTCAGATGTGGACTAGTGTCTCTCAAAGTCCATTGTTAACCAATCACTCCCAATTACTCGAATAACCCCTTCACACTATGTTGACCAAATCTGCCTTATAGATTTTAGGACTGGAAAGGATCTCGAGCGGTCATTAAGTCCAGTCCCCTGCCCTCATGGCAGGACCAAATACTGTCTAGACCATCCCTGATAGACATTTATGTAATCTACTCTTAAATATCTCCAGAGATGGAGATTCCACAACCTCCCTAGGAATTTTTTTCCAATGTTTAACCACCCTGACAGTTAGGAACTTTTTCCTAATGTCCAGCCTAAACCTCCTTTGCTGCAGTTTAAGCCCGTTACTTCTTGTTTTATCCTTAGAGGCTAAGGTGAACAAGTTTTCCGCCTCCTCCTTATGACACCCTTTTAGATACTGGAAAACTGCTATCATGTCCCATCTCAGTTTTCTCTTTTCCAAACTAAACAAACCCAATTCTTTCAGGCTTCCTTCATAGGTCATGTTCTCAAGACCTTTAATCATTCTTGTTGCTCTTCTCTGGACCCTCTCCAATTTCTTTACATCTTTCTTGAAATGCAGTGCCTAGAACTGGACACAATACTCCAGTTGAGGCCTAACCAGCACAGAGTAGAGTAGAAGAATGACTTCTCGTGTCTTGCTCACAACATACCTGTTAATGCATCCCAGAATCATGTTTGCTTTTTTTGCAACAGCATCACACTGTTGACTCATATTTAGCTCATGGTCCGCAATAAACATTTGATCCCATTCTGCCATACTCCTTCCTAGACAGTATCTTCCCATTCTGTATGTGTTAAACTGATTGCTCCTTCCTAAGTGGAGCACTTTGCATTTGTCTTTGTTAAACTTCATCCTGTTTACTGCAGACCATTTCTCCAAATTTTCCTACAGCAAACACTTTAAATACAAACATAAAGCCATAACTTCAGATATGACAGAGTGCTGTGAAATCCCTTTGAGTTGTCCCTCCCCCGAATCATTAGAACAACAGCAACTCCTCCCTGTTTTGGAGGGAAACAGTTGCCCTGGCCTTAGATTTTGCATTTCTCCATTTAATTATTAAATATTAACATAAAACCTCCTCAGATTTTGCCAATGACATGCTCAGTAGGGAGCACTGGGCAATGGCATGTTAAGAGAGGCAGGAACAGGGATAGAGTTAGAAGGTCCCTTGTTCAGCTGGGGGGGGAGCAGTGGGGAAGGGGCAGGTGATTGACAGTTGGTGCTTGAGATACCTGCGTTGGGTTCATTATTTGATAATTTGGGGAAATAGGGCACAGTCTGCAGAGGATTTTATATCAGTATTTAATATTGATATAAGCAGTTGGAAGTTTAAACTGGTCAGTCGGTGTCTGGCCAACTGCCCCGTTAGCAGCCGGGTGTTGCTGCTCCTCCATGTTCTGTTCTGGTCAGTCTGTAACCCTTCTGCCAGTTGAAGTGGGCAGCGAGAAGGGCAGGTTCAATACCTAGGGGGTTCCTTTTCAACAGTGCAACCAGAACCAGCTCAAGCCCCCACCCAGGAACCTGGAGAAATGTCACTGTACCGGCTGTAAGCAGGGTCTGAATGAATGCTTCCCTGACAGCTACTTGGGAGAGGGAAAGACTTGGGTGTGTTTATGGAAATACAGTTTGCTCCTACTCTGCTTACATATTCAACAGATAGAGCTGTGTCAAAGTGATCAGCTTTGGCTGGCGTTGGGTTACAAATCACCTTAGTATTGAATGCAGGGGTAGTGAAACATGGTTACCAGTGTTGTAATTATTGTGGGAATACACAGAAGCAGGAGCTGCTGGGTACAAAGCAGCGCAAGGAGGGGTCCGGTGTGTGGCTGTACAGGAAGGTGCCCAGGCAAAGGACATGGAGCTGAGGAGGAGCCGTGTGGTCAGATGAACATGTGGTGAGAACCAGAGCCAAGCTGCCCGGGCCCCTTCCCATGCATGGGTGCCATTTATTCATCCTGGGCCCCTCGCTCACACAGCCCTGGGACTGGGCTCTCACTTCCCTTCCTCTGGCCCAGCTACCAACTCCTTATCCCCAGCTCTCCTCACACCCTACCCCTCCCTCCACAGCACTGGCACCAGTGCCCCCCACATGGCTGAGTTTCCAACCCATCACAGATCCCTTTGAACTTCTTCAAAGTCCTCTCTAGGCCTGACTAACTTACATAATTTTGTGTCATCTGCCAATATCCACCTCACTGTTCAGCACTAGTTCCAAAGAGTTGATAAGCATCTGTTGTATATACCATAGCAGGATAAAGAGGTCTTGTATATTGATTCCGGTTCCCTAGTTGAATGCAGAACATGACACGAGATTTCCAAGCTTCTGCAACCATTTGTAATGTCTATTGAGGATGTACCACGTGGTCCTGTCAGATTTCAAAGGCACTTCCTGAAAAGCTGAAAGAAAGAGAAAATGGGTTGAAAACCCCATGGCGCTGATGTGACTGGTGCCTAGGAAACCTCCCCTTCAGATGGTCATTGCCACATGCTATTAGCTACCCAAGAGTCTGGGGGTACAACAACTCAGCTACTCCCAAATAGCCCTGGACAGAGAGGAGACCCCGTTCTTGAGTAACTTCCCCCTCCGCTGGCATACACACAGACAGTTGGGGGCTCTTGTTCTTTGGGTGGAACAGGAAAGTGACAGCAGCAGCGGTGTTAAACTATCAAACATTTAGGCTCCTAACATCTACTGAAATCCTTTGTGGTCATGTGCCTTCATTCCTTAAGAGCTCACAGGGAAAAGTGTTTCCCATGTGCACTTATGGGATTTCCTATGAGCAGATAAACAATTTCTCAGTGAATTTCCTTGGCCTTCAATCACTCCATTACAGGGAGGGCAGGTGATGAATCTTTCCCTACAGAGGGTAATTGTCATCATCATCACCCTTAATAATAACAACAGCCCTTTTCAATTCTGTCAGGCCTTCCTTTGGAGACATTGTGACCTTTATGACAACAGTCTCTCCACACAGCTCTAAGGCTACATCTATTCTAGGAGCTAGGGATGGAATTCCCCTGCTCCCGTACACATATTGTGGCACCTCAATGAAAGCTCGCGTGACCATCCTTCTTCCTTAAACACTGTCCTTAGACAGAGAGGGACACATTCAAACCTGTGTTCAGGCCCTGTGCTGCACCCCTGAACTTCCCACAGAGGTCCTAACATACAGAGGTATTTCCTTACCTTCATACAGGTGGGAGATGCCATCTTCATTCACTGTTTCAGACAACAAGTCGCAGTAATGGTGGATAGTATTTCCTAGACAGACAATTAATCTCATTACTTTTCAAATCCTTTACTGAAAACTGCTAAAGATGCAGCCATTCCCCTAAGACAGCCCTTGGGAAATTAAATACATTCCTTACATCTGTTCACAAAGCACATTAGATAAAGCATCAGAAGCCTAGAAGTCACTGAGAGACTGATTTCCAAAGGAAACTGAATTCACATCATGCTGGTTTCCCCTAGGCGCAGCCAAAGAGTTGTTGTGGGCAGGGGAAGTTGGTGTAGTCGATAAGCTAAGGGCATGGCTACACTTGCAGATGTGCAGCACTGTGAATTAAACCAGCCCTCAAAGACCGCAGCAGGGAAAGCACTGCAGCGTGTTCACATTGTCAGCTGCAAGTGCACTGGTGTGGCCACATTTGTGGCACTTGTAGTGGCATTGGGAGCGGTGCATTATGGGCGGTTGTCCCCCAGAGCACCTCTTCTCATGCTTGTGCTGTGGCTTTGGGGGTGGGGGCAGGGCATTCTGGGTCCTGTTCCAATGCCCCATGATTCATCGGTTCATATCCCAGCAATCCCTGTGCTTCTGTCAACATTTGGTGCCATCTTTCATCGTTTATGGTACTGCGCGCTCTGTCTTCTCTTTCAGTCTGCAGGAATGGAGCCCAAAGTGCTGAGGAATATGCTGATGGGTCTCGCCAGCACGTCATGAATGGCAGTCGAGTTACTCCTTAAGCTACAAACTGACAGTGAGGGGTCCAACGATGATGTCGACTCGCATAATGTTTACGACACGAGATTGCTTGCAGCATTCACGGACATGCTCACCACAGTGGAACGCCGCTTTTGGGCTCGGGAAACAAGCACTGAATGGTGGAATCACATCATCTTGTAAGTCTGGGATGATGAGCAGTGGCTACAGAACGTTCCCATGAGAAAAGCCATTTTCATGGGACTGTGTGCTGAGCTCACCCCCACCCTACAGCACAAGGACATGAGATTGAGAGCTGCCCTGCCGGTGGAGAAGTGGGTGACTATTGGAATCTGGAAGCTGGCAACTCCAGACAGCTACCAATTGGTTACTAACCAGTTTGGAGTGGGAAAGTTGACTGTCGGAATCATGTTGATGCAAGTTTGCAGGGCCATTAATTGCATCCTTCTCAGAAGAACCATGACCCTGGGCAATGTGCGTTAGATTGTGGTGGGCTTTGCACAAATGGGTTTCCCTAACTGCAGAGGGGCAATAGATGGGACGCATATTCCAATTCTGGCACCAGACCACCAACCCTCCGAGTACATTAATCGGAAGGGGTATTTCTCTATGGTTCTCCAGGCGCTTGTGGATCACCATGGGCGTTTCACTGACATTAACAAAGGCTGGCTGGAAAGGTGCATGACGCACGAATCTTTCGGAACACTGGCCTGTTCAGGAAGCTGCAAGCCGAGACTTTCTTCCCAGACCAGAAGATCACCGTAGGAGAAGTCAAAATGTCCACTGTGATCCTTGGAGCCTCGCTTACCCTTTAATGCTGTGGCCTACACAGGGAGCCTTGACAGCAGCAAGTAGCAGTTCAACAACAGACTGAGTCAGTGCAGAATGACTGTGGAGTGTGCTTTTTGGCTGTTTAAAGGGCCGCTGGTGCTGTCTGCATGGGAAGCTGGACCTGGCCGATGACAGCATCTCCATGGCTATAGCCGCGTGCTGTACCCTCCATAACATTTGTGAAGGGAAGGGTGAAAGCTTCACTCAGGCATGGACCTTGGAGGTTCAATACCCGGAGGCTGAATTTGAACAGCCAGAGAGCAGAGATACTGTTGCTGGAGCCCCCAGGGTCTCCAGTGGTGATTTAAAGGGCCCAGGGCTATGGGCACTGCCGAGCTTACTTTCACTTCTGCAGGGAGCGAACTGGAGAAAATACAGGAAGAATTTCTAGCAAGGGCGACGTGTAACTAAACAGAATGAAGAATATTCTCTGCCCACCTCGTCTAACTCTGGCTGACTCTCTCCCATGCTGAGGCCTCTTTCCCTGTCTCTGGCCATGTCTGGGGGCTTTATGCCCTGGTAGAGCCCTGAAGGTAAAGGTGTTATGTAGCCTCAGCCCCGACAAGACTCAGGCCCATGTCACTTTCATCCTGGGTTTCAGATGAGTGACCCCTAGAAGTTGGGGGGCCACTGGTGCCTAGACCATGGCCCTGCCACAGAGGCTCTGCCCCTGCTCATCCTCTTCCCCCAAGGCCCTGCCCACTCACTGTTCACTGCCCTCCACCCCCTCTCTCAGGCTCCCCTACCTGCCCCTCACTCTTCCCCCAAGACTCCACTCACCTGCTGCTTGCTCCTTTCTGCCCCTTTCCCCTAAGAGGGGCTACAGGGGGCCATGGGGCCAGACATCCATCACTTTTTCCTACCTTAGGTGAGAGGGGTGTGGGGAGGGCCTTGGGGAAGGAGGCCAAGCAAGGACAGAGAGGGAGAGAGAGAGAGGGAGGGAGGGGACTCGGGGGAAAAGGCTGAGTGGGGGTGGGGCACAGGCCTTGGGGGAAGAGGCGGAGGGGGGATGGGAAGAGGCAGAGCAAGAACAGGGCATTGGGTTAAGAGGCAGAGCGGAACGTGGTGCAGGCTCTCAAGTGAGCTACAGACCAACAATGGTTCATAGTAATTATTCAGCAAGTCTTTTAGAAGACCTAGAACATTAGAGGAAATCCTGACCTGCCAAGAGACAATTAATGGAGAGAAGCAGCAAGATTAATCCCCTACAGTGGATTGATTGTGATTTATTTGCCTGATCTGAAAAGAGACCAAAAGGATCTGAGTCTCCTCACTGTCAATAGCCCCCTGCTTGGCCAATCAGCACTGAGACTTTGAGGGGAGGGAGGCTGAGGGGTCTCATCAGATGTTCCAAAGGACAGCCCAGGTCACCATCACAGGGGACCACTCTCAGATCCAGCCCCATCTCTTGGTGAGGACCTCCCGCAATGAGAGCAACCCCACTCCCCTGCCCACACTCCACACACCCCTCCTTGGTAGAGGGAGGGAAGCAGGGGAAAGGGGAAAAAGAAGCAAGAGAAGAGCAGAAAGGAGGGAGGAAAGAGGAAAAGGGAAACCAAAAAGGACAAACCCCAATGTCCCCAGGGATTCCAACCATCAAATCCTAGGTAGCAAATCAAATTCTGTCACCTGAAGCCAGTGTTTTCTGGGCCTAGAATGCTGCCTGCGCCAGGTGGATCAGACTGAACAGGTTCCAAACCTCTCTCAGCCTCTTACTTTGTCAAAGGGAAGTTTGTTTTCGGCACAGTCAGTGGTTCCTCCTCATGCTCACATCCATGAATCCTAATGCTCTCTCAGCCCTTGAGGAGAGACCTTGCGAAGGAGACTTGGGGCAGCAAAGCCAGGGCGGGGCGGGTCTCAGAAACTGGCCTGGCCCTGCACCTCTGTCCTGCCCGGCTGATATCGGGGTCTCTCTGTGAGGTCATCCCCTCCCCACCACCTCTGCCCAATAGGCCTAGTTCCTGCAAAAGGCCTTTGTGATGTCACTGCCACACCCACCCCTCCCCTCAAAGCTGATGTCCTGCCCCTGGCCAGCTTCATTGGGTGTTTGAGTTGTTTCCCCTGGATCACTGCACTCAATGACTGTTGAATCTGTGGATGGAGCTGCTACACAATAAAACATCAGTTTTTCATAAATTAGTAGACTTAAGGCCAGAAGGGACCATTAGAGCATCTAATCTGACTCCCTGCATATCCCAGCCCTTCTGTGTAACACAATAGCTTCTTTTTGACTAAAACATCTTCGCAAAAGGCATCTAGTCTTCACTGGAAGACATCAAGAGATGCAGAATCCATCGCTTCCCTTGTCCACTTGTTCCAGTGATGAATCACCCTCTCTCTTATAAATCTCTGCCTTGTTCCAATGATAATTTTTCTGATTTCTGCTTCCAGCCATTGGTTCCTGTTATGCCTTTCTTTGCAAGACTAAAGAGCCCTTTAAATACTTCGTGTTTTCTCTCGCGAAGGCACTTGCACACTGCAATCAGCTCACCTCTAAACAGATTGAGCTTTTCAATGCCTCCTTATAAGACATCTTCTCCATCCCTCAAATATGGCTCTTTTCTGCATCCTCTCCAGTTTTTAAAATGTTATTTTTGAAATGTGGACACCAGAACGGGATGCAGTGTTCCAGTATCAGTCTCACCACTGCTGAATCACCTTCCTTTCCAGCCTCTGTTTATCTATCCATGGATGGTGTCACTGACTCCCAGGACTTGTGCTGTCTCTCTGCCCCGTACAGTCCTTGGGAGGAATCCCCTTCCGTGTGACAGCCCTTCTTGGAGATTCACTCTCTCTCGAGGGTAAAGGCCCCTTTGCCTCTGTGAAAGGCACTTCTCTGAGCCTTTAGCATGCCTGTCTGCCATGGGGCCCCTCAGGGAGTCCCCTCCCTCTGGTTCTTGGGGCCTCTACTCCCAGAGGGAAGAATGCAACCCTGATTTCTAGACTGCAGTGATGCTCAGCCAGTGTAAAAGAGAGGGGTTTATTGAGCATCTGAACACAGCACAGGAAATTCTCAGGGCCTCAGGCCTAACCTCCTTCTGCACAGTCCAGCTAGGTCTCTCCTGCATCCAGATGGGCTCTGGCTGTTTTCTTTCCCTAGTCCAGAAGCCCCCTCTTTCCAGCTAAGCATCCAATAGCACCTTCCCACAAGTCTTTGTCCTTTGTCTTCTATCCCAGAGAAATTGGCTGCCTGGGTCTCCTCTATCTCATTAGCGCGAGGGGAGGGGGAGAGCTGAGATTTCAGGCTGTTGTGTTCTGGAGGGATTGCTGCCATATTTGACAGAACCTGATAATTCTATGGAACAAACAGCAGAACGGGGCAGAGATACAGCATCAGGGAGTGAACTGGAGAAAATACAGGAAGAATTTCTAGCAAGGGCTACGTGTAACTAAACAGAATGAAGAATATTCTCTGCCCACCTCGTCTAACTCTGGCTGACTCTCTCCCATGCTGAGGCCTCTTTCCCTGTCTCTGGCCATGTTTGGGGGCTTTATGGCCCGGTAGAGCCCCGAAGGTAAAGGTGTTATGTAGCCTCAGCCCTGACAAGACTCTGGCCCATGTCACCTTCATCCTGGGTTTCAGATGAGTGACCCCTAGAAGTTGGGGGGCCACCGCTCCCTAGACCATGGCCCTGCCACAGAGGCCCCGCCCCTGCTCATCCTCTTCCCCCAAGGCCCCGCCCACCCACTGTTCACTTGCCTCTGCCCTCTCCACCAGGCCCCCCTACCTGCCCCTCACTCTTCCCCCAAGAGGATAACTCAGTGGTTTGAGCATTGGCCTACTAAACCCACAGTTGTGAGTTCAATCCTTGAGGAGGTCATTTAGGTAAGTGGGGTAAAAATCTGTTTTGGGATTGGTCCTGCTTTGAGCAGGGGATTGGATTAGCTGACCTCCTGAGGTCCCTTCCAATTCTATGATCTAAGACTCCACTCACCTTCTGCTTGCTCCTCTGTGCCCATTTCCCCTAAGGTGGGCTACCATGGGGCCAAGCACCCATCACTTTTTCCTGCCTTTGGTGAGCAGGGAGTGAGGGGAGTCCTAAGGGAAGGAGGCAGAGCAAGGGCAGGAAGAGGCAGAGAGAGGAAAGGGGCTCGTGGGAAAAGGCTGAGCGGGAGTGGTGTGCAGGCCTTGGGGGAAGAGGTGGAGGGGGGATGGGAGGAGGCAGAGCAGGGCATTGGGTTAAGAGGCAGAACAGAAAGGGGTGCAGGTGGGGTCCCCACTTCTCTGGAGCTTCGCTTCCAGCACTCGAAAGATGACAATGGGCCCACAGAGGGGTGACCTGCCCCACATCCTCAGCGTTTCCCCCCTGCATGGATGGCCTTTTGGGGGAGGCTCAGCCATCCCTGGCCTCTTAGATGGGCTGTGGCTAAAACACAGACCTCGCTGTGAGCAGAGTTTGAACCTTCCCAGGGAAACCCTATTGGATTATGAGGCCAATGCCTTAACCACTCAGCCAGCACAGCTGTAAGTAATGCAAGCCCCTAAGGCAAGAGAAACGCCCAGGCCTGACATCATCTGAACTGCAGAATTCAAACAGCAAACCTGGCTCCCAAAGCACCTGGCTCTTTCCTTCGCCGTGTGGTTAAGCACCAAACAAGCACCCTCCTGTGCGGTCTGTCATTGTTCCTCTCCACACTGTAACGATAGAGATAGGGAGAGGTTCCCAGAGATGACCAAGGTCAGACAGTGAGGTAGAATCCAGCTCTGCCCCCCACCAACTCCCGTCTCTAGCCTCCAATGGACTGACTTTCTCCCTGGATTAAACTCTTTGTACTGGACTCTTTTCTCCATTTATAAACAGGACTAAGCCATGACTGGACTTTCTGACAGGAGAATGGGACACGGCTCCCTTCTCCTGGACTTCTCACCACTTCAGAGAAACTTGTTAGTGGAAAAAATCAATCACATTCAAATGACTACAGATTATGAACTATTTGCTGTTGCCTTGGAACTGTTATACCAATTATATTAGACCAGTAAAAACCAGCAGGATCTTATTAAAGGGGACAAGACAAAGATGCCACATTTATTATGATAACAATTTGATTTATGACTAATAACCAATATCTTAATTCTTATACACACACACACACACACACACACCAGGTGTTCTGCAGCTGCTGCATAGTTACCAGTCCTGAAGATAGCTTAAGTTCATGGCTTGATTTTGCAGCTTGGGTTCTTAGCTTGTGGCGGCTAACTGGCCAGGAAAGCCGGGCACAAGGATAAGCTGGATCTCTGTTGGGCAGGCACTGATGTCCTTCCATGTTGGCAGCAGTATGTTACCCAGAGTCTCTCATCTCACCCTTATTTTTTATAGGCTTTTAGTTTGGATTCAAAGTCTATAGGTCTTACTGTGTCACACTGCCTCTGGGTTTAGATTGATCACCCATCAATTGCAGGCGTGACTTTCAGCCTTGAACCTGGCTTTGATCTTCCTTCTGTTGTCCTTTTCTTTTTAGGGTGGATGCTTCTTACTTTGTTTAGGGCTGTTGTCTAGGTCTTCAGCCATTGGTATTTGAACTTTATCTCACCAGGACAGGCTGGGGCTGGAGGTTGATTCCGTCATTCATACATACCTCATTCACACATCTAAACTAAACTAATAAGATTACAGCAAGGTTTGCAAAAATGAAGGTTGGAGGAAGCTTTTACAAAATGGAGTGAGTGTTTTAAAATGGGGTTTGAATTACAATATGGAACAGAAATTACAGTGTAGGCAAGTGTAGTGAATGGTGAACAGAAGTTACATTAATAAAGTGAACAATTAAAAACAATTTCATTTATCAATTCTACAGAACATGGCCCCACCCAGCCTTTTTCCCTGAGTCAAGAATGATAATTTATTGGTTCACTGTGATTTGTTTCAATTTTATGTTAGCATCTATTGCAACTAATTGGTCAGAGACTGTCACTTCCGGAAGTCCCAGACGTGTGTCTCAGTTTCCCCACCTAGCTCCCTTCTCGGTACCTTTGATTTTCCTCAGAGTCTCCTTCAGAGCAATGGTTTTCTTGGCACCAATGACCAAGACTGATTTCTAGGTCAGGAGACGTGTCCTCCAGCTGCTGGAACTTCCCTGTTTCACACCTAGAAAGAAACAGGTTTCCCCCCCCCCAATAATCATTATCATATTTTATTGTCGTATTTTACTCTGAATTTCTTGCCCATGAGAAATGCTGAATTGAGGGATTGGAGAATGAGTCTTTATGTATCCAGCCACAGAACAGCTGCAGCCCCAGCAATGGCTGTGCAAGCTTCCCCGAGGTGTCCTGTCAATGTGCTTCACCTCGATTTACTGAGAGCAGCTCTGGGGACTGGATGAGTTCAGTCCCATGGGCAATTCACTCCTCAGCCTCCAATGTTCCTGCTGGTCTTTGTTCTGTGGCCATCTGCCCACCTGCCACTGGACCAAGATCAGCTCCTCACACCAGCTCATTCCTCACCGGTCTGGGAATGGTCACCACGTCATACAGACGTTTGTTCACTCCTGCCCTGGGCAGAAGAGAACCCAGTGCCCTGGAGGCGACAGACCCATACTCTGTCCCCAGTCATGGGCATCGTCCCTGCCCTGAGGCAGTGGCTGCTCTGGGGAGCTTACACCTGCACCGATGCAGCGGCCTCGCCATTAGTTCCCTTGTGTAGCTGCTAGAAGCCAATGGCAGAGACTCCCCACCCCCAGCAAGAGCTGTAGCCATGTTGGCAGGAGAAGCTCTTCCAGCGACATAGCCCTGTCCACACTGGTGCTTGGGTCAGTGTAACTGTGTCACTTGGGGGGTGGCTCATTCACACCTCTGAGCGACATACATTCTACCAACACAAGGGGGCATAGACGCAGCCTGAGCAGAGAAGCAATTTAGAAAACAGATTTAGTTTTGTAGGAAATGCAGAAACTCGGGTTTGTAATAAACCAAAGGAGATTCCGATCCTACGTGTCACCTTGGCAGTTGTGCCCTGGGATAGTTGTTTTGTCTCAGCCTGTGGCCAGACTAATGGCATGTGCAGGGGAAAGAGCCACGCCGCGTCTATGGGGCTTCTGACATCCTAGAGGGGAGAAAGGAGAAAAGATGCTCAGTCCCCCATGCCACTCACACAGGGGGTGGGAACTTCTGTGGTCATTTAAACAGACTCAAGGGGCCCCAAAAGAGTGAAAGGTGTTAACGTGACCCTGTCACCGTCCAACACTGAATGAGTGAAACAAGGTTCGCGATTTGGTAAAGAGAGACTTCAGCCTGCTTAGTCCCATGGCAAACATACCTCTCGAATCCCTGCTAGTGTGTTACTGAAATAGAGAGAGAAAAAGAGACAGAGTTAAAGCAATGGAAATGTAAAGTAGTTAGTAAGGCTTGCTTTAACAACATCCCCTGTGCTCTCTCCCTTTAACTGGGAGAGTTTTCAGAAGGAAAATTCCTTCTGGTGACATCTCTTGGATGGTTTTGAAGATGGTAACAGCTGTCCTGGGGAAATCAGAGAGATTAGCTGAGATGGGCTAGAGCTGTCATCGTTGTGGTGTCTCTTGTTAAAGTCCAATCCCATTTCCTAGGTGGCAAGATAAGGCAAACGCACACAAAGGGGAAAGAAGAGAACAGCAAAAATAGAAGATGTAGCTTCTGGCTGTGCTGTTGACTTTGTCTTGCAGCTTCACTGTCATTAGTAGTAGGCAGAGGAGCAAAAGCCATCTCTCACTGTGCTTTAGTGGGTCACAACTGAGAGTACCAAATTCAGGACAAAGTGATGAGAAATGGGGCAGACATACCCCATAAATGGTGATTTTCCTCCCATAAGAGCAACAAAAGTAAACTTCTGTTTCACCACGCTGGCTAACGAGAAGTCAGAAAAGCAGCCTCCTTAGTCATGCCAGATTCTACATCGCCACCAAAACCACTGAAATTACTGATGAATGGTTATTGGAACCCAATTTCATCAACCAAAAGGGTTCTTCTGATCTTAAAGGACCAGCCACATACCACGTCAATAATATACAACTCAGATCTTAGCCCAGTAATCATGCTGTTGCCAACCCTTTAGTATCTAAAACATAAAGGTTTATTTCTAGAAAGGAAGGAAGGTGAGAGTTAAAATTTGTTAAAGGAATCAAATACATACAAGAATTGCAAAGTTCTTGGATCAGGCTTGTAGCAGTGATGGAATAAACTGTTGGCTTTTTAAGTCTCCGGTTGCTTCTGAATCATTGGAAGGTCCTCAGTCCTTTGGTTAGAACGCTCCCATTAGTATAAGGTCATCATCAAGAGGTCTAAGCAAGAAAGAGGCCAAATGGAGATGTGTCCAGGGCCTTTTACAGCTTGTGGATGGAAACCCCCATTGTTTCAAAAAAATCCCTCAGTGGAGAGAGTGGAAAATGACAGGTAACAAGATGGTGTTTGGAGTCACATGGGCACGTCCCACGTCCATGCCTGATTTCACTTAGTCACAGCAGAATCCATGACCTAGACTCCAGATGGAACGTTCCCAGGCAAGTCCATTGAGAGCAGATAGGGGTGTGACCTTATCTAATTGAACTATGACCGTACAGACCATTATTGCAACCACTGTCACATACTTGCAACAAATCTTGTACAAAAATGGTGCAGTGAGGTGTCTATGAAAAGGTTGTCATTTGCTGGTTATGCTTGTGCTGTCTGTATGTGTGTATTATTCTTGTATTTGAAGTTATGAATATTGGCTATGTACTTGTATTTCACCGTTTGCTTCTGAGTTGCACCAGTGAAGCATTTGGTCAGCTTATTGAGAAAGGATTAAGCTTTTCACTTCAGAGAAAAAAAATGCATGAAGACAGTTTTATAAACGAGTAGGTAAAGACACAAACCAAACCAGCACAGACTGTGACACCCCCCACCTGCCCAAGAAATAGAAATGCAAACACTAAATGCTAAGGAGAACCTGCACTGATGGGCTCAATGTGCAGCTTCCCCTGGGTTTATATCTGGTGCCTCCCTCCTCTCACTCCCCTCTGCACAATGTCAGGTTCCTCCTCTCTAACCCTTCGAGGAGCAGCCCCAGGAGGGAGATGCTGCACAGAAGGGGGAAGACAGGCAGTTTCTGCAGCTCCCATAGCAGGTCCCAGCAGCTGGGACAGGAGCTGCCAGGGCATCTCTGCTGGGTCCCAGGCACTCAGGGCAGAGAAGCAGCTCCCCAGGCTGACCAGGTGCTCTCATCTCTGTGACCCTTTTCCTCTCCAGACCATAGGAGCCAAATTCCCCCAGTGCCGGTGGGTGCTCACGCCCTCCAGCCCTGCCCGGACTCCATCCTTTCCCCACCCCCGCCCCACCCCCATTCCAACCCCTTCCTCAAAGTCTCAGCCCCCTCCCTGCCCCTATTGGACCCCTTCTCTAAATCCCCAGCCCAGCCCCCCCTCTTCCCCAAGCATGCTGCATTCCCTCTCCTGCCCCCTCCCTCCCAGCCGAGCGAAACAGGGGCAAGCGCTGGGAGCTAGTGTGGGAAGTGGGCACGCGGTGTGCTCAGGGGAGGAGGTGGAGCGGAGGTGGAGGTGAGCTGGGCGGGGAACTGCCCAACTTTTCAGAGCACCCACGGAGTGGGCACCTATGCTCCAGACTCTCTGCCATCTGAGCTACAGCCCGCTGTGAACAGGGAGCTGCAGCCTCTGTAACTAAATGTGAACGTACAAAAGTGGGTCCCATTGCCCAGGCTGAGAACTGCAGCGACGTCTCTGCTGGGGAGTGAGAGAAATGGTCCCAGCCTCCCCCACGGCTGAGCTCTGCCCCTAACTCTCTGATTCTCTCTGTCCCCAGTGACTGTGACCCAGGATCCAGACACGGCTCATCCTCAGCTCACCCTGTCTGAGGATTGGAAACATGTGAGATGGGGACACACTCAGCGGGATCTGCCCGACAATCCTGAGCGATTTGACACTGAGCTCTGTGTGCTGGGCTGTGAGGGATTCACCCTGGGGAGACATTCCTGGGAGATGGAGCTGGGGATTGGGAAACACTGGGCTGTGGGGGGTGGCCAGAGAGTCTGTGAGGAGGAAAGGCTGGATCAGTCATAAACTTGACGGGGGGATCTGGGCTGTGCAGTGGTGGAGGCATCAGTTCCAGGCTCTCACCTTCCCTGAGATCCCCCTGCCCCTGAGCCGGGTCCCCAGAAGAATCCAGCTTTCTCTGGACTGTGAATGGGGTCAGGTGGCATTTTTTGATGCTGATAACGAGGCCCCGATCTTCACTTTCCCACCAGACTCTTTCACCGGGCAGCGAATCCGTCCCTGGTTCTGGGTCTGGACAGGATCCCAGCTCAGACAGTGTTGCTGAGACATGGGGGGGGGGATATGGGCCTGGAAACCCTGAAATCAACCTCTCTAGTCTCACACACCCTTGTCTTTGTAACATTGGAAGTTTCTTGTCTTCCTTCAGGCTTTCTGCCATGCAATCCCCATGACCCTGGAGGCCCTGCTAGGTGTCTGCCCTGCCAAAGTATGGAAAACGGGGTGGCTTCTCTACCTCCTCCAATCTCATCCACCCAAGGCTTTTGCCGCTGTATGTCACTGTCCTCTGGCACAGGAGGACTCTGGAAATTCTGGCTCAGACAGAGCTACTGAGACATGGTGGGAATAGTTCAATGGGCATGAAAAAAATGGGTGTCTTTAATCACAGTCATCCTAGTCTGTGATACTGGAGGACTCATCTACTTAGGCCCTGGCTCATCTTTATGACCTTGGAGGACACCTGTCTACCCAATCTCAATATCTAATCTCTATGACACTCCCCCTCCCTTCCTGCAGCCCCAGGGATGGGAAGGGGTGGGGGTGTGAATAACTCCTGGAGATGCAGCAGGTGCATAGGGGCCCTGAGGGGCACGTGTGGGGGCTGCAGGATGAGAACTGATGGAGGGTCAGGGATGGAGGTGATGTGGGGGTTGGGGCTGTAACTGTGAGGTGGGCTGGGGGACAGGCAGCTGTGGGGGTGGCAAGGACACATTAATTGAGATTTGGGAGGTGTGGGGAGAATGGAGATACTCTGCACCAGCAGGGAGCCTGGGAAATAGAGACCCAGTCCCAGGGAGTGCCAGGTGTGACCTCCAGGCCCCTGGGGAAGGGATGCTGGGGGGGGGCAGGCGGGGGAGGAGATATCATTTGGATGAAGGTGAACTGGCTGTGGGGAGGGGAGAGGCAGGTACAGAGCAGGTTTCATCAGAAGAGAAAGAAGAAATTAAGGGGGGGCAGGGAAAAAAAGTAAAACAAGAGTAAATCAAGCAACCTGGGGAAAGGTGAGGGGGGTAGCAAACTAATGTGAAAAAAAAAAAGAGTGAAAGCAAAACAATCCTGAAAATGGAGACACTCGGGGCAGAGGGAGAGGAAGGGGAGAGATCTGGGAACCTGAGCTGGAATGATCTGTGATAGGGAATAAAAGAGATTTGGGGCAGACAGAGAAATAAATGGATGGAAAACAAGCTCTAGCTAAAATGATGTGCAGAACTGGATGAAATAAAAGAAAAGAAAACATGAGAGGGAGAGCGATTAAATCTTTGATGTGTGACTAACTCAGTAACGGGTGAAAGCAAGCAGAGGGACTTACTGGTACCCCAGGTCCCTCCTGGGCAAGGTGCAGGGTGGCTCTGGCCATTGGAAGGGGCGGGGCCTCGGGTGAAAGGGGCAGGACTGGGGACCAGGAACCCTGGTGCTGCAGCAGCAGTAGCCAGGAGTCCCAGGACGGTGGCAGTGATTTGAAGGGTCCCCCCAGAGCTGCTGCCCCTTTTGCTACCCACATCAGGGGCCCTGCCAGGAGAAAAAGGGGGCAGCGACGTTACAGCAACTCAGCAGCACTTTAACATCGGCTGTGTGCGGGCCGGTAGCGGTGGCCAGTTTTCATCGGTACCCTGTACCAGCCTGCACCAGCCCATTTTCACCTCTACTCATTAATTCCACCCTAGAGTGCATTTGCAATATTTCCACTTTAATGCCTTTCAGAACAGTACTTCAGGTTTTTTGGATGTTTTCACTACATGGTCTGGTTATGAAAGTTCCCTCCCAGTTCCCTTTAAGCCTGTCTTTTACTTTATGTAAATAAAGCATATAAAAGTGTTTCCTTGTTTATTTCCCTTTCACTTTCCAGCTGAGGTTTTTTAAGATAGTCATGGAATTTTTTTTTCTCCTGAACTGGTTGTGTCACCAAACTCTAATGAGGATATGCATGTATGTCACTCTGGGTTTGTCTGCACTGCAATGTAAGCCCAAGGTTTTTCAGTCTGGAGTCAGCTGGCCTATGTTGCAGAACCCTGGGCTTAGGTATCTACACTGTTTCTTAATCCTACATTAAGACATTTCTAACCTAGGCTCAAATCTGGGGTCCACACTGCAGCATGTAGAACTGAGTCCAACCAACCTTATCCCAGATTCCCCAACACCAACCTGAAATGTGGCCACTGTGGCCCTTTGACCATGTTACAGTGTAGCAAAACTTTTCTGTCCACTCTTCTTGTTACAGGAAGTTTGAACAGCCCGCTAACACAGACTGCCGAGGAGTGATTTTGGTCTGAGTGCGCCAAGCTACCAGAGGCAGCAACATGGAGAAGGCACCTTTTGAAAAAATCCTCTTGCTTGCACTTTCACTCCTGCATCAGAAAAAGGACAGAGCTTCCTTGAAGTGCTGGTGGACATCTGAGAGGAATTTTCTGCCCCACCAAAGGTACCTGATGGACTGTATGATGGAGCAGGAGGAGGAGTACCCTGGCATGGCAGACTCACACTGGCATATGCTGCTCAGTATAACTGGCATAGCTGCTGGTATTCCCTACGTAGACTGGCACAGGGTCACAAGCACAGACTGGTGAGATCACATCATCCTGCAGACCTGGGATGCCCAGCACACAGTCCAGAGCTTATGCAGGAAAAAAAGGTACTGCTCTTTTAAAAAAAAGAACACAGTTTGAAAGAAAAAAGAGAAAAGAAAATACCAAGCAGAAACAGCATTTAAAATACATGCTATATTTACAGTCAGGAAATGTGAGAATTACAAACAATTCAATGATAGTGTAATAATCAGAACACAGAGAAGAGTGTGTCCAAAATCTGCAAGAATAATTTAAGGCCTCAAAATAGTTTTTTTCATGAACAAAAGGGATTGATTTAAGAAAACACAGTCACTTTCCATAATACTGAACAGTTTTATTCCCTCTCTCTCGACTTTCCTTACCCCCTTTGCCTTTCTTTCACCCTTCATTTCCTTCCAGCATCTCCTACCCCAGAAAAGCCTGACGTTCCCTTTCCAGTCTTCAGCTTCTCCTCCCCTTACCATAGGCACCGCCTTCTACTGGTGCCAGTGGGTGCTCAACCCCCTCGGTCCCTGCCCCTAGTCCAACTCCTTCCCCAAATCTCCACCCCAGCCCCGCCGCTGCCTCTTCCCCCCTCCCTGCTGGAGCTTGCTACAGCTGTTTGGCAGCAGCAAGCACTGGGAGGTAGGCAGAGAAGTGAGAACACGGCGTGCTCAGGGCAGGAGGAGAAGGTGAGTTGAGTGGGGGGTGAAGGGAGCTTGGCTTCCAGTGGGTGCAGAGCACCCACTAATTTTTCCCTGTTGGTGCTCAAGCCCTGCAGCACCCACAGAGTCGGTGCCTATGCTCCCTACAACCCCTCATCTTCTCTGTCTCCCCAGTACCCCTCTCTAGAACCACAGCAGTGCGTTTTAAACCATCTGAGCTGTCCCCAGGACAACTAGTTCAGTCTATTTCTGGTCCACAACCAGAGTGAACCCCAATGGGATATTGCTACCTCCCCATCTCCAAGCCTCAGGGGCAGACTCTGAGCAGGACTCCAATCCCCACCCAGAAGAAGGGAAGGATTGTCTCCCCAGTGAAAGACGCTGACATGAAAGTAAAGATCAGGGTCTCATTACCAGTATCATAAAATGCCACCCACTCCGCTTCATAGTCCAGATAAACCCCAATCTTCTTAGGTCTCTCACTCAGGGGCATGGGAGTTTCCGGGGAGGTGAGAGCCCGGTACTGATCCCCACACCGCTCTACAGCCCAGATCCCCTGCTCAGGGTTAAATCTGATCCCTCCCTTCCTCCTCATAGACTCTCTGGCAACACCCACAGCCCAAAATCCTCCATCTCCCACCTCCACCTCCCAGTAATGTCTCCCTGAGGTGAATCTTTCACAGCCCAGCAAACAGAAAGAATGGAATCGCTCTGGATTGTCCGGCACCTCCTGCCGTGCAATTCCACGCCTCACGCTTTTCCGATCCTCAGACACGATGAGCTGGGCATTTGCTGTGTTTGGATCCAAGGTCACATTCGCTGCAGTGGAAAGAGAGAATCATGATGCTAAAGACAGAGCCAGAGGTGCAGGAATGAGGAAATGGCCCTCCCACTCCCCATGGGCCTTGCCCCCTGCCCCTTCTCCTCCCCCAAAGGCCTGCCTCCTGGCCAGGCCAGAAGCTGGAGCCTGACCGGGGAACCTGTGCAGCTGTAGGGAGCTGCGGACCCTCCACCTCCTGGGGTGGGGTGGGGGGCGAGAGCAGCCTCGGCCCATGTCCCTGCCCCCTAGATGACCCCCCATCCAGGGCTGATGGAAGGTCTGTGGCTCTCCACAGCAGCTGCCCGGCTGTCTCTTACCATGGCCTGGTTGCAGCTCTTTGGCCCCCGAGGCCCTGTCCCCAGGCCAGGCTGGAAGTTGTATCTGGGTCAGGGTAAGAGCCATAAGGGCAGCTGTGGGGAGCTGCAGACCCTCCCCCTGCCTTGGTGGGGACCCAGGGGATGAGGACATGGGCCAGGGGTAGGGTGACCAGTTGTCCTGATTTTATAGGAACAGTCAGGATTTTTGGGTCTCTCTCTCTTATACAGGCTCCTATTACCCCCACCCCGATTTTTCACATTTGCTGTCTGGTCACCCTAGCCAGGGGCTGCGCTCAACCCTCCCCCATCCCAGGCAGAATGGGCTCCAGCTTCTGGCTTGGCCAAGGGAGCAGGACTTCTGGAGGAAGAGAAGAGGCAGGGGCAGGGCCATGGAGCGGGATGGGGCCTCGTGCCCCCCTTCCCCCAGTTTTAAGAGGAGGAATCCATCACCCCTGGGCAGAGCTCATCTCTGGGGGAAGGTCCGATCTGCTCCGATTTACCCAGCTCTGAATGGGGAGGAGCTCCAAGATTCATAGACTTAAGGTCAGAAGGAACCATTAGGGTCATCTAGTCTGACCTCCTGCACAATGCAGGCCATAGAATCTCACCCACTCAGTCCTGTAATAAACCCCTAACCTATGTCTGAGTTACTGAATTCCTCAAATTGTGGCTTGAAGACCTCAAGCTGCAGAGAATCCTCCAGCAAGTGACCCCTGCCCCATGCTGCAGAGGAAGGCGAAAAACCTCCAGGGCTTCTGTTAACCTTCCCTGGAGGAAAATTCCTTCCTGACCCCAATTATGGCAATCAGTTAAACTGTGAGCATGTGGGCAAGACTCACCAGCCAGCACCCAAGTAAGAATTCTCTGTAGTAACTCAGATCTCATCCATCTAACATCCCATCACAGACCATTGGGCATATTTACCTGCTAATAATCCCAAAGATCAATTAATTGCCAAAATTAGGCTATCCCATCATACCATCCCCTCCATAAACTTATCAAGCTTAGTCTTAAAGCCAGATATGTCTTTTGCCCCCACTACTCCCCTTGGAAGGCTGTTCCAGAACTTCACTCCTCTAATGGTTAGAGACCTTCATCTAATTTCAAGTCTAAACTTCCTAGTGTCTAGTTTATATCCATTTGTTCTTGTGTCCACATTGGTACTAAGCTTAAATAATTCCATCTCCCTCCTTGATATTTATCCCTCTGATATATTTATAAAGAGCAATCATATCTCCCCTCAGCAGAGTGGAGGACAGAGTCACAAACCCAAGCAGGAACAGGTCAGTAACATGAGCGAAAGTTCATCTGAGCCAGGTCTGAGATGCAGAATCTTTCTTCTCCTGCAGATGCCTCTCCCCAGAGAGGGGATCAGAGACCCAGGAATGCTGGGGAGCCCCAGCAGATTTTATTCCCATTTCTTTTTCATGAACAGAACCCCTGCTGTGCTCCTCCTTCCTAATATTTAAAGTCAGATCACACCATAGCATGATTTAAGTTCCATGGGGAATAATGAAGGCCAGGTAGAAAGGGCTTTCAGCTAAGAGGCCATCTCTCTAGAGTGAGGCGAGCCACCAGGAAAGGGCATTAGGACAGTCTGAAGAAGCAGAGAGAGATTTTAGCACAAACAGTGGCTAAAGTGGAACACCACACAATGGGTCGCTCCCACAACTAGAGTTGGTGACGTTGTTAGGCCAAAACTTTTGTTGGTGAAAAATACAGATTCAACACCACAAACATTTTCCAAATCCATGTCAATTTTGCCAAATTATTTGTTTAAGACAAATAAAAATATTCAAAAAAATCAGAATATTTGTTTTGACATTTTAAAAATGAAATATTTTGATTTTTTTGGTTGGGAACAATTTTTCATTTCAAAATTTCCCTTAATTTTAATTTTTAAAAAAGCAAAAAAAAAAGTTTAATGCTCAAAATAAAACATTTTGTTTAAATCATTTTTTTAACTTTCTAAAAATTTTCATTTCTAGTCTGACCCAAAACAAATTTGTCTTCATTTTTTTGAAATTGCCAATGAACTGAAATATCCATTTTTCACCCAGGTCTCCTCATGACATTGTCTAAGGAGGAAGGAGAAGATCATCTTCTGTTTTCAGCAGAGGAGAGGAAACTGCTATAGAATCAAACTTTAACAAAAACTGACAAAGTAGTCTTTTCCCCTGAAGACAAAGCTCCCAGTATAGCCTGATCACTAGGATAGCAGACAATAAAAATTCCTATCAAATCGTACATCAGGAATAAGGAGGTCTGTGTGGGGAAGGGGATGTGTTCAGTGCTTAAATTT
The DNA here is from genome assembly GCF_025201925.1 of Gopherus flavomarginatus. Taxonomy (NCBI): domain Eukaryota; kingdom Metazoa; phylum Chordata; order Testudines; family Testudinidae; genus Gopherus; species Gopherus flavomarginatus. The sequence continues at coordinate 11,550,813 of NC_066626.1, read as the reverse complement.
GTGCCAGGGCATGCCAGCATTGAGCCCCGGCATCTCTAGGCTTGGCAGGTTGTAGCCCTGGTACCTCTGGGCTTGCTTCATCAATTATGAATGTAGAAAGAACTGCTGGAGCCCCGGATCCTCTTTCATTACACATTAAGCACTGGACGTATATATGAGCAGACCCATTGAGCATCAGGTGAAACCAGTGTGGGAAGTTTTATGCATCTTTGTCTTCTTCTCCCAGAACTGTGCAAATAACCGATTTTTAGGTTTACACCAAAATAAAATAATTTTGGGTCAACCAAAAATCTTAAAATGTGTTTGTTATGGGTTGAATGGCATATATTGTTTGACCCAGTATCCTGTTTTCTGACAATGCCAGGTGCTCCAGAGGGAATGAACAGAACGGGCAATCATCAAGTGACCCATCCTCTGTCACCCATTCCCAGCTTCTGGCAAAAAAGAAACTAAGTGAGTTGCCCAATGTCACACAGGAGAAGGGATCTGAACTGAGGCCTTCAGAATTCTAGGCTAACACACTAGCCACTGGGCTGTCCTTCCCCTGTGAATGTGCACAGAACAACACCAGGACAGCATCCCATTCAAGTACTACCTAAGCATGTATTATCCAGAAAATTATTAATTCACTCCTCTCCGTGTTCCCAAAGGAAGATTCCCCAGCAATACAGCTCACTTAGGGAACCACCTTCACCATTCAAATTTCAACCAGAGAAACTATTGCATTATTTCCTGTTTGTGTTTTGTGTTGTTTTAAACTATTTCTACAAAGAAAGGGAGCAAGGATCTCTCCAGAAAGCGAAATTTGGACATTAACTAAATACAAATTTTACTTACTTGGACAAACTAGGGCTTTTCTCCATTCTGAAACCAAGCAAATCAAACAAAGGTGAGCACTCGTGAATAAGTTCATTGTTAAGCTGAATCGGATTAATAAAAAAAGGATGCATTACAGAAAAAGGGAGGGGGAGGGAAACGCTTACCAAGTTCTCTTTGAAGTCGACCTAAGTAAAAATAGTAATAATAATTAAAAAGTCAGAAATAAAGATGTTATGGAAGAGCTTTTCTCCCAAGATTAAATTAAGCCCAACCCCTTCATCAAAACCATCTCATGCCAAGAGACTTTTTAATCAGTCTTTGGGGAACAGTTCACTTCCAAACCATGGATAAGGCACCTCTGAAATCTTCCAGTATCAATTATTCTAACCCTACGTGGGGTTAAAGGCCACATCCTATACACAACCACTACACAGGGTGGGACGGGGTTATAAGCAGTGAATTTACATAATGTGATGATCACTGTAGACGAACTCCTTACCAACAGATAGTGTTGTATCTTTATCTTACTGTTAAATTGTTGTCCTGTATGTTACTATATTGTTGTATCTGATCTGGGACCCTAGTACAAAGTCAAGGCCTGCGTGTGTGTGTTGGAGTTGTTACTTGCAGTGTTCCAATACATTTCTGTGATTCCATAGGAAGTACTACAATACTCCAGACTAGAGCTTGTCAAAACTCAGAACATCTGTCACACTGTTTCATTAGGTGGCTGAGAATGTGAACCAGCCTATCTCACAATCTTTCTTGGTGACAAATCATTTGTTGTGTGTTTGAATTCAGCCTGCAGTTCCTGTCTGGGGAGAAAAGTAGATGGACAATGTCATGAGAAGATGCAATCCACACAGAAATGAGAAAATATAACTTACTAATTTTTTCATTCAGTTCACCTTAAATAAAAAGAAAAGGAAAAGGCAGTTAATAATTCTCTTAGCATATATGGAAATGTATAGATCACTTTTCATTATAGTCATTCAGCTCACGTACATAGGCCTTGATTTATTTCAGTGGAAGTAATCACATACTTAAAGTTAACCATATGCAAGTGTGATGGCCACCATCTTGGCTGATGCACCTGGGATTTAAGTGGGACTTCCAGAGCTAAAAAAAAAAAAGACCATATTGCTGTAGATTTAGCAAGGGTCTGTAGCAGACTCATACTGTATGTAGAGCAGTATGCAGGCAGGCCAGTAACACATTCACCAGTGGGTTGTATAATGCAGAAGGATCATGGCTATTCATTACTATTAACGTGTACCTTCCTGGTGGTATTCTAAAGGTCTGAAATCTACACTGAAATCAGTGGGGCTGAATTCAACAGTTCATTCGCATGGCTCCAAACGCAGGATCAGGAGCTAAGATTACAGGTCAAAAATGCATTATAAACACCCAATCTGATCAACACTCAGGCACGTGAATAAAGTTACTCATGCATGTAAACACTTGCAGGCTTGGACTCAAAGCCACTGGTGATACAAAGAGTGATGCTTTTACGCAATGTTAAGCATGTGAGTACTCCCATTGACTTCAACAAGACCATCTGTGTGCTGAAAATGAAGCATAAGTTTAAGAATGTGTCGGCTCAGGGCTCCGATATAATTTTTTTAAGATTTACAGTTTTGCAGAGCCAGGTGTCTTTAGGTCTGATTATTAATTGTTAGAGCAAGTGAGAAAATAGTTTGTGTTTGGTAGGGGAGGGCATGCGACAATTTGGTTGACATTTTCCCTGCCCATTTTTGGTCATTGGAAATAAAAATGAAGAAAAACCAAAATTCAGAATACTTTGATTACTATTCCTCCCGGCCCATCACCCTTTGATTGCACTGAGAGTGGCATGTGTGCAAGAAATGATAATGTTATGGTCTGTCCTTTCAAAGTCTGTTTTTATTCTGACATACCATTTTATAGACAATGATTTATTACAAAGACCCCAATCGTGCAAATGACTGAGCTGCTGTGCCTTCTGAATAGTGGCCAAAGTTTGTGCATTTGATTTTCAAATTGACATTATTCCTTTAATTAAAAAACAACAATTTAACTGTGTACAACTTCAACTGAGAGGTTAGATGGGGAAAAAAATTGAACTTACTAATATTTTCAAGATGTGCCCCTAAAATAAAGCAAACAGAAATAAATACAAACTATTTAAGAGTTTTTTCAATGAACAAAGATTTATATTCTCCATTTTATATTGTCTAGATAATCGTTAATTACATTTCTGTCCATATTGTGGATTTTCTGGTTACAAATGAAAATACAAATTCAAAGGTTTACAGGTTTGAACTGTTTCTAGAAGTGGGGCCCCGCTCTGCTTCTGGGAGTCTGAGGTGTGCAGAGATGGCAAGAGTAGGTCCTAGAATGGTAACCACTAACACCACTTGAACAGTTAATATTCATTCGGTTCTATAGCTCAGTCTTTAGTCTTTCTACTTTCCTTATCCTTAATATGGATTGGTTTAACTTTCTTCTAAACTGGGACATCTCTCCATTTTACCCTTTCCCCTCCTTCTGTCTCTAGTGTTGCCTCTCTCTCTTCCAAGTTGTAGCCACTTCTGCTATCACTGAGAACAGCCGAACTCCATCCTCTTTGGAACCCCCTTTCAGGTAGTTGAAAGCTGCCATCAAATCCCCCCTCACTTTTCTCTTCTGCAGACTAAATAAGCCCAGTTCCCTCAGTCTCTCCTCATAAGTCATGCGTCTCCAGCCGCCTGATCATTTTCATTGCCCTCCGCTGGACTCTTTCTAATTTGTCCACATCCTTTCTATAGTGGGTCAGGGCAAAACTGGACACAGTACTCCAAATAACAATATCATAGCATCTGGAGGCTAATGCTGATATGGTTGAGGTAGGGGAGACATTTGTCATGCAGTCTAAAGCCTTCATGTCATGTGAGTTGTTCAAAAGAGCCGGGAAGCAGCTGATGTCTTCCCCAGCACAGGCAAGTCCCTAGCAGGATTTGAACTAGCATGGCCAGCTTCTGCACAACCACTCTGCAGCCCATCGCAATGGGACCATGCAACAAATAAGGAGTGGGTGTGGCTAGAAAGCACCGCCTGCTGGTAACCTCTGGCTGGTGGACAAGATTTATAGTAGCTGCAGCCAGGTGGTATGGATTAGAATAGCCCATAGGCTGCTGTAATCTGAAGCTGGGTGAATAATAGGTTTTTCAATTATCAGCAATTCCAAATAATTGGCGGGGAGTGGTGCATTTCAGGTTGAACCACAAAGATTTTTTATTTCGTTACTCTCAGTGAATAAAAAGGTCAGTAAAAAAATTAGTTCCAGGTTGATCAAAATATTTTGTTTGACCTGAAATGAAATATTTTGTTCTGATTTCAAGCATCTTCTTAAAAAAATAAGGAATTTTCAAAACAAAGAGTCACTTTGAATCAAAAACTCAATGTTCCATTTTGAAAATGTGAAAACAAAACGTTTCAATTTCTTCAGATTTTACACACCCAAACAATTTGGCAAATTCAACATGAATTCTCAAAACATTTTAATGTCACTGAATTTCCTTTTTTCTCCCCTAAAAATAAAATTGGTTGGAAAATTCCACCCCTCTACTCTACTCTACTGAGAAACTGGGGTCTGTAGAACTGGCCAGGGAGCAATTACTGATTCCTCTCCAACTTCTCTGCCCAGGCGCTGCTGCAACTCTCAGTCAGCATTCTGAGTCAGTCCCCCTGACTTCTAGTCACTGAAACATTCTCACATTGCCTCTTTACATCAAATCATTCACTGTATGTCTAATCTAAAGCTGCAGGAGTTTGAGGGTAGAAAAATAAAATTATGTTATAATGGAAAGTAACACCCTCCAAAAAAAAAAAAAAGTGTAGACTGGGGGAAATATAAACTTACTAATTTCTTCATGGAGTTCACCTAAAAAGAGAGAGAAAGAAATCCACATAAATAATTAGACGCTTGTAATATTTTATCCGAGTGCATCCAGATTTAGGCCTGATCCTGCAAACACTTATTCATGTGCAGTAGTCTCACTGAATTGCGTAAAGTTACATATTGGCTTAAGTCTTTGCAATATCTGGGTTCAATTGTTATTACATGGGATTTTTCTTTACTGCCTAAAACTTCACGTAAGATGTTTCATTAGAAGAAAAATAGAACTTACTGATATTGTCAAGGTGTTTCCCTAAAATAAAACAAACATACAAATCATATCATTAATTTATATTTTCATTTAAATTATTTAAGAACTTTAAGTGAATAACAATGAAAAAAAATCCTTGAAATTTTTAAATTAATTCCCAGTATCAAGATCAGTACTAACATTTTCTTTCATGTTGCATTACCCTTAAGGATTCACTACCCATACAGATCAATCCTTTCAAAGGTTTACAGCTCTGAATTATTTGTAGGATTCAGGCCAATCCTGCTTCACAGACCTTAATCTCCTGTTGGTTTCACTGGTAATCGAGAGTGCAAAGACTGCAGGATCAAATCCTAAAATGCGAATAGTTTGTTGATAAGACTTGAGCCTTCAATATTTATTTGCTTCTCTAGCCAGGGAGGTTGTGAAATCTCCCTCACTGGAGGTTTTTAAGAACAGGTCAGACAAACGCTGTCCGGGACGGTCTAGGTATGCTTCACCCACATGTACCAAGGCAGGATTGGGGGGGAAGTGGCAGGACTAGAAGACCTCTTGAGGTCCCTTCCAGTTCTGCATTTCTACAATTCTCTGGGTCTTTATTAGTGCTGTTGCTTTTACTATAAAGATTGCTAGCAGTATTTTCCTAGCTCTGTTCCCACTGAAGTTAGTGGGAGTTTCACCACTGACTTCAGTAAGAGCAAATTTAGGCCAGTCCTGGGTGCTTTTGATAATGCCACTCTAATAGGTTTAGACTGTCCCTTGTATGCCACAACTCGATTACGTTATGGCCCCAATTCAGGCAAGCACTTACATAAGAACAGCCGTACTGGGTCAGACCAAAGGTCCATCTAGCCCAGTATCTGTCTACTGACAGAGGCCAATGCCAGGTGCCCTAGAGGGAGTGAACCTAACAGGCAATGATCAAGTGATCTCTCTCCTGCCATCCATCTCCATCCTCTGACAAACAGAGGCTAGGGACACCATTCCTTACCCATCCTGGCTAATAGCCATTAATGGACTTAACCTCCATGAATTTATCCAGTTCTCTTTTAAACGCTGTTATAGTCCCAGCCTTTACAACCTCCTCAGGTAAGGAGTCCCACAGGTTGACTGTGCACTGCGTGAAGAAGAACTTCCTTTTATTTGTTTTAAACTTGCTGCCTATTAATGTCATTTGGTGACCCCCTAGTTCTTATATTATAGGAATAAGTAAATAACTTTTCCTTATCCACTTTCTCCACATCACTCATGATTTTATATACCTCTATCATATCCCCCCTTAGTCTCCTCTTTTCCAAGATGAAGAGGCCTAGCCTCTTCAATCTTTCCTCATATGGGACCCTCTCCAAACCCCTAATCATTTTAGTTGCCCTTTTCTGAACCTTTTCTAATGCCAGTATATCCTTTTTGAGATGAGGCGACCACATCTGTACACAGTATTCGAGATGTGGGCGTACCATGGATTTATATGAGGGCAATAATATATTCTCAGTCTTATTCTCTATCCCCTTTTTAATGATTCCTAACATCCTGTTTGCTTTTTTGATTGCCTCTGCGCACTGCGTGGACATCTTCAGAGAACTATCCACGATGACTCCAAGATCTTTTTCCTGACTCGTTGTAGCTAAATTAGCCCCCATCATATTGTATGTATAGTTGGGGTTATTTTCTCCAATGTGCATTACTTTACATTTATGCACATTAAATTTCATTTGCCATTTTGTTGCCCAATCATTTAGTTTTGTGAGATCTTTTTGAAGTTCTTCACAATCTGCTTTGGTCTTAACTATCTTGAGCAGTTTAAGAAGCTTAAACACACTTAAGCAAGTTTGTAACTCTAGTCTTGAAACACATGCTTAGGTGCTATGCTGAATTGGGGCCTCGGCCTATAATCACTTGGATGCTATAGCAAACAATAAAACAGCATCAGAGTTTCTATTGGAAGCTTTATTTCTGTTCCCTTTCATGTTTCTTCCATTGCCTTTTGGTGACCTTAGTGCATACTGAGCCTTGGGGAGGGAAGGGGACTGCGCTGGAGAACAGAGTTAAAATTCTTAATATGAGATGACTATTTACAAAAGGGAAAATGAGGAAAAAGCTAACTTACCAATTTCTGCCTGCAATCTCCCTAAGGAAAGAAGAAAAAGCAAAACAGATACAAATAAATATAATGTCCTGCTCCTTTCCAGGTGCCTACAGATATAGTTTTCATTGTAAGCACAAATTTATTCACTCGTATTATTGTATATGTTTCCCAGTATTGTATATGTTTCCCCTAAGGTTACATGTCAGAAATGTGTTAGATATGCCCAATTTTGCAAATCTTTACGCACAGGAAGAGCATTATTCATGTGTAATCCTGTGTAGGGTTGGGCTCTTAAAATTATTTTAAAAGCATTACTATTTTGATGGGTGGAATATGTTTGTCTACTCACTTGTTACTGAATTATTTTCCATTTTTATGTGCATTCCAAACTCCTATTAAGTAATCTGGGAGTTATACACGTGGAAGGAACGAAAAACTAGACCTTAAAATCACTAATACTTTACTAACAATTTGAGGATATGGCTTGTTTTTCTATTTTTCCTTGTTAACAGAATAAGAGCTGGTTGCAGCTGTGTAACTCAGTGAACTGTTGATTTTTCTGTTCAGTGGCCAGACCGACCATTGCCCCCTCCCCCCCTCAAGGTTTGTTGTTTCAGTTTTTTTTCCTTCACAAAATGAGGAATGAAAAAAAACAACACAGTTTGGTTGAACAAAATGGTTTGAATATCAATTTGAATTGCTATTTTGAAACAAAATATCAATTCAGATTGACACTTTTGAAATGAAACATTGATTTGAATTCACAAATCACACCGGACCTGGTGTACTCAACTTCTCAACATTGTGCTAGGTGCTCTGATCTAAGCTTAGATTTTCCAGGTTTTAAGGGACCCAAGTTTCATTGGCATTCAGGGGCAAGTGAGTGCCTAACTGCCTTAGGTGCTTTTGAAAATCCTAGACTTTAAATTTATTCACAAATCCTGGGGTGTCCTGTTATATCCCCACAGGTGAATTAAGCCTACAGTACTCACTAGGGCTTTGTCTACACTACGCAGCTTTTAGCGACGTGATTGTCAGCAAAGCCCTGTCGCTAAAAGTTGGGCAGTGTAGCTGCTGTTTGGTAGCTCTTTGGCTGACAAAATATTTCCACTCCCAATGAGCAGCGTTCGCTCTCTCCTGCCAACAACGTGCTGTTCGCAGTGGCACTTGTTGTGGCAAAACTTGTGTCTTTTGGAGGGAAAGAGGGTTAACACCTCTGAATGACAAGAGTTTTGTTGTTCAATCACCAGAGTAGACACAGCCTAGCATGCAACTCCACACAAACCATTGCATTCGAGGAGGTCATAACTTACTAATTTCTTCCTGGAGTTCACCTTGAAAACAAAGGGAAAGAACTAGATAAGTAAATGAAAGCCTATCAAGAGCTTTGCTTCATTGCATACGGCTCTCAAGGTCAGTGTTCATTATAAGCCTTCTAATTAATTACTTTGATACCAATCCCTAATGGGCAGTTTACTGTAACCCTGCTGAGCGCCACTGACTTCAACGGGACAACACCTTGAGAAAAAAGGTCAGTATGTGCCCAAGTCTCTGTACCCTGGGCACCGGAATTACTGTTGATTTCCAGGGGACAACGCACAGCAGTGCAGATAGGTGTCTGCAGGGTCAGGGCCTCTGGTCATATTTTCTTTGTAGAACAGTAAGAGCAGATCTACGCCACGGACACCTGTTGGCATAGCTATGTCAGCCAGGAGCGTGGGGAGACAGGCGCCGACTTCCCAAATTCCCTGGGTTGCTCGACCCCTGCTTTGTCCCAGGCTCCCCCTCTGCCCCAAATCCCCACTCCTGCTCTGCCTTGTCCCACCCCCACTCCACCCCACCCCATTCCGCCCCCTCCCCCTGCCTCTTCCTGTCCCTGCTCCACCCCCCTGCCCCAGCACCTCCTGCATGCCCCTGAACAGCTGATTGCAGCAAGGGGAGGAGGTGATTGGTAGAGCTGCCGGTGGGTGCTGAGCACCCACTGTTTTTTCCCCACAGGTGCTCCAGCCCCGGAGCACCCATGGAGTTGGCACCTATGTGAGGAGGTGGGGGCGGTAAGTGACTCCCACATTTGGGAAGGCTAAGCCTGAGCACTGGAAACTCCTACAAGTGGGAGGTGCCACCGGTGCCTGGACTGTGGCTACGATCCCTGCCCCACCTGAGGCCAGCCCTGCTCAGCCTCCTCCCGCTGAGGCCCTGCCTATACTCCACCCTGACTCCACCCCAGGCCCTGCTCCTGCTCAGCCCCCTCCCCCAAGGGGTCCCACCACCCACACCTCTCCACCTGAGGGGCTCTGCCACCCCTGCCGCTCTGTCCCCTCACCCAAGGGCCCCCGTCCTGTCACCAGTGCCTCCCTGTGTGGGGGGGAAATCAGGGGAAAGGGGAGGAGAAGTGTGTGACTGCGGGGGAAGGGGCAGAGACATGTGAGAGACAGGTGTGGGGGTGCAGGGGAAAGGGGTGCAGAAGTGTGGGGGTGCTGGGGAAGGGACAGAGAAGCATGAGAGGCAGGTGGGGGATGTGGGGGAAGTGGTGAAGAGTCACAAAAGGCAGGTCATGGGGCCACAGGAGAAAGGGGTGGAGAAGCGTGAGAGGCAGCAGGCGTAGGGGCGGAGAAGTATGAGTGGTGGGTGGAGTGGTGGGCCATGGGGTAAGAGGCAGGGAAGGAAGAGGAGCAGCATGGGTTGTGGGGTCATGGGGGAATGCAGGAGTGGGGGTCTCAGGATGAAGTGTGGGCAGGGCCATGAGCCGAGCGCCCTTTCAGGGGCAATGCTCCAAAGGCAGCAAGCCAGCCAGACAGCTCCAAAAAGGGGTGCCCTGCATCCTGTTTGGGAAGGCTTAGTCTCCCTGGCCCATTATACTCACTGCCCGTGTGGGGAGGTGTGAGCCCTGACTGACACGACTGTGCTGTGGAGATCCACTTATAATGGCAAAACAGTGCTATTACCAGGGCCACTTCTTTCGCTTGGGGCGAGGGGGGTGGCTTTACTATATCAGTACAAAGAGCAGCTTTGCTGGCACAAGCTCCCTCTGCACTAGGAATGCTTTCCACTACAATATACCGGTAATCCTATACCAGTAAAGTGCTCCTGGTGTAGACACAACTTCAGGATGCAGGTGAAAAGTGCATTATAGTTTCCCTGGCCTGAAAACGCTTAGGCATGTAAGAAAAATGTCTCATGAACACAAGTGTCAAAGGACTGGAGCATTACTTCCAAAGGGTTACAGTTTGGAATGGTCTGGTCACTAATTACTAGAGAAGCAGTATGGCCTAGCAAACAGCACTGGAATTCAGGTGACATGAGTTCTAATCATGGTTCTGCCACTGGCCTGCTGGGAGACCTAGGCATGTTAGTTGTCCCTTCTGTGCCTCAGTTTCATGATCATGAACTAAAGTGCTTTGACATCTACTGATGAAATCTCTTTACATAAGAGTTAGGTACAATTATTGCTTACTAGTCTTTTGTAAACCTTCACTCTTTGGGAACCTCCTGCTCCCTTCAGTTTCATTGGGAGTATGAGCTATACAGGAGTAAGTGAAAGGTCAGTCCTTCAAAGTATTTTAAAATCCTGGTTGCACTATGACTTCCCATAGCATAGCATGCAGATTATTGTTAATAAGTTATTGACGTTACCTGTGGTTTTCCAGTTGACGTTGTCCCTTAAATAAAAAAAACTTAACAGCACACAACTTCACATAAGAGGTGATATTGGGGGAGAGGAATGAAACTTACTGATATTTTCAAGAAGTTTCCCTAAAATAAAACAAATGGATAAAGACATTACTTTAATATTTCTATTCAGTGAAAAAATCTTAAGAGTTTTCTATTTTATTTTGATTTACAGTTTCAAGAAAACCAGTAACCAAATTAGAACTTCCACCACCGCAACAAGCTACCAAGGGAAGTGATGGATTCTCCACCTCTTGATGTCTTCAGACCAAGACTGCATGTCTTTCTGAAAGATCTGCCGAACAGAGCATTGGACTCAATACCAGGGTAATGGGTGAAATACTCCGGCTTGTGTTATGCAGGAGGTCAGACTAGATGATCTGATGGTCCCTTCCAGCCTTAAATCTGTGAATGAATTACATTTGGATTCATGATACAAGGTGGGTGAGGTAATATCTTTTATTGGCTCAACCTCTGTGGGTGAGAGAGAGACAAGATTTTGAGCCACACAGACCACTTCTTCAGGTCTGGGAAAGGGACTCTGAGCTCATAGCTAAAAGGAAGGTGGAACAGATTAATTAGCATATATTGTAAGGGACCATTCAAGGTAGTGTCCCATTAACACCTGCAGTCACAGGAGAAAAAGAAAGGGTTAGTGAGTTACAGATTGTCGTCATAGGCCAAAATCCAGTGTGTCTAGCCATCAGGCAGTGCAGCAGAGGATTCCAACAGGGTGGAGGCACCCACATGACAGATTTACATCTAGACCAGCCAGCTGTGGTTGACGAGTCATTAAGGAGAATCAACTCTTTCAGTGGGCATCTCCAGAGGATGGTGCACAATGGAGGCCCAGTGACTCAGTGGGGCATGTAAGACATGTGATCCATGACTCCATGTTTGTGCCAGTAACTTTCCATGCACTCAGGTTGAGGGTATAAAAGTAGAGACAGTGACAATTTCTTTGCCTCTTCCCTGTTCCACATTTCTGGACAGGGGCGGCTCCAGGCACCAGCACGCCAAGCGCGTGCTTGGGGTGGCAAAATGCCTAGAGCTGCCCCTGTTTCTGGACTACAGTTTCTAACAAAGAAGGCCTTTGAACAATGGACTGAGGACCCCAGTATTTGGGATGAACCAGAGACTTGTTGCAAGCTAGCAGATTTAACATCACTACTATTATCCTGATCTACGACTCTGAAACGAACTGCAATGTACCTCAGCTCTCTTCCTTTTGAAAATTATTAATAAAGCTTTAGTTTTTAGTTACTGAAGAATTGGCTATCAGTGGGAATTGGGAGGAAGATCTGGAAGAACCTAATATGTGATTTCTGGTTTTAATAATCATGTATCACAGAAGTCTGGTTTGTCTGGGTGGTGCATGAGGGGCTAGAGGGCCTGAAGGGGACTGTGTGTGGCTTCATAAGAACTAGTATACTAATTTGGGAGCACATATTTGTTACTGGCCTGGTATATTCTTTTCACCAGGAGTTAGGGGCACATGCCCTGTTTTCTGGTAGTCTGACCTGAGACTGGAGTTCTTGCTGTGTCCCATATCAAGCAGTGTGACACAGACTATTGCAGACCAAGGAGGGGGGCTAGTTCCAGAGCTCACAGAGAATGTGCTGCCAGTTGCCTTCTCCCCAACCCTATTGGTGTCTAAATCCCCTAGGCACCCAAGCTTCTGCCTTTGGGCATGCACACAACAGAAGTGCTCAGTGCCTTAGTTCAGACCTAAGGCTTGGGGAGATATTCTGGCTAGGCATTCCCCTGTCTAGCCTGATCCAGTAGGCTTGCCCAGACCACACATTACACACAAAAATGGTGTGAGCCACCAGATCAGGAAGATTGAGTGAAAGTGAGTGTCAGTGAATCTGTCCCAGAATACCCAGTTGCTAGGGCACTCACCTAGGGTGTGGGAGACCCAAGTTCAAGTCCCCACTCCTAATCAGGCCGAACAGGGATTTGAAAACAGCTCTCCCACATCCCAGGTGACTGCTTTAACCACTGAGCTCCAAGTGGCTGAAGCAAATTGAAGGGGAGAGGACTGCTGACCAGACGAGTTGGAGGAAATTTATATTTCCTGCAGCCCCAGAGAAGCCCTCTCTCATCTGTACTGGGCTGGCAGCACCCATCCACCTGGAAAAAGGACAGGGTTTCTTCATGACATGGTGTGAGCACTATGGCTCTAGTGAGGAGGGGGGCTCTCTCTCTCTGTCTGGAGTTAGGAATTGTAATTCTTAAGTCTCTTTTAGGACCTAGCCCTTGGTGAGTAGATTAAAACAAATCTAAAGGATACAAAATGAGCATAGAAGATTATACTAGATGACCTCCTGAGGTCCCTTCCAATCCTGATATTCTATGACTAAGAAGAATGTAACTTACATTTTTCAGCCTGGATCTTCCCTAAGGAAAGAAGATAGAGAAAACAGAGTAAAAAAGAAATATCACAACACTTAGCTTCTGTTTGAGTGCAGACCGAGAGAAAGGACCATTTTTATTCTAAGCATTCTAATAACTTACATGGCTATTATGCTTGGCAGAATTCAATTTTTTAAAATCTTGATGGATATTTATTTTAAGCTTTTTATATTTTTATCTATTTTATGTTTATGTGAATTCCTACAGTCGAGGGAAATTGGGGTGGTGGTGGTGTTAGACAATTTGAGGACACTAGACATGAGATTGAGAAAGGTCAGTTTTTATAACCATTAAAACCCCAATTCCCAGTGACTATTTGTCAATGTGGCCAATCCTGAGATTGTATATGGGAGTGAAGTTATTCACCTGCTTGAGGGCCGACCAACACACAATCGTAGAACTGGATGGGAAACATTTTTCTTGCCCCTCAAAATGTCTCAAGAACTACCGACTTGTCAGCAGTTTCATGAGACCACTCCCAAATGTATTTGAGCAGACTGTATGACAGTTATTGTTCACATGCAACTGGCTAACCCTCCTGCCCTCACTTACCGTAGTCTTATAATTAAAACTATGAATAATTAAAAAAAAAAAAAGTGTTTTCAAGAGTCAACTTTTCTTCCCAGCTCAAATCAAGACAAAAAGTCAGGGGATTTTTTGAACTTCCACAAACTGAAAAACAGAACTTTATTTCAGTTCATGTCAATCAATGTTCTGTTTCAATAATTTCACCATGACCTGCTAACTCTTGTTAAAAATACAACCTACTTTGTCTTCATCAGGGATTTTACCTCTGGTTAGCTAACACATATAAGTCCAACGTTGGCATCTTGTTTTCCTAGTGAAAATGCACGCATAGGCATCTTAGAAAATCTCACTCTGTGAACACTGACCCAGCAAATGTTTACATACATGCATAAGTGCATGCATAAGAGTTTGCAGGACAGGGGCGTAAGGTATTTAAATATGTCTGACTGCAGAGATGCTGAGCGCAAAGCTCAGTGGGAGTCTCTCCGAGCGATGGGTGAACATTGAGGCATTCCTCTCTCTATGGATTTAGGTATCTAACTTCAGGCTACTATGGGTACTTCTACATTGCACACTCCTTACAGAAGCATGCAGAGTACAAGCACTGCATGCCCTCCTCGCATGGGAACAAATAGCTGTGTAGATGGTGAGGCATTGCTTATGTGCATAGAGTACAGACATGCCTGAACCTGAGGGCTATGCACTCTACACACCCAAACAATTCTTCCCCCATTACACTGCTGGTTTTTAGCACTGTAGTGTCCTGCTGTCACCCTGCTTCTGGAGCCTTTCCTCCCTGCCAGAGCCTTTCACTGACTCAGACCACACTGCAGTGTGGGCACTATGGCCTTGTCTACACTACCAAGGTAAATTGACCTGTTACACTACTCTAGCTATGTGAATAACATAGCTGGAGTCCATGTAGCTTAGGATGACTTACTGCAGTGTCTGTACCACCCTGCGTTGACAGGAAATGCTCTCCCATTGACTTACATTAATCTTCTCATTCCGGTGGATTACTGGAGTCGACCAGAGAACAAATCTGCAGTTGATTTAGTGGGTCTTTACCCACTAAATCGAACCCCACTGCATTGATTGCAGCAGCAGCATCGATCCCTGGTAAGTGTAGACATTGCCTATTATATGTAGCTACATACACCCTACATTTCACTTCAAGTAGTGTGATGTCTACACAGCCTATATGTGATTCATCAATCCTTATTTGCTCTGATGCATCTCTACCCTGTGGCATTGGGATTGTGATAAGTGTACCCCCTCTGCAAATCAAGCCAGTCCAGGGGATTTCAAGTTTGGCATCCAAAAACTAAGGTATCCAAAGTCACTACTTGTAGTCACATTTGAAAATGTAGGGCAACATTTCCATTCACTTTAGGCCATGAAATGATGTCTGCCTGGACTTGCAAACATTTCATTATTTAAAAATAATTATATGAAATAATCAAATTAAAACACTGTCAGACACACACAGGTATGAGGGAGTGAAGAAGAGGGAATAACTTACCGATTTTTGCTTGAAGGTTTCCTAAAACAAAACAAACCAGTGTAAGTGAGTATAGATTACTTAGGTTCTTTGGTTTCAGTAAATACATCTAAAGAAAAGTCTTCATAGCCTCATGATATAGTTTCATTCTATTTTTATGCTATTAAACATTCTTAATGATTCCACTGTGTCTGTAAAATGGCATAAAGAAGCTACGATAATAGAATAACATTTTACACACATTTTGCATTCACTTTCAGCATCAAGGCGAATCCAATCATGAAGTAACCTTGAAAATCAAGAATGCTTCATAAATCATTCCAGAGAAAGATGTGCGAGCCTCAAAGAATAAAAACAAATATCTGGAGAACATGATGTGCATTTAGAGCCAGACATTTAAAGGTATTTAGACGCCAAACTCCTATTGATTTTCATGGGATTCAGGCACCTAAATGCTTCCAAATATCTGATCCTTAGTGTTTCTTTCATAATAACTGCATCTTGTCAGCAGTTCTCCATCTGTTTAACACTTCCTGAACTCCAAAAGGGGTCAGTTTCCCCTTCCTATCTTTGCATTACACCAGTTTACAGATGCAGAAATCAGGGCTGAAAAGTGTATCTATACATAATTTCTCAGGTTGTCTTTTGTCATGAACTATCTCATGCTTGGTATCCGCCCCCACACAATATTGTTGTTGTAGAAAGTTTAAAGAATACTTCAAACATTTTGTTTTCTATTACAATTTTTTTCACAAAAGTAGGTATTTAATCAGTCAAATAGCCCTTGTGTATAACACACCACACACATGGTGTATCACCATTATCAACTCCAAGTTTTCAAATAGCCTGACTCAGGCCTTGACTCATGGGATTGGATTAAAAAGTGAGATTTAAATAGATGTTTTCTTACTCATCTTCTGGTGTTTGAGCTGCTAGTAACCATGTTAATGTGGGGGGCTGAAGAACCCCCATCGTTATAGGTTTTTAAAAAACGGTTAGACAAACAAACACTCGGGGATGCTCTTATTTAATCTTACCACAGAGTGGAGGGATGAACTAAGTGACGTCTCAAAGCCCCTTCCAGTCTTACATTTCTATCATTCTATGGCTTTGACCTTTTCTCCTCAACCATAAGTATCGGTATCAGATTTTTTTTTTTAAAAAAGGTTGAGATTCTCTCAAATAAATTTTTCCAATTGCTGCAGCTTTGAGTGGAGGAAAATGAGTGAGACTTGTACAAAAATTGTGAGAACTAGCAACCCCATTAGCGTGGCGTTCAGTGATCACTCAGGGCCAGATGCACAATGAGACTTGTGCCTGAAAGCCTCTCGTCCCCCTGTCCATTGTGTGTGGCGTTGGGCCTGCTCCGCCATTGTATTTGTGAGAAATAGCTCAGCTGCCTGAGTGCAGGAGAGGGGCTCAGAGAGAGACACCTCTCTCCAGCTCAACTGAGGTGCCAAGCTCGGAGATGGGGCAGGACTCAGACTACACCCTTCTGCCATTGGCTAGTTTAGATGGCCCCTGCCTGGCGTTCTGGCTTTTGTGGCTCTCATTCTTAGGTGCCTTTCTCTGCGTAGTCATTGTACAGGGAGCCTAACTCGGGCTTTGTGAATTGCAGTGCTGTGCTAGTGATTTTCTGGGTGCCAGAACATTAGCCATCGTAATGCTCAGCATTTTAACACTCCAGTCTTTTTGTGGCTCCAGGTCTTGGTGTCTCAGCAGAACAAGAGGGAGGATGGGAGGAAGTACAGCATTTATAAATCTGTTCTCCAGTCTGTTCCCTTTGCCAGAGCAGGTTACAGAGTTACAGTCTGTCCTGAATTCTACAAATCACCAGGAGCGCCAATCTATACAGGGCTCTATGTTAAGTAAACGGTGAAGCATCAGGTATGATGAGAGCCAGCCAGGAACTGGAAGAGGGGTATGGAAAGGTGAACAAATTGTACTATAGGCTCTCTTCGGAGGGGAAGGAGGAGGATTTGGGCTAATTTGGATAACAAACGAGGATTGTCCATGTCATTATTAGGACCAGCCCTCAAATAAATTAGTGGCACAATTGACTAACCACTTTCCATGCACAGCTACTGTGATAGCACATGCACAACTGCTCAGACTGTGTTTATCAGGATAACCACATGTTCATACTAAATGTAAAATGCTGCACCATGGTTATAGCCCTGACTCTGCAAACACTTTATACACATGATTAAGCACGTGCTGATCACATCCCTATTCAGCTGAGCCTGGTCCTATAATCATTATTATTTTCCCTTCTCCTTTCCTCATCTGCCGCATTTTCAGTGCCTGTCTCTTTCATCCTTTCTATGCTGTTCTGGCCTAGTCAGTTCTGTCTTGTCCATTTACCAAGCATCTTTTCTAAAGAGGAAATCTTTTCCCCCCTCTTACCACATTGTATTCGCCTCCCTTTTTAGGCCTTTACCTCTTAACTTGAAGAGAAAAGCAGCAACGCCTATCAAAACAAAGGCAATAACCAGGAGGACGCACAGAGCCACCATCCAGGGAGACACCCTTGGGAAAAAAGGACCTGAAAAACAAAACCCCAGAGAGGTGTGGGAGTTTGGGAGAATAAAATACTTGTATCTCTCAAAAATACATCCCGGCAAGATTTATGAGATAAGGCTGTAAATGCTCTTGTTTGAGCAACAAAAAATGCCAGAAACTGATTCTAAACACTGTTTCAGCTACATAATTTGGACAGAGTAGGGAAGGATGGAACTGCATCAAACAAAGGGAAGTGAGGATCCCAGATTTCTAATGTGGAAACCAGTCAGAAGAAAGAGTGAGGGAGGGGAATATGAAAGTGTCACAAAGCAGAAGTGAAAGGGCGGGAGGGGTGGGGATGTGTGTGTTTGTTTCTCAACATACTTTCAAAATAATGCCTGCATGTGGAAAAAAAAAAATCAGCACTCCCTGAAGTAATAGCTAAATTTAGGCCATATATAAGTTAATGATCAGAATGCAGTGGTGACTGTAATACTGTGAAACATCACACACACACAGTCATTTAAAAAATATTAAGGACAGCAAAGATATGAATGGAATAGGAGCTATTTCTGTATCCATCAGCCAAACCCAGGTTCCAACTTTGAGAAAAGTTGAGGAAGGGGGAACTGTAGCTCATTTCATTTCTCCATTAAAGTATTGGTTTAATTAATACACATAAGAAGAGAACTGATATTGGGCTTATCAAATTCACCCCCTCCCCCAATTTTTTAAACTTTATGTCAATGAAGTTGGTAACATTCAAGTTCACTCATATAATTAGACCTGTACAAATGACAGATTTTTCAGTTTGCTATCAGTTCTGAAAAAATAATAATTTGGGTCAATCTGAAAATGATTTACAAAAATTCTGATGAACTAAAAAATAAAATTTTTTAAATTGTTGCAATTTTTAAAAATAAAATTGGAGGCGATTTAAAAATGAGTCATTTCAATTTGAAAAATCAAACTATGTTTCAGAAATGTCAAAACAACGTTTTGCCTTTTGGGGGTATTTTTAGATGAACAGTTGAGTGAAACTGACATGAATTCTTAGTTTTTTTTTTCCTGAATCTGCATTTTTGCTTGGAAAAAAGTTTCAGATAAAAATGTATTAAAGTTAGGTACCGTTTTTCATTTTGGGTTTGGTCCTGCCAGATATTAAGCAGTACGACGCTGAATAGTATGTAAGTATAACCCCATTGACTTCCTGGACCCAGTCAATCTTTGTTTTGTATAAAGAATCCAACCTTAATTACAGTCTTAGCAAGATGAGCAAATATTGAGGGTTGAAATAAGTGCCCAGGTTAGGTATTCAGCGTGTTACGTTTGGGGGGTGCGCATGTCATTGTGAACAGAATTTGCATTATAATGGGGGGAGATCCATGGGTTGTGCCCAGTGTGTTTATCTGTTGCAGGCAGAAATTCCTTGCAACAATGTCTGTCACTGTCAATAGAATTATGATTCATGGACACAACTTGTGTTTCTTTCTGTCCCTTCCACCCTCTGTTTGTGGGCTGGAGACTTACCCTATCACTGGCAGTCACTCTGCCAATTTAGGTCAGAGTTCCTCACCATCCAGACACAGACAACATATTGACATGTAACCACCAATCCACTCTACTCTAGCTGAATGGGCTGCAGATTTCTGTGCACCTCAGTGAACAAGATGCAATGGCTGGCAGTTGAAGGTAGATAAATTCAGACTAGAAATGAGGCACATTTTTAACAGTGAGGATTATTAACCATTGGCACAACTTACCAAGGGTGGAGGCTGGATTCTGTATCACTGGAAATCAAGATTGAATGGCTTCGCCCTCCTCCCCCCAAAGATATGCTCTAGTTCAAACAGGAATTAAGTCAGGGAAATCCTGTGGCCTGTGTTACACTGGAGTCAGACAAGATGATCACAAAACTTGGCAATGGGCAGACTGCTAGTGTGCTGAGACGACACCCTATCATGCTAACCAATGGTCTCATTGTTTATTCATACTCCCATGCCTGTCTATAGCCATCTGTTGTCTAAGCAGAGGCCCATTAAGATTTACTAGGGCCCTGGGCACAAAACATTTGAATCCCCCATGCCTAGGGGGCCCAGGGACACCAGAAGTGGGGGACCTAGTGGGGCTATGGCCCCCTACTTTTAAAAGTGGGAGGGCCATGTCCCCCCACTTTTTAACATTGGCTTAGTAGCCTTGGGCAGGCATGGAGTAGCAGTGGCAGGGGCTATGCTTCATGGTGGGGGAGATGATCCTCCTGTTCCCCTCGAGGCCCTACCCCCTGGCCAGGCTGGAAGCCAGAGCTGGGCCCTGGTAAGAGCCATCCAGGGAGCCTGGGCCACTATAAGCAGCCCTTCCACCTGCCCTGGGGGGGCAGAGACATGGGCCAGGAGGTCCTCTCAGGCACCCCAGCCTCCCTCCCAGGGCAGGTGGCGGGTCCAGGCTCCCCAGGCTGTTCTTACCACGGCCTGGCTACAGCTTCCAGCCTGGCCAGGAGGCAGAGCCCAGGGAGAAGAGGAGCAGTGGCAGGCTGCTGGGGAGAAGATGGGGAGCAGGAGTTACACTGTTCTGGCACTAGAGACTCCCCCACACATACACACTTCTACACAGAGTCTGGTGCTCCTGTGAAGACCTCAGGGATCTTTTTGCGCTAACCCCAGGTGCTTTTGTTTTGCTTGTAACCTTTAAGCTGGACCCAAAGAAAGTCATTTTTGGTGTTTAATCCCTAAACATCCTGTTTTTTTTCAGATGTGGTTCCTATTTTGTTCTTATTATAATATTTACCTTTTTTTAAAAGAATCCTTTGATTCCAGCATCCTTAGACAAAAGATTGGTGAGTGCTCAGGCAACTGGCTAGTATTTTATTCTCAAGCCTCCCCAGTAAGGGAGTGAAGAGGCCTGGGGGGATATTTTGGGGAGATAGGGATTCCAAGTGACCCTTCCGTGAATAGTTTGTGTAAATCACTTGGTGTTGGCAGCAATACCTGTCCAAGGCAGAGCACTCTGAGCCTTGGAGGAGTTTTAACCTATGTTGGTAGAAGATAAGCTTAGAGTGTCGTTCGTGCAGGCCCCCATCTTCTGCACTTGAAATGGCAGAGTGGGGAATTTTAGGCTTGGCAGGGACCCAACAGATTGTCATACTGATCTTCCTAATGATTATGAGATGTATGTACAGATGATACTTAAGGTGTGTGTATGTACTGAAAATATGATCTACAAACTGTGTCCCAGACAGAATGGACAGACAGGTTTCTTCCAGACAGGAGATAAGATGAAAATTCAGCATTGTACGTCCATACAATGGGAGCCTCAGTTGAACCTGGAGTAAACAGAAATATTTGAAGAAAGCTTGCAGCCAGCATCCAGGGGAGTCATACAGAGTTTGAGGACAAAAGTGATAGATTCTGGGGTCTAAGAGGAAGACAAGTAAAGACATTTCTGTTATTCATCAGAACACTTTTTGCATCCATGAGTGGTGGGTCCTAGCCATGTGGGCTGGTGATGCTGGGAAGGACTGTTTTAGACGAGAAACTACTTTAAACAAGGATTTTAGTCTCTTCAAGTTAAGTTTAGCCTCTAATAAGCATGTTTACTTTTGTTTTATGTGTAACCATGTTTAAGTTTTGAGTGAGAGAGAGAGAGAGAGAATGAATGTAATCTTTGTCAATAAACTTAGGATTGTTTTCACTATAATTATACCTCAGTACATGGTTGTTATAAAGGACCTGATCCTGAGTTGTATACTAATCAAGCTGTGTGTATACTGTTCCCTTGGGAAGAGTAAACCTGGTAGTTACTGGGACTGTTAAGTGGACAGGGGCTGGACACTACAGGGGGATGCTTCGGAGGAGCTCGGGGCCTGGGATGCCCCTAGTGTTAAGCTGCAAGGCAAGGCCAGGGCTGGCAGATTGTTTGGGGGGTGGGGAGTGACAGGCTGGTGGTGCCAGGAAGCTGACACCATGTCATAAACAGATAGCTAAGGGTTAATGTCTCTTTCACCTGAAGCACCTGACCAGAGGACCAATCAGGAAACCGGATTTTTTCAACTTTGGGTGGAGGGAATTGTGTCTCTGTGTCTTTGTTTTCCGTCTGCCTGCCTCTCTGAGCTTTGGAGAAGTAGCTCTACTTTCTAGTCTTCTGTTTCTAAGTGTAAGGACAAAGAGATCAGATAGTAAGTTCTATGGTTTTCTTTTCTTTGGTATTTGCATGAATATAAGTGCTGGAGTGCTTTGATTTGTATTCTTTTGGAATAAGGCTGTTTATTCAATATTCTTTTAAGCAATTGCCCTGTGTTGTATCATCTATACAGAGAGAACATTTGTACTTATTTTTCTTTCTTTTTATAGAAAGCTTTCTTTTAAGACCTGTTGGAGTTTTTCTTTACTTCAGGGAAATTGAGTCTGTACTCACCAGGGAATTGGTGGGAGGAAGGAATCGGGGAGATTTGTGTGTTGGATTGCTAGCCTGACTTTGCATTCCCTCTCGGGGAACAGGAAAGTACTTTTTGTTTCCAGGATTGGGAACAGAGAGGGAGATTCACTCTGTTTAAATTCACAGAGCTTGTGTCTGTGTATCTCTCCAGGAGCACCTGGAGGGGGGAAGGGAAAAAGGATTATTTCCCTTTGTTGTGAGACTCAAGGGATTTGGGTCTTGGGGTCCCCAGGGAAGGTTTTTCAGAGGGACCAGAGTGCCCCAAAACACTAATTTTTTGGGTGGTGGCAGCAGGTACCAGGTCCAAGCTGGTAACTAAGCTTGGAGGTCTTCATGCTAACCCCCATATTTTGGACGCTAAGGTCCAAATCTGGGACTAAGGTTATTACATGGTGTGCAGCTGGTGGGACTAGAATCCAGAAGCCAGTAGGAATATTATATTTTTCTTTTCTCTGCTAAGGGCTTTTTAGCAGAGAGAAACAGTTTGGTTTTAAAAGGGAACCAGAGAGAAATTTTTTTTTTTGCTCTCTCTGGCAGTTTGTGGCTTGCATGTTAAGCAGAAGTCGTTAAGGACTATTAACAGTCTTTTGTCACACAATAGCACTCCCATTGAGAGTCGTACCAGCACTTATAGGCATGCAAATAAAGTGGTTTTTCTGGTTTCCTTTCATTGAACATTAGCTAGAGAGAGAAAAGGAAAAAAGCACTGTTGCTAGGCAGACTTCAGGAGGCAACAGAACCTGCAGTTCAGAAGATAAACACCGGAGGGCACCCCAACACAAGAAAACAGGAACCATGACTTCTAAGGCAAAAATTAAGGCCGAAGAGCAATTCAAAGAAGCTGAACACAGGCGACAAATGGAGATGAAAGAAAGAAGAACAAATCAAAGAGGCAGCACACAAAAGAAAAATAGAAGAAGAAGAGGTGGCCCATAGAAGGAAGCAAGCAGAAGAAGAGGCAGCCCACAGGAGACAGATAGAACTCCAAAGGGAAGCCCACCAACAGGCCATGGAATTAGAAAAGGCTAAGCAACAGACTCCAGCCAACCCTAACAACCCGGCGCCCATTATTGCTCCACAGCACAGGAAATTTCCCACCTACAAGGCAGGTGATGACACCGAGGCCTTCTTGGAAATTTTTGAAAGAGCCTGTCTTGGGTACAGCATTCCCGAAGACCAGTACATGGTAGAATTGAGGTCACAGCTCAGTGGACCTTTAGCAGAGGTGGCAGCTGAAATGCCTAAGCACCAAATGAATGACTATAAACTTTTTCTAACCAAGGCCAGATACAGGATGGGGATAACCCCAGATCATGCCCGTCGGCGCTTCAGAACCCAAAAGTGGAAACCAGAGGAGTCATTTCCCAAACACGCCTACTACATTGCAAAAAACTATGAGGCCTGGCTAACAGGAAACAACATTCAAACCTTGGAAGAACTGAACCTCCTCATACAAATGGAGCAGTTCTTGGATGGTGTTCCTGAAGACATCACGCGGTACATACAAGATGGAAACCCCAAGAATATCGCTGAGGCGGGGGAGATTGGAGCCAAATGGATGGAACTGGCAGAAAGCAAGAAAGCTACTGTCAAGGGGAACGATTACCCCAGGGGGCACACAGACCATAAACCCTACAACCGAGGACAGCCAAAGACCCCATATACCACCCAAGTAAAGCCACAGATACCCTACCCTTCAACCTCACCAGTCTCCAGTAACTCACCTCGGCCCAGTGACCCATCAGATGGAAGATGCTTTAAGTGTAATGAACTGGGACATATCAAGGCCAAGTGTCCCAAGAACACCATGCGAGTGCACTTCATTACACCACCATCACACCCAAGATCCCCAGGCCCGGATGCCTCTCAAATACCCTTGGAGCGAAGGGAAAATTTGAGAGTGGGCGGAAAGAAGGTTACTGCGTGGAGAGACACGGGGGCACAAGTGTCAGCTATCCACCAATCCTTCGTTGACCCCAAATTCATCAACCCAAAGGCCAAAGTTACAATTTACCCCTTCATGTCACAAGCTGTAGACTTGCCTACAGCTCAACTGCCTGTCCAGTACAAAGGCTGGTCAGGAATGTGGACTTTTGCAGTTTATGACAATTATCCTATCCCCATGCTACTGGGGGAAGACTTGGCCAACCAGGTGAGGCGGGCCAAGAGAGTGGGAATGGTTACACGTAGCCAAACCAGGCAAGCTTCCAGACCCATTCCTGTTCCTGAGCCGTCCACAGAGGCCCCGTCTGTGTTACCAGAGACCCAGACAGAGGTAGTGGACCCGGATTCCATGCCTACCACTGAAACAGCCACAGCATCTCCAGTCCCAGGCCCGGAACTGGAATAGCAACCAGCACCAGCGATTGCAATCCCCTCTTCAAACTCAACGCCAGAGGGCACCAGCGAGCCAGAACTGGCAGAAGCAACAGACAGCCATACCCAAAAGGCTCAGCCAGAGCCTGAAATACCCTCAGGTGCACCAGCGGAGAGCGGTTCACCAGCAACGGAAACAACCCCATCACCTACATCGCTTCCAGAGGGACCAAGCCCAAGTCCACAGTCTGAGGAAGAACTGGTGACCCCAGCCTCAAGGGAACAGTTCCAGACTGAGCAGGAAGCAGATGACAGCCTTCAGAAAGCTTGGGCGGCGGCACGGAGCACCCCACCGCCTCTCAGCTCTTCTAATCGATCCCGGTTTGTTATAGACCAAGGACTTTTGTACAAGGAAATTCTTTCTGGTGGACACCGGGAAGAATGGCAGCCGCAAAAACAGTTGGTGGTTCCAACTAAGTACCGGGCGAAGCTCTTAAGCTTAGCCCATGATCATCCCAGTGGCCATGCTGGGGTGAACAGAACCAAGGACCGGTTGGGGAAGTCCTTCCACTGGGAGGGGATGGGCAAGGACGTTGCCAAGTATGTCCGGTCTTGTGAGGTATGCCAAAGAGTGGGAAAGCCTCAAGACCAGGTCAAAGCCCCTCTCCAGCCACTCCCCATAATTGAGGTCCCATTTCAGCAGTGCCCCTAGTGTTAAGCTGCAAGGCAAGGCCAGGGCTGGCAGATTGTTTGGGGGGCGGGGAGTGACAGGCTGGTGGTGCCAGGAAGCTGACACCAGCTTAGCACTCTCTCACTGAGACAGGCGGTACCATGGTGACTCACAGTCTTGGGAACCCCTAAGGAAGTGTCACGTTACTTATTCACCCTGGACAAGAGAAGACGAAGTGTCTGACATTTAACATTTTTGAAGACATTAACAGTAAATGAAAAGGATGAGCACTCATGAGACCGTTAACGGTAGCTGTCTTTGGTGCAAATACTTTCATATTAATCAGTCAATTTATTTCACCAATTTTTATTTTATGTACTTATTAATTATTGGTGACCACTATGTGTTGTTTGGATAGTAACTGACCTGCTATATAAACTGTCGACTCCTTTTCTTGGTTGAGGAGGGTGTTCCTGATATGACATGACAGGCTCTGGTTAGAAGTCTCTGACATAATGATAGAACTCTGCGTCTCAAACAGGCCATTAGCCCTGCGGGGTTTTGTTTCTGACAGTGATGTTAAAGGCTGTCCACTGGGATCTCTCCACAGCACCTCAGGCTCTGGGTACCACCCAGCTGATCGACACACCATTCGAATCCCACCATCCTGATAACCCTCAGAGATGAGAGGAGCAGAGCCCAGACCTGAAGGAAAGTAGGATAAACTGCTTAAATTCTCGATGCTAACTTATGAATATTCAGTAAAAAATATAAATACTTAAATCTCTAATAAAAAGGAATGAATGGATTTCCCCTCCGAATTCCTAGTACTCATCATCCAGGAAACTATGGCCCGGCTCCAGCAAAACACTTAACACATTCTTAATTTTCTTTTCAAACATATCTTTCAGTGAGATGCCCCACATTCCCTGATCACCTCCAGTTTGATCTTAAGCCCCATGAAGTTTGAGTTCTGTGAAATTCAGGGGCCAGCTCTCTGCTCATGCTTCTTATCACAACACTTCAGATCTCTTGAACTTCAGTTCTGATGTTTTGCCTGGGTGGTTGAGGAAAAATATTCTCTGAGAAGGACTCTAAAGTAAGGAACTAACTTAAGAGTTAGTTGAAGTGTTTGGTTTGAAACTTTTTCTGGGGAGGGTGTGGGAGGTCCATGAAAACTGGAAAACTCTGAAGGAAAAATTTCAGTTAAAATGAACTCTTATTTGTGTAGAAATGTTTCTGGGAGCACAGTCCCATTTCTTAGCCAGCTCTAACTGCCCCCATTTCCTTGGCCTTGTAGACCCTTAATCTGATGAATTTTAGAGTGTTGCAAAGCTCATCTATTCTCACTTTTTTTTAATGGGATGTGTTGAATGAGGCTGGGTGGAAGGAAATGGGAAGGGTTCAATTCATTGCTGGGAAGATTTTCTGTTGACAATAACTCGACTTGACAATCAAAAAGAGTTTAGGCATCTGCTGACTATTGCGCTGTACTCAGATTACATTTCCCCCCCCCACCCCCCAAAGCAAAACAATGTTGAGAGAAGCAGACTGGAGCAAGATGCCTCCTTTTCATTGAATAAACACTGTCTTAGCGTTCAACAGTGGCTGGGATTTGAAAGTGGGTGAATGTGGAACACTGAAGTAAATCTAATGGGCCAGAGGAAGGATCTGAAGGAAGAGGGAATTACTGTATATGCACCTTCAACAAGGGGATGGGGGTGGATCCATCTGTTTCAATATGGTTCGGTTCCTTTCCTGTCTCTGGGATTCCCACTATGGGACCAACAGCAGCTCTCTCATATGTGACTACATGGCCACCTGGGAAGCTGTCACCTTTTAATCTAAAGAGGTCTGGGGTGAGGAGAGGAGGGACAACCTGAAATGCAGAGACATATGTTGAACATATCAAACAATTTTTCAGGGCTGCTGAAAGTATAAATATTGTCATGATAATATACAAATGGGGGGGGGGAAATGTATCAAAAGGAAACACCAGCCCAAGCTACTGACCTGCTACTTTCAGTTCCAACAGGGATTCTTCATGAAAAACACTTGATCGAAAAAAGCACCTGTACTGTCCTTCATCAGAGGGCCTGACATGGCGTATTCTCAAGGCAATGCTTCCATTGGCAATGTCATCTCTCAGGAATTCTGTCCTTCCCTGGTATTCTGGCATCTGCCTTTCATTCTGATTGTCCCCATCACGATAAAGGTGCACAAGTGAATAGAACTGGGACCGGTACCATCTCACCTCCATGTTCTCAGCGCTTACCCTGGGGCTGAGGTGACAGGGTAACACAATGTCCTCACTGGCAGTGGCCATGACAGGGTGATCAGGTCCAATCACTTTAAATTGAGCTGTGAAATGTAGCAAAGAGACAAAGAAAATAAATATTAAAAAGTGAACTTTGGATTAAAATATAATTACAAGCAATATGTTATCGCATTACAGCTGATCTAACGCTACTCACCTCAGCTATGAGGAGGAAATAAGACATTGTTTTGCTAACATTAAAATAAAATCTTAGAACTGTTGCAGCCAATCCAGGACCCCATATTTGGAGCACAGACATGAAATTTGGCAGGTATATAGTGCTGGAAATCAGAGAGGTGACTCTTGTTGGCCCTATGAAAATCTACCCATATTTGGTCAAGTTATAATTCTCTGAAAACCACCATTTGTGCATGTGCACTAGAGATGATTTGTTTATTTCTCGTTTGGGTCTGTGTGTCTGTATGGGGGGGGGGGGAAGGTTAGACTCATACTTTAAGGTCAGAAGGGACCACCATGATCATCTAGTCTGACCTCCTGCACAAAGCAGGCCACACAGTCTCACCCATCCATTTCTATAACAAAACCCCCAACCTATGTCTGAGTTATTGAAGTCCTCAAATTGTGGTTTGAAGACCTCAAGCTGCAAAGAATCCTTCAGCAAGTGGCCTGTGCCCCATGCTGCAGAGGAAAGTGAAACAGATTGCCTGTTAGGATCTCCAAAAGTTCCATCTTCTTTGATCATGCTCCAGCCTTACTGTCTGTTCACTGCATGGACTGTGCTCCGGCACCAAGGCCCTTCCTTCTACAATGAAAGTGATCCCAGGCTCCACTGTGTGGTATTGGACATGACTGTCAAGATGCACATGCACAAGGGGTCTGAATTCTAGCATGTCCTAACTTTCAGTGCTTGACTTTACAACCTTAACATTCGTGTAATTGTGTATGCAAATGTAGGGGGAGCGGGCAGTGACTGCTCTATTTTGGTTGCATAACACACTTTGTTCTTCATTTTCTGGATGTCAAACTTCAGAAGTGATGAGCACTCAGAGCTTCAATGGAAGTGTCTATTCGATCATTACAGCAGTAAGGAGTTTAGGCATTAAAAGAGGCTGAGTTTCAATCCTGCCTCAGATCCTGAGTCACTGTGGGGTGCTGCACTTTACTTTTCAGTTTCTTCATCTGAAAATTACCTACCCAACTACTTCCCTTGAGTGTCAGAGATTAATTAGCTGTCCATAGAGTGCTCAGAACATATAAAAACGTGACCTATTCTGAAAGAAATGATACCTCAGATGTCTCACATTGGGGCCTACATTTAATGGTGATCTTTGCAAATTTTGGCCTTAATAACTCCGTGCCTCAGTTTCCCACCCCTAAAATAGTAAGAACAACACAGAACACTTCCATTTACTCAAATGGCCTGAGGGACATCTGAAACTTTTGAATGAGCGGGTGTTCGGATAAAGGGAAGTGCTATTTTGAAGTGTGTTGTGGGGCCCCCTGATGAAAGAGGAGGAGACCTGGCTAGTTGCACAGATAGCAGTTTGATCTGGACACAATGTTGCAGCCATGGAACCCCATTGTGAGTGGATACTTTGTTGCACTTGTGTAGCACGAATGGGACTCACTGCTGTAAATTGCTCTCCTTGTTATCTGAACCCCCAGTGTTTAGAGAGGGGAACACACTGGATTTTCAGACAAAGGGAATTTGAATAATGAGCCGTGTCCTCTACTCTGCTGTCTCACACCGGAAATGAGAAGATCAAACATTCATGTTTCTGAGGCACTCAGGACACTTCTAGGACATCCATCACTGAAAAGTCCACAAGGTTGTTCATTTCCTATTCAGTGCAATGAGGCACAGCTCCCTCCTTCCCTGAGCACCATCCATCCTGTCCCTTGGATACATGAAGGAGACTGATGGGAAATCAATGTGTGACTGTATATAGGAGGGAGCTGAATAATGTTGCACCTGCAATCTTAAACCTGGCATTTCCTAATCTTTGAGTGTTAGACTTTGTACCCTAAATATATACTACACCCCTCACACAAAACAAAGCAAACTCCCTCCTTTTAACAGAAAAACATTGCAACCCTTACTTCAAAGGGCCAATGACAGAGCTCTCCACTTTTCCCCAGATGTATCTGAGGATTTATACTAGCACTGATAGATACCAAAGCCTCTGTGCACTTTCACCTGATCATTTATGTGGGGTAACAGGCTCCTTTTCATCATAATGCTGGCAGTCTCCGTATCCCTACATGCTGAATCTATCTTGCCTTCCTCCTTGCCACTGCCCAAAATCCCATCGATCAGTATAGTATTTCAGGAACAGAGAATATGTCTGCATTATTCCATCCTGCTTTAAATCTTGACAAACTCTTATCTTTTGTACAGGAATTTAGTAAATCAGGAACAGAGCTGTCAGGATTTGTGGGTAGGGAAGAGTAACTATTTGTGTTACATTGTTTAACACACTTGCTGAGAAACCTCAATGCCAGAGGTAAGTGGAGAGACTCCAGTGCCTTTAGCTAATGGTTCCAAGGCCATATTGAATAGAAGAGGTGGATGCTTGACACATGCCTCAATTCAGAGTGAATGGCTCAGAGATAAGCCTATTGGTAACATTCAGGGCTATAGATTAGGGAATATGTATATCCCTATAGTCACCTGTTTGCTACAGCATCCCAGGGGAATGGGACAGCCCCAAGGAAGAGGGACGCTCCCCACTTCCTAAAGCATAAAAGATACCTACCCTCCAGACATGCACAAAACGAATGAGGTTCCCTGTTTGGCAGCACAATACAGTATTAGAGGAAAAGGCAAAGGTTGCTAGACAGTGCTAGGACACAAGAGGCAGAGGCAGGAAACTGAAACAAGGTATTTCCTTTATGTTTACTTATTTTTTTCCTGACCCACCACTCCAGCTGCACCAGGCAGCAGTTTGGTCTGTCCACATTAGATGTTGCTGAATGTGGCAGAGCACTCGTTCATCTCCCAGGGAGCCTCTCACCTCAGCTCTGTGATCTGCTCAGGCACCCCAGTGCAATTCAGGTGGTTTTGATCTAAATCCTACAGAGTCTGGTGCTTGATTACATAAGAGATTGTACTGCTTCTCTAGTCATGCCATGGCAGATGGTATCAGCTGGGCTGCCTGAGATAACAGCTCTGATTTAAATAGAGTGCCAGGGAACTGTCAGTGAAAGGTCCCTGATGTGTCAGCTTTTTTTGCTCCTTGGTCTGGCTGACTCCAGATCTGTTGATCTTTAGTCCAGACTACCAGCCTAGACCTAACTATTCCCCTTGATTTGGGGAAAGGACAAACTGAATCAAGAATGACTGGGTTTAGATGGAGTGGGAAGATTTCTTTTCTAGATACTAGAGCAGATTGCAGTTATAGTTTATGTTTGGTTATGTATAAATTTAACTGTATATGTTCCTAAAGGTTGGAATTGACACATATCCATATGCTAAAGATATTCTATCACAAGCGCAGAAAGCACACTGAAGCCGTGGGAATTTCTTACCTGAGTCCCCTTTGTGAACGGACAGAATAATGAAGAACATGATGTAGCCAGGCAGAGAGGAACTCTTTACAGGGCCATGATGGAAGGAGGAAACCTTCATTTTCCTTATAACTATATCAGGACAGCAAGAGAGAAAAATGAGCATAATGCAGAGATTGTAACAAGAGAAAAATTGGAGACTGGAGTATGAATAGATTAATACTTTAGGCAAAAAATCTGTACTTTTTCATGATCTTTTGCTATTTTTTGACCAGCTTACAAGAGCTGATCATTTTTTTCCAATGACATCTCAAAGTGTATTGACCAACTCTAAGAGGACATGGCCTCAAAGAGCACAATGGTAAGTAACTGTTTTGATCACCATTGTAAGATTTTACAAAAAAAGCTGTCTATAAACTGAAAATCTTATTGCCTTACCTCTTCTTTAAAGCTGTGTAAATTGGTGGTAGTTCCAATAATAATAATAATAAATAGTCATATTTATGTCATTTTTTTTTAAAGTTAAAGAATTCAAGTTGACTCAAAATTTTTTTTAAATAAATTTCAGCAAATCAAGAAGTAAATCTGTATAACATTTCACATTTCATTTGACCCAGAATCAATCACAGAAATGTGGGGCTACATGGCCCTCCAGAAAGCCACGCGTCCATCATCCCAGGCGGAGACAGGATTAAGTATACTTGAAATGAAACATTTAACTTCCTTTGTTTTTTAAAGCTTTGTAATTTAAAAAAAATAAAATTGAAATAAAATTCTAAATGAAAAGTCATTTTAAATAAAAAATTGAAGCAATTTAAAAAATAAATACTGAAATGAAACTTCATTTTTTCTGATTTTTTTACCAAAACAATTCAGTGAAACCAACACAAAGTAACTCTGAGCGCTTCCCATCGAGTGTCCCACAATGGCATGTAGCTGATCTGCAAGTGGCTGGTGATGGGACAATCATACCATCCTCTCCATAAACTTACCAAGCTCAGTTGTGGAGTCAGTTAGGGTTTTTGCCCTCACTACTCCCCTTGGGAGGCTGCTCCAGAACTTCACTCCTCTCATGGTTAGAAACGTTCCTCTTATTTTAAACCTAAACTTGTTGATTGTCAGTTTACATCCATTTGTTCTTGTGTCCACACTGGCACTTAACTTAAATGACTCCTTTCCCTCCCTGGTATTTACCCCTCTGGTGTAGTTAGAGAGAGCAATCATATCTCCCCTCAGCATTCTTTCAGTTAGTTAGGCTGGACAAGCCAAATTCTTTAGTGTCCTCTCATAAGGTAGGATTTCCATTCCTTGGATCACCCTAGTAGCTCCTCTCTGTACCTGTTCCAGTTTGAATTCATCCTTCTTAAACATGGCAGACCAGAACTGCACATAGTATTCCAGGTGAGGTCTCACCGGTGCCTTGTATAACAGTACTAACACTTCCCTGTATCTACTGGAAGTACCTCAGCGGATGCACCCCAGGATCACGTTAGCCTTTTTCATAGCTGCATCACATTGACAGCTCATAGTCATTCTGTGATCAACCAATACACCCAGATCTTTCTCCTGTTATTTCAACTGATATGTCTCCAGCTTATAGGAAAAAAATTCTTGTTGTTAGTCCCTAAATGCATGACCTTTCAGTTTGCACTATTAAATATCATCCCATGTCTATTATTTCAGTTTACAAGGTCGTCCAGATCATCTTAATTATATTCTGGTCCTCTTCCATATTGGCAATGCCTCCCAAATTCTTTGTATTATCGGCAAATGTTATTAGCACATTCCCACTTTTTGTGCCAAGGTTAACAACGAATATGTTAAATAAGTTTGGTCCCAATACTGATCTCTGAGGAACTCCATTAGTAACCTCCCTCTAGTTCACCTTGTTGTAGTCTCCACTTTAACCAGTTCCTTGTCCATCTTTCAATTTTCAAACTGATCCCCAACTTCACCAATTTAACTAATAATTTCCCATGTGGAACTGTATCAAATGCCTTACTGACATCCAGGTAGATTAGATATATTGCATTTCCTTTGCCTAGAAAATCAGTTATTATATCAAAGAAGGAGATCAGGTTGGTCTGGTACAATCTACATTTTGTAAAACGATGTTGTATTTTATCCCAATTACCATTTGCCTCTACGTCCTTAAATACTTTCTTTCAAAATTTGTTCCAAGACCTTGCCTACAGCTGAGGTCAAAACTTACAGGCCTGTAATATCCTGGATCACCTTTTTCCCCCTTTGTAAAAAATAGGAACTATATTAGCAATTCTCCAGCCATAGGGTACAATTCCCTAGTTTACAGATTCATTAAGAATTCTTGCTAATGGGCTTGCAATGTCATGTGCCAGTTCCTTTATCTTTAATTCCCTTCACACTCAAGATAGTTACATTATAATTAGCTTGGCTATGTCTATGTGAGCTGCAGTCAGACCTTTTGTCTTCACTATAAAAAGTTTGAGCAGTTAAACAATATAGCCAACATTTATTTCAGTAATAAACTGACATGGAGTTATGTCTCCTTGTCTCTCCCTCCTCTGTCATTTGGGTTTCTTCCATTTGCTGAAGTTTAAGTGCTTTCTATATTCTTGCCATGATCCATTTTGTGGAGCTTTTTCTGAAATTTACATTTTTGGTATCCTTCAGTGGGTTTCAAAATTGTTGAGACCTTGGTGTGTGTGTGTAAGTGTGTGTGTGTAAGAGTGTGTGTGTGTGTGTGTGTAAGTAACACGATGATATTTTGCTTCCAGATATTGGAGAACTGGCTATGTTTCTCCTGACACAGCTTGGGAGACCAGAACTCCAGACAGCTGCGGCAGCACAGGAGCCAGCAAACAGAGCTGTAAACAGGGGAGTTTCAGTGGGAGTTTCCAGGGGGAGGTTGCAGGGGAGACTAAGACAGAGGAACAGACAAGCAAGTCAAGGGATAGGGTGGTGGTCTGGTGCCTGCTGGGGGCTTGTGTTGTGTTGACTATCAGGCGGCAGGTGGGAAGGCCATGACTGATACAGAGGCAGCAGTGAAAGACACAATGAGGATGACTGGATGTGGAAGCTGCGGCATGTGCATGATCCTGGAGGGGGTGCCTGAAAAGAGCTTTGTCTGCATGAAGTGCCGCCTGATAGAGCTGATGGAAGAGAAGATTCGAGGACTGGAGATGCAGGTGCAAACTCTGGTCGAGTTCAGAAGGGGGTTTGAGCAGACAATGGAGCACAGACACGAGGGGGCTGAAGGGATAAGCTCAGATGTGCAGATGGAAGCAGGACCAAAGAATTCAGAGGAGAGACTGCTGGGGGAGGAAAGTGGATGGTGGAAGCATGTGACTAAGAACCAGGCAGAGGAAAAGACGGGCCAGTGAAGGAGAAATAGAACTCAGGAACAGGTTTGCAGAGTTGGAAAATGAAGGGGCACAGCAGGTGGTCGCTAAAGGAGAGAGGGCAAGGAAAAAGAGAAGAGCTCATAGTCCTGCAAGAGGAGGGGAGGACTCAATGGAGGCAACACCATATATGAGCCCCAAGAGGATTGCGAGGGGGAATAGGAATCAAGAGGACTTGCAGCCGGTGGGTGCGGGAGATAGACCGGAGAAGCGCACTGTCACCAGGAAAAGGCAGGTCTATGCGATTGGAGACTCCTTAGTGAGAAGGACAGACAGCCCTGTAACTAGAGCTGATCGGAAGAACAGAAGGGTGTGCTGTATGCCGGGTGCTAAGATACAGGATGTGGACCTGAGGCTGAAAAGGATCCTAGCGGGAGTGGGGAAGAATCCGTTGATTGTCCTTCATGTGGGAACGAATGATACGGCTAGATACTCTCTGGAATGTATCAAGGGAGACTGTGCCAGACTGGGGAAGATGCTTAAGGAAATCGAGGCTCAGGAGATCTTCAGTGGGATTCTGCCGGTTCCCAGAGAAGGGCGACAAAGGTGTGACAAGATTATGGCAATCAACAGACGGCTCAGACAGTGGTGCTATAAGGAGGGCTTTGGGATGTACGGCCATTGGGAAGCATTTACAGACAGAAGACTGTTCTTTCAGGATGGACTTCACCTGAGCAAGGAGGGAAATAGACTTCTAGGATGGAGGCTCGCCGACCTGATTAAGAGAGCTTTAAACTAGAAATTTGGGGGAGATGGTTGGGAGATCTCCACGCCGGAATTTAACCTTGAGAGGGAAGTAAACAAAGTAACAGGGGATACAGCCGTGGACAGAAGAATTGGCATAAGGAGGAAGGGTAGTGTAGATAATAGGCACAGACGTTCTACCACCAACATCACCTAACAGGGTACAGAATGTGAGTGAAGCCAAATGGCAAAAATTAAGATGTCTGTACACTAATGCGAGGAGCCTAGGGAACAAAATGGAGGAACTAGAGCTACTGGTGCAGGAAGTGAAACTAGATATTATAGGGATAACAAAAATGTGGTGGAATAGTAGTCATGACTGGAGTACAGGTATTGAAGGCTATGTGCTGTTTAGGAAAGACAGAAATAAAGGCAAAGGTGGTGGAGTAGCATTGTACATCAATGAGGAGGTTAACTGTAAAGAAATAAGAAGTGATGGAATGGACAAGACAGAGTCTGTCTGGGCAAAAATCACACTGGCTGGGAAAGAAAGCTACTAGAGCGTCCCCTGAGATAGTGCTTAGGGTGTGCTACAGACCGCCGGGATCTGATTTGGATATGGATAGAGACCCCTAATGTTTTTAGAGAAGTAAATGCTAATGGGAAATGTGTGATCATGGGAGACTAACTTCCCAGATATAGACTGGAGTACAAGTGCTTGCAAGAATAGTAGGGCTCAGATTTTTCTGGATGTGATAGCTGATGGATTCCTTCACCAAGGAGTTGAAGAACTGACAAGAGGGGATGCCATTTTAGATTTGGTTTTGGTGAGCAGTGAGGACCTCATAGAAGAAATGGTTGTAGGGGACAACCTTGGTTCGAGTGATCATGAGCTAATTCAGTTCAAACTAGATGGAAGGATAAACAAAAATAGATCTGGGACTAGGGTTTATTTCAAAAGGGCTAACTTTAAAGTATTAAGGAAATTAGTTAGGGAAGTGGACTGGACTGAAAACTTGTGGATCTAAATGCGGAGGAGGCCTGGATTACTTTAAGTCGCAGCTGCAGAAATTATCAGAAGCCTGCATCCCAAGAAAGGGGAAAAAAACCATAGGCAAGAGTTGTAGACCAAGGTGGATGAGCAAACATCTCAGAGAGGTGATTAAGAAAAAGCAGAAAGCCTACAATGAGTGGAAGAAGGGTGGGATTAGCAAGGAAAGCTACCTTAGTGAGGTCAAAACATGTAGGGATAAATTGAGAAAGGCTAAAAGCCAAGTAGAGTTGAACCTTGCAAAGGGAATTAAAACCAATAGTAAAAGGTTCTGTAGCCATATAAATAAGAAGAAAACAAAGAAGAAGTGGGACCGCTAAACACTGAGGATGGAAAGGAGGTTAAGGATAATCTAGGCATGGCCCAATATCTAAATAAGTACTTTGCCTCAGTCTTTAATAAGGCTAATGAGGAGCTTAAGGGTAATGGAAGGATGACAAACGGGAATGAGGATATAGAGGTGGATATTACCACATCTGAGGTAGAAGCCAAACTCAAACAGCTAATGGGACAAAATCGGAGGGCCCAGACAATCTTCATCTGAGAATATTAAAGGAACTGGCACATGAAATTGCAAGCTCGTTAGCGAGAATTTTTAATGAATCAGTAAACTCAGGGGTTGTACCGTACAACTGGAGAATTGCTAATGTAGTTCCTATCTTTAAGAAAGGGAGAAAGTGATCCGAGTAACTATAGGCCTGTTAGTTTGACATCTGTAGTATGTAAGGACTTGGAAAAAATTTTGAAGGAGAAAGTAGTTAAGGATATTGAGGTCAACGGTAATTGGGACAAAGTACAACGTGGTTTTACTAAAGGTAGATCGTGCCAAACCAACCTGATCTCCTTCTTTGAGAAGGAGACAGACTATTTAGACAAAGGAAATGTGGTAGACCTAATTTACCTTGATTTCAGTAAGGCATTTGACACAGTTCCACATGCGGAATTATTAGTCAAATTGGAAAAGATGGGGATCAATATGAGAATTGAAAGGTGGATAAGGAACTGGTTAAAGAGGAGACTCCAACGGGTAGTACTGAAGGGTGAACTGTCAGGCTGGAAGGAGGTTACTAGTGTAGTTCCTCAAGAATCGGTTCTGGGACCAATCTTATTTAACCTTTTTATTACTGACCTTGGCACAAAAAGCAGGAATGTGCTAATAAAGTTTGCGGATGACACAAAGCTGGGGGGTATTGCTAACACGGAGAAGGACCGGGATATCATACAGGAAGATCTGGACAACCTTGTAAACTGGAGTAATAGTAATAGGATGAAATTTAATACTGAAAAGTGCAAGGTCATACACTTAGGGATTAATAACAAGAACTTTAGATATAGATTGGGGATGCATCAGTTGGAAGCAACTGAGGAAGAGAAGGACCTTGGGGTATTGGTAGATCACAGGATGACTGAGCCACCAATGTGATATGGCCATGAAAATAGCTAATGTGGTTTTAGGATGCATCAGGCAAGGTATTTCCAGCAAAGATAAGGAGGTGTTAGTATTGTTATACAAGGCGCTGGTGAGACCCCACCTGGAATACTCTGCAGTTCTGGTCTCCCATGTTTAAGAAGGATGAATTCAAACTGGAACAGGTTCAGAGACGGGCTACTAGGATGATCCGAGGAATGGAAAACCTGTCTTATGAAAGGAGACTCAAAGAACTTGGCTTATTTAGTCTAGCCAAAAGAAGGCTGAGGGGGGATATGCTTGCTCTTTATAAATATATCAGAGGGATTAATATTAGGGAGGGAGAGGAA
The DNA here is from genome assembly GCF_025201925.1 of Gopherus flavomarginatus. Taxonomy (NCBI): domain Eukaryota; kingdom Metazoa; phylum Chordata; order Testudines; family Testudinidae; genus Gopherus; species Gopherus flavomarginatus. The sequence goes on along the minus strand of NC_066626.1, from coordinate 11,513,091 downwards.
TTATTTAAGCTTAGTACCAATGTAGATACAAGAACGAATGGGTATAAACTGGACACTAGGAAGTTTAGACTTGAAATTAGACGAAGGTTTCTAACAATTAGAGGAGTGAAGTTCTGGAACAGCCTTCCAAGGGGAGTAGTGGGGGCAAAAGACATATCTGGCTTTAAGATTAAGCTTGATAAGTTTATGGAAGGGATGGTATGATGGGATAGCCTAATTTTGGCAATTGATCTTTGATTATTGCCAGATAAGTATGCCCAGTGGTTGGTGATAGGATAGGATCTGAGTTACTGCAGAGAATTCTTTCCTGGGTGCTGGCTGGTGAGTCTTGCCCACATGCTCAGGGTTTAGCTGATTGCCATATTTGAGGTCGGGAGGGAATTTTCCTCCAGGGCAGATTGGCAGAGGCCCTGGAGATTTTTCGCCTTCCCCAGCAGCGTGGAGCATGGGTCACTTGCTGGTGGATTCTCTGCAGCTTGAGGTCTTCAGACCACAATTTGAAGACTTCAATAACTCAGGCATAGGTTAGGGGTTTGTTATTGAAGTGGATGGGTAGGTTCTGTGGCCTGCTTTGTGCAGGGGGTCAGACTAGATGATCACATTGGTCCCTTCTGACCCTAGAATCTATGAATCTATTGTCTATTTTGTAGTTTGTTAAACGTACAAGTCTGACAATTCATGATCCAGTGTTTGGAATGTGTAAAAATATTTTCAACAAGGTCACGGGAATGACTCCTCTAGGGACATTAGCGTATTTCAGAACCTTCTCACAAATAGGCAATGTTGATCTAAAGCCACATCTTCCTATTTTCTTAGCAATTTACAACTTCACAGGACTGAAGAACTCACTCGCTGCCATTCTCTGTTGCAGCAGGTGAGTGAATGTTAATAACCCGCTTTTGGCAGGCACAGAAACTGAGACACAAAATTTGATCCTTCACTCAAGACAGTGGTGATGTCAATGCAGGCAGGGTCAGGCCCAAGAACAGGGGGAGGGAGGGGAGTTATTTCTCTGAGGTTTTTATTTGTTTATTATAAAGAAATTTATTTCACTATGTGACTCTCCAGCCATCAGACTATGCAGCTGAAGAGCAGGATTTGGGGGAGGGGGAATCCTCCTCCATCAGGGGGCTGGGTCCTAGAAATCCAGTATAGCTTAACTCTCTCTACGGAAAAGGATAAATGGACACAAATCAGATATTAGGAATGGCAATATACAAAAACCTGTAGGAGAACACTTCAATCTCCCCGGACACACAATAGCAGATTTAAAGGTGGCCATCCTGCAGCAAAAAAACTTCAGGACCAGACTTCAAAGAGAAACTGCTGAGCTTCAGTTCATCTGCAAATTTGACACCATCAGCTCAGGATTAAACAAAGACTGTGAATGGCTTGCCAACTACAAAAGCAGTTTCTCCTCTCTTGGTTTTCACACCTCAGCTGCGAGAAAAGGGCCTCATCCTCCCTGACTGAACTACCTCATTATCTCTAGCTTGCCTGCATATATATACCTGCCCCTGGAAATTTCCACTACATGCATCTGACGAGATGGGTATTCACCCAGGAAAGCTCACGCTCCAAAACATCTGTCTATAAGGTGCCACAGGACTCTTTGCTGCTTTCACAGATCCAGATTAACATGGCTCCCCCTCTGATCCCTAACTCTCACAGTCAGTTCTCCAGCCTAATTTGGGACTGAGGCGCACCCTGTAGTGGAGAGATCCCTCTTTCCCTTCCCCATGCACCCCAGAGGTGCTGAAGTAATGTTGCTCAGGGCTCTGTGCTGCCCCTTTACATCACAGATCGCTTTCTCACACGAGAAGGATGTGGCTTCCCCCTAGTGATAACATCTGGTCCCCTGATTACCCCTGAAGTATAAAGAGACAGGACCACCATTCACTACAGGGGCAGAGCTGAAGCTAATTATCAGATATTCCTGGCCCCTTATGCCTGTACTTAAAGCTGGAACATGCTGCTGTCTGAATTACAGCAATAAACACATGTAAATACAGCTAAGAGGTGGTGTGTTTGTGTTTCACCTACCTGTTTAAACTGGCAGAAACTTCTCAGCAGAGTCAGTCTGTGGGGAGTTCCCAGCTTCTCCCTCCTCAGAGTCAAACCAAAAGGCCTTTTGTTTGCTTGTTTTTCATTACACATTTCCAGTTTTGTTTCAGGGTATTAAAGCTTTTCCCCAGCTCCTTGATGTTCCTCTGATCTTACAGACTTTAATTCTGAATGATTTTTAATCAGCATTTCATACGCCCCTCTACTGCAGTGAGGCTGAAGGTGAAACTGAAAGCACACAGGAGGAATTCAGAAAAGTCACATGGTTTTGTGATATTTAAAAAAAAAAAGACAGCTCTTTTTAAAGAGAAACACACAATTGTGACAATCCACATGGGGTCTCAGTCCCTGTTCTTGGCTTGGCTACTGTGATGCTGGAAGATCAGGTGCCAGCTTGTGCCAAAGCCCCAGGCCAGTTCACTTGTGCATTAGTATAGATCAAAATGGTTGTAAAGTTATTTGGTGTTTAAACTTCATGAAAACCGCGAGATGTCACATGCATTGTTTTCACTTATCTGTATCCTGCATACAGTCTATTAGACTGTAATAGAAAACATTCACATTCGTTATTTAGTTACTAGGATAGAACAAACAAGAAATCATCATGTAATGCAAATGAAGCACTTTAGCAGGAAAGTGCTAATTCATGCTCATTTGAAGGCCAGCGGTCATTGCATGTGATGATCAGAGATCAAAGACTCGAAATGGGCTCCTCTCTCCCCTCCAGAGAAAGAAAAAGCCCATGTGATGGTGACATTGTCAGCTTGGTTCCTGTGAAAGGAAGCTATAAGTATGTGCAACCCTTCTGCCAGGTGGAGTCGGCAGCAACCAGGGCCAGGTTCAATATCTAGATGTTCCTCTTCAACAGTACAACACAGAACCAGCTCAAGCGCCCACCCAATAACCTGGAAAAATTACACACCACTCCTGGGTGCCTCTGAGAGGCAAAACTTCCCCACTCACAAGCACAGAGTCTGAGTATAGGAAAGGAACTTTTAACGAAAGGAAGGAAGTCACCTGACATTAATTAGGGGAAATGTTGCAAATAGGATTTAACATAAACATAAACCTGTGAGCAAGACACCCACACCCACTGAATGGGGCAGTGTCTTCTGCCTCGGGTTCTACACCAAAAGATCCTTTATTGTGGCCCCCTCTGCTCCCTCACCACACCCACTCACAGTGGTTGTCCTTGGTCAGTAGGACCCAAGGTTCTGAGGTGCATCTGTGTGAGTTCACCTCCCACCTGGGGAAGAAAGCACCTGGCTTGCTCTGCCCAGGACCGGCGCTAGTGTTTTTAGCGCCCTAGGCGCACAGCCATTTCGCTGACCCACGCGCTGGCCTGTGGAGAGGGTCCGCTGGTCCGCAGCTCCGGTGGAGCTGCTGCAGCCGTGCCTGCGGGATGTCCACTGGAGCCACGGGAGCAGCAAACCGTCCACAGGCACGACTGCAGCAGGTCCACTGGAGCCACCTGCAGCCCCCCCCCAGCAAAATGCCACCCCCCAATAATCCTGGCGCTCTAGGCAATTGCCTAGGCCACCTAAATGGAAGCGCCGGCCCTGGCTCTGTCATCTGAGCACTGACTATCCTCCTTGCCAGCCACTGTTCCTCGGTGCCTGGCCCTCCCACTGACCACCTGCTTGCCACTCCCACCAGCCAAGATGCAGGGGCCTGCACCAGTAGCAGGGATGCCTTGCAGGGAACCCTCACCCAGGGCCGCCTCTAGACATTTCGCCACCCCAAGCACAGCGGCATGCCAAAGGGGGCACTCTGCCGCTCACCGGTCCAGCGGCTCCTGTGACCTCCCGCAGGCAGAGCCGCGGGACCAGCAGACCTTCCGCAGGGACGCCTGCGGGATGTCCACCGGAGCCGCCTGCCGCCCTCCCAGCAACCAGCAGAGCACCTCCTGCTGCATGCCACCTCAAGCACGCGCTTGGAGTGCTGGGGCCTGGAGCTGGCCCTGCCCTTACCACCCCTAGCTCAAGAAGAAGTTCCCCCTATCCCTGCCATGCCCACTCACTCAATAGGTGTGACAGAGTTATAAGGCCAGAAAACAAGCTAACTTATGAAAACTCATGCAGTTTGTAACATCCGGAGTGGGCTTTGCTGCGATGACAAATTCTCGGCCGTAGAGGGGGAGGATGTGAGCAGAGTCTGAATGAGCTCTCCCTGGACAGCTAGCTGGGAGGGGGAGAGACTTCAGGAGCAAACTGTATTTACATGAACACACCACACCCACTCTGCGTAGATATCCAGCACATAGAGCAGTGTGGCTCAAAATGACCAGCCTTGGCTGGCGCTGGGTTACAAATCACTTGAGTACTGAATGAAATGTTGCTGACTTTTCTGTTTGAGTAGAAGGGAGCAGAACTCTGCTTAGCCCATCCCAAATGAGTGGGTCACCCTCAGCTGAAAGGACTTGTTAAGCCAGGGGTTGAATACCAGCCTCCTATGAAAGGGAGAGGGGGTAGGGACATGACTAGGTTCTAATCTTCTGTAAGAGTAAAACTCTGTCTTATTAAAGAAGAAGCATTTCACCTGGGTTATGCACTAAATGCTAAGCTCATATTGTGGAGTGACAGAAGGGCTGGTATCCATCAACACAGCCACCATTTATTTAGGAAGGTGCAAAAAGGTGGCATCTTCAACTGCTGAACTCCATGTTTCTATGTAACCAGCTGAGTACTCAGCATCCTGCAGTCAGAGCACATACATTACAAGATACAATACATGTGGCTTTTTGTTTGTTTACCTTAGCTCTGCTCCAGTGGGGCCAGGGCATTCACATTCATCTGAAAAACAGCAGCGAGCTCCTTCCCCATGAAGAAATTCTTCAGCCAACAGCATCCAGGGAACAGCAGGGCTGAGGGAAGTCAAAGCAGCGTCTCTGCTTTCCTCAGCTCAGATGCTGCAATACCTCTATTAACTGTGTTGCCAAATTGTTGCATCACTGCACCCAGGAACTAGCCACATCCCCAGCAGCATCTGTAGTGATCACGGCTTCCCCAGCACAACTGAATTTCTGCTGTTAGTCCCAGGTGGCCTCTTCCAGGTCCTCACAATGGGTCGCCAGAGGATCCTCCTCAGCCAGACAGGGCAAGAGCCCCAGCACCCACTCACACAGGCTGCCCGCTGCCACGGGGCTCAGTGCCAGCGAGTCCTTGGCTTCCCTCCTAAGGCTCATGACAAAGGGTGCAGGGCAGATGTCACTGGTTACATTTGTGTGTGACAGGGACACCTGCCACACCTGGAACCAGGCTGAGACCCCAGGCCCTTCCACCAGGCCCCTGAGCAGCCACATAGGCACTTTCAGCCACTGCCCAGGTCAGTGGGGTCTATGCTATTAAACTGGCACAGACCAACGAGGGAAGGGAGGAGCTTTACTTGCTCACAGGTCTGTTAGTCTGTGGTTTTTTTGTTTACTTTAATTCTCCACAAGCTAAGAAGCAGGGACTTATAGGGCCAGATTAACCTTTGTGGGCCCAGCTCCAAACATTCGTGAGCACCCAGGAGTGCCTGAACCTCTCAGACTCATAAAAGAATCATAGAATATCAGGGTTGGAAGAGACCTCAGGAGGTCATCTAGTCCAACCCCCTGCTCAAAGCAGGACCAACCCCAACTAAATCATCCCAGCCAGGGCTTTGTCAAGCCTCACCTTAAAAACCTCTAAGGAAGGAGATTCCACCACCTCCCTAGGGAACCCTTCCAGTGCTTCACCTCCCTCCTAGTGAAATGATGTTTCCTAATAGCCAACCTAGACCTCCCCCACTGCAACTTGAGACCATTACTCCTTGTTCTGTCATCTGCCACCACCGAGAACAGTCTAGATACATCCTCTTTAGACCCCCCCCCCCTTCAGGTATGAAGGCTGCTATCAAATCCCCCCTCATTCTTCTCTTCTGCAGACTAAATAAGCCCAGTTCCTTTAGCCTCTCCTTGTAAGTCATGTGCTCCAGTCCCTAATCATTTTTATTGCCCTCCGCTGGACTTTCCAATTTGTCCACATCCCTTCTGTGCCAAAACTAGACACAATACGGCCTCACCAGTGCCAAATAGAGGGGAATAATCACTTCCCTTCATGTGCTGGCATTGCTCCTACTAATGCAGCTCAATATGCTGTTTGCCTTCTTGGCTGACTCATATCCAGCTTCTCATCCACTGTAATTCCTAGACCCTTTTCTGCAGAACTGCCGCTTAGCCAGTTGGTCCCCAGCCTGTAGCGGTACATGGGATTCTTCTGTCGTAAGTGCAGGACTATGCACTTGTCCTTTTTGAACCTCAGATTTCTTTTGGCCCAATCCTCCAATTTGTCTAGGTCACTCTGGACTCTATCTACCTCTCCCTCCAGTTTAGTGTCATCTGTAAACTTGCTGAGGGTGCAGTCCACACCATCGTCCAGATCATTAATGAAGATGTTGAAAAAAAATGCCCCAGGATCCCACTCCTCTTGATACTGGCTGCCAACTAGACATTGAGCCATTGATCACTACCCGTTGAGCCAGCTTTCTATCCACCTTATAGCCCATTCATCCAGTCCATACTACTTTAACTTGCTGGCAAGAATACTGTGGGAGACCATATCAAAAGTTTTGCTAAAGTTAAGGAATAACACATCCACTGCTGTCCCCTCCTCCACAGAGGGAGTTATCTGCTCATAGAAGGCAATCAGGTTGGTCAGGCATGACTTGCCCTTGGTGAATCCATGCTGACTGTTCCTGATCACTTTCCTCTCCTTTAAGTGCTTCAGAATTGATTCCTTGAGGATCTGATCCATGATTTTACTGGGAACTGAGGTGAGGCTGACTGGTCTGTAGTTCCCCAGATTCTCCTTCCCTTTTTTAAAGATGGGCACTATATTTGCCTTTTTGCAGTCGTCCGGGACCTCCCCTGATTGTCACATGTTTTCAAAGATCATGGCCAATGGCTCTGCAATCACATCAGCCAAGTCCCACAGCACCCTCAAACATTAGATCTGGATGCATGGACTTGTGCATGTCCAGACTTTCTAAATACTGCTTAACCTTTTCTTTCACCACTGAAACATTCAGCAACATTCAGAAATTGCCATAATAGTATTTCTTTTTCAGGAAGGAGGGGAATGAATTTCCCCAAAATATTTGGATGAATCATAATTGCAGGGGATCTGAAAAACTGACCCCAAAGATTTGCATGAGTTTGGAAACAGAAGCAAAAGTTACATGTTTATTGCTGTGATGGGGTGGATAAGAGGTCTGTGGTAGGGCTAAGGGGAGCCAGAGAATCCAATTAGCCCATTCTGTGGCACTCCGATGGAAGACAGGTAAATAAAGATTAGCCCTAGCTGGGGAGAACCAGATGGGGTGGCTGCTATAAAAGTAGTATCGCAGAGGCAATAGGAGAGGACAGGCAGGACTGGGCTATGCTGGATGGTGGAGGGGCAGAGGAGAGCTGGCTGAAATGGAAGATTTTATGACCCCCCCCCACCACTTACACACACAAAAAGTAGTTCTGTACAATGAAGAGCAGCTTAATAGAGAGGGGGAATGGATACAGTTGGGGAAGAAAAGAATAGAAGCAGACTGAGATGATTACCTAGGCAAAAAGCAAAGCTGAAAAAAGAAACAATCCAATATGTTGTAGTGGTCAAGGACATAAGAATAGTTAACATTAACCCTGGGACTGTAGATGACTGGATTTTAAAAAAGACAAAAAAGCCCCACAATACAGAACAACCCACACAGGGGATATAGTAAAAGCCAGAAGGTTGTAAGATGAGGATCATTTAATTGAATAGAAAAATAAAGTACAGCTGATAAATGGCTAAAAACTCAAACTTTAATATTAAAATAAGTTGCCAGCTACTACAATATTTGACCAACAGAAAGGGGGTAATAGGTGGGTACCATGGGAACTGACTGATGAGATAATCAAAAGCACAGGAGAAGCTGGAGTGTTAGTAAGCAAGTGGCTAATTAGTAAAAGAGGAGGAGAAAGATGCCATCCACAGCCACGTTGACTACATTTAAGGGAGGGCTGTACCTGAGAAAGTAATGTCAGATATCTAGCACCAAGCCATATATCCCCACTCCCTTAAAGTGGAGCAAGTGCCAAAGGTATGGGCATGTAGCAGCTGTGTGCTAAGGGAAAATGAGATGCAGTAACTGGGGCCCTGAGGATTCTTATTCAGATTGTACAGAAGGAGCAGTGGTAAAGTGTAGTAACTCTGGTGGGAATCACAGTCCAGAATATAGAAGCAAGACAAACTAAAGAGATGCAGGCGACATTGTTAGCATCCACATAACATATGTTGTTATCTGGAGACTCTGAAAACACCAGATGGAAAAGTCAGAGAAAATCAGCACAGGACAAGGGCGAAGTGCAGATCCAGCCTCACTGCATAAAGCGTGATAAAGACTGCAGAAGAAATAGGCATGATGGGTTGGATCACAGAACCCACCTTGGGAACTGCCAACTGGTGTGCCAAGACTACTTCTGCCTCTGCTTTCCCTGCCAGCTCGGGGCCTCAGCACCCTGTCTTGCTGAGCCAGACACACCCCTCTGCTCCAACACAGACCCAGGGTCTGAACCATGTGCCCCAAAGCTGCAGGCTTAACTGAAAGCTGCTTACAGAAGTGTTCCTGTCTTTAACACTCAGATGCCCAACTCCCAATGGGGTTTAAACCCAAATAAATCCATTTTACCCTGTATAAAGCTTATACAGGGTAAATTCATAAATTGTTCGCCCTCTGTAACACTGATAGAGAAATGCACAGCTGTTTGTCCTCCCCACCCCCAGGTATTAACACATACTCTGAGCTAATTAGTAAGTAAAAGGTGATTTTATTAAATACAGAAAGTAGGATTTAAGTGGTTCCAAGTAGTAACAGACAGAATAAAATGAATTACCAAGCAAAATAAAATAGAACACACAAGTCCATGTCCAAGAAAATTGAATACAGATAAAAACCTCACCAGTTCCAGTAAGCTTCCTTGTACAGACTAATCTCCTTCTAGTCTCAGTCCAGCAATCACTCACACCCCCTGTGATTACTGTCCTTTGTTCCACAGGCTTAAATAGACTCCCTCTTGTGGGGGGAGACCACCTCTTCTCTCCTATGCAAAGTCCAGCTCCAAGATGGAGTTTTGGAGTCACCTGTCCATGCATGACTGAGTTTCTTACCAACTAGGCCACATTCCTGGGATAGCCCAGATGTGGATTGGTGTCTCCAAGTTCATTGTTGGCTTAAGTGGTTCTTAATTGGGCACTTAATTTGCACATTCCTTTCTCAATAGAAATCAAGCAAGTACACAGCCAGTATTCCTAACTTCAAGTACAAAAATGACACATGCCTACTGTACACAAGTGGAGCCGGGGCTTGACCCTCTCCAGGGGGAAGAGGGGAGCCACACTGGCTCACTACACACTGGAGGGTCCGGGAAAATAGCCCAGCAATCCTCAAGGCAATCGCCAGCCCTGTGGGGCAAGGGGCTCAGGTCCTTTGGCAGGGCTGAGCCGTACTAACTGTTATGAGCCTGGCCCTAGGTCAAGGCTGGGCAATGAATACTGAGTCAGGAAGCTCAGGGCGGGGCTGAGCAACAATAACCAGCTTCAGCTTCCTTAGGCCAGTGAGAGGGGGAGTCTGCCACCCCAGAGTGGGGTGGCACGGGGGACACAGACCCTCCCACTCTACTGCATCCCAGCCCAGGGCCCTAGCAGGGGCTGACAATCCACTGCTCAGTCAGTGGGGATCCTGGCCATAACACACTGACATAGGATCCGGCAAGGCTGCAGCCAGACTGGGGTCAGCTGCCCCCAGGCTACTTCTGTACTCCCCCTCGGGGCCTACCAGGGTCCTGACATCGGCCTCTGCAGGGTCCAGGAGCAAGGGCTCATCACGGCCAGGGCTGGGTGGTAGCTCCGGCGGCTCCTCCGGATAGTCAGCCCAGGGGAGCCCCAGCCAGGGTGGGTGGGTGGCTGCCTGCCCTGGGTCACAGGAGTTTCCCAGTCTCAAGCTCCCTGAGGGACATCTGCTCACTCCAGCTGCTGGGGCCTGACTGAGCTCTGAGGGCCGGCTTTTATAGTTCCAGGTCGGTGCCTGACCTCTGAGGGGCGGGCTCAGAGCTCCTTAGCTCCGCCCACTCTGGTCTCTGGCTGGGCTCTTCCTCCTCTGGGCTGGAGGGGAGCCACATCGCCACACTACACCTACAAATAGGAGGAATGTATTCAGTAGATCACAACCTTCACAGAAATATATTACATGGCATGTGTAGCATAAAACATGTTCCAATTATATCATACATACATTCATAAGCATATTCCCATGAAGCCTTATGGGGTGCAAACATCACCACACCATCACAACAGGCAGTGATATATTAGTAGTGAAACAAGAGAGGTTCCTTGCATTTATGATAAAAGTTATAAATTGCACATCACAACCAGGGAAAAAACAGAAAAAAATGAAAATTATAGCAAAGACAGCAGAAAACTATATGTATATTTACAATCTGTCAATTGATCATATTCATGCAGTCTTGAGTGAGGGTGAGAGTGAAATATGACTAATATGGGAATCACAATCTTTTGTTGGAATGTTCGTCTATTTCATAACACATGGTCAAGAATTAAAAGAAAATGTACGGAACTAAACCAGCCACCATCTGAGTCTAGGAAACATGCTTGGATGAAAAGCTTGCTTTTAAAATTCCAGGATATATTTAGGCAAGACTGAAAACTAGGTAGAAGAGGAAGTGTTTGTACTTTCGTAAAGGAAATACTAAACTACACAGAAGGAGAGAATGAAAAAGTAAACCTCAAATGTAATTCTGTTGCAATCCCAATGCAGAAGAGAGAATGGCATTGTGTAAAACATGAAGATACTGTACAGAATGAAAGGTTTGATATGCTGGAACTTGAGAAAGCCATTGATATAAGCCAAAATGTTTCCCTAAGTAAAGATTATATATGCAATATAATGTTTAGATGTCTTCCTGAAAGCAGTTTGAGGATTCTTTGGAATTATATGGTATGATATGGGAATGAGGAGTGATATCAATAAGGAGGAAACATGCAGCAGTAATTCCAGTAAAAAAAACCATGCAAACTATCTGCACAAGTACATGCCTACAGATCAGGGGTGGGCAAACTTTTTTGCCTGAGGGCCACATCTTGGTATAGTAATTGTATGGAGGACCATGAATGCTCACAAAATTGGAGGTTGGGGTGCAGGAGAAGGTGAGGGCTCTGGATGGGGGTGCAGGCTCTGGGCTGCAGCCACAATTGAGGAGTTACATGGGATGCATTTATTACAACATCCAGATGTGCTACAGATGCTGCTAATGAACTGCCAATTAACTATGACAGAAACTACTGGGCCTGACTTTATGGGACAGAGTTAATGGGAATTGCAGTGATGAAAGTAACAAGTCTATGAGTTGCTGAGCATTCAGTAGAACACAATGTTAGAACTCCACATGCTGTTCAAGTTAAAATGTGGATACGGGAGTTGAAAGAAAAGGAAAACCAAAATGAAGTCAAAACTTTTAGGGTTAGGGTTAGGGTAGCTATGAATTAGCTATGAATGGAAAGCCACAAGTCCAAATGTGGATTTGGACTTTATTTTATAAACTTAATAGTTAACAATAAATGTTGGAGTCTTTTAATTGCCTTCTAGTCTCTCAGACTTTTAGACTCTCAGGTCACATTTTCAAGTTTTTCTGTCCAGCCATAAGTTCCAGAAACTTCTTTTCTTTAGAAAACAAAAGCCAAGAGCCTCACCTCATCACCTCATGCCAGGATCTGGGGCTTTAGGAAACACATGAAATATCATGAGACAAAGGATGAACTCTTGAGAGCTGGTGACACTGGGCCCCCTTAGGGCTTCTCGACAGCTAACCCACTAGAGTGACATAGCAGCATTTCAGTGCAGACACGACCTGTACCAACAGGAGGTGCTAGCGAGGGCAAGAGAAAACATTCTTCCATCAGCCTAGCTCCGTCTGCACAAGGACTTAGGTCACATTAACTACGGCGTTTCCATACCCCGAGTGATGGAGTTGTGACCATCTCATTTTCTACAGCAGACCCAGCCTTAGTGCAAATCAGACTCAGGCCTTTGAAACACTGATTCCACCTGACTAGATTTTAGCTTCTGACTTCACTATCGCTCCTTAGACAAACACACCCTGCTCCTGCAAGGTCGTCACCACCGGTGGGCACTGATGCCCAAGGAAAGCCCCAGGGCCCACCAGCTCAGGGGCCTGATTGCAGGATCGGAGCCTTATTGGAACATTTCCCACAAAAACCTCCAGCACTTGAATGCCAACAATTGGATCTTTCTAGCTCAGCAAACAACAGGAGTCACTTCCAGGAAGGGAAACACGCAGTTACCGGCATATTTCTGAGCTCAGACGCACCAGTGTCTAGTGACCCTCCATGTCAATGGGGTCAGGGGGGGTCGAGGCACCAGCAAAGCAAGCACCTGCTTGGGGCAGCCCATTTGCAGGGGCGGCAGGGATCCAGTATGGGAGCTGAGAACCAACAGGGGGCCCTGGGAGCTGTAGTTCCTTGGTTAGCTCCCTGCCTATAGAGCCAGCCCTGGAGCAGGGAAAGAACTACATTTCCCAGCCCAGCACTCCCTTGGCCACTACCAACTGGAAAGGAATGGGGGGGGAACACGTGCTGCAGCATGCTGTGAGTGGAGAGCTGCACCGTGCAGGGTAGAGGGGCCATATTTTAACATTCAAAAAACAGGACACTCCGGGGGGGGAGTGGCCCCACCCTGCCCCCATCCACTCCCTCCCTGTCCCCTTATCACCCCCTCCCAGGACCCCACCCCCTATCTAAGTGCCACTGCTCCTTGTCCCCTGATCGCCCCCCCGACCCCTGCCCCTAACTGCCCCCCAGGACCCCACCCCCTATCTAAGTGCCGCTGCTCCTTGTCCCCTGATCGCCCCCCCCGGGACCCCTGCCCCTAACTGCCCCCCAGAACCCCACCCCCTATCTAAGCGCTGCTGCTCCTTGCCCCCTGATTGCCCCCTCCTGGGACCCCTGCCCCTAACTGCCCCCCAGGACCCCACCCCCTATCTAAGCGCTGCTGCTCCTTGTCCCCAACTGCCCCCTCCCAGGACCCCTGCCCCTAACTGCCCCCCAGGACCCCACCCCATATCTAAGCGCTGCTGCTCCTTGTCCCCTGATCGCCCCCTCCTGGGACTCCTGCCCCTAACTGCCCCCCAGAACTCCGCCCCCTATCTAAGTGCCGCTGCTCCTTATCCCCTGATTGCCCCCTCCTGGGACCCCTGCCCCTAACTGCCCCCCAGCATCCCACCCCTTATTAAGCGCTGCTGCTCCTTGTCCCCAACTGCCCCCTCCCAGGATCCCTGCCCCTAACTGCCCCCCAGGACCCCACCCCTTATCTAAGCGCTGCTGCTCCTTGTCCCCAGATTGCTCCCTCCTGGGACCCCTGCGCCTAACTGCCCCCCAGGACCTCACACCCTATCGAAGTGCCACTGGTCCTTATCTCCTGATTGCCCCCTCCCAGGACCCCTGCCCCTAGCTGCCCCCCAGGACCCCACCCCCTATCTAAGTGCTGCTGCTCCTTATCCCCTGATTGCCCCCTCCTGGGACCCCTGCCCCTAACTGCCCCCCAGGACCCCACCCCCTATCTAAGCGCTGCTGCTCCTAGTCCCCAACTGCCCCCTCCCAGGACCCCTGCCCCTAACTGCCCCCCAGGACCCCATCCCCTATCTAAGCGCTGCTGCTCCTTGTCCCCTGATCAGCCCCTCCTGGGACCCCTGCCCCTAACTGCCCCCCAGGACCCCACCCCCTATCTAAGCACCACTACTCCTTGTCCCCAACTAGCCCCTCCCGGGACCCCATCCCCTATCTAAGCCTCCCTTCTCCTTGTCCCCAACTGCCCCCTCCTGAGACCCCCCCCAGCTTCTCGCCTAGGAGCCCACCCCCTACCTGTCCCCTGACAAATCCCTGGGACTCCCATGCCTATCCTACTGCTGCCTGTCCCCTGACTGCCCCCCGAACCTCTGACCCATTTTCCCCCCCTTCTCCCTGCCCCTGACTGCCCCCCTTACCCCTTCTCCACCCCCCAGCTCCCTTACCGTGCCACTGAGAGCAGCTTGTCTGGCTCCACGCAGCACCAGACACGCTGCTGCATGCGTGCTGCTGTGCTCCCCCGCGGAGCCCACAGCCCCACCCAGCACCTGCCTTCCAGATTTGAACACCTCACAATTCAGCAGTGCTCAGGCTCAGTTTGGGCAGCTGGTACTTCATTCCTCCCAAATCAAATATACTGATCCACTGTAACTGGCTGAGAAAAAGTAGGATAACATTGAGCAAGAAATGCTTCCCAGTGGTTATTAGGACTGGGATTGCTATTTTCAACAGCCAGTGCCTTTGTCTGTTTGTTTGTTTAAAAGGAAGACAGTGACATTGCACTGACAAATTCCCCATAGAAAGAAAGAGTGGAACAAAAGAATAATAAAGGCACCTCAACTTTTCCTCATTCATGTAGGACAGTCTGATAATCTGCATCCAGAGATCCTCCAACCACACCAGCTGAAAATTGTTCCACTTTGTTGCAGCTCTGTAACCATATGGGAACCAATCCTGTATGTGTTCTGTGCACACCCAAAATTCCTGCTGAATGACCTGCCCTGGAGCGAGTTACCAGGGACCAAGGGCTGTGGCAGAAGGAGGGTGCAGGTGGGGGGGGGGAAGAGGAGAGCCCAGGGCTGGGGTAGCAGGGAGGTGGGAGGAGGGCACTGGTGGGGGGGAAGGGGGAGCCCAGGGCTGGGGCGGCAGGGTGGTGGAGGGAGGGCACTGGTGGGGGGAAAGGGGGAGCCCAGGGCTGAGGCGGAAGGAGGGTGCAGGTGGGGGGGGGGAAGAGGAGAGCCCAGGGCTGGGGCGATAGGGGGGTGGAGGGAGGGCACTGGTGGGGGGGAAAAGGGGGTAGCTCAGCACTGGGGTGGCAGGCGGTGTGAGTGGGTGGGGGAGAGCCCAGGGCTGGGGCAGCAGGGGAGTGCAAGGGGGGAGCCCAGGGCTGGGACGGGGGGCAGATGCTTGGGGCGGCAAATAACCTAGAGTCGGCCCTGAACGGGGTCTCAGGTCTGGACTGCCAAACCACAGGCATCAAGGAGTGACAAAGAAGGTGAAGCCAATCTCATTGCCCCAGGGATGGTGCAGTCTCCTGTATGGGCCAGGCAGACTCTGGGGATCCTGGCTCAGACCCTGTCAAAGAGACATGGGGGGACTAAACCCTGGAGAATGAAAAAATGGGCTTCTTCAGCACCAGTCATCCTACTATCCGTGATCCTGGAGGAGTCAGACTCCCATCTACCTAATCTCCGTGACCGTGGAGGATTTCTCCCTACCCAACCCCCAATATGTCACTTCTATGGTCACCTCCTCCTCTCCCTCTCTGCATTAGGGGTGGGAGGGGAGGGTGAAGAATCCTAGGAGGGGCGGAGTGGGGAGTCCTGAGGGGCAGAGGCAGATACGTGAGGTTGCAAGGTCAGAACTGATGTACGGCCTGGGCTCAGAAGTGATGTGTGGGCTGGGGAGGGCGGAAGGAAGAGCTTGCTGGGAGACCAGCCGAAGTGGAAGCAGCAGTGAGACAGAGGGCTGGTCTAACTAAAGCCGTACATCGACCTAGAGCAGGGGTCTCAAACCATGAGGGCCATATGAGGACTAGTACATTGGCCCAAGGGCCGCATCGCTGACACCTGCCCCGCGCTGCCCCCCACTCCACCCCTTCTATGAGGCCCTGCCCCCTGTCCTGCCTCTTCCCACCCCTTTCCTGAAGTCCCCTCCCCAACTCTGCCCCCTCCCTGCCCCCAGAGGGTGCATGAAGAGTGTGGCAGGGGGCTCAGGGTAGGGAGTTGAGGTGAAGCAGGGGGTTGGGGTGCAGGCAGGAGGCTCAGGGTGCAGAAGGGGTGTGGAGTGCAGGCAGGAGGCCCAGGGCAGGGGATTGGGGTATAAAAGGGGCTGGGGTGCAGCAGGGGGGCTCAGGGCACAGGGTTGGGGTGCAAAAGGGGTGTGGGATGCAGCAGGGGTCTCAGGGCAGGGGGTTGAGGTGCAGGCAGGGGGCTCAGGGCAGGGAGCTGGGGTGTAGAGGGGGTTGGGGTGCAGCCAGGGGGCTCAGGGTGCAGAAGGGGTGTGGGATGCAGCAGGGGGTTGGAGTGAAGGCAGGGGGATCAGGGCAGGAAGTTGGGGTGTGGAGTGCAGCAGGGGGTTGAGGTTCAGGAAGGGGGCTCAGGGCAGGGGGTTGAGGTACAAGCAGGCAGATCAGGGCAGGAAGTTGGTGTGTGGGGTGTAGCAGGTGACTCAGGGCAGGAGGTTAAGATACAAGCAGGGGGCTCAGGGTGTAGAAAGGGTGTGGGATGCAGCAGGGGGCTCAGGGCACAGGGTTGGGGTGCAGAAGGGGTGTGGGATGCAGCAGGGGGCTCAGTGCAGGGGGTTGGGGTGCAGGCAGGGGGCTCAGGGCATGGTGCATCAGGGGTCTCAGGGCAGGGGGTTGAGGTGCAGGCAGGGGGCTCAGGACAGGGAGTTGGGGTGTAGAAAGGGGTTGGGGTGCAGGCAGGGGGCTCAGGGTGCAGAAAGGGTGTGGGATGCAGCAGGGGTCTCAGTGCAGGGGGTTGGGATGCAGCAGGGGGCTCAGTGCAGGGGGTTGAGGTGCAGGCAGGGGGATCAGGGCAGGGAGTTGGGGTGCAGGCAGGGGGATCAGGGCAGGGAGTTGGGGTGTAGAAAGGGGTTGGGGTGCAGGCAGGGGGCTCAGGGTGCAGAAAGGGTGTGGGATGCAGCAGGGGCCTCAGGGCAGGGGGTTGGGGTGTGGGATGCAGCAGGGGGCTCAGGGCAGGGGGTTGAGGTGCAGGCAGGGGGGTCAGGGCAGGAAGTTGGGGTGTGGGGTGCAGCAGGGGGCTCAGGGCAGGGGGTTGAGGTGCAGGCAGGGGGCTCAGGGCAGGGGGTTGGGGTGGAGAAAGGGGTTGGGGTGCAGGCAGGGGGCTCAGGGTGCAGAAGGGATTTGGGATGCAGCAGGGGTCTCAGGGCAGGGAGTTGGGGTGCAGGCAGGGGGCTCAGGGTGCAGAAAGGGTGTGGGATGCAGCAGGGGTCTCAGGGCAGGGGGTTGGGGTGCAGGCAGGGGGCTCAGGGTGCAGAAGGGGTGTGGGATGCAGCAGGGGTCTCAGGGCAGGGGGTTGGGGTGCAGGCAGGGGGCTCAGGGTGCAGAAAGGGTGTGGGATGCAGCAGGGGGCTCAGTGCAGGGGGCTGGGGTGCAGGCAGGGGGCTCAGGGCAGGGGGTTGGGGTGCAGGCAGGGGGATCAGGGCAGGAAGTTGGGGTGTGGGGTGCAGCAGGGGGCTCAGGACAGGGAGCTGGGATGTAGAAAGGGGTTGGGGTGCAGGCAGGGGGCTCAGGGCAGGGAGTTGAGGTGCAGGCAGGGGGATCAGGGCAGGGAGTTGTGGGGCGGGGTGCAGGAGGGCTTCGGGCTCTGGGGTGGCCCCGCTCCGTGAAGAAGCTGGAACCATGTCCCTGCGGCCCCTGGGGGAGGGGGGATGCAGGGCTTGCCGTGCCTCCAGGTACCTCCCCCCAAAGCTCCCATTGGCTGCGGTTCCCCATTCCTGGCCAATGGGACCTGCGGGGGGTGGGGACACGGTGCCTAGAAGCCAGGGCAACACATGGATGGAGCCCTCTGCTTCTCCCCTCCCCCTCGCCGCAGGGGGCGGCATGGGGCTGGAGGGGGGCAGTCCCGTGGCTGTAGTATGCCCAGCCCTGGCCTGGAGGCAGGCCGGGGGGCTGGGCGCGGGCCGCTTGGCAGGCCGTGTGTTTGAGACCCCTGACCTAGAGCATGCGACCTGACTATGTAACTGAAGCTGATGTAACTTAGGTAGAATTACAGTGATGTCGCTGGGAGATGCTCTCCTGCTGACTTCCCTTCCACCTCTCGGGGAGCTGGAGTACAGGCTTCCCCCTCAACTTAGTGGGTTTTCACACGATGTGCTAAATCCACACGGCTGCATCAATCGCAGCAGTGCCAAAGTAGCTGGAAGTACAGACCAAATCTAGAATTAATGAATTGGGATTTGGGGCCTTGGGCAGAAGCTGGAGGCTCTGCACCACCAAGGAGTCTGGGAGATAGAGACCCAGGGACTGGCAAGTGTGACCTCCTCTCATGGTATAATTCCCCACTCTGAACCTTAGTGTCCAAAAGATGGGGTACCAGCATGAATTCCTCTAAGCTCAATTACCAGCTTAGTACTTGTAGCGCTGCCACCAACCAGCAATTCCAGTGCCTGGTACACTCAGGTCCCCCCAAAACCTGGCCCAGGGACCCCCAAGACCCAGACCCTCTGGATTTTAACACAAGGAAAGTAAACCCTTTCCCTCACCGTTGCCTCTCCCAGGCTTCCCCTCCCTGGGTTACCCTGGAAGATCACTGTGTGATTCAAACTCCTTGAATCACAAAACAGAGGAAAATCCACCTTCATCTCTCCTTCTCTCTCTCCCTCCCAGACTCTCCCTGAGAGAGAAAGTAATCCTAACACAGAGAGAAAATTAACCTCTCTCTCCCCCTTCCCTCCTTTCTCCCCACCAATTCCCTGGTGGATCCAGACCCAGTCCCCTGGGGTCTCACCAGAATAAAAAAAACAATCAGGTTCTTAAACAAGAAAAGCTTTTAATTAAAGAAAGAAAAAACAGTAAAAATTATCTTTGTAAATTTGAGATGGAATATGTTACAGGGTCTTTCAGCTATAGACACTGGGAATACCCTCCCAGCCTAAGTATACAAGTACAAAGTAAAATCCTTTCAACAAAATACAAATTTGAACTCCTCTCAGCCAAATACATATTTGCAAATAAAGAAAACAAACATAAGCCTAACTCACTTTATCTACCTAGTACTTACTATTTTGAATCTATAAGAACCTGTATCAGGGAGATTGGAGAGAAACCTGGTTGCACGTCTGGTCCCTCTGAGCCCCCAGAGCGAACAACCACCAAACACTAACAGCACACACAAAAACTTCCCTCCCTCAAGATTTGAAAGTATCCTATCCCCTCACTGGTCCTCTGGTCAGCTGACAGCCAGGCTCACTGAACTTGTTAACCCTTTACAGGCAAAAGAGATATGAAGTACTTCGGCTCTATTAACTCTTACTTATCTGTTTATGACAGTTGGCTATTAGGAAACACTATTTCACTAGGAGGGTGGTGAAGCACTGGAATGGGTTCCCTAGGGAGGTGGTGGAATCTCCTCCTTAGAGGTTTTTAAGGTCAGGCTTGATAAAACCCTGGCCGGGATGATTTATTTGGTGTTGCTCCTGCCATGGACTGGATGACCTCCTGAGGTCCCTCCCAACCCTCATCTTCTATGAGTCTTTCAGTCCTTTGTCCATCCCCTCACGAGGCACCAACTTCCCCTCTGGCCAGTGGTGCTTAACTCCCGCTCTGCCCTGGTCCCTCCCCCACTCCGTCTCTT
Organism: Gopherus flavomarginatus; assembly: GCF_025201925.1. Lineage (NCBI taxonomy): Eukaryota > Metazoa > Chordata > Testudines > Testudinidae > Gopherus > Gopherus flavomarginatus. The sequence continues at coordinate 11,493,560 of NC_066626.1, read as the reverse complement.
CCCCAAAGCACCGCCCCACCTTTTCCCTGGTCTGCCCTGCCGCACCCACAAATCAACCCCTTCCTCTAAACCCCGCCCCCTCTTTTCCTAACCCTGTTCCACCTCCGCCTGGCTTCTATCCCACCCCTTCCCATAAACCCCCACCCCGCCTCTTCCCCATCTCCTCCCCCAAGTATACCATGTCCCCACTCCACCGCACCCTCCCGGAGCATCCTGAATTCCATGAAAGAGCTGTTTTGTGGTGGGCAGGAAGTGCTGGGAGGGAGCAGGAGGAGTTGCTCAATGGGGCCACTTGCATGCAAGACACACTGCACGCAGGGCAGAGCTTGGCTGCCAGTGGGTGTTAAGCACCCACTCATTTTTCCTTGTGGGTGCCCCATGCCCGGACCCCCATGCAATTGGCATCAATAATCCTCCTTCCCAAAATCAAAATTCCTAGAGATTTTGAGTGAGTGTCTCAGTCTTGTTAATGCTTTGAACTCTTCTGGGTGCATGTCTCTCTGGGTGCGTGTCCAGGGGTGTTTATGTTTAAATTTGTTGTGATGTCACGTATCCCAACAGCAAAGAATGTTCTGCTTCAGCATTCTTGCCCTGCCTGCAGTCTGCCAACTGGCTTGGTTGACAACGGTTGGTGACCCAAGGAGCTGCTGATAGAAGCGTACTAGCCACCTCTCAACAACTTCTTCAATCAGCTATTTCCACAGGATTTCGAAAGAAGATGAGTTTTTACAGAAGGTAATTCCCAGATCCTGTTCCTGCTCCTTAGATCCCACATGACAGGTTGGTGCCTCCTTCTCCTAGCCCAGGGGTGGCCAACCTGTTGCTCTGGAGCCGCATGGGGCTCTTCAGAGGTTACTCCGTGGCTCCTTGCATAGGCGCTGACTCCGAGGCTGGAGCTACAGATGCTGACTTTCCAATATGCTATGGGGTGCTCACTGCTCAACCCCCTGCTCTGCCCCAGCTCCTGCCACCACCCCACCCCTTCCCCCAAAGCCCCTGCCCCTTCCCCTGAGCCTGCCATGCCCTTGATCCTCCCCATCCCCACCACAGCCCCCTGCGCACTGCAAAACAGCTGATGGCAGCGGCTGGGAGGAGTGGGGAGGGAGGGGGAGGCACTGATTGGCAGGGTTGCCAGTGGGCGGGAGGTGCTGGGGGCTCGGGGGTAGCGGATGGGGGGCTGCTGACACATTACTGTGGCTCTTTGGCAATGTTCAGTGGTAAATTCTGGCTCCTTCTCAGGCTCAGGTCGGCCCCCCGCGTCTTAGGGACTGGTGGGGGCCAGTGTTGCAACAGTCAGTTCTCAACGTTCCGTTTTGATTTGAATGTCGGCATCTTTCAGCTCCCTCCTGCGCCAGCCTTTCACCTTCTCTGGAGGCAGATTTCCACTGTTTTATCCTTCAGCAGACGAGTGGGGGTGAATTTCCATGGCTATCACCTAAAGGGAAGAGAACAAAACTGGTGCAGAATTTAGATTGATATCTCCATAAATAGTATTTCCTCTGGACTTGCCCCAACGCACTCCTTGCCTTCCACTTGTGAATAGAAACCTTTTGTCTCATGTAAAGATTGTCTAATCTATGTGTATTGTTCATTCCCTCTCGGGCACTGTCAATTGTCTGAAGACAGGATACTGGGCTAGATGGATCTTTGGTTTGACTCAGGATGGGCGCTCTTGTGTTGCTTATCTTCTCGGTTGTATGAACCTATCCTGGCTATTAGAATAGCAGATGGCTTCAAAAGACCGGTCTCCTGGACCTGTGAATCCTGGGCAAACAAATTCCCTTCCTTTAGAGAATGACAGAAAAACCCATTTCCTCCTTCTTTCTATTCCAGGCTTCGTTTCTTTTTCCAAAGACTCAACTCTAGGGAGCACAGAAAGAACCATGTGCACAAAGTGCTTGTCCAACCTGCAGCAATGGAGGCATGCTCTGACTTCACCCAGCAGATCAGGCCTTGCCAGAGAAGCCCCACAGGAGGAAATGTTCATGGTCCATCCTATCAGGCATGAAAAGACTCTGTGTCTGTAGCCAGTCTGACACCTCGTTGGCAGATAAGGATGAGGAGAGAACAATTTCCTCACAAAGAAGATGGACGCACTTATCCCGGAAGAAGATAGCAGCTGAGAACCAGGTGGAGTCAGAGGAGGTGAAGCTGCAGGATGATACAGGTGAGGATTCAATCCTCATGGTTAGCGAGGAGCATGTGAGGAATACTCACACCAGTTACCCTACAAGCCTTATACATCAGGGCCTTCTCACGGGACAGTGAGTCTGGAATCCATTTATGCCAGAACCTCTTGGCGAGGGTGGCCAAGGTCCATTGCTGAGGTGAGGAGAGCTGGGTGTGTCAGGTCACACACCTCTGGGGGTCTGGCACTGTGGGGTGGGGAGTACTAACATTGATTCAGGCTGTAAGGAGAACAGAGAGGCTGGACGTTGTAGGAAATCGTTTCTTGTCTCCTGGATTACGTCCGTTTCATCAGTAAAATGCTCCAGAGGTCTCAGCAGGTCACAGCTGGGAACCGTACCAGAGCTGAGCCATTACTTCTTGGGGGTTAAATGCCAATGAGGCCCGTTGCCCATCACTGACAGGGAAGCTGTGCAAGGGGAAGGGACGAGTAGAATACACCATGGCAAAGAAACTGGCCCCTAGGTCCGAGGAAGCCTCGTGTGGTAAAAGCACCCAGGTAAGAGTCAGGAGATCCGAGTTCTCTGCTTAGCTCTGCCAACAACCTTCACTCTGACCCTGGGCAAGTGGCTTAAGGGCTCTGGGCCCGACTCCATCCTCTGTAAACCAGGGATACTACATGGAAAAGGGAAATGTTACAAATGTTTCTTTCTGCTCCAGGGACGAAGAAGGAGGCGTCTTAGTTGAAGGGGAAGTGGGAAAAAGGGAGCCCAGAAGAGCAGGAAGAAGAGCGCACTCCCACCCCCTCATTACCAAGCAGCTCCCATATGACCATGGTAATGGCGCTTTGTGATTGTGCTATTGGAAAGCATCCCCTGCTGTGTGTATTAATATCTCCCGGAGCTGGGATCTCGGACAGGAGACCTACCTGCCCCTTGCTCAGGGAGCTGAAAAAAACACTCTTCACGTGCGATCGGCTCCAGCCAGGCTTTACGGGTTTCTCTGGGTTGCTTGAACGAGGCCCAGCTTGACAAAGGGGTTCAGGCACCTCAAGATGTTCAGAGGTGCCTAGTGGGATTCACAGAAGTGCCTGATTCTGATGCACTCTCCATGGGACACAGGCAGAGCGGAAAATCCTACCAGGCCCCTCCCTGCACTTGGAGGGGTAACCCACACACCTGCTGGGTGTGGTGTTCTGGCCCGTCTAGTGGCACCAGGACCACTTAGAGACAGAGATGAAAGGAGTCTGCTCTAGACCCTTAGCTAACAGCCGGTTGGGTTTTAGCTCCTCCGGGAGAGGCTCCCGTACTAAGCTCACAAGGTCCCAGGTTGGATCCCACCTGCCAACATCTGCCAGGCATCTAGACGCCTTCGTAACTCTTATGATTAGTGACAGAGCACCCTGCAGCACATACAACACTCTGCAATTCTGGGAGCTTGTTACGCGCCAGGGGGCTGGGGTATCTATAGGAGTGTGTCACTCTGGTGTGCTCCACTGCGTCCTCAGCTGCTGGCACCCAGGACAGACGGTGCTAATCCAGACACGTAGGCCAGCTGCAGTAACACTCAGGAGGTGCCTGAGACACCAGGGCAAAGGCCTCCAGCACCCCAGGCCATGGCTTTACGTGACCCTGGAACTAGGCCCCCTGCAGTAACATTGTGCCCACTGAGTCCTGACCCACGGGGGTCTGGCCCCAGACGCCCACGGTTTGGGATTCTCCCCAGCCAGGCAGACTTGCTCCTTCAGTCAAAGCTACTTTCTGTCCTGCCGGCGATTCCTGCCTGTTCTGTGGCAGCACCACATGCTGCGGGGTGGGGAAGGAAGAGGCATTTCCGCTTGGGCCCTGTTCTCAGTCCTTTCCTCACAGACACTGTGGGCTGCTAGAGTTGCTGAGCCAATCTGCTCAGGCGCTCGGGGTGGGATGGGACAAGGGGCAGGTTCTGCAGTGACCCCTAGGCTGCACTCAACAAGCAACTTGAATGGGCTTTGCAGGCCAATGAGGCTTTCTCAGCAAAAGCTGGGCTTCCTGGGAGGAGGGGCTAGAGAGGGAGGAAATGGGGTGGCCCTTGGGGTCTCAGCGCTGGCTGAGAGGCTCCCATCTCTTCTCAGGCAGAGGGGGAGGGGGGCGCATATGAATGACTGAGGAAACCTCAGCACCTGTTGAGGTTTGTTAAGAAAAGGGCTCAGCTGCAATCTCCATGCTCACTGGGTGCTGCCAGCCTTCCGTGGGGAGAGACTGTTCCCTGGCAGCTGAGCAATGGAAAAACTCAGTCCCAACGGGCTTTGTCCCTGCTCATTGCAGACCCCCAGGGAGCAGCATCCCTCAGCCCAGCTCCAAGCCCCGCTGATGAGAGCCGTGAAGGGTCTGACAACACCCACCCTGGAGCAATTTCAATCTGCCGAGGAAGAGCTGAGGACCATCATATCTCTACACGCAGACAAGATGGAGAGAGTAAGAGACTCCTGCCGTGGGGAGGGGGATGCTGCGTAGAGAGGGGGATGGGAGAATTTCCTCTCCTAGGAAACCGTTCCGGGGACACATGGACATGGTGCTGTGAAGGTTGGCTCAGCCCCTTTCCATTCATTGCCTGGCCACGGAGATCCACGGCCTCAAGTGTTTAACGTGTTCTCTGCCCGCTGGAGCTCTGACACGTCCCTGAGGACATCCCAGCCCCACTGAAGGGGAGTGATAGCCCCAGCCCTGGCAGCGCAGCCCATGGGTCTCCTCATTCGGCTCGGGGAGCAGACATGGTTTCCTCAGACATGCTGTGGGGCCTTGTTTTTCCAGCTGAAGGATCAGGAGGAATTTGGCTTTGCACTTTTCTCTCTGTCTCTCCCAAGCTCAAATCCTGTTGCCCATCCCCACAGCTTCTGAGTGCCTCCTCCGTCAATTAGACTGGCCTAGGGAGGTTTCTAGCAGACTTCATTTCTACATCCCCTGGGTAGGAGGCTCTCAGAGTCATTATTCCCCCTGATTAATGAAGCTCCACCGCCTTCCTAGGAGGAAGGAATTCAACCCATTGGACATGTGGGGAAACTGAAGCCCAGAGAGCTCCTTGACTTGCCCAAGTCTGCGCGGGTGGGGTGATCGAGAAAGGAATCAGGGTTCACATTCTCTACAGTCCTTTAAACGTTGCCTTCAATCGCTCGGCCTGGAAATAGGTGACATTCCTGCCCTTCCCGAGGTACTGCCTGCCCATGGCGCGTAAGTGCAGACTTTTTCCCCTCCTGGGCTTTGGCTTTCCTGGAAACTCGGAGACTCATAAACAAACAGAACCCTCAGCCTGAGCTTCCTCCCCAAACCTGCCTGTTCCTGGGGTTTCCTGCAGGTCGTCCCTGTCTCTGGCCGGTTCCCTGTTTCCAGCAGGTCCCTCAATCAGCAGATTAATTTGTGCAGGGCTCTAACTCCTGCTAGCAGAACAGGGCAACAGAATCCAGCCATGCGGGTTGGAGCTCCTGCTCCTTGTTCGAGAGAGGAAAGAGCAATGACCAATTCCTCATGGAAGAGCCCGAGGGGGCGGCTTGTCCCTTTCGGGTCTGTCTACCCTGTGCTGCAAACTCTGCAGCAGGAGCCGTAAAGCCTGGCCCAATGGACTTGGGCTCCCAGGGCTGGCACTGTGGGGCCAAACGGCAATGCAGCCTCTTCTGGGCTTGGGCTGGAACTTGAGCTCTGAAGTCTGGGGAGGAGAGGGCTTCAGAGCCCAGGCTCCAGCCCAAGTCAGCATGTCTGCAGCGTAGAGGTTCTCCTTAAGGCTGGGGCCTGCAGCTGGCTAGGACCGTCCAACTAGCCCTGCCTGCCATCTCTAGGGTGGGCTCTGGGGTACGTCAGTAGAACCAGCTGGGTCTGGAGCAAAACTTCTCTGCCTGGGACATCCTCAGGGCCAAACAGCTGGTATTGCATGTGCCCCACACAACACATATGGGGCCCACAATGGAAACTGGGTGGAGAAGCACGGGCCTGGAGGAACTGATTGTGCTAGAAAGATCAACAGGAAGTTGCAGAGATGGAGGAAAGGCTCCTGCAGGGAAGCCCTTGAGAGCAGGGCTGAGAGCAGTTTGCTAAGGCAGGGAAGGCCCTGGGACATCAGGGGAGTTTGGGCTGTGCCCACGGTAAGGTTTGGGGAAGGCTTTTGTGTGTGTTTCTGAGCTTTAAGGTGCTAAACCAGACCTCAGGAAGGCTGGGGTTCCTGGACTTGTCAAAGCCTCTTTCTTGAGATTTTGGAGGAGCCAAGATGGGCAACCGAGGTGAGAGGCGGCTGGCAGGGCTGCCAGGAGGGGTTACCTGTGACGAGGCCACTCACTGATAAATCTCTCTCTCAACTTTCTGGCATTCTTCCAGGTTGGAGACGTCGTGGGACATATCTTAATCTGGCTGGACAACATCTGTGATCCCAGAGCCAGACAAACAGCGCTGAAAGCCACGGCCTTGCTGGCTCGTTCCCACCCCCGGGACGTGGTTGTGAGCTGTGTGGCGCACACGCTGTCATCGGACAGGTAGAGAGCTGCTCTCTTATCACCTCAGGCCATTATTTCTCTTCCTGCTCCTACTGACAGGCCACAGTCTGGGAAGGGTCCATCGGGCTCACACAGGTAGAAAGAGATTCGTGCTGTGCAGAGAGCTGTATATGCTCACTAAGAGGGGATGCCCAGGCCCAGCCACTGAAGACCCAACCCTCCTCCTGCATTCCCCAGGATGGAGATGTGCCAGTTTTCTGGAGAATTCCAGCATTGTCCTGATTTCTATGGGTCACCCCACCTCCTCTCCCATCCAGTACAGGGCCAATAAATGACTTTGGGGCTCAATCCACATCCCTGGGTCAGGAAGTCTGGCTGCTCCCTATTGTGTGAGAGAAGGCAGAGATGGAAAAGACCTATCTGTCTGTCCCCTGGGGACCAGTGCAGGATTGTTACCTGTAGTCAGATCCCTAGTTATTCCATGGCTGAGGAAGTGCTGAAAAAACGCACTCATCCTTATGGAACTGCGCAGCAGAGGTAAATCTCTTCAGACAGAAAGTTCCAGCCCTTATTTTTGCCAAAAAAAACCCAAAAACAAAGGAAAACAAAAAAATTGTAGTGCAGCCTGCCTGAGTCTGCAGTCAGCAGGCAATAACAGCTATGAGAGGGCTGAGTGCCTCTTCTCATCTCAATGTGCTGTGAACCCTGAGTCCTGCTGGTTATTGCCAATCACTTTGCAGAGTCATTCAGCTGAGGTGTTTATAAACACAATCCCCATGTGCCTAGGGGCTGTAAAACCCAGCTGGATCCTAGCCAGAGGTCAAACCTCCGGCTTTCCTCGGCATCCTCTGCAATGCAGTTCTGCACTGACCATAGACAAATCTGTGTCACGCTGGAGAACAAATTGAAGAGCAGCTTGAAAGAAACTGAATTTCTTACCCAGTTCAGTTGCCAGAGGAATACGGTGTTGGCTTTCACATTGATTTGAGTGTTTGATTTGTAAACCTTTCAGGTTTGAATTCCTTGAAGCAGCCCCAGTGCTTTCCAGGGTCTGTGCTCAGAAGCTATAGTAACTCGGCACTTTTGGCACAGAATTTCAGTCAAGCTTCCTGAAGACCTTAAATCCAGGCCATTTGCTCTTGATCTGTCCAACCTAATTCTCTGTGTCCCCAGAGCTTGATCACGATGTCCGACCTTCCTCACTAAACTTGGAAGTCAAATGACTGGAAGCCTTTTGGATCCGTCTGCACTCTTCCTCTCCATATGCCTGGGGGGACCAGCAGCGCTTAGATCAGCAAGAATGAAGAGAAGAGAGGAGGGGGATTTCAGTACTAGTTTCCTTCCATCTCTGTCACACTGGGCAGTACAGTCTTCCCTTCCGAGCTCCTGAGCCCTCTCCTATCAGGGCATGTTCTGATTCAGTGTCTCACCCCGTCCACCACACTGCAGTAGCATTGAGCTGCTGAGAGACATTTGGCCAAACGCTGGGTCTCAGTTACACCCTCCAATAGCCAGAGTAACTCCAATGAGGTCAGGCAAGTTCCTCAGGACTGACCCTAGCATAACAGAGCAGAACGTTGCGCAGTCTGGTGGTCACACTGTGGTGGTCACTCTGTGATCAGTACATGGTCACTCTCCTGGAAACAGTGGTGCTAGCTTCAGGAACAATAACCCATTAGGGGAAAGGAATAAATACAACCTTCTCTGACGGGACTTGCCCTGCCTCAGCCTCCCTGCACCAGTCACTGTCTCTTCTGAGAGACACCTTTCCTGCCCGCTTTCCAAGCCTCTCCCTGGGGAGGGCAAGAGGGGCCAAGCAGGGAAGGTCTGACTTCTCTTTCTCAATCTGCAGATGTGCCACTGAGCTGTGGAAGGCCTTGGGTGAAGAACCACAGCTCCCCAGGGAGGTGCTGCAGCAGCTGCTGGACAAGCTCCAGCAGAGACGCCGGAAGGAGAAGGGCGGCAATGTGTCTCTGGCTGTAAGTGAGATTTGAGAGGTCACTTTGAGAACCCACCTCCACAGGGAGGATGGTGCATCTGTGTGTGTGTGGGAGCTTCACCCCTTCTTAGCTTCAGACCACGGCTCCACTACATAATGAAGCCCATCTGCATTACCTCGGCACACAGACTCCACAGCAATTCCATCCCTTGTGAGTGTCTGCACTTTGCTGCTTGTGTCGGCAGTGCACGTCCTCACCAGAAGCGCTTGTCTCGATTGTATGGTCAGGGTGGGGCATTGTGGGAAGGCTCCTGAAAGCCAGTTGACCAACGCGATGTTGTGTCTACACTGACAGTGTATCGACCTAACTGCATCGACCTAGACTCTCTGCCACTTGTGTTGGTGGACTTATCAATTTGGCACCAAGGGGCAGTTCTGCCGATGGGAAGGAAATTCCACAGTTAGGGTGATGCAGGGTGAGGGGCCTTGCGTTGACCTAACTCTGCAGTGCAGACCACGCCTTGGTGTGTCCTGGCCACTTCCAATCAAACCAAAGAGGTGTTCAAAACGTCTCCCCGAGGTAAAAGTTACGGATCTGAAGTGGTTTATCTGCTAGTACCCTGGCTCTGTTGTCTTCTGCTCTAGGTGGCCCTTTAGTGAGCAGGTGCAGTTCGGGTGTCTCTTGGCAGTATCCAGGTCTCTGGCTCTGTAAATGGTGACTAGAAATCTTCCCAGCACAGGATCATGAGATGTCCGCCACTTTTGACTGGGCCAGAAACACTGGGGCTAGGAGAAGGGATCTCCTCAGGATGCTTTCAGCCCGTCCAGTCACGGCTGGAAATCCAAAGCACAGGGTCTGCACCACTATGAGAAATAATGGGGAATAACGTCATCCAGACTCTTCTGCCCTTTCCGTAGGGCTCCATCCTGCTTCTGTTCCAGGAATGGGTGAAGGTTCAGGAGCCTCCAAATGTCTCCTCCCCTCTCAGGAGCCAATCCTGTTTTGGAATAGGCTGGGCAGGAAATGAGACATGACAAAAGGACAATAGTGAGTGGCAATGGGGGCAGGTGGCAGACTGGGATAGCTGAGTGAAATTCTGTCCCCACTCCAGGCAATGAGGACCATTTACGAGGTCCTTTTCCTATGGGGATACCGAGAAGCCATCCTGGAAATGTATCCCCAGATGCTCATCCTCTGCGTCAGGCAAGTGCAGTATGTGATGGATCTGCACTTGCCAGGGACCTACATGACCAGCACGACATCCAGCCCCAAGGAGGGATCCAGCTGCCTCAATCTCCTAAGGTAAAGACTGAAAGGAAAAGGAAGAACAGATTTCTTCTGCTAAATACATGTGGTCTGTTCATGGCCATCATTTGTTCGGGTGCTGTAGTTAGCCCAGGCTCAGTTCGGTGCAGGTCTCTCTTGAGGGAAAACGCTGAGAGCCGTGTGTTCTCGTGAGTCACACTCGCTCATCTGACTCCGTCCACAGGCCGGCAGCTGGCACTACGCAGTTAGGTAGCAGTCATGTTTGTGCAGCCGTCCACATGTACCACCTGCCAAAGCGTCAGTGCTTTTATCAGGGCCTGCTGAGCAAATCTGTGGGCCTCCGTCCCAGAACGCGGACAGAGCCACACCAGCACCACATGGGGCCAGGCACGCAGGATGTCAGTGTCACAGGTAGACAGGAGGAAGGGGGACTAGTTCAACTGGTTCTGTGGGCACAGTTAGGGGTCTCCATCTACATGGGAAAAAGAGAGCACCAGAAGACACAGCTTTGCTCGCCTACACCAAGAAAGGATCTGGCCCCACATGCCTGCTTGAGTCCTGTTACCTGCCACAGTAAAGAATCAAGTATTCAACCGCATTGAGGGATGACACCAGCCAGCTTAGAAAGCTGCAGTGTTACTAACTGGTTAGAAACTCAATGAACCTGCAATGTCAACAGGGCCCATTGTGCAGGAAAGCACCATGAGATCACACTGGATCTATCCTCAGGGAGGCTAGCTCCTGCTGACCATGCTGTGTGTGCCAGGGCTTGTGCAGATTTGGCATGCTTGGGGCTGATCTCCTGGTCTAACACTGGGATTTTTTGTCATTAGTACGTCAGTGGAGGCTGTGAAGGCTCTTTTCTCCATGCCCGGATACTGGAAGGAATTTGCCAGTATCCAGTTTCAACAGGGTTGGGACATGATAGCCTCCCGCAATTACTACTCACACGGTGTTGGCATGATTGCAAGGTAGGAGCCCAAAGTTTCCGTATGAAATACTCCTCTGTTCCAGGCTGTCATCTCAGCCCAGCAACTAGAGAGGAACTCTCTCTCCTCTTTGATAACCACAAGGGACTTTCTGTTCCATGTTCCAGAGCCATGATCGAGTTTGAGAACCCTCAGCTCCCTGCAGTTTTCAGAGAGGCCGTCACCATTCTCCAGAGTGAGAAGGAGGAGGAGCAGAGAAATATTGCCATAACTTTCTGCACTGAGGTGAGATTCAGTAGTTGACAGGCCCAAGTGGACTTTCTGGAGAGCAGCTCAGGCCAGTAAGCTCTGGGCACATTGTCAGCAGCTCAGCAGCCTTACAGCCAGCTAGCTCCTCTCCGCACATGGATGGTCGTGGGGCATGGCACAGAGACGGAGGGAGAGACAGGGTGAGATCGCTCCTGGCTGGGTGTGCCCAGATGGGATCATGTGACAAGAAGAGATGTTTCTCCGGTGCCCCAAGGCCATGCTTCTCTCCTCACCTTTTCCTGGGATTCTGCTTTTCTTCTGCCCCAGGGATCGCTCCATGGCACTCAGTGGGGCCTGGAGATTCCCCTTTCCCGGGGGTTTTATTTGTGACTTGTGCATGAGTCTAAGTTCTGGGAACGAACCAACTGAAAAAGCAGCACCTGGCTCCCTACACGCCAGAGACTTTATATGGGAATAAGTGGTCATTTGGTAAAGATGACTGTCCAGGGAACAGACCCCACAGGAAGACCTCTGCTCCTCAACCCGATGCTGATTTGGCTCTTTCTAGTTGCTCCAGAGTCCTTCCATTGAGACGATACTGACAAAATCAGAGCTCCAGGCACAGCTCATGGAATGGACCCAAGACAAAAGTCCCATCGTACGTCAGCTCAGTCAGCGAGGCCTTGGCAGTGTTGTGCTCCAGCCAGGAAAGGTAAGAGGCATGGATTGTCCGGGGGACTGAGGAAGCCGATGTCTATCGCATAGCTCAGAAGGGAGAGCGAGATCCCCACACAAGCCTTCTTGTTTAACACACACAGCACTCAAATGTTGGAGGTGCTTTACTGAGCAAATCAAGGCACGATGTGGTCCCTGCTCCCGGGAGCTGACCCGTGACTGCAGATGTGATGCAGTGGGGGAGGCGGGTGAGCAAAGACAAAGGTTACAGTGAGCAGCTGGCACAGAGTGACAGGAGAATGACCTTGTGCCCTGCTGGGGGGGCTGTGCCAGCTGTGGTTTCTCATAGGTGGGAGTGGGATGGGGCAGCATATGTCCCAGGCTGTCGCCCAGCATAGTAATGAGCTGCCTTCTTCATTGCTGCAGGTGCAATCGTTACGGGCCCAGCTGCCAGCGATCATGGACATGTTCTGTGACAGGGATGGATGGCGTGTCATAGGGGCCATGCATCAAGCGGGAGACATCATCTACCTCCTGGATGGGGAGGGGCTTGGCTCCATCTCCCAGGACATTGCAGTCTGCCTTCGCTCCTTCATTGACGACGTAAGGCTGGGAAACACAGGAGAACCCCATTCGTCCCCTCCGCCTGTCTCTGGTGCCCTTGTCTCTCCCTCCCCATTCCCCTGCCTCCCACCCCTCAGCCCTGCCATGGAGCCTCCAAGGGGTGCCCCTGCCACGGGGGGGGGAATCTCCTGCTCAGCCACCTCCCTGTCACAGCTTCTCTCCACAAACCTCAGCCTCACCGCCATGCTCCCAGCCCCTGCTGCCGCCTGGCCTGGGAGAGAGAGGCCTGGCACTGGGCAGACGACCAGCTGTCTGGAGAACACCAGCTCCCAAAGAGGTGGAGATTCCCAGCAGGAAAGAGGTGGGTTGGGAATGGCCCGGCTCTCAGGGGCACCGAAGAGCAAAAGAACTGCTGTGTTCTGTAGCAGCACCTCCCTGAAAGGCTCCAGCAGCTGCTCCTCCCCTTCCCCAGACCCGTCTCCAGCAGCTTTCCCTCCCTCTCCCCTAAGCTTCTAGGGATCTGGGATTCTGTGCTCTCCAGACAGACATTGTGTCTAGGACACCATGGGGCTGCACTGCCCTGCTCAGTATCTCAGGCCCTGTTCTGCACAAGATGTCTATGGCGCTGGCCTGGTGGCCTCACTGCTCCAGCCAGCCAAGTCAGTTAACACGGGGGAACGGAAGCAGCGTGCGGATTCGGACTGTCGCGTTATGCTCTGATCCTGCCTGGCTTTAACCAGGCGTCCCCCCTCCCTGGGTGTCATTTGCCAGGAGAGGGGCAGTGTGCGCGCCGCTGCCATTTCACTGCTTGGCAACGTGGTGAGCAGCGTGAAGGACCTGGAAAAACCCATCGTGCAGCAGGAAATGATCCACTGCCTGCTCCCGCTGCTGCTGCACCTTGAAGACCAGGATGAGAGTGTGACACTGGTAAGTGCCACGGTCATTATTTCCTTAAGCGCAAAGAGCCAGAAACCCTGGAACCCCACTCCATTAATGGCCAGAGCCCCTTGCCCAAGCACAGTCTTCTCCTCTCTGCTTCCCTCCATGCTGGAGCCTAGTGCCTCCCCCATTCTCACAGCACACAGCACAGTTGGGAAGAAAAGCCTTCTTCTGGGAAAGAGCCCTGACCCCCTCCTGCAAAGACAGGCCTCAGGCCTTTGGGCTGCTGCATCCACAGCTTCACAACAAAGGCAGCAAAAGAAAAAGGAGCATAGATCTGTAAGTGCCCTTCGGTTCAGGGAGCTGATATCTGCCCACAGCCCTCTGGAAAGTGGGTGCAGCTGCCCTGACTTCTTCCCTGGAGCTCCTGAGAGACCTTCTCCAGGTCCCAGCTTACCAGCATTCACCGGATGTTGCCCTCTCTCGTCGGGCCAACTGGGATGTGGAGGGAAGCCTGATCTGGGGCCCCTTTGGTCCAACTCTTTGGGATCCCAAAGCTGACTCACGCTCTCATGCAGTCTCTTTGCACCTAAGGACTGAGCAGTGGAGATCTCTTATGAATCTTTCCAGGACCATCCATAGAGGGGCACAGGGCCTGGGACAACACCACCTACTCTGCCCTAAGCCCCACCCCCACTCCATCCCTTCCCCCAAGACCCACCCCACCTCTTCCCACCCCTGCTCCGCCCCCTGCCCCATCTCTATTCCTCCCCTTCCCCCAAGACTCCACCCCCTCATTTCCCGAATGACGCTGGGAGCTGGTGAGGTGGGGCATAGCGTAGCGGGGCCGGGAGTACTGCTGCTGGCCCCGGCATGGACCAGGTCCTGCGTCCCCTGAAGTGCAGGGCCCTGGGGAACCGCCCCAAACCATCCAAAGACAGGACGGCTCTGGCTCTTTCCAGCCAATTCCCTCTCCTGAGCACACTCCTCTGTACAACAAATGACAGGAATCTCTACTAGCAGGAAAAGCAGGAGAACAAGGGACGGGGAAGGTTCCATGTCCCCCAGACTGTCCCTCTCTCAGTGAGAACCCTCTTGGTCTCACCTTCTCTTGCAGAGATGCAAACTGACACTCTTCCGCTGCGCAGTGTTTCTCAGGTGGGCTCATTTGAGGACGCTGTTCCGCAGCATGGCCTGGGATGGCTCCACACAGCTCCTGAAGTGTGCCTGGAAGTGCTTGGTAGGTCAATACCTTCTGCCTTGAGAGTGGTGAATGGGGACTTGAGGGAGACCTTTCTAACCCTACACTCTGAGTATCCATTCGCTTCCGTCGGGTGGCAGGACTCTATTCCGGGCTCTCTACTGGTTCATTTCTGCAGGAGTTACAATCTCTTCACATTTTTGAAATTTTTCTCCACAACTGTCAGACCTGCAAACTTTTGTCTGTTAAAATGACAGCTGAGGTTCTGGAGAACACGATAGTAACTCCAGAGAGCTGCTGCTGTGGCACATGGGCTCATACTGCCTGTTGCCATGCCCTGGCTCTTTGCTTTGGATTCTCTGGACTAGTCCCTGTGGGAAGAACATGTCATTTGTATATTGTGCGTTTCTTCCTCCTTTCTTCCTAGATGCAGAACAACAAGAGCCACATCCCCAAATTCCTGTTCCAGGCCTTAGAGTACCTGGAAAGCTCACAGACAACAATCAGACATTCTGCAGCCCTCTTTATTGGTACGCAGAGCAACTTTACTAGAGCTTTTCTGAACTGCTTCCTGCAAACCCTTTTCTAGACTACTGCTTTCTTCCCTCCGACAGCCCCAGAATATTCTGAAAGTGAGAGAGAGAGAAAGAGAGAGAGAGAGAGAGAGACAGAGTGTGTGTGAGAGAGAGCACATTAACATGACTTCCAAGATGAAGAAAGCAACTTAGCTGCATCGACTGCACGAACTTCCCCTGCCCACAACTCCTCTTTGGATACGCCCGGGGGAAACCAGCATGATGTGAATTCAATCTCCTTTGGAAATCAGTCTCTCAGTGACTTCTGGGCTTCTGATGCTTTATCTAATGTGCTTTGTGAACAGATGTAAGGAATGTATTTAATTTCCCAAGGGCTGTCTTGGGGGAATGGCTGCATCTTTAGCAGTTTTCAGCGAAAGATTTGAAAAGTAATGAGATTAATTGTCTGTCTAGGAAATACTATCCACCATTACTGTGATTTGTTGTCTGAAACAGTGAATGAAGATGGCATCTCCCGCCTGTATGAAGGTAAGGAAATACCTCTGTATGTTAGGGCCTCTGTGGGAAGTAGAGGGATGCAGCACAGGGCCTGAACACAGCTTTGAATGTGTCCCTCTCTGTCTAAGGAAGAAGGATGGTCACGCGAGCTTTCATCGAGGTGCCACAATATGGGTACGGGAGCAGGGGAATTCCATCCCTAGCTCCTGGAATAGACGTAGCCTTAGAGCGTTGCGGGGAGACTGTCTTCATAGAGGTCAGAACGTCTCCAAAGGAAGGCCGGACAGAACTGAAAAGGGCTGTTGTTATTCTTAAGGGTGATGATGACGACAATTACCCTCTGTAGGGAAAGATTCATCACTTGCCCTCCCTGTAATGGAGAGATTTCAGGGCAGGGAACCACTCAGAACTTGGTGATCAGCTCATAGGAAATCCCCTGAGTGCACATTGGAAACATCTTTCCCTGGGACCTCTTAAGGAACGAAGGCACAAGGCCACAAAGGATTTCAGTAGACGTTAGGAGTCTAAATCCCTTTGTGGATCTGTGCGTAAATGTTGGATGATTTAACACCGCTGCTGCTGTCACTTTTCTGTTCCATCCCAAGAACAGTTACCCCACCTGCCCGTGTTTTAGTGTGTGGACGTGTGTGTGGACGTGTGTATGCTGCGGGAGGGGGAAGTTATGCACAGAATGAGGCCTCCTCTCTGTCCAGGGCTATTTTGGGAGTAGTGGAGTTGTTGTTTCTATGCCCCCAGACTCTTGGGTAGCTAATAGCATGTGGCAATGGCCATCTGAAGGGGAGGTTTCCTAGGCACCAGTCACATCAGCACCATGGGGTTTTCAACCCGTTTCCTCTTTCTTTCAGCTTTTCAGGAAGTGCCTTTGACATCTGACAGGACCACAGGGCGCATCCTCAATAGACATTACAAATGGCTGCAGAAGCTTGGAAATCTCGTGTCAGGTTCCGCATTCGACTAGGGAACCGGGAACGACACAGAAGGCCTCTCTGTCCTGCTATGGTACGTGCCACAGCATCTTTGGAACAGGGACTGAACAATGAGGTGGATTTTGGTAGATGACAGAAAATGATGTAGGTCAGTGAGGCGTAGAGAAGACTTTGAAGAAGTTGAAAGGGATCTGATAAAGCCCTGTGACTGGGCATCACAATGGCAGATGAAAACCAGAGCTGACAAAAGCAGGGCCGTACGCATGGAAAGCAGTGAGGTGAATGACTCCTACATATCGCTGGTGTCGGACACCAAAGCACAGATGGTTGGGCCCAGTGGCTGGAGCAGGGGTGGTGGGGCCTAGTGGTCAGGGTGGTGGAGGTCGAGCCGAGGGTTGGAGCCGGAATCAGGAGTCAAGAGCAGGATTGGAACAGGCTAGGAGCAGGGCCAGGGTGGGACTAATGACTCCCGGCCAATGGGAGCAGCGGGAGGCGGAGCCTACAGGCAAGAGCAGCTCGCGGGACAGAGGTTCCCGGTGCGGTGCTCGTCACGGAGTCGCGGCTGGAGGGGAGAGGAACGGCAGCGCGCGGACCCGCCTCACCCCACCCCAGCCAGGCAGAGCCGTCCCGGCTGGAATGCAGCACACAGGGGCTTTAGCGGCTGCACCACGGGGCCCCCCTTAGCCCTACTCCTTTCTTGAGTGCATCACTGCCCCACTTCTGCCCCAGCCCCACACATGGTTACAGGGCAGAACCCTGTAGCTGAGCTCTGAAATCTCTCTCACTGTAGTGAAGTTACTGCAGAGTCAGGACAGCCCCACCTTTGGGCTCCATGTCTGACATCTCACCCCACTGCACAGAGCCCTGCATTCACAGAGCTTCTCGCATGTGATTCCCTCAGTCGTCAGAGCGAGGCGGAGAAGAGAAAGTCTCCCCAACTCCCTTTATCCATTGCCAGCCCCAGGGTAGCGGAGGTGGCGGGGGGTTGGGTGCTCTCTTGAAGCAATGCCAGCTCTCAGGGAAGTGGCAAATGAGCATTACCAAAGTGCGGTGGTTTGGGGCTGTGGAAAACTACCCTACCTGAAGGTTTTGTTCTTCTGATTTGTGTTCCTGCCCTTTCTTCCTCTTACAGACATCTAGAGGCTAACAGGAGCCAGCTGAGCCCACCACCGATCACATCTCTTGGGAGACGCCAAAGCAGCTGTTGCATGGGAAGGAGGAGAGAGAAGAGGCAGAGCAGGATGTGCTGGGGTGCACCAGCCACACACAACCCCACAGTCTAGGCGGAGGAAGCCAAGCCCCTCCCCAGCCCTGCTGGACATGCTGCAGCTGGAGCACCAGTGTGAAAGGGAGCAGCTCAGCTCAATCTAGGCAGATGCGGAAAATGGAGGATGCACATTGTCGGCTCCAGTCCAGGAGCAGCTGAAGCCCCTGACTGCAGAGCTCTGAGGTGCTGAGACCCAGCCCCAGCCCCATCCAGACGTGCAAGGGAGCTCGGAGTCTCTGGGAGTTTCCCACGCCGGGAGCCCAGAGACCTCCAGCCCATGGCCTAGAGACGTCTCATAGGAAGGAACCTGGGAGAACTAGCCATTGTCATGCTGAGTGACGTCAGATGTTCTGGTTGGATCCCCACTGACTCAATACCAAAGACATTGGCCATGGACAAGGCCCTGGGCTAGGACTCAGGGGAGTAAGGAGGGCCCGGGTCCCCCTGCCCTGGCCGCCATCCATCCTTGGGTGGCAGCCCACCTCCCCAATGTGCCACTAGACTGCACAGCCCCAAGAGGAGGGGCGGCCATCTTGTCTCTGAACTCTCAGCCAAACAGCTGAAGGGCAGTGATATTGACTCTGGCCGTTGGGCCACACAGCCCCGCCGGAGAGGGCGGCCGCACGGACTCTGGTCGTTGGGCCGCACAGCCCCGCCGGAGAGGGCGGCCGCACGGACTCTGGTCGTTGGGCCGCACAGCCCCGCTGGAGAGGGCGGCCGCACGGACTCTGGTCGTTGGGCCGCACAGCCCCGCTGGAGAGGGCAGCCGCACGGACTCTGGTCGTTGGGCCGCACAGCCCTGCCAGAGAGAGCGGCCGCACGGACTCTGGTCGTTGGGCCGCACAGCCCTGCCAGAGAGAGCGGCCGCACGGACTCTGGTCGTTGGGCCGCACAGCCCTGCCAGAGAGAGCGGCCGCACGGACTCTGGTCGTTGGGCCGCACAGCCCTGCCAGAGAGAGCGGCCGCACAGACTCTGGTCTCCGAGCCACACAGCCCTAATGGAGAGGGCGGCTGCATGGACTCTGGTCTCTGGTTCACACAGCCCCAATGGAGAGGGCGGCCCCACGGACTCTGGTCGTTGGGCCGCACAGCGCCGATGGAGAGGGCGGCTACACGGACTCTGGTCCTTGGTCCACACAGCCCCGATGGAGAGAGTGGCCGCGTGGACTCTGGTCTCTGGTTCACACAGCCCCAATGGAGAGGGCGGCCCCACGGACTCTGGTCGTTGGCCGCACAGCCCGGACAGAGACGACGGCCACACGGACTCTGGTCTCTGGGCCACACAGCCCCGATGGAGAGGGCGGCCACACGGACTCTGGTCGTTGGGCCACACAGCCCCGAAGGAGAGGGCGGCCACACGGACTCTGGTGGTTGGGCCACACAGCCCTGAGTGGGAGGGCAGCCAATTTGACTCTGGCCATTAGGCCAAATCACCCTGAGGCTAAGGGCAGTTATTTGGTTCCGGCCATGGGACCTCATCCCTTCACCCCTAAGGCATCACTCGTCTGTCACCATGAGACTGACCCCATGAAATGAGACTTTCGGGGTCAAGATGCAAACATGAGCGGAAGCAAGGAGTGGCATGTGACCCCTCTAAGAGCTCCTCCCACTCCTCCACCAATCTGGGGGTGTTTTATCACCATCGATCTGCCTCAGGAATGGATTTGAGCAATTGGGGAAAGTTCTGGCAGTGTGACCCATCTGGAAGTGGGTCATGTGACCCACTCGAGAACTCCTCCCAGTTGGGGTGGGTCTCACCCCTTAGGACCAACCAGAGAGGGGATTTCACCAAATATGGTAAGTGCCGTAGTGGGGTGACCTGCCTGTAAGGGGAGCCCATCACCCCTCCATGAAATCCCCCCACCGTCCTCTGCTAATCGGTCAGGGTTTCACACTCACCCCTTAGGCCATCCCAGAAGGGAAACGTACCGATCAGAATAGGTAGTGCCCGAAGGCCTAGGCCAGAAGCCGCCGATCTCTGGAGCTCCATGTTTGCGTGGCTGGCAGCATCGTCCTGGACGTCGCAACCCAACACTGCAGGAAGAGGCCGACTCGGTCCAAGGATGGGTTTTGTGGAAATCACAGCCTAGACCTTCGGGCTATATCTGTTCTGATTGGTACGTTTCCCTTCTGAGACGGCCTAAGGTGGGAGTGAAACCGTTGCCAACTGCTAGCGGGTGGTGTGAGGACTTTTTAGAGGGATCATGGGAACGGGCTGTGGGCAGGTCCCTCCGCTATGGCACTTGCTTGTTTGGTCAAATCCCCTCTCAGGGTGGTCCTACAGGGCTGACGCCCACTTCAATTGGTAGAGGAGAGACAGGACCAGTGCAACCATTTAGGTGACCTAGGCGGTCGCCTAAGGCGCTAGGATTTGGGGGGCGCATTTTCTTCAGCAGCTTCCGCAGCGGCCGTATCTTCAGCCTCCCCGGTCACCACCGGCATTTAGGCAGAGGAAGCTGGGGCAGGGGAGTGTGGGGAGGGCCGCCTGCAGCAAATAAAGTTGGGACGGCACCCAGGGGAACTCCCTGCCCCAGCTCACCCCTGCCCCGCCTTCTCCCCGAGCACGCCGTGGCTGCTTCACTTCTCCCGCCTCCCATCCTTGCGGCGCTAATCAGCTTAGGAGCCACAAGCCTGGGAGGCGGGAGAAGTGAAGCAGCGACGGCGTGCTCGGGGTGGAGGCAGAGCAGGGGTGCCCTGGGGCATGGGGGGTGCCTCAGGGCAGAGGGTGCGGGGTGGGGAGCTGCCGTGAGGGGGTGCCTCACGGCTTAGGTGGGAGCAGCGCCTCAGGGCGGGGGTCGGGGAAGGGGGAGGGCACAAGGTAGAAGTTTTGCCTAGGGCACGAAACATCCTTGCACTGGCGCTGAGGACAGAGGGAGGAGTTCTCAGAGGGGATATACAACCCCCTTCTGGATGGGTCAACCTGTCCCGGAACATCCCCCGATTGGTCAAATCCACTCTCTGGGTGTGTAAAATGCTGCTGGCCTATGCCAAATTTTAGTAAAAGAAGGGATGAAAGGCGGGTTATCTATAGGGGGCCATCCTGGACTTGGGAAAAGAATGTGGTGACCTTTTGCCATTTGCTGTATTATTTTGGGTTGGGAAGCACACTCGAGACTCGAACTGGCCTATGAGTGTCCTGTGAACACCCCCCGAACTCTAAAGGACCAGGAATGACCTCCCAAGAAGAATGATGGGGGAGAGGCAGAGTCTCCCAATTGCTGTGATGACAATGCTGGGCACAGGCAAGTGAGCCAGGGATATCAACAGAGGCCACAGAGATAAGGAGCCCTAAAGCCCGGCTCATCCCCTCTCCCCCCTACATCCACCTCACTGTCCTGGGTGGGGACGAGTCTCTCTCTGCCCCACTCCCCCCACACTGTATCTCTTCAGCCTGAGCTCTGTGGGTTTCCTGCTCGTGGAGCGTCTGCTCTGACTGAACAGTCATTGGTCCTGTTGCTAGCAGGATTCTTGTTGACACAGTAGCAGCCAGAGGCTGCAGGGCCGTCCTGAGCTATTTTGGTGCCCTACAGGGAGGCTGTGTGGGTCTCTGCCCCACGCCTCCGCGGGGGTGTGTGTGTGTGAGGCTTTGCCCCAAGCCTCCATGGGAGACTGGGTCTGGGCAATTTCTGTGGGAAATGGAGTGACCTGGCCACAGCCTGCCCTGCTCCCATGGCTCCCAGGCTTGGGGACGTCGGGAACCATCCCCCAGTACTCACGGGCGGTGCGGCTGGGAGTTGGGGAGTGGGGCAGGCTGGGGCCAGGTCGCTCTACTTATGGGTGAGGGCAGCCCGACCACTTCTGGAGTCCTCAGGGGAGTGTGGGCAGAGCAAGGGCGGGGGCCTGAGGAAGAGCCAGAGCAGGGGCTAGAGCAGCACGCAGCTGCGCAGGGCACCAGGAAATGTGGTGCCCAAAATTTCCTGGTGCCCCACACAGCTGTGTACTTTGCGTATGGGTAAGGATGGCCCTGAGAGGCTGCACCCAAGACTGAGGCTCTATTGCGCTCGGTGCTGTATCAGACACACACACAGCGTGAGACACAGCTCCTAGGGGAAGAAGCTTCGAGTCTAACTGTACAGAGCAGATGCAAGGAGGAGTGTGTGGTGTCGGGAGTGTCTCGTGATTAAGGCCGTGCTTGTAAACCAAGTTTTCAACTTCCAATACATGTGAAAAAACAACAACAGATTTTTCTTCCTTCAAGTAACAGCACTTACACTTACAGTGCAGAACAAGTAGCCTGAGTTCCCTGTAAGCTGCACAGCCGCGCAGCCACCCAGCAGCCTCCTTAGCGCTGCATGGGCACTCAGACACCCCATCTGGGGGCCTGTCATGGCCAGGGGAGGGGCACCCTTCCCCGAGCCCCAATCTATCCCGGCCTCCAACCTGCCCGAACCCAGCTGTGCCTGAGCTGCTCTTGCCCAGACCTGAACCCAGCCCTGGCCTTGCCAAGGAAAGGCACCTATCCTGTGGCCCCAGCCCTGCAGCTGATACGGGGTGGGGTGGGGTGCCTCTCCCTCCCCAGCCTAGGTGCTGCTGCAGGGAGAGACAGCTGGGAAGAGTCCTCTCTCCCAGCCCAAGCACCCTCCTGCACCATTGGAATCCCCCACCCAGGCCTGGGATACTCATTTCCAGTGCTAATGAGTTGGACACAGGATCAAACTGATACTAAGTGCAGAGACTCTTGGGAGGGGGAGGGACAAAATACAGGCAGATAAACTCCACTGTGCCTCAGACATAGGCCAGCGCTGTTGGAGTCAGCAGATATAGTGATGGTGATGGGAAGGAGGGAATCCCTCCCACTAGCCGAGGCTGAAATGGTACGTCTGTCCCACTCCTGCTCCTCCTTGTTATATGGAAATGAAGTTTAAATAAGGAAAATGGTAAAAAAGAAAAATACCCACTGCCCAGCACAACCTGTACCAGCGTCAGAAGAACTGGGAAGGAGACATTTTGTCAGCAAAGATGGAACTTGGTGACTAACAATCGCTCTGCTACTGGGGTCTCAGTATAAACGTGATGCTCAGGGATTGTCAAGACCAAGAAAATGGGTGTCCATGAGGACAGGCCAAAGGGGAGGATTCCAGCTAACCTCAACCCCTGTGCCTGGGCGATGTCAGCACTGCAAACGGAGCGGTGTGTTTACATCAGGATAGCTACATCGAGCACGTCGACTCCAAGGGAAATCTTAGAGCAGAAAACAAAACCCAGGTCTATTATCACTCTGTGAGGCTACTTGTGGTCACCCCAATTTCCCCCACCCGGGGCTGATGGAAACTCCTTGCCAGGAGGGGAGACCCTCCCATGATGACTCACAGGAGAAAGGAGTTGGGAGTAAGGAGCATGGGATCCACCCCAGATAAGGGTGACCTGTAAAAGGCATGAGTGGGCGACACACAAGGCAGCTGAGCGAACACAGTGACACAAATGGTGTAAGTATCAGAGGGGTAGCCGTGTTAGTCTGGATCTGTAAAAGCAGCAAAGAATCCTGTGGCACCTTATAGACTAACAGACGTTTTGGAGCTTGAGCTTTCGTGGGTGAATACCCACTTCGTCAGAGGCATGTAGTGGAAATTTCCAGGGGCAGGTATATATATGCAGGCAAGCTAGAGATAATGAGGTAGTTCAATCAGGGAGGATGAAGCCCTGTTCTAGCAGTTGAGGGGTGAAAACCAAGGGAGGAGAAACTGGTTCTGTAATTGGCAAGCCATTCACAGTCTTTGTTTAATTCTGAGCTGATGGTGTCAAATTTGCAGATGAACTGAAGCTCAGCAGTTTCTCTTTGAAGTCTGGTCCTGAAGTTTTTTTGCTGCAGGATGGCCACCTTAAGGTCTGCTATAGTGTGGCCAGGGAGGTTGAAGTGCTCGCCTACAGGTTTTTGTATGTTGCCATTCTTAATATCTGATTTGTGTCCATTTATCCTTTTCTGTAGCGACTGTCCAGTTTGGCCGATGTACCTAGCAGAGGGGCATTGCTGGCATATGATGGCGTATATTACATTGGTGGACGTGCAGGTGAATGAACCGGTGATGGTGTGGCTGATCGTGGGAATTAGCAAATGTGTTTTTTTAAAAAGTCTCTTCTCCACTCTACACAGAGTTTCTATGCTGTCTCTCTCTCCTGTGAACACTCTGATGTCTTTGAAGGGGTGGGCCTCGGGTGAAACTTTTCCCGCACTCAGAGCATCTATAAGGTCTCTCTCCCATGTGAATTCTCTGATGCACAATGAGGTCTGAGCTCACACTGAAGCCTTTCCCGCACTCACAGCACTGAGAGGGTCTCTCTCCCGTATGGCTGCCTGATGTGTCATTAGGGCTGATTTCTGTCTGAACAGTTTCCCACACTCACAGCACTCAGAGGGGCGCTCTCCCGAGTGGATCCTCTGATGTGTATTGAGGGCTGCTGTTAATTTTAGTTTACATGTTTGCCAAACTATTCTGTATGAAAGTTAAAATAAGTTGGGTAACTCAAAAGGCCATTTTGTTTTGGTAAAAGGACCAGGCTACCTCCACTGGGGGTCAGGTTCGTGGTCCTCAGTACCTAGAAAAGGCGGGAAAGTGGGAAGAGCTGGAACCTGACCTTGCCCAGCAACAGCTCCCTACAGAGACCAATGAGGGGAGGGGCTGGGGCACTGCCTCTTGAGCTGTCAGAGGTGCAGGTGGCTGCTCTCTCTCCTGGTGCGGTACAATCTTGGCACTGGCTATGGGCCTGCAATAGCTACTTACTAATTAAGTTGGGGTTGGTTGGTTGCTGTTTTGGGAAAGCAAACTGGCATACATAGCCCTGGTCCGGTTAGTTAGATCAATCGTGCACTCGGGACGACGCAAAGCGGGTTAGGGTGGGAGTTAAGACAGGGCTACGTACCTGTCTGTTTCATCTGTCGTCCATGGTCGATGTTCACCTCTGGCTTCTGTCATCAGGATCCTGCAACCCCTTCATCGCTGATGTCTGTAAAGGTAGAAGAACATCCTGAACTATAAGTGCCTGTGTGTTGTTCCGAATCTCCAGAATCATTAATCCATTCCCCTTTCCCTTCCTTCCTCTCCCCTTAGCAAATAAAGTGTTGTTGTTTATTTTATAGTTGTGTGTGTGTGGAGTTCATTAAAGTCAGCTCTGACAGATGGTCTTAAAAGGGGGACTCCGCGGGAGATAAACTGTAAGGATCCCCGCGCTTTTCGGATCAGATCGGCTGAGAGAGATAAAAATCCTTACACTTGTTGAACCTGATCAGATTTCTTTTGGCCCAGTCCTTCCTGAGAGTGGGAAGGGGCTTGGACAGCAGCTTAAAGCCACATCTCCCCAGGGTAGCACCACACAGTGTGCAGCGCAGGGGGCACATTTCAGTTTGTTTCACTTTGTGCAACTTAACGCTGAGGTTCTCAGCCCTGTGAATGAGACCGTGGAATTACCCAGCCCGTGGGAAAGGTCGTGAGTGTAAAATATTCCCAGGGTTGTTCCATCCCTGGGGGACCATCTGCCTCTGGAGGCCGGGGATGGAATCAGGACCTTTCACTGCCAGGCCTCTGCTTACCACCAGGCCCAGGTCAGCCGTGATCCAGTATAAACAGTGACTTCCAATGAGCCTTAGCCCACCGACTGCTGCTAACAGGCCAGGCGGAAAGGCCTCAATTTACAACAACGGCCTAATTTTGGGTACCTCAGTTTCTCTCTTTGAACTACAGGACTGCAGGGAATTTGTTCCAGCTGCATCCACAGCTGCACCTGGAGTCCGTGGGCCCTGCAGGTGTCCAGCCCCTCAGAGAACCAACCCCCGCGCACTTACAGGTGTCCAGCCCCTGGGCACTGCAGGTCTCCAGCCCCTCCGTACTTACAGGTCTCCAGCCCCTGGGCACTTACAGGCAGGATCCCATATTTGTACCCTACATCAAGAGACATTCTTGAAATCTGGCCCCAGCCCACCACTGTGCTCTTGCTCCTATGCTGCCTAGCGTGGGCCAAACGGGCTGTAGGGAAGGTGTAAAGCCCTCCCCCACCCTGGGAAATTCCTCCAACACAGGTGCCACTTGTGCCTCCCCCCAGCAGCTGCAGGCACAAGGAGTGTTTGGGCGGGGGGGGGGGCATGGACAGGTTGGAGGGGGAGGGGGTGGAGCAGGGCTAGAGGGGTGTGGCCAGGATGAAGCTGCACCTCAGTCTTATACCCTGGCAAAGTTCCTAACATCATTAAAACGGGTGCAGCACTTTACTCAGCTGAGCTGCAACCTCTGTATTAATCATGTAGTTAAAGTGCTGCAGCGTCGTACCCAGGGAACTAGCTGCATCGTCAGCAGCATCTCTGCTCAGCCATTTCCCCAGTACAGCTGAATTCCCTCCTTCTCCCAGACGGCTGCTTTCCCGGCTCCTGCCCCAGGCCCCCACGGGCTGTTCCCAGATCCCCTCCTGCAGTGGACTGGACACGTAGCCTGAGAGCCCTGGACACTGGAGTTCTCTGTTCATCCCACACCATGGACCCTGCAGGAGCGCTAGTGCAAGCTCCCCTCACCCGCTGCCCTTGACGATTGGGTTGCAGCCCCCAGCTGGGGGAGAGGAGCTTATTCTCTGTGGACCAATGAGTCCCTGGTCTCTCTGCTGGGACTCACAGACAGGGAGAAAATCAGTGCAGGCCTTGCAGGGCTGGTGCTTCCATTTAGGCGCACCAGGATTTGGGGGGGCAGCATTTTGCCGCCCTCGGTGGCAATTCGGTGGTGGGGGGTCCTTCCACGCTCCAGGTCTTCGGCAGCAATTCTGCGGCGGGTCCTTCCCTCGCTCCGGGACCTGCCGCTGAAGTGCCCCGAAGACCAGGAGCGCTGAAGGACCCCCGCCTAGGGCACCAAAAACTCTGGTGCCGCTCCTGAGGCCTTGCTGGGTGTGGTTGTGTGTGACGGGGTCATCTACCCCACTAGGGCCCAGGCCGAGATCCCAGCACATTCCACCCCAGCCCCTGACCCGCAACCAGATGGACTTTCAGCCTCTGTCCCTGTGGTGTGGGGAGGCATTGGGTCATTGCCCCAGGGGAGCTGCTGGGCGAGGGAGGCGATTCACCTGCTCACAGACCCAGTGGGCTAGTTTTACTTTGGTTATTATAATTGAAAAGCCATGGAAGATGGGAGAGATTCCAGCAGACTGGAAAAGGGCAAATGTAGTTCCCATCTATAAAAAGGGAAATAAGGACAAGCCAAGCAGTTCCAGACCAGTCAGCTGAACTTCTGTGCCAGGAAAGATAATGGAGCAAAGAATTAAGGAATCCATCTGAAAACATCTAGAAGATAAGCATGGATGCTTCTACCCAGATCCTGGTGTGGTTTTGCAGAGACTGTGATTTGCTATTCCCACTTACTGACATCCAGGGTGGGGAGACCATCCAATGTGAAAGGTGCCTGCTGGTGAAATCTCTCAGGCAGCAAGTGGGGGACCTACAGGAGGAGGTGGCTAGGTTGAGAAGCATCCGAATCCATGAGCAATTCCTGGACAGTGTCCATGTGGAGACAGCTGAGGTAGCTGTGCCAGGACACAGGACTGCTGACACACCACTGGTGGAGGAGGAGATGGCTCAGGGTGGACACTAGCAGCTGGTTACTTCTGCAGCAGGCAGTGGTCTACCCCTGCCCTGAACCCTTCCGCCGTGGTAAAAGGTAACCGTTATGCTAGTCTTGATACAGGAGAGAAGGAATCACTCCCTACAGCAGAGGAGGAGAAGACTCGTACCCCGAAGGCTGGGAGGTCTGCTGCCACCACTGCGAATAGGAAACATAGGGTAGTGGTGGTCAGAGACTCTCTTCTGAGGGGGACAGAGGCGCCCATCTGTCGCCTTGACATCCCATCTCAGGAGGTATGCTGCCTGCCGGGGGCCCGTCTCTGAAATGTTACAAAGTTTGCAGATGACACGAAGCTGGAAGGGGTTGCCAGTGCTTCGGAGTATAGGATGAATATTCAAAATGATCTGGACAAACTGGAAAAATAGTCTGAGGTAAATAGGATGAAATTCAATAAGGACAAATGCAAAGTGCTCCATGTAGGAAGGAACAATCAATCAGTTGCACACATACAGAATGGGAAATGACTGCCCAAGAAGGAGCACTGCGGAAAAGGATCCAAGGGTCATAGTGGACCACAAGCTAAATAAGAGTTAACAGTGTGATGCTGTTACAAAAAAAGCAGAAGTGATTCTGGGATGCATTGACAGGTGTGTTGTGAGCAAGACACGAGAAGTCATTCTTCTGCTCTGCTCCACACTCATTAGGCCTCAGCTGGATTATTGTGTACAGTTCTGGGCACCACATTTCTGGAAAGATGCGGATAAATTGGAGAAAGTCCAGAGAAGAGCAACAAAAATGATTAAAGTCTAGAGAACATGACCTATGAGGGAAGATTGAAAGAAATGGGTTTGTTTAGTCTGAAGAAGAGAAGACTGAGAGGCGACATGATAGCAGTTTTCAAATACCTAAAAGGTTGTTACAAGGAAGAGGGAGAAAACATTTTCTCTTTAACCTCTAATGATATAACAAGAAGTAACGGGCTTAAATTGCAGCAAAGGAGGTTTAGGTTGGATATTAGGAAAAGCTTCCTTACAGTCAGGATGGTTCAGCACTGGAATAAATGGCCTAGGGAGGTTGTGGCATCTCCATCACTGGAGATTTTTAAGAGCAGGTTAGACAAACACCTGCCAGAGACGATCTATATAGTACTTAGTCTTGCCTTGAATGCAGGCGATTGGACTCGGTGACCTCTTGGGGTCCCTTCCAGTCCTATGATTCTATGATTGGATGATCCAAAGCTCTCTTCTTGCCTTAACGTCTACAAATCTCGGCAAAACTAAGTGTGGCACATTGAGCAGCCTCTGATGTTTTCATGTGTCGCCTGCTTGATCTCCAGAACTAACACTGAGTGAGTGGGGGTGGGGGTGTGACACAGCAGGAGCAGCTCAAAATGCAAAGGGGCTGGCCAGAGCAGTGACATCACACTAGCCTTTTGCAGGACCTCAGCTGATTGGTCAAAGGAGGTTGGGAGGCGGTGACTTCACAGAGAGTCTATGACAACGGGCAGGTAAAGAGGCTGCAGGGTGGGGGAAATGACTTTGCTGCAGGGAGTCTCCTTCTCAAGGTCTCTCCTTGAGGACTGTGAGAGAATACAGGGTCATGCCTGTGAGCACGAGGAGGAGGCTCCTTGGGGTTTTTCCCTTTCCCACTGGTAACTGAGCAAGAAGACAGATGTCCCTGTGGAGCAGGTAAGAGCCCCAGAGAGGTTTGGTACCTAGGGAGCCTGACCCACTTGGTGCTGGCCAAATTCAAGGCATGGAAAACACTAGGTTAAGGTGCAAGAATTTCTCCCGCACACAGCTTAGGCCATTGTCCCTCAGAATTACTGGGGACATTGGGGTTCATCAGTTTTGGTTTCCCTTTTCTCTGCTTCCCTCCCTCCACTGCTCTCTAGCCCTCGTTGCATTGTGAGAAGCCCTCACAAAGTGATGGGACAGGAAGGCTGCTCGGACAGTGATCCCCACAGGTGACCTGAGCCATCTCAGGGCCATCTGGGGAGAAATATCAGTTTCCCACCCCTCAGAGTCTCAGTGTGATTGGCTGAGCTGGCGGCTAAAGCTCTCCTCTTTCGACACTTTCAGCTTTCCTGGCAGCTTTGGGAGTTTAACAGGCTGTGGGTCTCCTTCTCCTGCAGCAACAAAGAGCTCCTGTCCCCAAGAGCCCCTCCTGGCCACTGAGTCCTGATGGCCTTAGAGTAGAGCAGGCCACCCTTTCTGTCGTGGGGCGCCCCAGACTGGGTCATTTAGCAGCCACAGGAGAAATCGCCAGCTTCTGGACCCGTGTGCACTGGCGGTTTGGTTAATATGGAACCAGCCAGTGGGAGAGGACGGCTTTCAGGGTCCTGTCTTGGAGCCTTGCTAATGGTCATGTGTTCCATGGATCCCCTGCTACGTGGCATGAAAAGACTCCCCGGGTAGGTGAGTTACTGCAGGATTTTCTCTCTGGAGACCTAGCTCCTGTCCCTGTCTCCCTGGCTGGCCCATGAGTGTCTGAGAGGGGAGCTGGTGGGTTGGTGAGTGGGCAGCAATTGCCTGAGCAGATCCTTGTTGGAGTCCCGGAAAGAGGGTGGGGTTTGCTCAGTGCCACCACAAGTCAGGGAGCAGAATCCCTGTCCTCTCCAGGGGCCTATTGGGTGAGGCCACATTGCCCTTGTCGTGCTGCAGTTTGACTTCCCCTTGGAACAAACCCAGGGGCTGCAGCCACCAGACCCAGTGACTAGAGACATCCCTAAGGGGAGGGGAATAGACCTTTGGTCTGCCAGCTCCAAAACTCCAGGCCCTAAGCCAGAAGTGGTGAGTTATATGGACCTGTGGTGCTGGGCACCAGGGATATTCCTGGCCCGGGGGCCTGGCTTCAGCAAAGTTTGGGGCCAGGTCTCTCCCCTGGCCCCACCTGCTGCCCTTGTGCCTCCCCCAGCCCTGCCTGCCACCCCTGGGCGATTGAAAATGGCCCCACTGCCACCACCAGCAGTACAGCAGGCCTGAGCGGCTTCCTGCGTGCTCACTCCATGTGTCTGCCGGCACATCCCTGTGGCCTGGAGGGGGTCGGGGGCTGTGTCTCCGCATACTGCCCCACCCCGAATGCCCCTGTGGCCAATGGGAAGCTGCAGGGGCGATGGGGACAGGAGTACATGGAGACCTCCTGGCCTGCTCTGCCTAGGAACCGCTGCCGGAGGAGTGCCCCAGGTAAGCACCGAACCCCCCATCCCCTTCCAGAGCCTGCACCCCTCACCCCCTTCCCACACACACCTCCTGTCCCCAAATTCCCTCCTGCGCACCCACCCCCTCTACACCCAAACTCCCTCCCAGAACCTACACTCTGCACCACTCCTGCACCCGAATCCCCTGCCCAAGCCCAGAGCCTGCACCCAAAGTCCTTCCCAGAGCCTGCACCCCAGAGGCCATCTAAACCCAAACTCAAAGCCTTAGGCAGGTGCGTGTGTGTGTGTGGGGGGTGGGATTTGGAGGGTCAGGTTCTGGGCACCACTAAAATTTCTACAAACCTGCCGCCCTTGGGCGTTATTAGCACCACGCTCTCACCAGCTGAGCTAGCCAGCCCACAGAAAACAGCCTGCCAATTGGCCCTTTCAGAAAGGAGCCATAGGCAGCCGCAGGGTCGGTGTGGCCTCTGGAATGAGACGGGTGGGTGAGGACATCTATTGTGTACAGTGGAATTAGCTCAAGTGGTTGAACGCTCGCTTTGCATGTGAGAGGCAGTGGGATCAATGGCCCCATTCTCCAGTGGCAGGGGCCTTCCTTTTAAAAGCACTGCCACGCAGGGGGCTAAGTGCCTCCAGTGGGAGCAGGGGAGGGAACTGGCCTGTCTTTCAAACTTAAATTCTGCAATTTCTACATATAAGCATAAAACTCAGGTCTACACTGGCCACAAATTAAGCCCAGGCCTGCTGTATGGGAGACAAGAATTCTCCCGCAGACCCAGAACACGTACAACATATAACAAAGTGACTGTGCTCTATGGGCCCTGCCTGCTGCCAGAGCCCCTCTGCTCCAGGGCACAGGGGTGTGGCTGACATTCCCAGGAGCTCTCTGCTTCTGGTCAGAAGGGAATTCTTTGGGAATTCAGTCATAAAAGATATAGAGCAGGGGTAGGCAACCTATGGCACGGGTGCCGAAGGCAGCACGTGAGCTGATTTTCAGTGGCACTCACACTGCCTGGGTCCTGGCTAGTGGTCCGGGGGGCTCTGCATTTTAATTTAATTTTAAATGAAGTTTCTTAAACATTTTAAAAGCTTTATTTACTTTACATACAACAATAGTTTAGTTATATATTATAGACTTCTAGAAAGAGACCTTCTAAAAATGTTAAGATGTATGACTGGCACATGAAACCTTAAATCAGAGTGACTAAATGAAGACTCGGCACAGCACTTCTGAAAGGTTGCCGATTCCTGATATAGAGATTAATGGGTTCGAGTTCCCTGTAAGCTGCGCGGCTGCAGCCTATTTAGCACCGCGCAGCCACTCAGGGAACCCACCCAGCCGAGACCTGGGAAAAGCTTCAAACATGGGTCAAACCTGATGGCACATTGGAAAGTCCACACTATGGAGACACCCTACACCTGCTCTGAGTGTGGGAAAAGATTTAGTGGGAGCTCAATCCTCACCACACATCAGAGAATCCACACAGGAGTGAGAACCTTCACATGCCCCGAGTGCAAGAAAAGCTTTCTAAACCGACCAAACCTCATCACACATCAGAGAATCCACACAGGAGAGAGACCCTTCCCATGCCCCGAGGGCAAGAAAAGCCTTCTAAACCGACCAAACCTCATCACACATCAGAGAAGCCACACAGGAGAGAGACCTTTCCCATGCCCCGAGTGCAAGAAAAGCTTTCTAAACCAACCAAACCTCATCATACATCAGAGAAGCCACACAGGAGAGAGACCCTTCACATGCCCTAAGTGCAGGAAAAGCTTCAGCCAGAGCTCACACCTCATCACACATGAGAAAATCCACACAAGAGAGCGACCCTACACGTGCTCTGAGGGTGGGACAAGCTTCAAACACAGGTCAAACCTGATGGCACATCGGAGAGTCCACACTGGGGAGACACCCTACACCTGCTCTGAGTGTGGGGAAAGATTTAGTGACACCTCAACCCTCATCAAACATCAGAGAATCCACATGGGAGAGAGACCCCACACGTGCGCTGAACGAGGGGAAAGCTTTAGTTGGAGCTCAGCTTTTAGCAGACATAAGAGAATCCACACCAGCGAGTAATGCTATAAATATCTTGACAATGGCAGGTCAAACATTTTTTGTAAAATACATTAGCGAATTCCCACACACTTCGCACCAATTTCTTCAGTGTGATCTCACAGCTCCACATGAGCTGTCTGCCTCTGTCTTCTTCCCCTCACCCTTCTTTGGGGTGATTCCCATCATCCTTTATCAACTTCTTTGTCTGATATCACCTGGGAGTGTGTCCCCCTCCTGCCAGAAATATCTATCAGCACCATGTCCAGGAGATAGTGTTTACCTTGATTACCTACACTGAGCTAAAAACTGCCTGTGCTTTGTCTCCACTGGGAGGTACGTGGCGGTAGTAGCTCAGCATAGCGATCTTTTGCAGTGCAGACATAACCCAGGTACAGTGGCTGGGGTTAGCTTTCCCCTTGACCTGAGCTCACCTCCATCATTTTTCCTAGTCTAGACAAACCCCAAGCATCACATTGATACTATTCCCCCATTACAAAGTGATTGTTAGTCACCGAGTTCCCCTTTGGGGACAGATTGTCTCAATCCTTGTTGTTCTCACCTTGCTCAGGGTTGTGCTGGACAGAAGTATTTTTTCTACCATTTTCCTCTATTAAAATAGATTGAAATAGAACAAAGAGCAGGAGCAGGGCAGGAAAAATGTGTCATTTCAGCCTCTGTGACACCCGAAAAAAGACAGGGTGAATCAAAGGGATTCCCTCCTTCCTCATAATGCCCCCTTGCCCCAGCAGTATTAACTTCTGTGTAAGCCACAATAGCGTTTATCCTCCCCACATTCTACCCCTGCACCTCCCAAAGTGTCATGTGATGTCACGTTCTGAGCACTCCCTGTGCTTAGGTGACACACTTTGAACCTAAATCTGACTCATTGGGGCTAGATGTGAAAGTGTCACTGACCTGGAGGGGGGATTCGAATGGTCCCAAACAAAGAGTAGTCATTCTGTGCTTCCATCTCTTGGCAATGCTATTTCTGGGCTTTTTCCTGCTGAGCTGGGATTGTTGCAGATGGGAAGGTTGACTGCTTTCGCCCCTTGATGAAGCTAAATCTTTTGAAAATAACATGCCTCAACAATAATGAGGTGGCACAGAGTGAAGCGAGTCTGAATGGATCAGAGGAAAACACAAAGGGAGAGTCTGTTTTCATTTTGAGTTATCAGATATAAGCTGCTCTGGAATTTCATTTTAGATGAAGCTGAAAGTGCCTTCCACCCCTCTGTGTTGTGGGTTTTCTTTCCTGAAAGCAGTTTGGTCTCACAATTGGATATTGCCTTTGTTTGATTGAATGTACCTCAGATTTATTGGGGACTTTGAGACGTGACCATTTGCTCAAATGATAATATCTTATTTTATTTGTGTCTTTTCCCCACCCCTCTATGATGACATGGAGGAAGTTCAATGCAGTTCAGCCAGCAGGAAACAATATTCCAAGCTGTTCAGCATGCTCCCAAGGAACCAGAACCATTTAAAAATGTTTACTCGGAAACGGTGAACAATGGTATACCACAAATTGTGCAGCTAAAACAGAAGTAACTGCACACAACCACACTTGTGGGTGTGTTATAAATTAAAAACAAGAGATGTCCAATAACTAGGTGTGACCAGGGTTCGGGGGCAGGGGGCACACTGAGATTGCTCAATTTGGGCAAACTGCAAAGAATAGTTAGATTCACCAAGCCAGCAACAAAACAGCTTCCACAATACCTTACTGCTTACACAGAAGCCAAAACTCAGTTCCGTCCAAGCAACCCAGCCTGGGGCTCCCTCTCAGACAGCCAAGTCAAATATGATGAGGATTATTGAAAATCTTGTTCATCATATAAAATGTTCTACCAGCTCCAAAGGATCGGACACATTACCCACCAAGTTAATGAATATTTCAGCTCTTATCCAAATACATGCTTACAGCCAATTCTTTTTAACTAAACTAAAATTTATTAAAACAGAAGAGAGAGTTACTGATTAAAAGATCATTTTACATACAGGTACTAACACAGTTCTTAGATCAGTTTCATAGTAGAGATAGTGAGCTTTAGTGTTGCAAGGAGTCCTTTAAGAATTAGTCCCTAAGTTCTGTCCAATATGCAAATACTCAATATCAGGGCGGTCCAGATGGGACTGGAGATCTCAGTTTTACAAATCGAACTGCCCCTGACTGAAGCTTAAGCAGATCTGAGATGAAAGGATCAGGGCCCAAGAGTTTTTATAGAGATTTTTTGCAGCCTCTTGACAGCACCCGTCCTCATGTGAACAATAGGCTTTTGAAGCAACCTTTATTTCCTAAGCATCACCGGTAATTAGTTACATGGATTAACATAAGGCAGTTGCTCATCTCCCATTATTTGCAGGTGATTTGCTATATACTTCAAAGAGAAATTGAGACAGTGATATCACTATATTTACAGTTCATTTACATGTTCATATTTTCTTTTGATCTCTGAATTAACAGAATACACGATAGACAGGAACTGTTTGATTAAATATTGTTAGAATAGCTGTAAACACACAAAAGCACAAACATTATCTATCAATATGTCTCAAAGTTGAATCTGGCTTAATTAGCCTGCAAGCTGCTTAACCTTTCTAGCCGTATGTCTCACTAGGCTTAATTAATCAATTATTATTAAACAAAGATGAATACAGATGAATACAGCAAGGAAGAGTCCCGACATTACCTGTCACTCTGGAAGACTGGCTTGTGGAGCGCACTCTGTCTTAAAGATTCTGTGCTTCTCCTTCCTGCATTTGTACCTAACCGGGGGAGTTTCACCATTTTCCCCATATCACTTTATCTACTAGATCTTTGTTTTCCATTTTCCCTGACATTTTTTTTTACATACAGTAATTGCTACACCTTCCTTGTAGGGGATATGCTGTAAGTTTCAACATGGCATATATTTTATGATTTGAGTTATGCAGTCCCCACACATTAAACAAAAGCAGAGAGGCATGGATACAAGACAATTTAGTTTTGAACATTCCAGGCTTAGCCTTATTTGTTTTTCTGCTAGCCCTGAAATTATAACACTTCAGTTCTCTCCTTCTGTAACCTAAATAAAAAAGCATTTTAGAAGATCTTAACATGAGGACAAATCAGGAAACGTGATGTTATAGACAGTATAATGTTAATATTGCCTATGCTATTAATATTGGCTAGCATTGTAGAAGTTACAGAATTTCTCTCACCTAACTTCATCTATAGTGTAGTCGCCAGGTATAGCCCAATAGCTAGAAGCTGTTGTATTCATGTGTATTTTACAAGCTTTTTGTATCTTAGTTTTTGCTAAGCTTGTATTCTCCAGCACAGATATGAAGGAGAAGTTCGTACAAAGGTCACAGCATCTACCTACCATACAGTTTCAGAGGATGTAACGTGAACATAAAGGACTTCAAATATAATATATTTTACAAATGCACTATTGACTACTTTCTTATTTTGATTATATAACACTGCTTTTCCACTTAAGTTCACTTCTATAATCAATCACATTTTTATCAGTTATCACACTTTTAATCTTTTGTTTATAAAAAATGATTTCCCAATATATCTTATCCAGAAAAACTGGTATTTTGTAATTAAACAATTACTTCCCTGAATAATAGTAGGTAAGCAAATTACATTCCAGAATAACAGTTCCATGTTAGAATTCAGGTTTCAGTAAAATTCCGTTCTTACATGGTAGCTGTCATTACAACATGTCATTACTGCCAGGATTTCACGACTTGGGTGTTCTTCTTCGAGTGATTGCTCATATCCATTCCAGTTAGGTGTGCGCGCCGCGCGTGCACGTCTGCCGGAAACTTTTTACCCTAGCAACTCCAGTGGGCCGGCAGGTCGCCTCCTAGAGTGGCGCCGCCATGGCGCTCGATATATACCCCTGCCGACCCGTCCGCTCCTCAGTTCCTTCTTACCGCCGTGTCGGTTGCTGGAACTGTGGAGTGCGGCTTGCTGTCCTCCACGTCCCTAGCTCTCCTTCGTTACTGTCAATAGTTGTAGTTGTAAATAGTTTTAAAAACAGTTTAAAGTTGTATAGGAATTAGTAGTCATTGTACATAGTTTATAGAACTTATTCGCGGGTTGGGCCGTTGCCCTTCCCGGTGCCCGGCACCGGGCCCATGCCTGGTTCGCCGGGCTTCAAGCAGTGCTCGGCCTGCAAGAAGCCGATGCCAACTAGCGATCCCCATGACGCGTGCCTGAAGTGCCTCGGGGAATCGCATATTGCCGATAAGTGTCGCATCTGCAAGGCTTTTAAGCCTCGAACAAAGAAAGAGAGAGACCAAAGACTGCGAACTCTCCTGATGGAAGCGGCACTGAATCCGGTACCGTCAGCGCAGCCTGCCACCTCTACACCGGCACCGGACCGCGCTGGCACTGGAAAGACACCCCGGCACTGTCCATCCCCGGCACCGGGACCCGATCAAAGACCCTCGACGTCTGCGACACCATCGCAGCAGGCTCGAGTGGAGCGCCCCGCACCTACCTCAGCCGCGGCACCGCCTGCAGGGTTGCCGTCGACTCCGGGCCCGGAAAGTCCGTCGAGTCCGGCCCCTCCTAGCTCCCCCTTAAGATCTGAGGTCGAGCTATTAGTCCCGTCCACGCCAGAGACCTTCGCTTCGGCACGGGACTTGATAGCTCTGACTGAGCCATCCCAGCCTCAACCCCCAGTACCCCCAGTGCAGGTCATCTCCAGAGGCAAGCCAACATTGAGAGCGCCGTCTCCGGAATCCAGGCATTGATCGCTTTTGAGGCCCCGACGACGTGGACGCTCACGCTCTCGGCGCCGCTCGCAGTCCCGGCACTGCTCCCCTAGGTCGTACCGGTCGCACTCGCGGTGCAGGTCAACGTCTGCACGGTCCCGGTCTGGCTCTTCTCCTCACCGGCACCGGGACTCTAGGAGCCGTTCGTGTCGGTGATCAACTCCCCGGTCAACCTCCCGGCACCGCGTCAGTGGCAGGTCCCGGTTCCCAGAGCCATCCCGGCACCGAGCTGGAGGCAGGTCCCGGTCCCGATCCCGGCACCGAGCTGGAGGCAGGTCCTGGTCCCGATCCCGGCACCGAGTACCAGACCGATCTCGGTCCCGGTCCTGGCACCGGTATGACTCCCGGTACCGATCCTCGGCACCGAGAAGATCGTCGTCGTCGGGACTGAGAGATGCCTATCAGCCGAGTTCGGCACTTCCATGGTCTTCGAGGCAGCCATCTGTCTCCTCTCAGGCGGACAGCGTTTATACGCTGGGCCCGGACAGACACGCGGCCCTTTTTCAGGACCCTCCTCCTCAGGACCAAGGGCCACAGCAGTGGGGGTTTTGGACTCCCTGGGTGTACCATCAAGCCCAGGGTCCACAACATATTTCTCCCCGGCCTGCGGCGGAGCGCAGACCACCAGAGGCAACACTGTCTCGCCCCCCGCCCTCTCCGGAAGGCGAGGACACGTCCAGCCACCAGGACCCAGAGCTCCCTCCGGAGCCGGAGGTGAGGGCCCAGATGGAGCCCCCTGTGGACGCTCTGCTGCCAGGGGTCTCCTCGTCATCTTCCCCTGATGAGGCAGTGGCAGGCACCTCGTACTCCAGCCCTCCCCCTCTCGACCTCAGGGCACATCAGGACCTCCTCAGGCGCGTGGCACAAAACTTGAATCTACAAGCAGAGGAGGTCTCTGAGATAGAGGATCCTGTGGTGAGCATCCTCTCCGCAGATGCTCCCACCAGAATTGCCCTGCCTTTCATTAGCACCATTCAGGCCAATGCCACCACTATCTGGCAGTCACTGGCCTCCATCCCTCCTGCTCCACGAGGCGTGGAGAGAAAGTACATGGCCCCCTCCAAGGGCTATGAATACCTACACGTCCACCCGACATCGTGCTCCCTCGTGGTACAGTCGGTGAACGAGAGGGAGCGCCATGGACAAGAGGCCCCGGCACCCAAATCTAAGGAGGCGAGGCGGATGGACCTCCTAGGCCGTAAGGTCTATTCGGTGGGGTCACTACAGCTCAGGGTCTCCAACCAACAGGCCCTCCTTAGCCGCTACTCCTTTAACTCCTGGGTAGCGGCGGACAAGTTTAAGGAGCTGTTGCTGCAAGAGGCACGTCAAGAATTTGCGGCTATTCTTGACGAGGGCAAGAAAGTCGCAAGGACCTCGCTGAAGGCCTCACTGGATGCTGCAGACTCGGCCGCTCGGACCCTTGCCTCAGGGGTTACGATGCACCGCATATCCTGGCTTCAGGTTTCTGGCCTTCCACCGGAGCTCCAGTATACCATCCAGGACCTCCCCTTCGAAGGCCAGGGCCTGTTTTCAGACAAGACAGACCCCAGGCTAAAAAGCCTTAAAGACAATCGGGTCATCATGCGCTCTTTGGGGATGCACACGCCCGTGACGCAGCGCAGACCCTTCCGGCCGCAGAACCAGCAGCAACAACAACTCCGGCCGTATCCCCAGTTCCGCCCGCGGCAGGACCTTAATAGGCGCCGGGGCAGGAACAGTAGGCGCAGACAGTCGGGTGGCCAAGGGAGGCAGAACCAGGGCTCCTCCAAGGCCCCTCCTGGACCCAAGCCTTCATTCTGAAGGTGCGCCTGAGGGCGCAGTACCAGTTTCCCCTTCGGATCCTTCCCCACAGTTTTCCCACCGTCTTTCATTTTTCCTCCAGGCGTGGACCCGAATAACATCAGACCATTGGGTCTTACGCACTGTACAGGCCGGTTACCACCTGCAGTTTTCATCGTCCTCCCCCTCCCACCCCCCACCCTCGTCCCTCTTCAGGGACCCCTCTCACGAGCAATTCCTCCGTCAGGAGGTACAGATGCTCCTCGACAAGGGAGCCATAGAGGAGGTTCCAGAGAGCGAGAAGGGCAAGGGGTTTTATTCCCGATACTTTCTGATCCCCCAGGCCAAGGGAGGCCTCAGGCCTATCCTCGACCTGCGAGAACTCAACAAGTATATGGTGAAGTTGAAGTTCCGCATGGTATCCCTGGGGACCATCATCCCATCGCTGGATCCTGGAGACTGGTACGCTGCCCTTGACATGCAGGACGCTTACTTCCATATCGCCATATTTCCACAGCACAGGCATTTCCTTCGCTCTGTCGTCGACCGCCAGCATTATCAATTTGCGGTCCTCCCATTTGGCCTTTCTACGGCCCCGAGGGTATTCACAAAATGCATGGCAGTCGTCATCGCACATCTTTGGCGCAGCTGCATTCACGTGTTCCCCTACCTCGACAACTGGTTGGTCCAAGGCACATCAGAACTGCAGGTCCACGACCACGTCCGCAGGATCAGCAACCTCTTTGCTGCCCTAGGCCTCATTGTCAACGTGGACAAGTCCACTCTGCTCCCCACGCAGAGGATAGAGTTCATCGGGGCCGTTCTGGACTCTACCCTGGCCAGGGCCTTGCTACCATTGCCCAGGTTCCAGTCGCTATCGGCCATCATTCTGCGCTTGCAGG
The DNA here is from genome assembly GCF_025201925.1 of Gopherus flavomarginatus. Classification (NCBI taxonomy): domain Eukaryota; kingdom Metazoa; phylum Chordata; order Testudines; family Testudinidae; genus Gopherus; species Gopherus flavomarginatus. Next base: position 11,453,823 of record NC_066626.1, on the reverse strand, counting down.
CGGCCCCCCTGACCTCCATAAGAACATGTCTGACCTTCCTGGGCCATATGGCGGCCTGTACGTTTGTGACAGCGTATGCTCGACTCCGCATGAGGCCCCTCCAATCTTGGCTCATTGCACAGTACCGGCCGGCCAGACATTCGTTAGACACAGTTGTCACTATCCCCCAGGGGGTACTGGACTCCCTCCAGTGGTGGCTAGACCAGTCCGTCGTGTGTGCAGGGCTCTCGTTCAATCCGTCCCAACCCTCGGCATCCCTGACGACGGACGCCTCAGATCTGGGCTGGGGGGCGCACAGCGGAACCCTGAGGACACAGGGCCTGTGGTCCCCTCAGGAACTGGACCTCCACATCAACATACGGGAGTTGAGAGCGGTCCGTCTTGCTTGTCAAGCGTTCGTCCATCACCTTCAAGGTCGCTGTGTCGCAGTGTTCACCAACAACACGACGACCATGTACTATATCAACAAGCAGGGCGGCACGAGATCCTCTCCCCTATGTCAGGAGGCGACGCGGCTCTGGGAATTTTGTATAGCCCATGCCATTCACCTCTCGGCCTCCTACCTCCCTGGAGTACGAAACACACTGGCGGATCACCTGAGCAGATCCTTCTGCTCACACGAGTGGTCCCTTCGCCCGGACGTCGCCCTCTCACTCTTCCAGAGGTGGGGTCGTCCCCGAATGGACCTCTTCGCGTCCAGGGGGAACAGGAAATGCCAGGCATTCTGCTCCTTTCAGGGTCCGGAGTCCAGGTCATTAGCGGACGCCTTCCTTATCCCATGGGCGACCCATCTGTTTTACGTGTTCCCTCCGTTTCCGCTGGTCCACAAGGTCCTTCTCAAGGTGCGCAGGGACAGGGCTCGCGTGATTCTGATAGCTTCAGCGTGGCCCAGGCTTCATTGGTACCCCATGTTGCTGGACCACTCAATAACCAACCCAGTTCCCCTGCCCCTTCACCTGGATCTGATCACCCAGGACCATGGCAGGCTCTGTCACCCGGACCTTCGGTCTCTGCACCTCACGGCATGCTTCCTGCGTGGCTGACCAGCTCCGAGTTACGCTGCTCTACCCTGGTTTGGGAGGTTCTCCTGGGCAGTAGGAAGCCTTCCACTAGAGCTACGTACTCAGCAAAGTGGAAGCGTTTTTCCAGTTGGTGCTCGGAGAGAGGTTTTCTCCCTATGGAGGTTTCCATCGCCAATATTCTGGACTACATCTGGTCCCTCAAGGACCAGGGTCTGGCGATATCGTCCCTTCGGGTTCACCTAGCGGCTATCTCCACCTTTCATCCGGGAGGAGATGGCCGTTCTGTCTTCTCCTACCCTATGGTGGCGAGATTCCTGAAGGGGCTGGAACGTCTCTACCCACAGGTCCATCCCCCTGCCCCTTCATGGGATCTCAACCTCGTTCTGACTCGGCTCATGGGCCCTCCTTTTGAGCCGTTAGCGACTTGCTCCCTGCTCTACCTCTCCTGGAAGACCGCCTTTCTAGTGGCCATCACCTCAGCTAAACGGGTGTTGGAACTCCGGGCCCTCACGATAGATCCCTCATATACGGTCTTCCATAAGGACAAAGTGCAGCTGAGACCGCACCCTGCCTTTCTCCCCAAGGTGGTCTCAGCCTTTCACGTTAACCAGGAGATCTTCCTCCCCGTCTTTTTTCCAAAGCCCCATTCGTCCCGCAGGGAGCAACAACTCCACTCGCTGGATGTCCGTCAGGCACTAGTGTTTTATGTGGAGAGGACCAAACCGTTCCGTAAGTCCCCCCAGCTCTTCGTGGCGGTAGCGAACTGTGTCAAGGGCCTTCCTATTTCCTCGCAGAGGATATCCTCGTGGGTAACGTCCTGTATCAGGACCTGTTATGACTTGGCTCACATCCCTACAGGCCGCGTGACTGCACACTCTATCAGGACGCAGGTGTCATCGCTGGCTTTCCTCGCCCGCGTGCCGATCCAAGAGATCTGTAGGGCGGCGACCTGGTCATCGGTCCACACCTTTGCTTCCCATTATGCCCTGGTCCAGCAGTCCAGAGATGATGCGGCCTTCCGCTCTGCAGTGCTCCATGCCGCGACTTCTCACTCTGACCCCACCGCCTAGGTAAGGCTTGGGATTCACCTAACTGGAATGGATATGAGCAATCACTAGAAGAAGAAAGACAGTTACTCACCTTTGTAACTGTTGTTCTTCGAGATGTGTTGCTCACATCCATTCCACACCCGCCCTCCTTCCCCACTGTCGGAGTAGCCGGCAAGAAGGAACTGAGGAGAGGGCGGGCTGGCAGGGGTATATATCGAGCGCCATGGCGGCACCACTCTAGGGGGTGACCTGCCGGCCCACTGGAGTTGCTAGGCTAAAAAGTTTCTGGCAGACGTACATGCACGGCGCGCACACCTAACTGGAATGGATATGAGCAACACATCTCGAAGAACAACAGTTACAAAGGTGAGTAACCGTCTTTTTCCACTTGCGTTTAGCTTAAGAGTATGCGGACTCAGTTTGCTCAAGACAGATCGCAAAGCGCTCTGGTCCAGTTCTGTCAGCTAGTGTTATGGGTTTTAATGTAGTTTGGTCACCATGCTGTTATTCACTTGGCAATAGGGCATTATAGTTTCAGATGATCTGGGAAGTGTATTCCCCAGCCAGTGACTTGGAACTTGGCAAAAAGCCCAGGGATTTGGGTCCAAAGCAACTGTGGTAAAGGCCCTATGGGAGGTGACTGCTGAAGACATTTCCTTCCAAATCAGGTGTGCGCTGTCTATTGGGGAAGTTGGGAAAAGCGCAGACATCTTCGTCTTCCAGGAATAGCAAGAGTCGGGCTAACTCTTCTGTTTAATAACACGAGACTTTAATGCAGGGCCTGGGTGAGTGGGAAGAAACTGTGCGAGGTTATTTTGACCTTGTGTTAGATAAGAATAGAACACAGACTGTAGCAGAAATTGCTGAGGAAAGTAAGATATCGGGAAGGAATATGTATAAACAAAATGCAGCTGTTGATCATTACTGTATGTAACAAAAGGTATAAATGCTTGCCTGAATTGTGTATCTGGGGGATACCTGTTTAGTAGGGGAATCCCTGCCCATGTGCACTCTCCCAACCAATTGCAGTTGCTCATAATAAAGCCACCTCTGGCTTGTTGCTTTAAACTCAGAGCGAGGACTTTGTTTTCTTTCACACTATTATTTGGGAAGCCCAATCCCTATCTCTGTAGAGATGGAGAACATGGAAGTGGCCCTTTTGATGAGCTCATCCCTTGTAGATGCAGCAAATGTGTATAAAATGAACTCAGTGTTGAATATGAGACCGCTGCAGAATTATACCTGTTTTTAATAAATACCTCACCTTTAATGGGTGACAGGGATTCTAACCCAGGCCTGGATTTAGTCTCTATCCTAGATCTGTGCCACCAGGTTAAAGAAACAAACTGGGCATCTTTGCCCAGCCATTCCTCACTATCACTACTGACATTTGCTGTGGTTTGGTAAGAATCCTACCACCGAGCAGTGTCCAGTTACCCTGCCCAAGGCCTAGGAGCACACAAGAACTCAGGCAGAAATAGCAGGTACCCTGTCATAAACAGATGGTAAAGGGTTAATGTCTCTTTTACCTGTAAAGGGTTAAGCAGCTCAGTGAACCTGGCTGACACCTGACCAGAGGACCAATGGGGGGACAAGATACTTTCAAATCTTGGTGGAGGGAAGTCTTTGTTTGTGTTGTTTGTTTTCTTCGTTGTTCACTCTTGGGGCTAAGAGGGACGAGATGTACATCCAGGTGTTCCCAATCTTTCTGAATGAGTCTCTCATGTTTCAGAATTGTAAGTATAGCCAGGCAAGGCGGATTAGTCTTATGTTTATTTTCTTAACTTGTAAACGTGTCTTTTGCTGGAACGATTTTTACCTCTGTTTGCTGTAACTTTGAATCTCGGGCTGGGTGGTGGGAAGGGAAGTCCCTCTAGGCTATATGAATCTGAGTACCCTGTAAACATTTTCCATTCTGATTTTACAGAGATAAAAATGATCTTTTCTTTCTTTAATTAAAAGCTTTCTTTTTAAGAACCTGATTGATTTTTCCTTGTTTTGGAATCCAAGGGATTGAGTCTAAACTCACCAGGGATTGGTGGGGGGAAAAGGAAGGGAATGGTTAATTCCTCTTTGTTTTAAGATCCAAGGAGTTTGGATCTGTGTAGCTTCCCAAGGAAACCCAGGGAGGGGAAAGTCTGGGGGGGAAAAGGAGGTGGGATGGTCTATTTCTCCTTGTTTTAAGACCCAAGGGGTTTGAGTCTTGGGTTCCCTAGGGAAAGTTTTGGGGGAACAGAAGTGTGCCAAACACTACATTTTTGGCTCGTGGCAGCGTACCAGATTTAAGCTAGTAATTAAGCTTAAAAGTGATCATGCAGGTCCCCACTTTTTGGACGCTAAAGTTCAAAGTGGGGAAAAACCCTTGACATACCCATTGGTTGATTTTCACCCCACATATGGAAATTGTGACGACCTATGGCCCAGCTAAACTATTTTTAGGACACTGCTTCTTAGTTCAGGGGCATTCATTCTGGTGCCAAAGGATGCTGTGGTTAAATTCGGAACAATTGTCCTTTGCCTTTTGCATCCAAAGTTTCATGAGACAAAGAGAAAAACAGTTGGTACCTTCTGAGGACATTACTTCCCCATGGATCCCCATCTGATGGCCTTTTTAGCACTTCCATGCTGTGCAAGTGATGATGGTCAGTGAAGGACTGAATGTGTCAGACTCCAAGTTCAAACTGCAGGATACAGGAATGTTGAGTCTATGCTTTTGTTGCTTAGATTTGCTCTTCTGTCTCACACGTTTGTATCACTTCTTCACCTCCTGCTACTCTGACAGATTAGAAAATGTGAAAATAGAATATAGGGTGTTTTTTTGTGATGCAAATCTTTCCACCTAGTGTGACAATCCTTCCACCACTGCAATTTAAGCCCAGGCTTAGCGGGACTCAAGTCAGATGTCCCATGATAAGAAACCCTGGGCTTCAGTGTCTGCATTGTATTTCAATCCTATGTTAGACTTTTCTAACCTGTGCTACAACCTAGCTCTCTGGCATCCACCCAGCAGTGTGCAGACCTTAGTCAAAGTAACCATATCCTAGAGTCCCTTGTGCACACACACACCCCAAATCTGGATGATCTAGCCCTAGGAGTGTGATGCACTGTAGGAAAATTTACTGCCCAGCTCTTTGTCATCTGGGGAAGGGCTTTGGTGGGGGAGAGGGTTGAAGTCAAATCCTGTTTTGTTTGATGTCTCCAGCACTTATCATCATTTGTTCCCACCTTTCCCCATTCCTCTTTGGGGTTTCCTTTCTCCCCAGCACAGGGAGTGACCTATGTCTGGATTCTCTGTTTCTCCTTCCAGGTGATGGGATGGTGAGTGAGAATGAGGAGGAGAATCCACCGCAGGAAGATGCTGAGCAAGTAGATAAACGTGGGACATTAGTCGGAAGAGCCAAAGAGAAAGTTTCCTGGAGTTATGGAGAGGCAAACGCCTGTGAGAGTCAGTACAGGCCAGAGAAAAGCTTCAATAGTGGCTCAGACATTATTAGACATGAAAAAATCAACACAAGAGAGAGACCTTACAAATGTCTAGAGTGCAGGAAAAGCTTCAGTCAGAGCACACACCTTATCACACATTAGAGACTCCACAGAAATGAGCGACCCTACACATATTCTGAGTGTGGGAAAAGCTTCAAACACAGCTCACACCTGGTGGCACATCCAAGAGGCCACACTGGGGAGACACCGTACACATGCTTTAAGTGCAGGAAAAGCTTCAGTCTGAGCTCACACCTCAACACACATCAAAAAATTCACACAGGAGAGAAACTCTTCACATGCCCTGAGTGCGGGAAAAGCTTCAAACGAAGCTCAAGCCTCATCTCACATCAGAGAGTCCACATTGGAGAGAGACCCTCTACTGCTCTAAGTGTGGGAAAAGCCTCAGCCAGCGCTCCCATCTTATCCAACATCAGAGAATACACACAAGAGAGAGCTCCTTCTCATGCCCTGAGTGTGGGAAAAGCTTCAAACACAGGTCAAACCGAATGACTCATCGGAGAGTTCACACTGGAGAGAGACCATACACGTGCGCTAAGTGCGGGGAAAGCGTCTGCCCACGCTCACACCTTATGTCACATCAGAGAATCCACACATGTGAGAGCCTTCACATGCCCTGAGTTTTAGACAGAGCTCAGCTTTTCTTAGACGTAAGAGAACCCACACAGGTGAGTAATTTCATAAATGTTTTGACAAGGGCCCAAAGATTTTTTGTAAAATACATTAGCGAATTCCCACACAGTTCGCACCATTTTCTTCGGTGTGGTCTCTCAGCTCCACGCGAGTTGCCTGCCTCTGTCTTTTTCTCCTCACCCTTTGGGGTGATTCCCATCCTTTATCAACTCCTTTAGACTGGAGACAGCAGATATTTCTAAACTTCAGCATAATCCCAGGCTTAGTGGGACTTGAGTCGGATGACCTCTGTGAAGAAATTCTGGGCTTGAGTGTCTGCACTGTATTTTAACCCTATGTTAGACACTTCTAACCTGTGCTGGCACCTAGGGCTCTGGCGTCCACACAGCAGTGCGCAGGTCCGAGTGAAAGTAACCACATCTTAGAATCCCTTGTTCCCTTCCCCCCCCACAAATTGGGGTCACTCTAGTTCCAGGACTGTGGTGCACTGTGGGAAAAATTACTGCCCACCTTGCTTGCTATTGAGAAGCATCTTGCTTTGCAAAAGGCTTTATTGGTTCGCTCTCCTTTGCACACTCAGGAGACTCTCTGATAGTGTGCTTACAGATCCATGGTCAGAAGAGAATGGGTTAATGCTGACCTGAGCTGCTGCCATTTGTAATGGAGGGTGAGGAGGACGTCTTCCATATTCAATAGAGTGGATTCCAGATTGTTGGGGTAGAGAGCATAGGCGCCAACTTTTCCAGGTGCCAGTGGGTGCTCACCCCCGGCCCCACCCCACCTCCATCCCATCCTGTCCCTGTCTTGCTTCCATCCCAACCCCTTCCCCAAAGTCCCTGCCCCAATACCACCCACTCCCTGCCCCCATTGGACCCCTTCCCCAAATCCCTGCCCTGGCCCCGCCTCTTCCCCGAGTGCACCACGTTCCCCCTTTTCCCCCTCCCTCCCAGCACTTGCCACCATGAAACCAGCTGTTTTGTGGCAAGAAGCACTGGGAGGGAAGGGGGAGAAGTCGAGCTGTGGTGCGTTCAGGGGAGGACGCGGGGTGGAGAGGAGGGGAGTTGGGGAAGGGGAGCTGCACCCACCAATTTTTCCTCAGGGGTGCTCCAGCCCCGGAGCACCCCCAGAGTCGGTGCCTGTGGTAAAGAGGACTAAGGAATTTGTCCCATAGAATTATGGGATACTTCCAGCTGACCCCTGGGACCGCAGTGAAGCAGGGCTGCATCTACACTGCAAAGCAATGGGGCTCAGCTTAATTTGAGCTTGGGCCTTCCAACCCCGCAGGGTCCAAGGACCCTGGGTCCAAGCCCTGGGTTAGTGCAATTGCAGTGTAGATGCAAAAGGGCTTAGGCTTCAGCCTGGGCTCAATCACAGTCTTATGCTTCAGCATAGACACAGCCCAGAGACAACTCTAGGAAATGGAAGGCACCCGTGTTAGTGGGGAACAGAGCATTACATGGGGCTCACGGTGGAAATGAGGATTGAGAGAAAACTAACCAATATGATAAGATTTTGTAATCTTTGAATATGTTGTTACCAGTGATAATGGAATAAAAAATTGAAGTTAATTATTACAGAATAAGACGCTGATTACGTGATAACTTGTAGTATTATAATATAATTCTGGTTATTTTGTGGTTAGGGCTGGGTTAATTTTGGTATTTTTTGCATCAGTATTATAGGAAATGGTGGCTAATTCTGAAAAGTTATTTAATGTAATTAAGCAGTGCTGAAATAAAACCTCACTCCAAAAGCCTTGAGAGAAGTAGCGTATAGGAGAATAGACTCCCAATATAGACTTTAATTACTTCTATTTCAAATGGAGTTTATGTTGATCAGCTTTAAAATAGGGCTGTTAAACAATAACAGAATACCATTTATTTAAATATTTTTGATGTTTTCAACATTTTCAAATCATAACAGAATACAAAGTGTACAGTGCTCACTTTATATTTATTTTTATTACAAATATTTGCACTGTAAAAAACAAAAAAAATAGTATTTTTCAGTTCACCTAACAAGTACTGTAGTGCAACCTCTTTATCATGAAAGTTGAGCACACAAATGTAGAATTATGTACAAAAAATAACAGCATTCAAAAACAAAACAATATAAAACTTTAGAGCCTATAAGTCCACTCAGTCCTATTTCTTGTTCAGCCAATCTCTTAGATAAACAAGTTTGTTTACATTTGCAGGGGATAATGCTGCCTGCCTCTTGTTTATAATATCACCTGAAAGTGAGAACAGGTGTTTGCATGGCACTGTTATATCTAGCATCGCAAGATATTTACATGCCAGATGTACTAAATATTCATATGTCCCTTCATGCTTCAACTGCCATTCCAGGGGACACATGTCCATGCTGATAACGGGTTCTGCTTGATAACAATCCAGAGCACTGTGGACTGACGCATGTTCATTTTCATCATCTCAGTCAGATGCTACCAGCAGAAGGTTGATTTTCTTTTCTGGTGATTTGGGTTCTGTAGTTTCCGCATTGGAGTGTTGCTCTTTTAACACCTCTGAAAGCATGTGCCACACCTCCGTCCCTCTCAGATTTTGGAAGGCACTTCAGATTCTTAAACTTTGGGTCGAGTGCTGTATTTATCTTTAGAAATCTCACATTGGTACTGTCATAACTTTAGTCCCAGATTTGGACCTTAGCGTCCAAAATATGGGGGTTAGCATGAAAACCTCCACGCTTAGTTACCAGCTTGGAGTTGGTACTGCTGCCACCACCCAAAAAATTAGAGTGTTTTGGGGCACTCTGGTCCCCCTGAAAAACCTTCCCTGGGGACCCCAAGACCCAAATCCCTTGAGTCTCACAACAAAGGGAAATAATCCTTTTTCCCTTCCCCCCTCCAGGTGCTCCTGGAGAGATACACAGAAGCAACCTCCGTGAATCTAAACAGAGGGATTTCACCCCCTCTAATTCCAGTCCTGGAACAAAAAAAACACTTCCCTCTTGTTGGAGCAAAAGGGAGTGCCAATTCCTTGCTTTTGGCAACTTCTGCTTATCCGCCCATTATCTTCCCAGCTAATCTTTGTATGTATGTAACCCTACTTAATGCACGTAAACAAAATACATAGGAGAAAGATGTTAAGCGGAACCAACTTGTCTGTAAAAGGAACTTGAGAAATGGAAGCTCTGCACGAAAAGGATGTTTGTAACCTAGTGTTAGAGCAAGGGTTAACTATGTGAACTATTCGCTTATCATATAGACTGTTTCCTCCCCACGCACTCAGGATGGACGCTAGGCAGATGCATCCTGATTACCCCTAAAGAGGAATGTAAACAATGTATAGGCTAATGGAATGTATGCACGCTAACTTGTTTGTTACAGAGTATAAGAAGGCTGACTCTGAGCTTGTAAGGTGTGTCCTCTTCCTTTGGCATTAGCCGAGAAAGAGGCACCCGCTCAGCTGACCGAAAATAAAGGTCTGGTATCCGTCATCCTGTCTTCCGTGCCTCCTTGGGGTAATTGAGTAGCTCCAGGGGGAAACGAGCCTATTTGGCTAACAAATGGCGACCGCGGCAGGACTTCTCTCCCTGTAGGGAACGCTGACCGGCGGCCGAGGGCGATACCGAAGGGTGGCCACCCTGAGCGTGGTTTGCTCAGGCTTCGGGTCGTCACAATCGGCCGGGGCGGCTGCGTCCCCTTTAAAGAGAACTCCAAAAGACACGGAAACAAGACGGCTCCAGAGGAGGAGGGAATCCAGCTGCCGGACGCGGCCACTCCGGGCGGTAAGTGCGTTTACCTCTTGGGTTCGAGGAATAACGCCCCCGAAGTGTGGGTTGGATGGTGAATACCCTCTAGGCAGCCTGTGAAAGGGAAGGTATATTGGTATTGCTTTAGTTTTGTATATGTCTTGTTATTATGTTATTAAGTAAGTAAGGAACGGCCCATGCATAACTCCACTAACTCTACGAGTCCGTGGGCTGTTCTGAACAACTGTTGGGACTTAGAACAGCCCCAAGGGTAGCTTTTGTTCCTTGTGGGGGTGTTCCTGTTCTTTATCTTGATGATGTGTTGTAAACCTAAACTGTAACTAGCTAAAAACAAATACTGTGGATCAGGTCTGAGGCTTAGGCTGATTCTAGCCGCCCCAAGACTCCTGCGAGGGGAGACCCGGTGACCAGGATATCTTGATCGCAAGGGGGGTCAGCCGAACCTCACGACCAAGTGTAAATCAAAAAAGAGCTAGATCCCTATCTTTTCTTTAGCTCGAAAATCAGGAAAGAACACAATGGGGTCCGGACAGAGTACTTTTCCCGGGACACCCTTGGGATGTATGCTAAATAACTGGAAGGCGTTTAGACGCCAGGCTAATTATGGAATTGCGTTCTGTAAAGATAATCTTGTAAAATTCTGTACTCTTGAATGGATAACATTTGGAGTAAAGTGGCCTGGAGGGGGCGTCTGACAAAAATATAGAGGAACTGTTAGCAATTGCCATGAGGGTTTATGATCGAAGGGATGATGAGGAGCGAAAGAAAGGGGCCCGCGTTTTAGCCATGGCCCTAAAGGAAGGATATGAGGAAAGGGGGGGGGAAAGTCAAGGGACGGTCAGGGCCACTGGGGAGGGGAAGAGGCCCCCGTCTGGGTCGGAATCAGTGTGCTATCTGTAGGGAGGAGGGACACTGGAAGAATGAATGCCCCCGGCAACAGGCCACTGGAAGGGAATGTAAAGATAGAACCCCGTCCCGTCCCATCCTCTATAACAGTACAGGATTTTCGGGGGAGGGACCCTCCCCATAGGGAGGCCGGGGGACCCAGCGGCCCCTCCTGGCGGCGCAAGCTGCCAGCTTGGATCCCACGGTAAAAATTGAGGTGGAGGGCCGCCAAATTAAAGCCCTTATTGATACTGGGGCTACCCTTAGTCTGCTCCCCTTAATAAGGCTCCCCGAGGTAGGGCTCGGGGACGTGCCATAGTTCAGGGGATTGAAGGGAAAAATACAACTTTGGAAAAAACTCTGCCTCTTCTCGTAAAAATAGGGGACCATCAGATTTCCCACCAGTTTGTCTGCAGCCCCTCCTGTCCCATAGCACTTTTGGGATGGGACATTCTTACTAAATTACAGGCAGAAATCATATTTACTGATGAAACTATGGAGGTCAGGCTTCCTAAGCAACAAGCCTCTAATTACTAGATGGCCCTTGTAAGTGCTAGAAATCCCGCCCCGGAGGGGGGCCGGGGGAGTGAGAAGAACCAGCTGTTAGGAGTTAACCTTGAGGTTTGGGCAGAGGAGGGAGGTGTTGCTCGAGCCCGGAATGCTGCTCCGGTGCATATTTCCCTTAAGGAGGGAAGTAGCCCGGTCCGGATCCGACAATACCCCCTTAAGCTGAACACTCGAATCGGGTTAAAACCTCTGATTCAAAAGTTTCTGCAGTGTGGGTGGCTCAGGGAAGGCACGTCCCCATACAATACTCCAATAATGGGGGTGCCTAAGCCTAATGGACAGTATCGATTGGTCCAGGATCTGAGGCAAATTAACAGATTAATAGAAGCCCCCTACCCAGTGGTCCCAAACCCTCATACTATTTTGGGACAGGTTCCTAAAAATCACAGCTGGTTCTCTGTAATAGATTTGAAAGATACCTTCTTCTCTATACCCCTTGACCAGGAATCTCAAAAATTGTTTGCCTTTGAATGGGAGGACCCAGATACCCACTACAAGGCTCAGTATCTCTGGACTGTTATCCCACAGGGACTTACCTGTGCACCCGAGATTTTTGGCAGCCAATTAAAAAGAGATCTTGCCCCATTCCTGGCTAGCCATCCCTCATGCAACATAATTCAGTATTGTGATGATCTGCTTTTAAGCACTGAGACAGAAACAGTCTGCAAGGAACAGACTATAGAACTCCTTAATTACCTTGGGGCACAGGGGTATAAAGTGTCAAGGGAGAAGGCTCAATTGGTTAAGCAGCAGGTTACTTTTCTCGGATATCATCTCTGTCAAGGGAGTCGTAGTTTGGGCAAAGAAAGAATCCAGGTTATACTTGATAGCCCTCAGCCTCGGAATCCCCGGGAGTTAAGGGCCTTCCTGGGACTAACTGGCTTTTGTCGACTCTGGATCCCAGACTACGGGGGAAAGGCTAAGCCGTTGTATGAATCCCTCACTAAGGAAGGTCTGCTTTGCTGGGTATGGACCAGAGAAATGGAAAAAGCATTTCGAGAGCTTAAAGAATCCTTGGTTCAGCCTCCTGCTCTGGCCCTCCCAGATCCCCGGAAACCATTCACTCTATACGTTCATGAAAGGGGAGGGGTGGCAGCTGGAGTTCTGTGTCAAAGGTCGGGACCGACCTGGCGACCCATTGGATACTATTCAAAAGTGTTGGACCCTGTCGCCAAGGGATGGCCTGCCTGTTTACGGGCCATTGCGGCCACTGCTCTCCTTGTCCAGGAAGCTGAAAAGTTGACCCTGGGAGGGGACACTGAGGTTGTGGTCCCCCACGGGGTGCCTCAAATACTAGGAACAGGCGCGGGGGAAAAGCATCTAAATCCCAGTCGACATACCAGATACAAGGTGGGGCTCTTGTTAGCCCCTAATCTAACCTTTAGGACGGTTAGCTCCCTCAACCCAGCTACCCTACTGCCTGATCCCCAGGCCTCTCATGAGGCCAGCCCCACTCACAATTGTGTTGAAGTGTTGCAACAAGAAACCAAACCCCGCCCTGATATTTCGGATTTGCCTTGGCCCAACCCCGATATCGAAGGTTACGTTGACGGGTCCAGTTATGTGGTAGATGGCAAACGGTTTACTGGGGCAGCGGTAGTGATTAAGGATGAAGGGGTACACAAGTTTAAACTCAGCCCTAATCTGTCTGCTCAAGCAGCAGAACTAGTGGCCCTTATAGAGGCTCTTCGATTGGGAACCGGGAAAACTCTTAATTTGTATACTGACAGTCGTTATGCTTACATGGTGGTGCATGCTCATGGGACCCTGTGGAAAGAAAGGGGATTCATTACAGCCTCAGGCCAAAAGATTGCACACGGTAGCCTCATTAAGGCGCTTCTTGAGGCCCTGATGCTTCCCCTCCGGGTTGCTGTGATACATGTACGTGCCCATGGAAGAGCCCCTGAGGCCGAGCAGCGTAGATATAATCAACTAGCTGATCAGGCTGCGAAGGAGGCCGCCCGAGACGGGGCTTCTTGGCTTCTGGTGGTTCAAGATACAGAAGCTAAGACCCCTCCTCCCCAGTATACAAATGAGGAAGTTTGCCACGCGCAGGCTGCAGGAGCCAGACAAGTTTCCTCTGGGTGGTGGAAATTACCCGGGGGGGAGATCTTTGTTCCTCGACCAGTGCTTCAGGAAATTTTTCGGCTTTTGCATAGAGAGGGACATATGGGGTCAGGAGCAATGGTTGATTTGGCTGTTCGATCCCTTAAGGGGCTAGGCATGCATGTGGAAGCCCAAAGAATTGTTAATAATTGCTCTGTTTGTCAGCAAACAAACCAGAAGGGGTGTGGCCCTCCTGCCCCAATGGGAGGACGGCCCTGGGCCACCTTTCCATTTCAGAGATGGCAAGTTGATTTCGCCGAGGTCCCTCCTTGCAGGGGCTATAAATATCTACTCATGTTTGTTGATCAGCTCACCGGATGGGTAGAATGCTACCCCACCCGGCATTGTCAGGCCCGAGCTGTCACTAAGGCTTTGTTACATGAAATACTTCCTCGTTTTCATCTCCCCGAGGTGATTGAGTCTGATCAGGGAAGCCACTTTATCTCAAAAGTGGTTCAACAGGTTTCTCAGGCCCTTGGTATACAGTGAAAATTGCATACCCCCTGGAGACCACAAAGCTCGGGTCAGGTAGAGAGAATGAATAGAACTCTTAAAGATACTCTCACTAAAATATGTACAGAATCTAACCTGAAGTGGCTTGATGCTTTACCACTTGCCCTTACCCGTATTCGAAGGGCCCCAGGCAAGGGTCTCAAACTTTCACCCTTTGAACTAGTCTTTGGGTTCCCTCCCCGAGTGCTCATTCCGGGGTTCCGGGAGGATGTAAGCTGGGAAGTGGGAAATGATTCCTTATGGAAGCAGGTGTCTGGGCTGCAATCTGTCTTGTTACAGCTGCATCGATACGCGGCGCCTTTCCAGACTCTTCCCTTGGATCAGCCTGTACACCCGTTCCAGATCGGTGACCAGGTCCTTATCAGGAAATGGAAGCGTGACCACCTTACACCGCGGTGGGATGGGCCACATACGGTCTCGCTCATCAGCCAAGCTGCAGTTAAAGTCCTTGGGAGCGATAAGTGGACGCACCATACACGGGTAAAAAGGTTTTTGGACTCTAACTAGGCAACCGAGTCAGCAGAAGAGGACACCAGCCCTCTGTCCCCCCCGGCACCGGAAGCCCAGGGTGGCACAGGCAAAGACTCTACCTGGAAATATCAAGGGCTTGATGGACTAAAAGGACTCTTTAAGAAAAAGAGACAATGAAGCAATCAGTAATATTTCTGCTTCTATACATCCACTATAATTATGGTTGGGAAAACAGGTTCATGCAACTAGGGGAAATTATAGCAAATTCTTTTAACCTTAGCAACTGTTGGATATGTGGGGGGCTCAGGAATGGCCTCCTAAAAGAATCATAGAACATTATGGACCAGCCACATGAAACCCTAACGAGCTATTGTCTGGGGCCAGGAAGTCTATTTATAATCTAAATCGAATAATTAGGCTACAGGCTGTTTTGGAGATAATCACTAACCAGACAGCTATGGCCCTTGACCTCTTGGCTGATCAATCAACTCAAATGAGAAATGCAATTTATCAGCACCACATGGTCCTCGATTATTTGTTAGCAGAAGAAGGAGGGGTCTGTGCGAAATTAAATGAGTCCAATTGCTGCTTACAAATAGATGATAATGGAAAGGTGGTAAAACAGCTAACAAAGGAAATAAGAAAGCTGGCCCATGTCCCAGTCCAAACTTGGGGTGGGTGGAACACAGACTGGTTTACCTCCTGGTTACCACAAGTAAGTTGGCTCCGAAGGGGTTTCCTCTTTGTTGTACTTTTTATTGCAATCCTACTAACCCTAGCTTGCTTTGCTCCCTGTTTAGTGGCACTATTTAGACGTATGATTAATCAAGTTGTATATCAACGTATGATGGCGCTGTATCAGCCAATAAAAACTGAAGACTGGGGGGTTTAAAGCTCTCAAAACGCTTTTAAGGGGGGATTGTTGGAGCAAAAGGGAGTGCCAATTCCTTGCTTTTGGCAACTTCTGCTTATCCGCCCATTATCTTCCCAGCTAATCTTTGTATGTATGTAACCCTACTTAATGCACGTAAACAAAATACATAGGAGAAAGATGTTAAGCGGAACCAACTTGTCTGTAAAAGGAACTTGAGAAATGGAAGCTCTGCACGAAAAGGATGTTTGTAACCTAGTGTTAGAGCAAGGGTTAACTATGTGAACTATTCGCTTATCATATAGACTGTTTCCTCCCCACGCACTCAGGATGGACGCTAGGCAGATGCATCCTGATTACCCCTAAAGAGGAATGTAAACAATGTATAGGCTAATGGAATGTATGCACGCTAACTTGTTTGTTACAGAGTATAAGAAGGCTGACTCTGAGCTTGTAAGGTGTGTCCTCTTCCTTTGGCATTAGCCGAGAAAGAGGCACCCGCTCAGCTGACCGAAAATAAAGGTCTGGTATCCGTCATCCTGTCTTCCGTGCCTCCTTGGGGTAACTGAGTAGCTCCAGGGGGAAACGAGCCTATTTGGCTAACACTCTGACTTCTTCCTCCCACCAATTCCCTGGTGAGTACAGACTCAATTTCCCTGAAATTTCCCAGTAAAGAAAACTTCAACAGGTCTTAAAAGAAAGCTTTATATAAGAAAGAAAGAAAAATACATACAAATGGTCTCTCTGTATTAAGGTGACAAATACAGGGTCAATTGCTTAAAAGAAATATGAATAAACAGCCTTATTCAAGAAGAATACAAATCAAAGCACTCCAGCCACTATATTCATGTAAATACAAAAGAAACAAACTCTTTGGTACTCACAACTTGGAAACAGAAGATTAGAAAGCAGAAACTATTTCTCCAAAGCTCAGAGAAAGCAGGCAGACAGAAAACAAAGACTCAGACACAAACTTCCCTCCACCCAGAGTTGAAAAAATCCGGTTTCCTGATTGGTCCTCTGGTCAGGTGCTTCAGGTGAAAGAGACATTAACCCTTAGCTATCTGTTTATGACAGGTACCTTCTTTGCGTTTTGTCAAATCTACCATGAAAGTGTTTTTAAATCAAACATCTCCTGGGTTGTCATCCGAGACTGCAATAACATGAAATATATGACAGAATGCGAGTAAAACAGAGCAGGAGACATACAATTCTCCTGCAAGGAGTTCAGTCACAATTTAATTAATGCATTATTTTTTTGACGCGCGTCATCAGCATGGAAGCGTGTCCTCTGGAATGGAGGCTGAAGCATTAAGGGACATACGAATGTTTAACATATCTGGCACATAAATACCTTGCAATGCCAGATACAACAGTGCCATCTGAACACCTGTTCTCACTCACCTTCAAATGACATTGCAAGTAAGAATCCGGCAGCATTATCTTCTATAAATGTAAATAAACTTGTTTGTCTTAGTGACTGGCTGAACAAGAAGCAGGACTGAGTGGACTTGGAGGCTCTGTAAAGTTTTACATTGTTTTAGTTTTGAGTGCAGTCATGCAAAAAAAAAAAAACCCACTGCATTTTTAAGTTGCACTTTCATGATACAGAGTGCATTACAGTACTTGTATGAGGTGAATTGAAAAATACTATTTCTTTTATCAGAGGGGTAGCCGTGTTAGTCTGGATCTGTAAAAGCAGCAAAGAATCCTGTGGCACCTTATAGACTAACAGACATTTTGGAGCATGAGCTTTCGTGGGTGAATACCCACTTAGTCAGATGAATGCATCTGACGAAGTGGGTATTCACCCACGAAAGCTCATGCTCCAAAACGTCTGTTAGTCTATAAGGTGCCACAGGATTCTTTGCTGCTTTTATTTCTTTTATCATTTTTACCATGCAAATATTTGTAATAAAAATAATATAAAATGAGCAGTGTGCACTTTGTATTCTGCGTTGTAATTGAAATCAATATATTTGAAAATGTAGGAAAATATCCAAAAATCTTCAGTACATTTAAATTGGTATTCTATTGTTTCACAGTGCAATTTAAACTGCTATTAATTGCGATTAATTTGTTTGATTTAATCACGTGAGTTAACTGTGATTAATCAACAGCCCTACTTTAAAATAAACGTTCTGAGTTTGCTTCTGTGGCAGGGCAGCCCTCAGCCCAGCCACGTGGGCAGCAGGAGGCATCCCCAGGGCAGGAGCTGGGGGATCGCTGCCCCAGCAGCTCAACTGGTGCCGGAGGGGAGAGCGGCCACTCCCTGGAGGCTCCTTGCAACACAGAGGCCGAGTGCTCCTCCAGTGCAGGTGAAGAGCCCCCCTGGGCATGGAGAGGAGCAAGGAGCCATTAACACCCAGTCGCTCTGTCAGAGTCATTGGGGGGATCCCAGCCCAGGGGTCTGGCCTGAGCCACCTGAGCCCAATGACGTCAGCGGAAGTCGCAGAGCCACCCCCTGCAGCAGGGCATGGGGGGAGCTGCTGGGAAGTGGGTCCCTGATGCTTTGGGGCAACTCCCAGGGAGGATGGGACAGTGAAGGGCCCCATCTGCCATGGGACCATAAGGCTGAGGGGTCTGTGGGAGGGGCAGTGTGGGGATCTCTCTGCCATGGGGCCTGGGGCTGAGGGGTCTGTGGGAGGGGCAGTGTGGGGATCTCTCTGCCATGGGGCCCTGGGGCTGAGGGGTCTGTGGGAGGGGCAGTGTGGGGATCTCTCTGCCATAGGGCCCTAGGGCTGAGACGTCTGTGCGAGGGGCAGTGTGGGGATCTCTCTGCCATGGGACCCTGGGGCTGAGGGATCTGTAGGAAAGGCAGTGTGGGGATCTCTCTGTCATGAGGCCCTGTGGCTGAGGGGTCTGTTAGGGGGGCAGTGTGGGGATCTCTCTGCCATGGGGCCCTGGGGCTGAGGGATCTGTAGGAAAGGCAGTGTGGGGATCTCTCTGCCATGAGGCCCTGTGGCTAAGGGATCTGTGGGAGGGGCAGTGTGGGGATCTCTCTGCCTTAGGTGCTTACATGGGAGGGGGAAACATTAAATCTTCTTTCCTCACCACACTCATCCTTCCTCTTCCTCCTCACAGCTGCAGCAAGAGTCCCCCTGCAAGAGGGGTCCCACGGAACAGAGAGTGGAAGACGCTAGCACAGGGGCCTCAGCTAGCAACCAGAGGGGAGCATTGAGATGAAATGTTCAGCCACCTCTGTGGTGGAAAGGATCTCTGAGGCTCAGGGCAGGAGGCTATCAACCCTCAGGGACCTGCTCTGACTCTTGCGCTCACAGCTCTCCAGGGCCTACTGCAGAGGGGCACAATCCGGGGGGTGGGGAAGAGCTCACAGGTGACAACAGTTGTGCTGCACAAGGCACCTGCAAGGTCAGAGGTACACAGCACCCCTGCCACGCAGAGATGCACAGCGTCCCTGCCATCCAGAGACCTGAACTGCCCTCCACACCAACCACATCAATCCTCCAAAATCCCAACCTGGCCTGGCCTCTCCCCCCTCCTCTCTGGGACACTCAGTGCTTGGCGAGAAAGCTGGCAGCCACCACGCAAGGAGATTGTCTGCACACGGGGATCTCGCTCACCGTTCTCCCTCACCCTCAAGAGGGGACACAGCACAGACCGGTCAAACCCCATCGCCCACAAATGTAATTAATGCAAATCTACATGGGTTTATGGAAACTTGATCCTGCCAAACTAACTTGATATCTTTTTTAATGAGATTACAAGTATGCTTGATAAAGGTAATAGCATTGATGTCATTTATTTAGACATCTGGAAGGCATTTGACTTGGAACCTCACTACACTGATTAAAGACCTAGAAAAATATACAATTAAAATGGCCGGGTTAAACGGACTACAAGTTTCCGTCACTGTATCAGGGAATCATCGTCAAGCTGGTGTGTTTCCATTGGGGTCCCACAGGGATCATTTCTTGGCCCTATGCTATTTAACATCTTTATCAATGACCCAGAAAAATATCTAAAATCATCTCTGATGAAGTTTGCAGATGACACAAAAATTAGGTGAGTGGTGAAAAATAAAGAGGAGAGGTCACTGAGTCAGAGCAAGCTAGATTGCTTGGTGAAATGGACGCAAGCAAGGAACATGCTTTTCAGACAGCTAAAAGTAAAGACATACATCTTTATAGAGGAGGTATCTGAGCCTCTAGCTATTATCTTTGGGAAATCATGGGAGACGGGGGAGATTCCAGAAGACTGGAAGGGAGCAAATATAGTGCCCATCTATAAAAAGGGAAATAAAAACAACCCAGGAAACTACAGACCAGTTAGTTTAACTTCTGTGCCAGGGAAGATAATGGAGCAGATAATTAAAGAAATCATCTGCAAACACTTGGAAGGTGGTAAGGTGATAGGGAATAGCCAGCATGGATTTGTAAAGAACAAATCGTGTCAAACTAATCTGATAGCATTCTTTGATAGGATAACGAGCCTTGTGGATAAGGGAGAAGCGGTGGATGTGATATACCTAGACTTTAGTAAGGCATTTGATACGGTCTCGCATGATATTCTTATAGATAAACTAGGAAAGTACAATTTAGATGGGGCTACTATAAGGTGGGTGCACAACTGGCTGGATAACCGTACTCAGAGAATAGTTATTAATGGCTCCCAATCCTGCTGGAAAGATATAACAAGTGGGGTTCTGCAGGGGTCTGTTTTGGGACCAGCTCTGTTCAATATCTTCATCAACGATTTAGATGTTGGCATAGAAAGTACGCTTATTAAGTTTGCGGACGATACCAAACTGGGAGGGATTGCAACTGCTTTGGAGGACAGGGTCAAAATTCAAAACGATCTGGACAAATTGGAGAAATGGTCTGAGGTAAACAGGATGAAGTTCAATAAAGATAAATGCAAAGTGCTCCACTTAGGAAGGAACAATCAATCAGTTTCACACATACAGAATAGGAGGAGACTGTCTAGGAAGGAGTATGGCAGAAAGAGATCTAGCGGTCATAGCGGACCACAAGCTTAATATGAGTCAACAGTGTGATACTGTTGCAAAAAAAGCAAATGTGATTCTGGGATGCATTAACAGGTGTGTTGTAAACAAGACACGAGAAGTCATTCTTCCGCTTTACTCTGCGCTGGTTAGGCCTCAACTGGAGTATTGTGTCCAGTTCTGGGCACCGCATTTCAAGAAAGATGTGGAGAAACTGGAGAGGGTCCAGAGAAGAGCAACGAGAATGATTAAAGGTCTTGAGAACATGACCTATGAAGGAAGGCTGAAGGAATTGGGTTTGTTTAGTTTGGAAAAGAGAAGACTGAGAGGGGACATGATAGCAGTTTTCAGGTATCTAAAAGGGTGTCATCAGGAGGAGGGAGAAAACTTGTTCACCTTAGCCTCCAATGATAGAACAAGAAGCAGTGGGTTTAAACTGCAGCAAGGGAGATTTAGGTTGGACATTAGGAAAAAGTTCCTAACTGTCAGGGTAGTTAAACACTGGAATAGATTGCCTAGGGAAGTTGTGGAATCTCCATCTCTGGAGATATTTAAAAGTAGGTTAGATAAATGTCTATTAGGGATGGTCTAGACAGCATTTGGTCCTGCCATGAGGGCAGGGGACTGGACTCGATGACCTCTCGAGGTCCCTTCCAGTACTAGCGTCTATGAGTCTCTCTGGGAACAAAGACTGCAGGCCATAGTTACACAATGGGGGACTCTATCCTGGGAAGCAGAGACTCTGAAAAAGATTTGGGGGCCATGGTGGATAATCAGCTGAGCATGAGCTCTCACTGTGATGCTGTTGCCAAAAGAACTAATGAAATTCTGGGATGCATAAACAGGGGAATCCTGAGTGGGAGTAGAGGGGTTATTTTCTCTATTTGGCAATCACTGCTGCCATACTGTTTCCAGTTCTGGTGCCCACAATTCAAGAAGGACGTTTATAAATTGGAGAGAGTTCAGAGAAGAGCCACAAGAATGCTTAAAAGATTAGAAAACATGCCTTATAGTGACAGACTCATGGCACCCAATGTATTTAACTTACCGTCAGGGTTCCCCCCTCACTCTGAACTGTGGGGTACAGATGTGGGGACCTGCACGAAAGACTCCCTAAGCTTATTTTTACCAGCTTAGATTAAAAAATTTTTCCTTAGTAGTGCTTCCACGACTAAGTGATTTAAACATTCAGGGAGGGCCACTTGGAGCTCTACCTTCCCCAAATGTCCCCCCCAAGCTCCTACACTCCCTTTCCTGGGGAAGGCTGGAGAATAATATCATCACCAACTGGTGCAGGTGATCACAGACCCAAACCACTGGATCTTAAGAACAATGAAAAATCAATCGGGTTCTTAAAAGAAGAATTTTAATTAAAGAAAAGGTAAAAGAATCACTTCTGTAAAATCAGGATAAGTACTTTACAGAATAACAAAAGACTCAAAAACACAGAGGATTCCCCTCTAGGCAAAACCTTAAAGTTACAAAAACGGGATAAAGCTCCCTCTTGGCACAGGGAAAATTCACAAGCTAAAACAAAAGGTAATCTAACATTTCTTTTCTGCTATTACTTACTATTTCTGCAAGACTAGATGCTTAGTTCAGATATAGTTTAGGGGGATGTATTTTCCCCCACCCTGTTTCCCTTTCCCCCAGATTTGAAAGTATCTTCTCCCCTTATAGGTCCTTTTGGTTAGGTGCCACCCACGTTACCTGAGCTTCTTAACCTTTTACAGGTAAAAGAGGAATTAACCCTTTACAGGGTAAAGAGGGATTTTATAGCTGTATGTTTATGACACAAAGAGAAGATTAAGGGATGACTTGATCACAATCTGTAAGTACCTACATGGGAAACAAATATTTCATAATGGGCTCATGAATCTAGCAGAGAACGGTCTAACATGAGTCAGTGCCTGGCAGTGGACACTAGACAAAAATCAGACTGGATAGGAGGTGTAATATTTTTAATGATGAGAGTAACCAACCATTGGAACAATTTACCGAAGGTGGTGATAGATTCTCCATCACTGACAAAGTTTAAATTTAAATTAGATGTTTTTCTAACAGCTCTGCTCTAGGAGTGGTTTTGGAGAAGTTCTCCAGCCTGTGCTATACAGGAGGTCGGACTGGATAATCGCTATTTGCCCCTTCTCACCTTAGAATTGATGAATCTCTGTATCTACCTAAGTATGGGCTTTAGAAGGTGTGTTATGAGGTTGTGTTACATGGAACCATTTGTTCCCATATCTCATACTGATTTCTCTTTGAATCTCTATTCTTTCTTAAAGAAATGTCCATGTATTTTCTAATTGAACTCAAGCACTCTGCATAACACAGGAGAGGTGGGCTGAGGTAAAACTGCAACCTCTGGGAACAGTTTCTGAGATTTCTATGCGTATCCAGTGATCTGGGGCAGGATACCACAGGGGGCACTATAAGGGATTTGGGTGCTGGGGTGCGTTTGTTTTCAACCTGCAAGAAAAAGACAGGGTTTCCCCTGACAAATGATCAGATTGGCCTATAAATCATGAGAGTTTTTTCCAAAATAAACCTTTTTTTTTCAAATTTGCCTTCGGGCTTTTGAGCCTTTAGGGTGTGTGACTGGTTCCCCCAGGTACCACCTGGAACTGGTATACCAGTGAGCCTGCCTAATCCACCAGCTCAGGCTCCCTTTACACTGTACTGCTGTGATAAGCTCCTAACCCCCTCCCGCACACACAGGTAGAGACACCACCCAGCTGCAACTACACGCATACGCTGAGATCAGCTCTGCATGGGAAGACTCAGCTAAGAAGCTGCCCAGTTACTCAAGTGCAACTCCCCTGCCCCTCCCTGCTCTAAGGGTAAACTCAAAGTTATACCATTGTGAGCTGCACAGGGAACTGGACAGTGCAAGCTCATCAAATTTGCCCTCTCCCTCAAAGTGGAGAAGAATATATACAGCTTTCTGCCCCAAGTAATGACTCCCACCCACACTGGTTTTAGACAAAACCAGAATGAGTTTATTAACCACAAAAGGTAGATTTTAAGTGATAATAAGGGATAGCAAATGGATCAAAGCAGATTACCCAGCAAATCAAACAAAAACAATCTAAGCTTAATATACTAAAGAAATTGGATGAGTAGCAAATTCTTACCCTAACAGATGATTAGCCTGGGTTCTGCCCTTCTCCCCCTGCTCAGTCCTCACTTCTCAGCCATTTCCAGCAATCTTCTTGGGCAGGAAGTCACTGAAGATCCATGATGATGGTCACTCTCCTGCCTTAAATAGCTTTTGAATACGGCAGGAATCCTTTGTCCCTAGTTTTAGTTCCCACCCCTTTCAATGGAAAAACATTAGTATTCCAAGATGGAGTCCAGTACCAGGTGACTTGATCACCTGTTCTGATAGGCAGGGCCATCCATAGCTATTCTGGGGCCCTATGCAGCTCCCCCACTGAGGGGATTGTTGGGCCCCAGACCTCCATGTGTGGGGGCTGGGCTGGCTTGGGGAGCTGGCGGGAATAACCCCCCAGCACTCACCAGCAGCACAGCTGGGACCGGGTTGCTGCACTTCCCAGGGGCGGGAAGAGGTGGGAGAGGAAGCAGGAAGAGGCGGGGCTGGGGCCCTGGGGAAGAGGCAGGGCAGAGGTTGGAGTAGCATGCAACTGCGCATGGCACCAGGAAATTTGCTGGTGTCCTACGCAGCTGTGTACCTTGCATATGGGTAAGGACAGCCCTGCCGATAGGGCTATAGCAGCCATGACGGAGAGGCTGCTTGGAGCATCCTCAGGAAGGTTCCGTCAGGAGATTAGCATCTTCTAAGACCTATTGTTCTCTCTAATGGCCCTTCCCAGCAAGGCATCTGGATTGAGTGCATTCTACCTACTGGGCGTTCCCCGCGTACACACGTTTGTAATCGATGTATAGACAATATGCCTAAATCAGATACCAAAATGATACACGCATGAATTGGATAATCATATTCAGTGAATCATAACCTTTTCAATATCTTACATGACCTATCTTGCATAAAATACACATTTATGCCATAATCTTATCACGATAATCTTACGATGATGAACACTGGGCATAATGCCACAGGATGTACTGGCTTCACACCCCCAAACTTTTCTCTATTGAATGAAATCTAAGAATCTCTTGTATTAGGATTCTAGCAGCCGAGGCTTTAACGAAAACATCACAGACCTGAAGCCATGCTATAAAATCATAAGAGTTGGCAATACTTGTGTATCAGAGACAGTCTGGTAACTGAGTACCTTAAATATATACTGACAACGATCTCTTTTGTATTAACCATAATGTAGCTCAGTGTGAAATCCATTTCAGACTCCATATGATGAGGCTCTAGTTAAATAAGGATCCTACATGGCGATGACACAGCACCATTGCAGGGGAACAGCTATTCATGCAACAGGCCATGTTGGTGCCCTGGGGCAGCTGAGTCTAACAGGGAAGAAAGCACCTCCACCAGCTAACTGCTTCAGCTGGGTTGGGCACCTACCCAGAACAGGAGTAAAGCTCCTCCTTAGATCACTATGGCTTTGTCTACACTGGAACTTTATTGAAAAAACTTTTGTCATTCAGGGGTGTTAAAAAAATACCACCACACCTAAATGACAAAAGTTGAACTGATGAAAAGTGCCGATGTAAACAGCGCTATGTCGGCATAAGAGCTCCCCTGCCAACAACCCTAACGCCATTTATTGGGGGTGGAAGTTTTCTGTAGGCAGGAGAGTGCTCTCTTGCTGACAAACAGCAGCACAGTTGTGTTGCTAAAAGGTGCAAAGCGAAGACAAAGCCACATTCAGCAGATCAGAGAGACCCCAAGCTGGAGTCAATTGGAGTTGGAAGCATGCTGCCCTCCTGGAAGTCACTGGCCAAGGGGGTTCAACAGTCCTGGGGAGATTGCTGTAATCTGACCCTCCACTGCAGCATCCCCAACCCCTACAGCAACTCCAGGCCAGGCATATGCAGCAGGTTTAATAGGTCAAGGAAGGCTAAGCCTCCCCTGGCACAGCTGCCACCCCCCACCCACAGAGATCCCTGCTGCCTGTCAAGTCCCTCCTCACCCCCGCTCCCTCACGAGACTCCCCCCCGCCAAGTCCCCCCTCAGCCCCCTCCCCAGAAGCTGGTGGGGTCTCAGCTCCGGCTAGCGGCCTGGGCTGGTGCTCAGGCTGGCCAGCTGGCAGGCAGTGTGGGATGGTGCTCGGCCAGCGTTGGGCTGACCCGGGGTGGGGGTGGGGGAGGGGTGTCGCCCGCTGTGACATCCTCTGGGCGCGACACAAACGGGGCGGAAATGGAGACTGCGGGGCGCGCGCGCGTGCACGCACTGCGTCTCCCAGCGTGCTTAGGGCCACGCAGTGGCTGACGGGAGTAGTCCCCAGACAGCCGCCAGACCTCGCGGGGGTCGGTGGGAAATGCAGTCTCGAGACGCAGGCACGCGCGGCGCGGGCGCGCTGGGTTCAGTTCCCACAATGCAGCGTTGCCGCCTGACCCCGCCGCCGCCCTACGGCGGCCCGTGAGGTTCGGAGACGGAGGGAGCTGGGCTCAGCCCGCCGAAGTTCTGCCCTGCAGCCGCTGCTTGGGCTGCGGCCTGTCCCCGCGCGGCGTGAGCGCGAGCCGGGCCCGCGCAGGTACTTCGGGACGGGGGGCTGCGTCACCTGAGGGAGCGGCGCGAGCCGGCCCCGCGCAGCTACCTCGGGGCGGGGGCTGCGTCACCTCAGGGAGCGGCGCGAGCCGGCCCCGCGCAGGTACCTCGGGGCGGGGGCTGCGTCACCTCAGGGAGCGGCGCGAGCCGGCCCCGCGCAGGTACCTCGGGGCGGGGGGCTACGTCACCTCAGGGAGCGGCGCGAGCCGGGCCCGCGCAGGTACCTCGGGGCGGGGGCTGCGTCACCTCAGGGAGCGGCGCGAGCCGGCCCCGCGCAGGTACCTCGGGGCGGGGGGCTACGTCACCTCAGGGAGCGGCGCGAGCCGGCCCCGCGCAGGTACCTCGGGGCGGGGGCTGCGTCACCTGAGGGAGCGGCGCGAGCCGGGCCCGCGCAGGTACCTCGGGGCGGGGGCTGCGTCACCTGAGGGAGCGGCGCGAGCCGGGCCCGCGCAGGTACCTCGGGGCGGGGGCTGCGTCACCTGAGGGAGCGGCGCGAGCCGGGCCCGCGCAGGTACCTCGGGGCGGGGGCTGCGTCACCTGAGGGAGCGGCGCGAGCCGGGCCCGCGCAGGTACCTCGGGGCGGGGGCTGCGTCACCTGAGGGAGCGGCGCGAGCCGGCCCCGCGCAGGTACCTCGGGGCGGGGGCTGCGTCACCTGAGGGAGCGGCGCGAGCCGGCCCCGCGCAGGTACCTCGGGGCGGGGGCTGCGTCACCTGAGGGAGCGGCGCGAGCCGGCCCCGCGCAGGTACCTCGGGGCGGGGGCTGCGTCACCTGAGGGAGCGGCGCGAGCCGGCTCCGCGCAGGTACCTCGGGGCGGGGGCTGCGTCACCTGAGGGAGCGGCGCGAGCCGGGCCCGCGCAGGTACCTCGGGGCGGGGGCTGCGTCACCTGAGGGAGCGGCGCGAGCCGGCCCCGCGCAGGTACCTCGGGGCGGGGGCTGCGTCACCTCACGGAGCGGCGCGAGCCGGGCCCGCGCGTCTCCCGGAGGGGGAGCGTCTCCTTGGTCCCGCCAAGCGCGCTGGGCAACGTGGCGGCAGCGCCAGAGCGGGTCTGAGCGGGGAGCGAGCCCGGTGCCAGCAGGACCCGTCCGCGGGCGGGAGCGGGATGGATGAATGCTCCCCCCCCCCCGACACGTCCTGTGGGGGCGGCTGTTGGCGCGGCTGTTTCTTAACCCTTTTGCCGTTAGCAGCAAGAATCGAGGATTCCCTGAGGAAGTTAGTACCCAAGAATAACAATTGTCTGTGTGTGTGTGTGTTTGTGTTTGTATTAGGGGCTGTCAAGTGATTAAAAAATTAATCACAATCAATGATGCTGTTAACCATGGAACAGCCTGTATTTAAAATATTTTGGATATTTACATTTCCAAATATATTAATTTCAATTACAACACCGTATAAAGTGCACACTTCCTCAGTGCTCACTTTGTTTATTTTTATTACAAATATTTGCACTGTAAAAAAAATTTTCACTCCATACAAGTGCTGGAGTGCAAATGAAAATTGAACTTACAAATATAGAATTATTTAAAAAAAACCCAACCCTACATTCAAAAATAAAAATGTAAAACTTTAGAGCCTACAAGTCAACTTAGTCCTACTTCTTGTTCAGCCAGTCGCAAAGACAACAAGGTTAGTTACTATTTGCAGGAGATAATGCAGCTGCTGCCGCCTTGTTTACAATGTCACCTGAAAGCGAGACCAGGCGTTCGCATGGCACTCTGTTGTAGCCAGCATTGCACGATATTTATATGCCAGATGCGCTGAAGATTAATACGTCCCTTCATGTGTCAAGCACCATTCCAGAGGACATGCATCCATGCTAATGATGGGTTCTGCTTGATAAGGATCCAGTGACACATGTTCATTTTCATCAACTGAGTCAGAAGGTTCATCATCACCAGCAGGAGGTTGATTTTCTTTTTTGTTGTTTCTATATCAGAGTGTTGCTCTTTTAAGACTTCTAAAAGCATGTTCCACACCTCGACCCAAGGTTTAAGGATCTGAAGTGCCGTCCAAAATCTGAGAGGGACGAGTGCTGTAGCTATTTTTTAGAAATCTCTCATTGGTCCTTCTTTGCATTTTGTTAAATCTGCCGTAAAAGTGTTCATAAAACGAGTATGTGCTGGGTCATCATCTGAGACTACTATAACATGAAACATATGCAGAATGCAGGTAAAACAGAACAGGAGACATACAATTCTCCCTGCAAGTAGTACAGTCACAAATTTAATTGATGTATTATTTTTTTAATGAGCATCATCAGCATGGAAGATCATCCTCTGGAATGGTGGCCAAAGCCTGAAGGGGCATACAAATGTTCAGCATATCTGGCATAACTTGCAACGCCAGCTACAAAAGTGCCGTGCGAACTCCTGTTCTCACTTTCAGGTTATATTGTAAATAAGAAGCAGGCAGAAGTATCTCCCGTCAATGTAAACAAAATTGTTTGTCTTAGTGATTGGCAGAATAAGTAGTAGGACTGAGTGGACTTGTAGGCTCTACATTTTACTCTGTTTTGTTTTTGAGCAGTTATGCAACCAAAGGGAAAACCCTGCATTTTTATACTTTCACAATTAAGAGTTTGCACTTCAGTACTTGTATGAGGTGAACTGAATTTATCATTTTTACTGTGCATATATTTGTAATCAAAAACAATAGTATAAAGTGAGCACTGTGCACTTGGTATTCTGTGTTGTAATTGAAATCAGTATTAAAGATTTTTGGATACATTTTCAAATTTCAGTTGGTATTCTATTGTTGTTAGTGCAATTAATCACGATTGATTTGAGTTAATTGTGTGAATTAACTGTGCTTGACAGCCCTAACATATATACGCCAAATCCTCAAACACCAATATAATGTGGAAACAAATTTTTATCTTAAAATGACAAGTTATTTTATGTACTCATTTGGCACTTGTTGGCATTGCCCTAGCAACAAAGCTATTGAAACAGAAAAGCAGGCAGGGTGAGGCATTGAAGCTGCTGCTTATCAGGGCTACCAGGAAAAAAAAAAGCTTTTAACTTTGCCTGTGCTCCTAAGAGGTTGAAAGTTACCTAAACCCCAGATCACAAAAATGGGAGCCGGGGCAGGTGCTTTGAAACTTCCATTCCCAGGATCGCCATGGCCAGTGGGTCACGAGAGACAGAATCTACAGGGGGCAGGGCAGGGCTTGCAACTAAACTCCCATGTTTCCCTCAGGATTTTCAAGCTATAACTTTCAGTTATACCTCATCTCTGTCAACTAAGGCTATGTCTACCCTATAGTATTTACAGCTGCAGTGGGCTGGCCCCTTGTTCTGTGTTTGGGAGTGGCAGGGGATTCATTCATGGTCTTTTTCCTCTTTCAGGTGCTGGCAAGGGTCATCATGGTGCGCCTTGGTAAGTGCAGACAGGATTTGTTAAGGGTTGCATGTACACCATGTTGTACTGACAGACCCCTAGTTTCTGCATCCCTCTAAATCAATTACAGTTAGTGGAGAATGTGCAGCCTTCTCCGCTGAACTCTTATAGGTTGGTAAAGCAAATCTGTCTTATTTATTGTCAATAAATCGAGGTCTTAAAGCAATCTCATGGCAGGGTATAGACTTCGATTCCATCATAAAGAATAATCTCTTGTTGGTGTGTAAGGAAAGGTTACAGCAGTTTTATTGATTTTAAGTGAAACCAAACTTTTTCTCTAAGGCCTTTTGGAATTTTTTGGCTAGCCGTCTGTACACATCTGTTACAATCAAATCTACTGTGATACCTGTTGATCTTTCCTTCAGCTCATCTCCTTATGAAAAATTATCATGGAGGACATGTCGCTATCCGATTGGCACTTGGCGGCTGTGCCAACAGACCCTACTTCCGTATAGTGGCCGCACATAACAAGCGAGCACGGGACGGCAAGTATTTGGAGCAAGTGGGCTGCTATGACCCACTCCCAAATAGCCATAATGAAAAACTTGTTGGCTTGAACATCGAGAGGATCAAACACTGGATTGGTTGTGGAGCACATGTCACAAAACCAGTTGAAAAACTTCTAGGTAACTCAAGGTGTTTTTCAATCTAAGCTATTTGCTTATTTCGCTTAAATGACAATAGATTTTCCTTGGTGATCCTCTGCATACTTGGAGTACCAAAGCCCTTTTCTTCATTTCTTTGCATGAAATCTTGAAAATATCCATATATGCAGTCACCCTTCTTCTGGCCACGGGAAATGGGATGGAGACACTGAGCTGGCCGAGACAGCAGTAAAAGGCACTTCAAGCCACTAGTGGGTTGGTGAGAGAGACAATTACTCTCACTTCTTAAAAGTCTCGTTAACTATTGGAATAGTTTACCCAGGGTTGTGGTGGATTCTCCATCACTGACAATTTAACTCAAGATTGGGTGTGTTTTCTTTGAGAATTATTTTGGGGTAACTCTATAGCATGTGTTACCTAGGAGGCCAGATGAGATAATCACAATGCTTCCTTCTAGCCTTTGAATCTGAGTCTAGTACAGTAATACTGCAACTCCAGTTATAAACATAAATACTCTTTCTTGCAGGTCTTTCTGGATTTTTCCCATTGCATCCTATGACGATCACAAATGCAGAAAGATTAAGGAAGAGAAGAGCCTTGAAGGCCGAAACAGCTTCTGAGGAAGAAACTCCAGGTGACCAATAACATTTATCTGAACTGAATTACTCAAAAGATTACTGTACAGACAACGATCAGAACAGGGTGCCAACTAAAAAGGACAATATACGTACCACAGGCAAAAACGATAGTGGATGTGAATTATTTCGTAAGAACATTAAAGTATTTTGAGGCTTTAGGAGGCCTCAGACAAGGATTCTGATTGTCCTCGTTTGTTAATTAATAATTTGTGTCAAAATAAGAAGTAATCTTTCATGTTTATGTCAAACTGCAATTACTTAGGCCCAGATCCACAAAGGTAAAATTTAGGCTCCTAAATTCCACTGAGATCCAGTGGACGTCAAGAACCAAAATAGCTTTGTGGATCTGGGCCTTCCAGATTACAGCATTTATACAAATGGAATACAAACTCCAGTGTTCTAAATAGCTCTAGTGTGGAGGTGGAGAGAGCGTTAGTGACTGTCATAAGAACCTAAGGTATAGGAAGTTGTGCTGGATGCCCCTGTAGGCATCCTTCTAAAAGTAATCTTACCATTACTTCAGCCATAGTTGGTTTTTAATTTTACAGTTAACTATTTCAAGATTTTTGGCAGAGGAGGGACACTCAGACATGGCCACTGTTGTTTTTTGATCTTCACCCTGTTAAGCTGCAAATAGTGTAAGCAGCAGAAAATCTTTTTTTTTTGGTGCAAGGTGCAGCACAGAATGTGACCAGAATTATTTACCCACAATACTGTTCTTCCAGAAGGTATCCCACAGAACATCACCACTCTAAGCACAGCAAACACTTTGGTGTTTTTATACCTTTCTCCCTGAACAGTATTTGTTCATACATTATACATGTGTCCAGCTAAAACAGTAATTTAAAAATCCAGGAATTACTATATGATGTTCATAGTTATCAGCCACCCATATTCTAGTGTGATAAGCACAATAAGAATAAGGTTTGTACCGTCCCCGAAGATCACCAGCCTCAGACTTCGGTAGCCAAACAAAGCCACTGAGTTTGAGTCATGGAACCATCACCCCAAAAGCCTTAACGCCAATCTCTCACAGTGCAAATCTCAGAATTGACTGTGGGGAGCACATGAGATCTTTCTCAGCCCACACAGTGCAGCACATGACACCTTTTAAAGACTTGACGTAACAAAGCTAAAACATACTTGAAGATCACAGGTTTCAGAGTGGTAGCTGTGTTAGTCTGTATCAGCAAAAACAACAAGGAGTATTTGTGCCACCTTAGAGACTAACAAATGTATTTGGGCATAAGCTTTTGTGGGCTAAAACCCACTTCATCAGATGCATGGAGTGGAAAATACAATAGGAAGATACATATACATAGAGAACATGAAAAGGTTAGAGTTGGTAAGGCAACCCCCATGAGACAAATCAAAGTGGGCTATTATCAGCAGGAGGAAAAATCGATTTTGTAGTGATAATCAGGATGGCCCATTTCAAACAGTTGACAAGAAGGTGTGAGTAACAGGAGAGGGGGGAATTAGCATGAGAAAATAGTTTTTAGTTTGTGTAATGACCCATCCACTCCCAGTTTTGTTCAGGCCTAACTTGATGGTGTCCAGTTTGCAAATAAATTCCAGTTCTGCAGTTTCTCATTGGAGTCTGTTTCTGAAGATTTTTTGTTGAAGAATGGCCACTTTAGGGTGGGTTTTAGCCCACGAAAGCTTAAGCCCAAATAAATGTTAGTCTCTAAGGTGCCACAAATACTCCTTGTTCTTCTTGAAGATCACAGTATCCTGCTTATTTAAGAAGAGCACAATTCAATAGTCCACTCTAGTGCTGACAGAAAAGCCGCCTTCCTCAGCAGTTACTCCAAGATGGCAATCTGGTGCTGTTCCTGGTGGGGGCTCAAAAGGGGGCAGCTCATAGCAAGAGAAACGGCTGAGAAGATTCATTGTTCCCTTGGCACCACTCCCATATGGAGACCCGTGGAAACACAGCCAGCTCTCAGTTGACAGGCAGCTGGGAATTAGTTACTTTTTCAATGGAGAAGTAAAAACTGAACAAATGTATACACAGAACCAAAGAAAAGGAAGATCTTTTGGGTGCTACCTGAAGTCCTGCCTGCAAAGGTTCAGGCAGACATGGCTGGCTTGGATTTTGCCTGGGAGTACATTTAAACCATGGGTTCTCACAACAAATCCTTGTGTGGCCTCAGCATGTGAGCACCAGTTCTTGCTGGTGCCTGCACTGACGCTTTTTCCTAAAATACTTAAACTTTAGGAAAAAACAAATAAATATGCACATACACGGGTCCAAATCATTGTCATTTATTTATGTCGGGTTTTTTCAGACAATAATGTTGTGAAAAATGATATTTGTATGTTTAATAGTGCTTTTCACAGCACACTTAGTAGCAGGAGTCTGTGAAAAGTGACATTAACAAACATACAGGTATCACTTTTCACAGCCTCCCAGGTAGCCAGTAAGTGTGCTGGGAAAAGTGACACTTGCATGTTCATTTATATCGCTTTTCTCAGCAAGCCCCAGGACAAATAAAGTCCTAGATGCAGGGTTTGGCGAGGGAGGCAGCGGGGGTTGGGGCAATTGGAGAGAGGAATATATGTGGAACTGGGGAAGACAGTTGGGGCTCAGGGTGATAAATGGGAGCTGGGGGAGGCAGTGGGGGTCAGGGCAATGGGGGGGAATAGATGTGGAACTGGGGAAGGCAGTGGGGGCTCAGGGTGATAAATGGGGGCGATGGGAGGCAGTGGGGGTTGGGGCAATGGGGGGGAGGGTAAGATGTGGAACTGGGGAAGGTAGTGGGGGCTCGGGATGATAAATGGGGGCTGGGACAATGGGGGGGAGGATAGATGTGGAACCAGGGAAGGCAGTGGGGGCTCAAGGTGATAAATGGGGGCTGGGAGAGGCAGTGGGGGGGGTAGATGTGGAACCAGGGGAGGGAGTGGGGCTGGGGCAGGCAGTGGGGGTGATAAATGGGGGCTGGGGGAGGCAGCGGGGGGCTGGGGCAATGTGGGGAGGACAGATGTGGAACCAGGGAAGGCAGTGGGGGGCTGGGGAAATGGGGGGAGGATAGATGTGGAACCAGGGAAGGGAGTGGGGGCTGGGGTGATAAATGGGGGCTGGGGGAATCAGTGGGGGGCAGGGCAATGGGGGGAGGATAGATGTGGAACCAGGGAAGGGAGTGGGGGCTTGGTGTATCAGTGGGGGGCAGGGCAATGGGGGGAGGATATATGTGGAACCAGGGAAGGGAGTGGGGGCTGGGGAAATGGGGGGAGGATAGATGTGGAACCAGGGAAGGGAGTGGGGGCTGGGGGTGATAAATGGGGGCTGGGGGAATCAGTGGGGGGCAGGGCAATGGGGGGAGGATAGATGTGGAACCAGGGAAGGGAGTGGGGGCTGGGGGAGGCAGTGGGGGCTGGGGAAATGGGGGGAGGATAGATGTGGAACCAGGGAAGGGAGTGGGGGCTGGGGGAGGCTGTGGGGGCTGGGGAAATGGGGGGAGGATAGATGTGGAACCAGGGAAGGAAGTGGGCGCTGGGGGTGATAAATGGGGGCTGGGGGAATCAGTGGGGGGCAGGGCAATGGGGGGAGGATAGATGTGGAACCAGGGAAGGGAGTGGGGGATCAGGGTGATAAATGGGGGCTGGGGGAGGCAGTGGGTGATCCCTGCTGCCATATGGCTGGAGCTGGGGGTTGGAGCTGTGCGGCCTGAGCTATGGATCAACACCCACCACCATGGGGCTGGGGCTGGGGGTCGGTGCCCGAGGCCAGCAACTGCCACTGCCCAGCCACAGCCCGGAGCCAGCGCTTCTTGTAACATGGCCATGGGTTAGCGCCCAGGGCCAAGGACACATGGCTGGAGCCAGGGGTCAGCACTCTCTGCTGCGTGGTCAGAGCCTGGGGCTCAAACCATGCAGCTGAAGCCCAAGCCCCAATGTGCCCTGCCCACCCCACAAGTGGGTCAGGAACTCACCTTGCTCCTGCAGCATTGCGCCCCATCTGTCTCCAGAGGTGGTGCACGGCCGCTCATGCAGGAGCAACAGGGAGGGAGGGGGAGAGGCTGATGTTCTGGCTTCTCCATCACTGCCAAGGAGGCTGTTACAACTGCACGAAAAGCCCCAGTAGCCACATGTGAGAAATGCTGATTTAAACTCACTTCCATGCTGCCAAAACCTTCACCATTGTAAGGGTTAAGTGAAGTGCCGCTATAAGAAGCAACTTCGTGTCCTTTAAAGGAAACCAGGATAGAAAAAAATACTGAAGATGATTTTTAATATTTTCTTTATCCAACAAAATTAATGAAACAATATATAAAATTCTATAAACAAACCTTTTGCATTTTACAGATTTGTAGTATGCAAAATTTGGTTTTATATAGTGCCCATCCCCAGATATATTCCAGATTAGTATAAACAAGACATGATTTCCCTGGTAACTGGGACCAGTTTTTATTCCATCCCCTCAAATATAAAAGGAGCAAATTTAAAAGTTCACTTGTATGTAGGCTTCGGGAAGAGTTCCTTTCTAGTTTCTAAAAACACAACACGGTTTTCTTTTCTGGATTTCTCGGCCTCAAATACAAGGAGGTGGGACTGCAGGGTTGCTTCTGGACCAGTCTGAATGAGGGATGGTTTATTCTCCTGTTTAAAAAACAAAACATTGTTTCTAGTGTTACAGGAATTAAAGACACAAGTCTGGTTTATAAAGCTGGATCCTTGCATCCCTCTCACAAGGGGACTCGCTGATCAGGCTCAAGGCAGTATTCAGAAATAAATTGTTTATCATCCCTTTACTATGCGAGTTGTACCAAAGCAAGAGTTAGACAGTGGTTGGGCAATCACTATACAGTTCAATAGAATGTTACTGCCAGTAACGGCAGTCAGCTCAGTAGTAAAGCTTTTGATAATTAGGGGAGGCAACGTTGTCTAGTAATAACTGGCTGGACGGAGAGAGGTCCTATACTCAGTCACTCCAGTGCTGGGGGAATCTCAGCTTTGTTAATCTTCCCAAAAGAATTTTAAAATGGAGACACCCCAGATGACTTCTCTCTCGGACAGAATGAAAAGAAATACTGGTGGGGAGAAGGGGGGACCCTGGTCTGGGGAGAGGAGGCAAACAAAACTTCTGTATGGTATGGGAGGGACAGAGGGCACACACAACCCTGCCTGGGGGAGATGAAGAAACCTGTGACATGGAGGGGTGGGCAGATGCAGGGAATCTGTGAAATAGAGGGGGATGGGAGGGCGGCACATGATAGGGGGATGGAAGGAAGTGAGGAGCCCTTGGTGCGTGCAATGAGTACAGCTAAGTGTGAGCGTGCAAAGTGAATAATACTCTGCACTTCAAAAAATGACTTTTATCACAGTCTCAAAGAACTTTAGAGATGCGGATTATTTCTTCCCATTTACAAATAAACTGCCGTGGTTTTCTGAAGAGAGCAGCACAGAGTCAGAGGATTAGCTATGCTGCTGGCTCATGACCAAAACAGATCATCTGTCAACATTTGCTTTATGTGCATGTAGCGTTCTGGGAAGGGAGCAGGAGTGATGCTTACCTGCCTAAATCATCCAGTAGAAGATTTGGAAGTAAAAGATGACTGCCAGAGGCAGGTTTCAGTATGAACCCAGCGCTCAGGTAAAGCCTGGCCCCTTCTTGGTGGCTGAGGAGCATTCTCTCTCAGAAGACCTAATCTTGGACTGCAAAGGTGTGAGGTGGCGTTTAAGGAGCGCTGCTGGGGATGCATACATCCTACTGCCAAGGAGCTCGGCTGCACACCACTATACAGCTGAGAGCTGGAACCTGATCAGTGGCTCCTTTGTGTTCTCTTAAATAGTAGGGATGAGTATTCCCTCCACTGTGGGAATTTCTGGGTAAAATCATATTGTTGGTGCAATGCAGGAGGTCAAGTTAGAAAAACCACATTAGTCCTTTCCACCGAATCATAGGACTGGAAGGGCTATCAAGATCTCATCTAGTCCAGTCCCCAGCACTCAAGGCAGGACTAAGTATAGCAGAAGCTCAAAAATACGAACACCAGAGTTACAGACTGACCCGGCAACCAGACACCACATGGACCCAGAGGTATGCAATCAGGCAGCAGCGGAGACAAAAAAAACAACCACCACCACCACCCACAAATACTGTACTGTACTGTGCTGGTATTGCGCCTTAAAGTTAGGCACATCTAGGCTGCCTGTCCCCACCCCTACCCCCTACTCGCCCCGCAGGCCAGCCACTTACAAGTGAAGATGCTGAAGTTCACATGCATAACTGTGAGCTCCCGAGCAGAAGTGCTGGGGTCTGCACTGGTCACGGGCTGTTTCCCCGCTCTGGCCGGGAGTGGGACAAGCTTGCAACCTTAGTCTCAGTCCAGGAAAGAAGCTTCCTGAGCTGCTGCTGGAACCCAACCTGCTGCCTGCATGCTGCGCTCTGGAGGAGCAGCTCACTTCTAATGGGCCCCAGCCTGCACTGTGTGCCCACTGATGCCACAGTGCCCAGGGGGCCTCACTCCTCACCCTTGCAATTTGGCTAGAACAGGGGTAGGCAACCTACGGCACGGGTGCCAAAGGCAGCACGCGCGCTGATTTTCAGTGGCACTCACACTGCTCAGGTCCTGGCCACCAATTTGGGGGGGCTCTGCCTTTTAATTTAATTTTAAATGAAGCGTCTTAAACATTTTAAAAACCTTATTTACTTTACCTACAACACTAGTTTAGTTATATATTATAGACTTATAGAAAGAGACCTTCTAAAAAAGTTAAAATGTATTACTGGCATGTGAAACCTTAAATTAGAGTGAATAAATGAAGACTCAGCACAGCACTTCCCAAAGGTTGCCGACCGCTGGGCTAGAATCAGAAACTTGCCGGGCAGCAACGGCAGAGCTGTGAGCCCCCGTTCTGAGCAGTCCACCTTGAGGAGCATCCCAGAATGGCTCGTTCAGAGTTACGAACATCTCGGAGTCACGAACAACCTCCATTCCCGAGCTGTACGTAACTCTGAGGTTCTATTGTATTATCTAGACCATGGCAGTCAATAGGTGGACCATGGGCCAAATCTAGATTGCCAGATGCTTTTGAATGGACCCCAAAATCGTTTTTACATATTATTATTGTTTTTTTTTTTAATGATTTTATCCGCAGTCTGGCCCCTGACTATACCTTGATGAAGAATTTGGACCTTGACATAAAGTAATTGACTCATCTACCCCATCCCCGAGAGGTGATTGTCTAGCCTGCTAGGAACCTACGATGACAGAGATTCCACAACCTCCCCAGGCATTTTGTTCCTGCGCTTAACTTTGCTGGCAGGAAGTTTTTCCTAATGTCCAACCTAAACCTCCCTTGCTGCAATTTAAGCCCGTTGCTTCTTGTCCTATCATCAGAGTTTAAGAAGAACAATTTTTCTCCTCCTCCTTGTAACAACCTTTTAGGTACTTGAAAATGGTTATCATGTCCCCTCTCAGTCTTCTCTTCTCCAGACTAAACAAACCCAATTCTTTCAATCTTCCCTTGTAGGTCATGTTTTCTAGACCAGTGGTTCTCAACAGGTGGTTCGTGGCCCACTGGGGGTCTGTGAACCCTTTCAGGGGGGCCACAGGGCCCTGTGGCTAAAATCCAGAGCCTAAACCCCCACACCTCCTGCAGGGCTGAACCCCCGCTCCCTGGGGCCCCCTGCAGGGCTGAAGCCGGGAGCAGCAGGGCTCAATTCTGGAGCCCCGAGCCCCAGTGCTCCCTACAGGGCAGAAGCCCTGAGCCCATGGAGGTACACAGGGGTGTTACACCTCCTCCAAACTACAGTGCAAGCGCAGGGCAGTCCTGGGGCAGCTCCAGACTCAGACCCACCCCTCCACTCCTCCTCTGTTCAATATCTTCATCAATGACTTAGATGTTGGCATAGAAAGTACGCTTATTAAGTTAAGTTTGCGGACGATACCAAACTGGGAGGGACTGCAACTGCTTTGGAGGACAGGGTCAAAATTCAAAATGATCTGGACAAATTGGAGAAATGGTCTGAGGTAAACAGGATGAAGTTCAATAAAGACAAATGCAAAGTGCTCCACTTAGGAAGGAACAATCAGTTTCACACATACAGAATGGGAAGAGACTGTCTAGGAAGGAGTATGGCAGAAAGAGATCTAGGGGTCATAGTGGACCACAAGCTAAATATGAGTCAACAGTGTGATACTGTTGCAAAAAAGAAAATGTGATTCTGGGATGCATTAACAGGTGTGTTGTGAGCAAGACAAGAGAAGTCATTCTTCTGCTGTACTCTGCGCTGGTTAGGTCTCTGCTGGAGTATTGTGTCCAGTTCTGGGCACCGCATTTCAAGAAGGATGTGGAGAAATTGGAGAGGGTCCAGAGAAGAGCAACAAGAATGATTAAAGGTCTTGAGAACATGACCTATGAAGGAGGCTGAAAGAACTGGGTTTGTTTAGTTTGGAAAAGAGAAGACTGAGAGGGGACATGATAGCAGTTTTCAGGTATCTAAAAGGGTGTCATCAGGAGGAGGGAGGAAACTTGTTCACCTTAGCCTCCAGTGATAGAACAAGAAGCAATGGGCTTAAACTGCAGCAAGGGAGATTTAGGTTGGACATTAGGAAAAAGTTCCTAACTGTCAGGGTAGTTAAACACTGGAATATATTGCCTAGGGAAGTTGTGGAATCTCCATCTCTGGAGATATTTAAGAGTAGGTTAGGTAAATGTCTATCAGGGATGGTCTAGACAGTATTTGGTCCTGCCATGAGGGCAGGGGACTGGACTCGATGACCTCTCGAGGTCCCTTCCAGTCCCAGAGTCTATGAATCCTCTCCCCACCCCCTGCACCCTGAGCTACCCCCTGCCTGCACACAGCCCCGAGTGACCCCCTCCCTGCACCCTGAGCTACCCCCTGCCCCCACACAGCCCCTAGCGACCCCCTCCCTGCACCCTGAGCTACCGCCTGCCTGCACACAGCCCCTAGCTACCTCCT
The DNA here is from genome assembly GCF_025201925.1 of Gopherus flavomarginatus. Lineage (NCBI taxonomy): Eukaryota > Metazoa > Chordata > Testudines > Testudinidae > Gopherus > Gopherus flavomarginatus. The sequence goes on along the minus strand of NC_066626.1, from coordinate 11,414,284 downwards.
CCCTGCACCCTGAGCTACCCCCTGCCCCCTCCCTGCACCCTGAGCTACCGCCTGCCTGCACACAGCCCCTAGCTACTTTCTCCCTGCACCCTGAGCTACCCCCTGCCCCCTCCCTGCACCCTGAGCTACCGCCTGCCTGCACACAGCCCCTAGCTACCTTCTCCCTGCACCCTGAGCTACCCCCTGCCCCCACACAGCCCCAACTACCCCCTCCCTGCACCCTGAGCTACCCCCTGTCCCCACACACCCCAACTACCCCCTCCCTGCACCCTGAGCTACCCCCTGCCCCCACACAGCCCCAACTAACCCTCCCCGCACACAGCCCCTAGCTACCCCCTCCCAGCACCCTGAGCTGTTTTCAAACTTTTTGAGCTGACCCCCCCCCCCCCACACCTTTGAGTTATAATTTTTGGTTCCCCCCCCCACCCCTTTCCAGACTGGCGGCTGAGGTGAATCAGGATGTGGAGGTGGCATTCCCTCCCCAGACCCCAGTGTGCGGAGCTGGCATGAGCCTCACTGGCCCCTGCCCACCCACAATAAAAGTCAAACTATACCTATGCCCGCGTTTCCCTCCTTCCCCAGCCCAGAGCCTCCCCCTCCCCCGCTGGGCCCTGGAGTTTTTATAGCATGTTGTGGGTGGCCTCCGAAAGAAAAAGCTTGAGAAACCCTGTTCTAGACCTTTAATCATTTTTGTTGCTCTCCTCTGGACCTTCTCCCATTTGTCCACATCCCTCCGGAAATGTGGGGCCCAGACCAAGACACAACACTCTAGCTGAGGCCATATCAGCGTGGAGTAGAGCAGAAGGGTTACTTCTTGTGTCTTGCTTACAGCACTCCTGCTAATCCTGCCCAGAATGATGTTCGCTATTTTTGCAAGTGTTACACTGTTAACTCATATTTAGCTTGTGGTTCACTATGACCCCCCGAGATCCCTTTCCGCAGTGCTCCTTCCTAGACAGCCATTTCCCGTTTTGTATGTGTGCAACTGGTTGTTCTGTCCTAAGGGAAGTATTTTGCATTTGTCCTTATTGAATTTCATCCTGTTAACTTCAGACCATTTCTCCAGTTTGTCCAGATCATTTTGAATTTTAATCCTATCCTCCAAAGCACTTGCAACCCCTCCCAGCTTCGTATCGTCTGCAAACTTTGTAAGTGTCCTCGCTATGCCATTATCTAAATCATTGATGAAGATATTGAATAGGACTGAACTCTGCGGGACCTCACTCGTTATGTCTTCCAGCTTGACTGTGATACAAGAAAGTATGAAAAGTCTTACTAAAGTAAAGATATACCACACCTACCGCTTCCCCTCTGTCCACAAGGCTTGTTACCTTGTCAAAGAAAGCTATTAGGTATCCATATCTGTATCTATCCAGTCTTAATAGCTATGAATCCAGTGGCTTTTCCTCCCACATGATGTCAGCAAAAGTAGCGACGAGGCAGCTGAGCAGCTCTACTGCCACAGTGTGGCAGGGGGGGAAAGGATTTTTCCCACTCAGTCCCAGAATCACTCCCTGGGGACCAGCCCAGCTGCTTGGGATATGCATTGGTCACAAAGTTTAGGCTTCAGACCATCTGAAAAATCAGAAAAAGTAACAACCATCACCAATTACATTTGAAAACTTGTCTTCACTACTATAAAAGTTTAAAAGAAAGTTTCTATGTGAAGTTTGATTCTGCAGGAAGTTATGGTAAAGCATCCCACAAGTAAGGGACATTTTCTTCCTTGCTGTATTGCCAGGCTCTGAAAGAAAAGGAGCCAACGGCAAAGCTGGGAACAGCACCTGTAATTCCTGACTCCCAGACACTTACTCGAACACTAGAGACAGCAAGGCTTAGCGGGTTGTGAAGACTGGTAGTCAGGAGATCTGGGTTCTGGTTTTGGTTCTACCATTAACTTGCTGAGAAACCATGAGAAACCACTGAGCCTCTCTTTGCTACAGTTTCTGTAAAACAAATATAAGTTCTACATACAACACAGGTGTGATGTGAGTTTTAACTACTTTTTGAAATGCAATTCTGTCCTTTTCACTTAAAAATCCCAAAGTATTAATGTAGGGTAAAAATAAATGGGTGAATTCTTAAAACGTATATTTTTTTAAATACTCGAACTGCTTTCATAATTAACAATCCACACTCTGCGCAAATTACTGGCTCACAAACTAAACAAAAATATTTAAGAGTTAGTTTCTCCAAAACATTTAATGAAACAATCCTTAAGCATTAAAATGAAGGCAACATACACAGCCAGTACATATCAGTTTCCAAGCATGGGCCTACTATCATATTTAATCTTGCCAAGATAATAATACTCTAACACACTCACCTTCGATTCAGCTAGTGCTATCGCCCCATTCTCAAATGTACATATCACATGACTGATCGCTCTGCAAAACACCTTAGCTCTGACTTTCCAATGCTACAGTTAATAGCTATAATCTTAAAATTGCCGTTTTTAGCATCTCCATATACCATGCCCTAAATACAGAAAAACGTTAACACTGATCACACAAAGATATTTCTCAAAAACACACCTGAACTTCACAATGTTTACATTATGAGCCAGATCCTTGGTGCGAAAGGACCAGAACAATGGCATTTCCAGAACTGGGATTCCCCCAGCATCAGTAGAGAATCCCTGGGTAGTGGTTCCTACACCTCACTACTTCTAGATCCCAGTGTGGGACACTACTGGGGTAATTCAAATGGATCCTTTGCGGCTCCCTGGACTTAACTAGGTGTAGCTGTGTACAGAGGCAGATTACGATATATTGGGGCCCTGGGCACAAAGAATATTTGAGCCCCCCACAACCCTCCCCCACCATGGGGCCCCACCCCCTGCTCCTTCCCTTCCCCCAAGGCTCCACCTTCTGGTCTGGCCAGAAGCTGGGCCATGGTAAGAACTGCCTAGGGAGCCTGGGCCACCGTGGGGAGCCCTGGACTCTCCACCTGCCCTGGGCAGCATGCACTGGGGGGCAGGGACATGGGCTGGGGACTGCCCTCAGGTGCAGGGTTCACGGCTCCCCACAGCTGCCTGGACTCCCTGGGTAGCTCTTACCATAGTGTAAGGCAGGGGTCCCCAAACTGTGGGGCCGCCCCACTAGGGGGGCATGAAGGAGCGTTTGGGGGGGCATGGCAGGGCCCAGCCCTACTCCCGGTTCCGCTCTCGCCCCACCCCAGTCCTGCCCCAGCTGTCACTCTGCTCCTAGCCGCATCCCCACTCACAGCCCCTGACTGTGGGCCCCAGCCCTACTCCTGCCCTGGCTCCGGGGTGTGTGTGTGTGTGTAAGCGCGACTGAAAAGGTTTGGGGACCCCGGCCTAGGATGACCAGACATCCCATTTTGGCCCCAGACGTCCCAACTTTTTTAGCAAAACCAGGCATTTGTCCTATTTGCTCTTGCCAACTGATCACTAGTTGGCAAGCGCAAACGGAACAAATGCCCAGATTTGCCAAAAAGGAGTTTGGAGGGAGGGTGAGTGGCAGGCCTTGGGCGGGGTGGGGGTTGAGCAGTGAGGCTCGAGTTAGCCCTGTGAGGGGGGAGGTGGAGGGTTTTGTTTAGTGGTTTGGGCCAGCCCCGTGCAGGGGGAGAGGGGTTCGGGGAGCTCAGCAACACATGGGGAAGGGGGAAAGGGACGGGAGAGGGGCTCAGAGCAGCTCCAAGCCGAGGAGGGGGAGGGGAGGAGAAAGGGGCTCAGAGCAGCTCCACGCTGCTTTTTCCCCTTAGCTCCTGTGCCGCAAAACAGCTGTTTTGAGCAGCAAGTGCTGAGAGGGAGGGGGTGGAGGGGGAATGCGGTGCGCTTGGGAAGAGGCGAGGCTGAGGCCGGGATTTGGGGAAGGAGTCCAATAGGGGTGGGGGGGGCAGAGTTGGGGCGGGGACTTTGGGAACAGGGTTGGAATGGGGGTGGGGCAGGGACAGGGAAAGGGTGGAGTCGGGGTGGGGGGGCACGAGCACCCACCGGCACTGGGGAAAGTTGGTACCTATGGGCGGGGGGATTTGCTCACCAGCTCCACAGGCTTCTCTGGCTGGGCCGGAGGTGGGGCCTCGGGGGAAAGAGCAGCAGGAGGGGGAGAGAGAAGGAGCAGGGGCCGTGGCTAGATTTCCAGCTACTCCTGTGGGGCCCCCAGCTGGTCGGGGCCCCTGGGCACGGCCCCACTGGCCCATACGGTAATGCGCCACTGGCTGTGTATTGCGCCCTGTTACTTTAAAGAGATGGGATCAGCTACACAGCACACACCACCACACATAACCCAGGATGGCAAAGCCTAGTTCTCTGTCCCCCTTATTGACTGGGCCACATGGGTGTTTATTTGCCTGCTACAGCTACAGCCTTTTAGCTCAGGCAGTAATTAGAGCCTTGTAGTTCCAAATTCAATCCCTGCTGCTCAGCCTCTTGTCCTGGAATGTACAGTCCTACCACGGCCTGTGTACGTTACACAACGCAGCCAATTAACGGGATAATTAACACTGTGCATTGCTCTTTCAGTTAGCATGCTGGTGTGGCTAGAAGGGACAACTATGATAATTTAGTCTGACCTCCTGCATGACACAGGCCATAGAGTTTACCCAGAAATTCCTGCAGCCGATCCAACAATTTGTGTTTGAACTAAATTGTATATGTTAGAAAAGCATCAAAGCCTTGATTTAAAGACAAGTGTGGTAATTTAACCACTGGAACAGATTACCAAGAACTGTGGTCATTACCCTCCCTCACAGAACAGGTGGCATCTTACTGCAAGTTTCAACTTCGCTGACTTCAACTTCCAGCCAGTGGATCTCATAACACCTTTGTCTGCTAGATTAAAAAGAGTCCTCGAGTAGCAGGTATCTGCTCCCTGTGTAGATTACTGTAGCACCATCATCAACTCACCTCTTAACCTTCTCTGAGGTGAACGAAATGGACTGAGTGGAAGTTTCTCTTTGTGGGACATGCTGTCAGACCGCACATCATTCTTGTAGCTTTAACTCGCTCCAATTTTTCAGGTTTCTTTTTGCAGTGGTTGAGTAGCATTGTGGTAGTAACCTAATGCTTGGAGACTGGTATTGTGTTGAGAATGAATGTTCCTTTAACTTACGTGTTTTGTGCTTTTTAATGTTTGTGTTTTTGTGAAGACATGCACTTGTGCAACCCTAATTACCAAGGGGGTTTTACATAGGATTGTCTTCGTTTTAAAAAATAAAAACAAAAGTAAATGTGAGGGCAGAGGCCCGAGGACTGTGTTGCATCTCCTTTACTTAAAACTTTGCATCCTCAGAAGACAAACTTTAGCTGATGTTCCAGCTTCCTCTGACACTCAAAGTTTTAACATTTGAAGGAAGAGCCATTTTATAAATCACATTTTATCTTGCAGTCTTTTTTCTGAATTAGGAGACAAGGGACAGCCAACATACAAACATATTGTCATTTTAAGTTGTAAATGCATTCCAAATCCACACTTCAGATGTAATTATCCCCTCATCACCCAGAAATGTGACTATAGTCTAGAGAAGTTTCTCAGAAGGGGCTTATAGAATGGTGGATGAGATGTCTACATAACGGGACTTCTGCTACCATTGCTGCTTGTATCGATTGTCTGTTATTGTGGGAATCCCTACACTTGTGGCAGGGCTGACAAAGAGAACTTACAGTTAACGCTGAAATAAAGCTGTCCATCAGATAGTAGTCAGCTCCATCGTGCCCCATTAAATGGCTTGGAATGAATGCGGATTTGTTTGTTGGATAAGCAGTTTTCTCTCTTGTGCAAAAGTCAAAAACTTGCACTGGTCCCCCCCCATCACAGAATAGTTCTCCCTAGAAATCCAAAGTAAAGCACAAAACACACCTTACTAAACACATCACTCTGAATTTTTGACAGTATTTCTAGCAAGTCTACACTGCCCACAGTGTGGCCACACTACAACATGGGCAGTGTAGACACACCTTAAATGTAATGTCCACAATGAGTTTCTATCACAATTAAAATGTATTAAAATCTCTAAACAAGATATTAAGACTGCTCCTAGAAAAGTTACGTTGTTTGTTTTTAATATCTTCACTATGGACAGCATCTACCTGGTATTAAAACAATGGCTAGCTTCATCAGCAGAAGGATCAAAAATGCATCACAGAGCTATTGCACTTGTTTATTTGCTGGCCACTGACCTCCAGTTTGACAACGGCCTCATATGGTCACAGGCCTTTAAAATGTGTCTCAAAAGTCAGCATAAAACAGCAGGAAATACTATATTGTGAAATAGTCTTTAAGGGACAGTTAGCAGGCATAGCACTGAATTACTAGACCATAGCTGTTTGCGTAACAGAGGTATTCAATAAACTAGTGCAGCAACACAGATGAAAAACTGTTGCACTCAGCAAGACCCTTCCCCGTAACAACACTTTGTGAGCAGTTACACACATAGTACACGGAAGTGTTAGTGTTTATAGCAAGATATTAATTCAAAAATCGCTAAGGCCCATAATCTGGGCATCATCTTTGTCATAACTATAAAGGGAAGAGAACAGCCCTCCTGTGTACAATACTATAAAATCCCTCCTGGCCACAGACACCAAAATCCTTTTACCTGTAAAGGCTTAAGAAGCTCAGGAAACCTGGCTGACACCTGACCCAAAGGACCAATAAGGGGACAAGATACTTTCAAATCTTGGTGGGGGGAAGTCTTTGTTTGTGCTCTTTGTTATGGGAGTTGTTCACTCTTGGGACTAAGAGGGACCAGACATCAATCCAGGCTCTCCAAATCTTTCTGAACCAGTCTCTGTTATTTCAAACTTGTAAATAACAGCCAGGCAAGGCGTGTTAGTTTTATCTTTGTTTTCTCAACTTGTAAATGTTCCTTTTTGCTGAGAGGATTTTACCTCTGTTTGCTGTAACTTTGAACCTAAGGCTAGAGGGGGTTCCTCTGGGCTTTAGGAATCGGATTACCCTGTAAAGTTATTTTCCAACTTGATTTTACAGAGATTTTTTTTACTTTTCATTCTTTAATTAAAAGCCTTCTTTTTAAGAACCTGATTGATTTTTCCTTGTTTTAAGATCCAAGGGGGTTGGATCTGGACTCACTAGGAATTGGTGGGGGAAAGGAGGGGGGATGGTTAAATTCTCCTTGTGTTTAGATCCAAGGGGTTGGATTGGTTTTCACCAGGAACTTGTGAAAAAGTCTCTCGAGGCTACCCAGGGAGGGGAAGGTTTTGGGAGGAAAGGGGGTGTTCCAGATGGAGGATCTGGATGGTGACAGCGATACCAGATCTAAGCTGGTAATTAAGCTTAGAACTGTCCATGCAGGTCCTCACATGTGTACGCTAAAGTCCAGAGTGGGTGAGGAACCTTGACAATCTTTGATCTGGCCTCTCTTTTTTGACTCACACATGCAGGCCATGTCCAAGCCTTGCTGCTTCTACCTCCATAATGCCTACTGTTCTACATTCCTAGCTTTCCAAACTACCGCAGCTTTTGTTCAGAATATCTCATACTCTGAATACAGGCCCTCAGTATCTCTGTCTCTCTGGCCTTTAACGGGAATGAGGTAATGTCGCCATAACTAAGGCCCTAAGAAAAGAAGAGACTTTTTCTTTTCTTTTTTCAATTCATGGTAGCATCCCAGGTAAATGTTTGCATTTCATGGGACATGCATGGCCACGGATCACCCCTGAACTGCTGTGATTTTTCCAACAGTGGCAAGGCAGAAGCAGGGTTAGTGGGTCAGTCCCATCCCCGATTCTGGTAGGAGGTGGAGGGCTGGTCCTAGCCCAGGGAGTGTTGGTGTTTTATCACATGGTGCTGGCCAGCCCAGCCCAGCCCGACCCAGGTCAGGGACTGGGGTCCAGCTAGCTCCATGCTCAGCTCCAGCAACTGCTGCTACTTCCTGTCTGTCCAGCCTGCAGCACTGACAACACCACGATTAGGCTCCCTGGCCTGGTCCGCCCCATTGCAACCTCCAGCAGCCTGAGAGGAGACAACACACCAGATGGTGGGGAGCTGAGGCCAGGATCCTACCTCCCAGCCTGATCCTCTTGCCAAGGCGTGGCCTTCCTCACACTCCCATGACCCTGCAGGGGAAACGGCTACCTCACGCCCCGATCTCTCCATCAGGGTAGGGCCTCCTGACACAGCTGCTCATATTCCAAGTGGCTGCAGTGCTAGACATTGTGCTGACTACGGTGGGGGGATGGATCGTGGTTTTGGCTGCTGCGCTGTCTCCCCCAAGGCTGCCAGGGGCTGCTCTGGGATGGGCCACTCCTAATTGCTGCACTGTCAGTGCTGTCTCTCTCTGCCTGCTGGCCGGACAGGAAACTGTGCGGCGAGAGCTAGGCCCTGATTCCATCTAGTGCCATGTGGTCAGACACTCCCCCCACTGCCCTCACCATCTTCCTGCCCGCCCTCCCAAATGGGACCAGCTTGCTAATCCCCCCAGTTAGCAACCTCAGCAGGGAGGTAGGAGCAGGGATGCCCATTTCCACCTCCCTGCTGTTGGAAGTCCATGAAATTGTGATTTACAAATGGCCTTACCCATAATATCCTTGTAATAGGCCTTATCCACAACTCTCATTGATTTCAGTGGGAACAAGATTGTGCCCAGTAACTAGTAATGCTGACTAGTGTGGCAATCACTCATTAATTTACCTTGGTCCCATAGATTGTGGTTTTCCTCGTACCCAGTCGCTCCGTAAAGGCCATCATAGTAAAAGCAGCTGTTGCTCCTCCTTCAAACTCCATATTAACAACCTGCAAAGGGTAAAGAAGTTAAGAAACCTACAGCTGCTCTAAAAGTGCTGAGGGGACTCTGGCAGGAGTGGGTGAAGGTGTATTTCCTGTCATCTATCATATAACTAGGAGTTACCAAGTAGACAGCACAAACATCTGAAAGATGAAAATAACAGAAGTTACAGGTCTAGCACAAGAGGCAAGCTGTAAAATCCATGTGTTGTGTGCGGTGAGCATTTCTAAAGAGCAGCATGGAAGTCATGTGTTGCACACGCTCTATTTGTCAAAGAGTTTTACTTTGTTTTATCTTGTGCTGCACACAAGATACTTTTCAATAGTTTACGTTTTTCAGCAGGACTCTTGGCAGATTCACACTGTATCAGAGTGATGTTACTAGAGCTATGCTTATGGAAGCACTTCCAAAAGACTAGAGCTTACACACAAAACGTTTTCTCAAGGGCCAATCTTTCCTTACAAAATCTCAAACAGGGAAAACTTTAACCAAATAAAACAACTTAACCTGGTTTACTTTAAGACATACAAATTGAAGTGCACTGGTTTCATACTCAGAACTAACGTCTATATTTTTTAAAAATGTAAGTAAATAAATAATATTTTACATACACTGGCTAGATGAACAAAAATATCATACCTGGTTACTGACAACATCATTGTCACATTCATAAACACATCTTCCATATGGACTACTGCGTAGAGCCTCTGTCACAGATTCTATGTCACAAACACCACTATTGCACACAACAGAGACTGGCCAATTAAAATAACCCTACAAAAAATAATGACAATGTTACTTCTGCAAGACATACTGTATTCTTATCTCTTCTAAAAAGGCAAAAAACTTGCCTCTTATCTTGGACCAAATTCTCATTTATATGTACAGAAATCAGAACCATTTGCTACAGCTGGGTCACAAAACTGTTCCTGTAGGTAAACAACATGAACTCTCAGCGTGATGCTGTGGCAAGAGAGTTAGCATGATCCTCTGAGGTATAAACAGGAGTATCAAGTAGGAGTCCAGAGGTGGTGGTATCTCTGTGTACGTTGGGCCCACTTCTGGTGTCCACACTTTAAAAACGATGTCAACACATTGGAAAGAGCTCAGAAGAGAGCTACAGGAATGAGTCTAGGTCAACAGGCAACTCGATCAGTCTAATTTCCTGCGTGAAGAGAAGATTTCTGATAGCTGGGGGGTTTCTAAGTGACAAAGGCATAAAAAGATTCAGTGTCTGGGTGCAGAAGCCAGACAAATTAAGATGGGAAATAAAATAATGTTTTTTTAACTAAAGGGTAATTAGCTATTGGAACAACTTACCTAGGCAGGTGGTGGATTCACCTTGAAATCTTTAAATCAGAATTGGAATTCTAACAGATACGCTATAGCTAGGGCTCTGTGTCTGTCTGACTTCTGCAGCGGCCAGTATGGCTGAGCCTAGGGCTCCCTCCCTGCAGCTGGTGCTGTGGGCCCCTGGGGCACCCCCCAACCTCCAAGATTCAGACAGGGTTATTTGTGGTATAAGTCATGGAACGTGATATTTTGTTTCTTGCCTGTGACTTGTCCATGACTTTTACTAAAAATACCCATGATAAAATCATAGCCGTAGCTATAGCTCAACTGAGAAGGTGTGAGCTTGAGGAAGGTGAAATTCCATGGCCTGTATTATGAAAAAGATCCGTCCAGATAATCATAATGGTCCTTTCCAGCCTTGAAAAGTCTTATGAATTCCTGCTATCCCTGGGATTCTCCACTGGCCTCCTCAGGTCACCCCTGAATCACAACCAACACCAGTGAAGTGCTGTTCATATGCCTCCACTTTACACTGGCAGGCTACCTGAGAGCAGGCAGCAGCAGCAGCAGGACTCCAGGTTAATTTATTGTAGCTTGCAGCTGGAAAGAGTGTTTGTCAAATGACAATGGTAAAAAATCAATGAGTTGCTTCTTTTAACAATGAACAAGTAACTTTTAGAATAAGGAGAAAAATACCACCCCACAAGCTTCTCTTTCTCTGCTTCACTGTATAGCTTCTGCCTCCAACCTTCCGCAATCACCTCCCAGTGATTTAAGGAAACAGCACGGATATCCTCACAGTGTCCACAGTGGGTAAATCTCCTGCTGGATTTGGAGTTCAGCACAGCTGCAGTGGGCATACCATGCACATCTTTCCTCAGGACATGCCCCCTGCCTTACTGCACACTGACACTAATGGGAGTCTGTACCATCTATGGCTTTCTCCAGCAACGTGAACAGTACAGTCACAGAGATACTTGACCCTTTTTTTCCTGAAACTAGTGTTCACTGGTTTAGCCACTTGTGTCTGCTTATGGACCCAATTGTGACACCATGCCCCATATTCTTCATAAAAATACTGTTATAATATGATCTTGGCATAACTAAGATGTGGTTTATGCAAGGTGGGTCATGTGAGATATCATTGGAAAGATTATGATTTACTGAATATGATTATCCTATTTGTATGCATGTATCATTTCTGCACCTGAAGTTAGGAATATTGACTGTGTAACAATTACAAGTGGGTTTGCACCTAGGGAACGTTCACCAGACAAAATGCAATCAGTCTGGCTGGTTAGTCAATGGGCCATTAGGAAGAACAATAAGATTTGAAGATGCTAACCTCCCACCTTCCTAGGAAGTCTTCCTGAGGATTTATGACTGCTTTGACACTGCAGGGGTGATCACATCACCCCTGGTACTGGACTCCATCTTGGACTGCTAGTATTTTTCCATTAATAAGGGGTGCAATCAAACCGGTAAACAAAGGATTCTCGCCATATGTAAATCCTATTTAAGGCTGGGGAGTGAGTTTATCAGGGTCAGTTCTTCATGGACTCCCCGCCCGAGATGACTGTTGAAAACACCCAAAACTGAACTGGGGAAGAAAAGACTGGTCCCAGGCTAGGTGGTGTTTAGCCTGTGAAAGGAATAACTGGAGTTCTAAGCTGCAAGCAAGAACAGTTTGTCTTCAAGAAACTCTGCACCTGCTTAAAGCAACATTTAGGGTGAGAAATTACTACTTGTAGCCAGTTTCTTTAGAGTATTAAGCTTAGTTTGTGTGTTTATTTGCTCAGTAATCTGCTTTGCTCTGTTTGCTATGCCTTAGAATCACTTAAAATCTATCCTTTGTAGTTAATAAACTTGTTTTTTTTTCTCTAAACCAGTTTGTGCAATTCATAATGGGGGGGGGAAGCTGTGCATCTCTTCCTCCACACTGAGGAAGGGGGCGATATTCATGAGCTTACGCTGTACAGTTCTCTGTGCAGTGCAACACAATACGATTTTGGGTTTGCACCCCAGAGTGGGTGTGCACTTGAATGCTGGGAAATCCCCAAGCTGATTCTTCCCACGCAGAGCTGACCTCAGTGTCTGTGTCTTTCTGCAGCTGGGTGTGTCCCTACCTGTATGTGTTCTGGATGAGGCTTGAGGGCCTGACTCAGCAGGACAGGGTGAGGGAGCCCAGGCTGGTGGAACAGGTGGGTTCAGTGGGACCCCAGTACATCAGGGGGCACCAGGGCCAGATTAACCCATAGGCTAATAAGGCTAAAGCCTTAGGCCCTCCTATTTTTAGGCCCCACGTAGGCCCTCCAGCTGAACGATGGTAGCGGGGCCCTATGACATTTTTTGTCTCATTGGATATTGCTTTGTACAAATTAATCCATCAAGACTGTGAATTCAATTTACGGTGGTTGTGATTTTGTCATTGTGGGCTAAGTGAGTGTTTGTGGGCCCAAGCATTATTGAACTTTGTACACACTAGGCCTACACTGGACAATAGAAACCACGTAGAGAAAAGGAGGATGGCAGAAATTGAAGGAGGCCCAAGAAAGATGGCAAAGACAAGATGTAGTGCTGATAGGAACTCCTCTCCTAACACTTTTTCCTCCTACTAAGTCTGGTGGTGAAGAAGTCCAGGCAAATACTAGCCCAAGTGAACCTGCTGCACCTGTGCCTGATGAAAAGGAGCAGCTTTCTGTGACTTCTCTAGCTGCAGTCTCACCCCACCCCGCTGATGACTTTCCCAGTGATAGTAATACACTCCAGCAATCCAGGCAAGTGGAACATGACTTCTCAAGATCTCATTACATATTGGACAGAAATGCTAGGATCTAGATGCTGACTCTTCATTGGCAAAGCGAGAATGCACCAATCAGAATCATTATCTGATCAAATCAGTGTTTGAGTATGTGAAGCCTAACAAACAGATTGGCAAGCGAGAATGGCTCATCCATTCACCTTCTAAGTAGAAAGTGAACTGTTTTTTACTGCCGCCTGTTTTCTGATACCAAAAAGTGGGGAATGTTCTGTGAAGGCTTCAGTAATTGGAAGAATACCGCATACATTACCAATCGTGCAATGTGTGAGCAGCATACATCGTCAGTTAGCAGCTAACATGCCCGAAAGAAAGTTAGTGGCAGAATTGATACCCAAATGGAAAACCAGTTTTGGAAGCTAGTGCTTACTGGAAAAATGTTCTCAGGCAAGTAGTTGAAACCCTAGATTTTTTTGCTGAGCGTGGTCTGCCATTCCATGGCTCAGAAGAGACTGTTGGATTGAAACACAATGGCAATTATCTTGGCGTTCTAGAGCTAAACATTAAGTTTCACCCTTTCTTAGCTCAGCACATCAATGAACGCACAAATCGCGGAAAAGGCGATACATCATATCTATCAAAGACTATTTGTGATGAATTCATTGCACTGCTGGTGAAGAAGATGCTATCAGCCATTGTAGATGAGATCAAAGATGTGGGATATTTTTCACTGTCCGTCGACTCAACACCGGATGTGTCACATGTAGATCAGCTGTCATCTTGCATTACGTGCTACCCAGCAGACCAGCTGAGTGTTTCATGACCCTCATAAACATCACCAGCCACACAGGGGAGAAACTTGCCTCGTACTTACTCAATTTCCTCACCGAAAATGGGATTGACATCAGCCTTTGTCGTGGCCAAAGCTCTGAAAATTCAAGTAATATGAATGGCAAATATTCAGGGATGCAGGCAAAGATAAAAGAGTGCAATTCTTTGGTGGATTCCATACAATGTGCTGTACACTCACTCCATCTTGTTGGCCAGTCTGCCGTGGATTATTGTGTTGAAGCAGTTTCTTTTCTGGATTTGTTCAAGAATTCTACAATTTTTTCTCTGCATCAACCAGTCATTGGATGATTCTTAGAGATTCACTACCAGAGGGATGCCCAGTGCTACAATCACTCTCAAGGACACAGTGGAGTGCCAAAGCTGAAGCTGTGAATGCAGTTGTTCTGGGATACCCCAACATCCTTGAAGTGCTAGAGAGCATCAAGGATGATGAATCGCAAAAATCAGCAACAAGAAAAGATGTGAAGATCCTGAAGGATGTAATGCACACTTTGGAAACTGGTATTTTGTGTGAGGGCTGGAATGATGTACTTCAGCCATTCAGCAAGTGCAGTCTAAGCTTGCAAAGTGCTCAAATTGACCCTTCCAGTGCTGTAAACCTAATCAGGAGTCTTGGAACTGTTCTTCAAGAAATGTGGAATAGTTTTGATGACTATGAAATTCAGGGGGCTGCAAAGACTGCTAACCATGAATATAAGTCAGCCAAACACCGCAAAAGACAGAAGACATGCGACGATGCAACTGCCCACTCATTCAGTGACAAGGAGGCCTTCACAGTTAATATCTTCATCATAATCATCGCCAAACCGAAGAGTGCGTTAGAACATCGGCTCGAGGCTTACGAAAGTATTGACAAAACCTGTAGAGTACTGACAAATTTTTCACCTAACATTTCAAGTTCCAAAGTCAGTGAAGGTATCAAATGTCTGTGTCAGATGTACCCACACGATCTTCCAGTAGATTTTACTAAAGAATTTCTTCAATTCACATCACACTCTCAGATATAGAGAGAAAAGATGACAAAAGCAAATCTATTTGGATGTATCGAGTTATCACTGAATCCAGTGACAGAATATTTCCCAAATGTTGAAACTGCATTACGGCTGCATTTGTCACTAACAATCCCTAACTGTAGGGGAGAATGTTCATTCTCTTTTCTAACAAGGGTCAAAAATGTCCTCGGATCCACCATGACTCAAGAGCATCTCAGTGCTTTGTCCCTCTTGAGCACTGAGAATGAAATCCTCAGGTCTTTGAATTATGGTGACATCATTCATGACTTGGCCAAAGCTAAAGCTAGAAAAAAATGTGTTTGAAGAATTGAGTGTAGTGAGAATAGAATAAACTTGTTACATATTTACATATTTGTTTATGTAAAATTATGTAGATAAATGTTTGATGACTTCATAATTGTTTTTGCAATATGTAATTCATATGTAGGCCCTTCCTTCCCATTAGCCTTAGGCCCCTCATAATCTTAATCCGGCCCTGGGTGGCACCCCAAAGCGGGGGCAACCCACCATACCAATTCCTCACTTTCATACTTCTGTGTCCCTGTAAAGAGATGTGCCTCTTAGATAAACTCAGCCATCCCCCTACATTAGTACAGGAATGTATTGAGATATTAAGCATCTGCTACTCCCAGTGACTTCAGTGGAAATTGGGTTTGCACAGCACTTCTGGAAAAAAAAATCAGGCCATTTCTATTCACATGCTTCTAAATTTACATTTAGTATCTTAAGTGTAGGCACACAGGTTGGAACACTTTAGTCTCTTTTCCCCCAGTTGTAAAATACAGGTATCACACACTACCTTCCCTGATCCTCTAATGTCTTGACTTCTCTAAAAGTTTAAGAGTATGTTTAATACAGTGTCTGCCACCACTCTAAGACCCTCTTATGAGTTTAATCTGGCCCTGTTGAGTTACGGAAGCCAAGTATTCTCTTATCTGCTTCCTAGTCATGCTGTTTCCCGATTTTCTAAGATCCTCAATAACATAAATTAATCTCCAGCTTCCTTTCTGTTGAAGGCTGAAATCTAATGGTTGAGTATTTCAGCCTTCTCCATCTTCCAACAGCTAGGAGTTGAAGCTAGGCAAATTCTGATTAGAAATAAGGTGTAATTTTTTAAACAGTGAAGGTACTCACTGTAATAATGCACAAAGGGTTGTGGTGGATTCTCCATTACTAGAAATTTTTAATCAAGATTGGCTGTTTTGATAAAGGATTTACTCTAGCTGAACAACAGCTACTGGACTTGAATCAGAAATTAATTTAGGCAAGTCGTATGCCCCGTGTTATGAGTCAGACGAGGTGATCACAATGGTCCATTTGGCCTTAAACTCTATTACTGAAGCTCCCTCCTAACTTTTCATTGATTTCATTTTTGATCCAATTTATTTATAAAACCTTTTAAAATTCACTTTTATACGAAGTTGGAGTCAGAAAGAAATCATCTTCCCATCTTGAACACTGAGCAAACAACTTAGAATTGTTTTGGCTTCTTGTTTCTTCCAAAATATCAAGTGTTGGCCACCAGAAGCAAGATATTATCCTTGATGACACAGTGGTTTGATGTTATACAGTTATTTTTATGTTCCAAGTGTGACGGTACCTCCCATAAGGCTTTATGGAAATATGCACATGAATGTGTATATATAACATAACTAGAATGTGTTTTATACTACATATGCCATGTAACATACCTCTGTAAAGGTTATGAGCTTTAGAATCTATTAATCCTATTTGTATGCATGTATCATTTTTGTATTCGAAGCACACCGCTACAAGGGTGAACAATTTATGAGTTTACCCTGCATAAGCTTTATACAGGTTAAAACAGATTTATTTGGGTTTAAACCCCATTGGGAGCTGGGCATCCGGGTGCTAAAGACAAGAGCACTTCTCTTAACTGCTTTCAGTGAAGCCTGCAGCTTTGGGGCAGGTAATTCAGACCCTGGGTCTGTGTTGGAGCAGACTGGAGTGTCTGGCTCAGCAAGACAGGGTGCTGGAGTCCTGAGCTGGCAGGGAAAGCCGGGGCAGAAGTAGTCTTGGCACATCAGGTGGCAGCTCCCAGGGGGGTTCTGTGATCCAACCCGTCACACCAAGATCTTGTGAAAACCAAAAGATGAGTTCCTTTCGCTTGGAAACTGAACACATTTTGAGATCAATGTAGTCAATATTTGGAAGATATGTTGCTTGAAAACAGTACTGCACTCACCTTCTCTGCATGGTGCAGATAAATCTTCTTGGCTGAATATGGACAGGTTTGTTCGACTGAACAGTCTAAGCACCGACTGGCAGCTCCTTTGGGCTAAAACAAATTTACAATGGTTCATTATTTACAGTTTATTATTTATTAATTTTACTCATCTATTTTCATCCACAGAAAGACACTTCTTGCAACATTTTAACAGAGAGAACTCAAACCAGATCCCCCTGTTCTTCCAGTAACCTTCCTCTTTCTTCATGGTAAGGAGGCAACACAGTCCTGTGTTTGGAACACAAAACCGCCTTCCAAACACCACCTCTTACACTCACTCAGTGTGTGATTTTGAACTAGACACATCCAGTTTCTCAATTTTCAATCTGTAAAGTAGTCATGAAACTACTTACTGCTGGCAGTTTGAACAAGTCAAATAACTTCTTTGCACCGCAGTTTTCACATTTCTAAAAGAGGGATTGTTGGGAGGCTTGATTTAACAATATTTATGAAGTAGCTATGAAGATGTAAAGTGCTACCTATTATTTCTCCATTAGGAATAAAGGTATATTCATCAATCATTTAAAAACACAGGTTGTTCAAATGAAACTCCTACAAATTACAACTTACACCAGCCGCTGCAGAAGTCATGGAGGCCACGGAAAGTCATGGAATCCGTGATCTCCATGACCTCTGTGGCAGACTCACAGCCTTACTCATCAGCTCCCAAGAAAACGTGGTTTGTAGCCATCCAGTTGAGCCCAAGGTGCTGCAGGTAGCCGCTGTCACCACGCAGCAAGATCCGTATATGCTAACAGTACTAAATAAGATCTCATGCAGAAAGTCATTGTAGTTAAAGTTGGAACACAATTTTAATTTTATCCCCGTTTCACATGTTCACAGTCTTCCAAGGATTCACCTTTCGGGTTGAAACCTTTGATCTCTGCCCAAAAATGAACGAGCATCGCTATGCTGACAAAACTTTGTGGTGTAGACCTGGCATAATATTTCTGTTACAGTCAAAGGTTTTTTACCACCACAATCCACAATCTCATTGCCCCAGCCTTACAGGCACGTGGGAAGCTGGTCTCACGTGGGAAGCTGTAACTGCTGAGGTTACAATTTCCACGAATGAAGTAGTAACAGAGTTTCTGCCCAGCCTGGTCCCATCACCTAAAACACCATCACAATAAAAACAACATGTAGGTGCTCTTTTAACCCAGCCTTGCAAAAAACTGTCACCAGCCAATTACAAGAATCAGCAAAAATGTGAACTCACCCCACTTCAACAATTGCCTCAGCATGGTGTGACCATCAAGGTCTAACTGGGACAATTTAAATGCTAACACTTTAAATACAGGCATTTTCCCCATCCCCCACTTAAAAAACAAAGTAAAAGAAATAAGTGCAAATGGCTAAGCTAATGAAACACCCAGGCTGCACAATTACAATGACAAAAAGTCAAGATCTGGAAAATGCGAAGGCTCCGCCAGCCACAATAATTCAGCCTCATTGCTCATGTCTAGTCCTACTCGTCTGGTTAAACGTGTAACTCAACAATGGTGTTTAGATACCCACAATTATAGGCACCTTAGAAATGCCAAGTGTTGATATTATCCACACTTGAGATTCATGTTACAGTTTAAGTAACAATATGTATAGGAAAAGACACAGAATTTATAAGATGCTTAAATTAATGTTGCTGGTGGATCCTTAAATTACTTTACTGCTTATTCTTTGTATTGTGGTAGTGCCCAAAATCTGCTAAAACATGTCTCAAGCCCCAGCGAGCTTGTACTTTGCAAACAAACTGAACATATGCAGGATAGGGGGAAGGGATACACCACACAAGAAAAGTGACCTGGATGATGGCAGGCACATCTTGTTAGCTTCATATTGGGTTTAGGGGTGTTTTTGGTTGGTTGATTTTTGAATGTAAGTGTATTCATATTTTGTAAGCAAAGCTGCAACAGTAGTTTTTATGTTCTGCATTTCCTTTTTGGTGAATCCAAACAGACAACTAGACTGTTACGTTTACAGACCCTTTGCATTTTTATAAACTGATCATGACATGAAGCATGATTGTTAGGAATGAACATCTATCCAGACAAACTTTTTTGTCCTAACAATTTTTTAAAACAAATTCAGATTATTTAGCTGAATATTTATTATTTTAAAAGTTAGCTTACAATGAATAGATGTTTTACATTAACATTAGAAATTCAATAGTTTTTCCATTTTAAAAAAATCCAAGGTCCCAAACTGTGAATCTGAATATTCTACAAACTGGCGGCCCAATCTGGTAAAAATGTATGTGCATGAGTAATTTTACTCACATAAGTAGTCCTAATGACACAAATAAAAATCCAAATCTAAAGTAGAGCTAGATACTGAAAGTGGTTTGGAACAATTTTATAGCATGGAAGGTGCTAAAGAGAATGGAAGGCATAATGGGAAAGCCAGGATGAGCTAGCTAAGTGTGTCTTTAGAAATAATGAGATTAAAAAAAAATTAAATAAACAGCATAAGCAATTTCTGCTTGGGCTATTTCATTTTAGTCTCTCTACACTACTGAGTTATTTCACTAGGGCTTCAGGACATTGGCTACTGTAAGATTAGGTTTCTTTTAACACAAAACAAGGAATTTCCTGGAATGTTTATGTTATTTTCCCTACATACTTCAAAATGCACATTTTTAGCAGGAAAACTACTGGTAACAACTGGTATGTTTAAAATGGTCACATACTTCCTGGAAATAAAATAAAATAAAATGGAGATTAAATGATAATATAGGCCCCAATGTAGCAAAGAAGTATGAGCTTAATTTACAGCATGTGCTTATGTGACTTAAGCACATGCTTAAATGCTCTGCTAAAATAAGGCTAGAGACGCTGAGTATTCCTTTATACAGGAGTATTTATACAAACCTTATGCTCATTAGTAAAATGAGAAAGACTGCCAAAAGATGACACCTTTAAGCACCTGAAATAAAACAGACATTTTCATAATTAAACACACATATCAACATAAAAGTGTAAAATGATCATTTTCGTAACCGTTCATTTTGGGCTTGATCCAACGCACACCAAAGTCTACAGAAAGGTTTCCAGTAATTTCAGTCCAACCTAGATCAGGCTTTTAGATATTCACAGTCCTTCAACACCAATTAATTGCTGGTGTTCTGTTGCACTAGTGGCGCAACTGTTTTCACTAAGATTTTTTTCTGATGACATGTCTTAGTATTGGGAATAATTTTACTACTCAGGAAATCTCTAACTGAGCAGGGTCCTGGTCAAGAGAATGATGTCAGAAGAGCTCTGATTTTTTTCTCTTGTCTCCAGTTTCTGTTATAAGAATTTACAAACAATAACTGTCTGGGCTGTCTTTGAGGAACTGGAAAAAATATGTCTTTAATTCTATACTAAAATGCGTCTGAGAATACAAAATACAACAACATCTCTATGTTTATACTTTTAAGTCAAGAATCACAATTTCTTTATGACCTCTAGTGCAGGATCAGTGCTGGATAATATTTACTGGTCCTGAAAGGGTTAGCGCTGGTCCCACTAGATGTTCTGAGAGGTGAGGAGCTATCAAACAGTAAAAATCACGTCATTCTGATTCTCATCTTTTCCTCCCTCATCCACTTCAATTCTGGCATGATTTTTAGAAACTGGTATTTCACAGACTGTTGGAGATTCTGGACCAGTGAAGATAAATGACTTCAACAGGAGGTGCATAGCAG
Organism: Gopherus flavomarginatus; assembly: GCF_025201925.1. Taxonomy (NCBI): domain Eukaryota; kingdom Metazoa; phylum Chordata; order Testudines; family Testudinidae; genus Gopherus; species Gopherus flavomarginatus. Next base: position 11,393,726 of record NC_066626.1, on the reverse strand, counting down.
TAACTGAGACTATCTGAACACTTAAAAGGTGTAATCCAACTTGGCTAATTCTAGTGGTTTTAGATAATGTTACAGAAATTAAGTATTTTACAAAAATAAAAGGAGAATAATAAAATTAAGGTATTATGATCTGATATCTCAATCTGTCAGAATAGAAAAACAATGTATGTCCTTGAGAAATGGAAGTGCCTGCTTTCCGCAGGCTGACCTTCCAAGGAATATTTCTAGCCTTGGAGATTAGTAAAATTATCACACCTTGAAACTGTCACTGTGGTGTCCAACAAAGCACTTACGCATGTCCTTCAGTCCCATTTAAGATATGTTTATGTGCTTTGCTGAACTGGGGCCCTTATGCACTGGTTCAGAAGTAGACTCAGCGAGTCCCAGACCCAGGGCCATTCTTATTCCAATTTCATCCTTTTCTGATAAAGACAAGTTTTACATCCAACTTGCAACTAAACTTACCAGTGAAGCTATAATGATTTAGTTAGCTAATTTGCCTAGGTTGGTGATTTTGGACAGACTGGAGATTCAACTGAAAAAATAAACGATACCATTCTTGGAATACTAAGTTTCAGGAGAGGAAGAATGACCTGTGGCCACGGTACTAGTGTTGGACTCAGGAGATCTGGGCTGAGCTCCCAGCTCTGTCACAGACTCACTGTGTGACCTTGGAAAAGTCACAGACTTTGTCTCAGTTCAAAATCTATAAAATGGATATTTTAAAACAAACAAACAAAAAAAACCAACCTACCTCACAAGGGCATTGTAAGGATAAATTCATTAATATTTGCAGTGCATTCAGATACTAGTGATGGAGACATACATGTCCCTAGATAAATACTTTCTCCCACAATCTGATTACTGCCTTTGGTTTATTCTGCCTGCCAGGATGTAACAACAACTACAAGCATTTCCCTTTAAATAATATGAACACCAATATTTAAATCAGTGTAATTTAATCTATCATTTTTTGTATCACTGCAGGAGATCTACATTTAGAAGGTGGTTCAGGCTTCTTGTTCTCTAGGAGGGTGATGGTCAATTACACGCAGAAGAGAAAAGAGCTTACTCTGCCTAGGTTTACACTACAAAGTTTTGTCGGCACAGCTATGTCAGCAAACCTCCAATGCAGATGCAGTTATACTGACAGAAGAGTTCTTCTGACGACATAAGTAATGTCGTTTGGAGGAGTGGTGCTACCAGTCTGACAGAAAAAACTCCTTCTGTGATCATAAGCTGCATCTACACTGTAACTACACTGGCAAAACATCTGTAGCATAGACACAGCCTTCATCTCTCGGAAGGGGAAAGTTACATAAAACGTGTAACTATAACACTCCTTATTTGTGTTTGCACATATTTATTCTTAGAACAAATATGATAAAAAAGATGCTGTAAACCTTTTATCACCCATCCAAAAATTAATGAGGTCGATGTCATGGCAGGATTTGGCTAACAACGAAAATGTACTTTCTGCTTCATTCCTCCAATTTCCTCTCACAAACGAGTGGGCAAAATGCCAGAATCCAACCTATGTTTACAAGAAATAAACAGTAATTAATGAAGTGAATAGATACAAGTAATTTATAGTTTAAAACAATTAATAATCCCAAGTCTGGAAGGAGAAGGGGCTTGACAACTAAGAAGGTGCTAGATTGACAGACTCAGGCCGTGGCTACACTGGCGCTTTACAGCGCTGCAACTTTCTTGCTCAGGGGTGTGAAAAAACACCCCCCTGAGCGCTGCAAGATACAGCGCTGTAAAGCGCCAGTGTAAACAGTGCCCCAGCGCTGGGAGCGCGGCTCCCAGTGCTGCAAGCTAATCCCCACGGGGAGGTGGAGTACGTGCAGCGCTGGGAGAGCTCTCTGCCAGCGCTGGCGCTGCGACCACACTCACACTTCAAAGTGCTGCCGCGGCAGCGCTTTGAAGTTTCGGAGGGTAGCCATACCCTCACTGAGGTCTTATTACAAGGAACAGGTACAGCAAGAGAAGCAGCAGTGCATGCTTACCTCGCCCTGTGCCCTACAAGTGTTTCTTACTCTTGACCTGGCAGGCAGGGCCGTCCTTAGGCATAGGCAGAATAGGCAGCCGCATAGGGCCTCACTCTGCCTGGGGGCACCACTCTCCAGGCAGCCCAGACAGTGGAGAAGCAGGGCTGCTGGGTCCTAGAGAGAGCCCAATGCAGCACAGTCTGAGGAATGGGATTGGCTGCTGGGGTCTCTGGAAAGGGGCGGGGGTAGGGGTTGGGGAAGGAGCTCACCTGTGTGTGTGACTCTTTCCCCCTGGCTGAGGTGAGGTGAGGCAGGCTCTGCGGCTCTGGAACCAGTATCCTTTGTTGTCCCCCATAACATCCATTCTTCTCCCCCCCCCCGCCCCACGGAGCACCCTCTCCCGCCTCCCTCCTCCCCAGGAGCACCCCTCTCTCCCGCCTCCCTCCCCTCCGTCAGGGCTGGGTTGGGTGAGGTGCTGGGGGGAGGGGAGGCTGGCTGCCTGCCTGCTGAGAAATGAAAGTAAAAGTAACTCACTTCCTCGGCAGGCAGCCAGGATTGGAATGTCAGACAGGGCTTGGCTGGGGTTAGCCAGATGTGTGAAAAATCAGGATAGGGGATTTGGGTACAGTGATCAGATATCCCTATTTTATAGGGACAGTCTCAATTTTGGGGTCTTTTTCTTATATAGGCTCCTTTTACCACCACCCCCCATCCCTGTCCTGATTTTTCACACTTTCTGTCTGGTCACTCTAAGTGGGGTAATTGGTGCCTATATAAGACAAAGCCTCAAATATTGGGCCTGGCCCTATAAAATCAGGACATCTGGATCTGGCCACCCTAGCTGGGGAGTGCCTCTCCCCCGGGCTGGCAGCTGCCAGCGATCCATCTCATCCGGGGGGAGCTGCACAGGGCAGGATGAGCTGCTGTGGCTCCATGGGTGCCCCGTCCCTGAGATCAGATGCTATGCTAACTTCACCATGGTCCGTAAGGCTGGTGGTGGTGTCCATTGGCATGTGATTGGACCTGAGGGTTTGCTGCTGCTGTTGCCACTCTGCACCCCAAGAGGTGGATTTTGGGGTCCTGCAGTTTTCCACCTATCTCCTCCTCTACTGCAGCTGTTGGATCAGCAGGCTGGGGGGTTAGCCAAGCATGAAAGCAGTACTGTGTTGCCATTTAGATTGTCATTTAACAACTTTGTTTGCCAAAAATTCTTGCTAACAATCCTGAATCCAATTTCAATATTTTTTTTTGAAAAAAAAAATCAACATCTTAGCCAAAAACAGAAAATTAAGTTGTTGACAATTATTAGTGACAGGTTTGGTTTGAGGCAGGGAGTGGGCCAGTTTTCATCAGAGAAACAAAAAATGTTGACTGACTTTCCTATAGCCTGTTACTCCTGATAAGAGCCCTCCAACAACTGTAATATGCTCATCTCCTTACTAGTGTATAAAGCAGGGGTCGGCAACCTACGGCACACGTGTCAAAGGCGGCAGGTGAGCTGATTTTTGATGGTATGCAGCAGCAGGCTGAGCGGCTCAGCCCATCACTGCTCTCGGGTTCCGGCTGCTGCCATATTGCCAGCTGGGATACCAGCCATCAGCCCCACTCAGCACCTGCTGCTGGCCTGGGGACCCCCAAGGAACCCCAGGCTGGCAGTGGGCTGAGCAGGCCAGCTGAACCACTCAACCTGCTGTCAGCCTGGGGTTCCATTCACTCAGCCGGCAGCGGGCTGAGTGGGCTGGTGGCGGGCTGAGCAGGGCCGGTGGGGGGTTGAGTGGCTCAGTCTGCTGCCAGTCTGGGGTGCCAACAGCACTCAGCCTACTGCTACTCCGGGGTTCCGGCTGCCGGCCCTTGGCAGTCAGGAGCTCAGCCGCCAGCCCCACTCTGCCTCCTGCCAGCCTGGGTGAGCAGAATCCCAGGCTGGTAGTGGGCTGAGGGGGGGTTGGCGGCCGGGATCCTGGCTGGCAGGAGTTGGTGGTCAGAACCCCAGACCAGCAGCAGGCTGAGCAGGGCCTGGGATCATTGTCTAGGGTTCCAGCCACCAGCCCCACTTAGCCCGCTGCCGGTTTGGGGTTTCATTTACTCAGCTGGCAGTGGCCTGAGCAGGACCGGTGGCCAAGACCTCAGATAATAACAATAGTTTATTTATATAATATAGACATAGAGAAAAACCTTCTACAAACATTAAAATGTATTACTAGCACGAGAAACCTTAAATTACAGTGAACTTGGCACACCACTTCTGAAAGGTTGCCGACCCCTGGTATAGAGTGACCATATGTTGTACTAAGATTCTCCTGCTTTTTTTTCCCCCTGTGAGTCAGTATAACTTTTGCCAGCCCAGAAGTTGGGCAGCCAATGTTTTACGTTTTCACAATGTTTTCTCCAACTTTCATAAAGTAAATACATAGTTAATATGAGTTTAAAAGGCCAGGGACACTTCTTTGTGAAGAATCTGTACAGCAGATCATGCTAGAGCTGTGAAAATGTCAGTTTTTGATGGAACTTTAGAGGCAGTGATTTATCATGTATTTTATCATGTGAATGTGCTGCTATTGCTAATTTCTTTCCAAACAAAAATAAGGCACAATAGGACTTCTGTAACATTTCTGTGCTACCTTAATCTAGATGAGATGATTCTGTGCTGACTTCATTTTGGTCACTTTGTGCTTTACCTAGGAGTAAAACTAGGGTTATATTTTCTCACTGTTTGGAAACCCAGCTTATTAAACTGGATAATGCCATTGATCTATTTACAGTATAAAGTTGATATAGAGTTGTAACTAACGTTAAGATTGATGCCCATTATACATTTAAAACTAAAAAGTGGCTTTGTAAAAATGACATGGGTTTCCAACTCTACTGTGTCTCAGTCTTCGCACTAGCTCAAGTTCACAGGCTCACGGCTATCCTATATTAGCTATTTTAAATAATATTTCTGATAATAACAATAATTTAAACAGTTATTTCTTTAAAAAACACCCTTATAAGTTATGTCCTATCAAAAACAACCTTCTGGGTCTCAAAAAAGAAAACGGAAAAATGAAATAGGATTAGCTGTAGAAGCACAGAAGGGTTCTATACTTAAGTTTGTACATCATGAAAACAACGAAGTTGATCAAGATCATCATGTAACTTCCCAAGAAAATTTTTATGCAGATGAAGCTCAAGAAATGCAAGAACACACAGAACAATCATTTGAAACAGATGCAGACACAAAACAAGAAATTAAAACAGTTGAAACTGTACTAGCATGGGATATAGATGACATTGGCACATGGCCGCAATCTTTAAACAACGAGTACCGTGCCATTATACTTGAGAAAGGCCCTGTGGGAATAAAAGGTCTTGAATATCCTAAAGACATTAGAGGTAGGAAATTCACAAAAAACAATTACTACAAAAGACTTTCTAATGGTGAAATTGTCAACAGACGGTGGCTTGTGTACTCTAAATGCAAGGATGCTGTATTTTGTTTCCCATGCAAGATTTTCAATAGTTGCAATTTTAAGATAGCAACCATGGGTATTAATGATTGGAAAAATCTTAGTCACATATTACCACAACATGAAAAGGCACAATACCACATTGAAAGTATGCACAAATGGTGTGAGCTGAGTGTAAGGTTAAAAAATCAGACGACTCTTGATGCCCAAAATCAAAGATTGCTGGAGTCAGAAAAGCAGCATTGGCGTCGTGTTCTTGAACGTCTATTATCTATTGTTGAATATCTATCAACAAACAATCTTGCTTTTAGAGGAAGCGCTGAGAAATTATTCCAGCCCCAAAATGGAAATTTTTTGGGCCTTGTACAACTGCTGGGAAAATTTGACACAGTGATGAGTGAACATCTCCGAAGAGTAACTGAAAATGAAATACATGACTACTATTTGGGACCAAGAATTCAAAATGAACTGATCATGCTAATGAGTAATAAAGTGAGAGACAAAATTGTTTCATTGGTTACTTTGGCAAAATATTTTGCCGTAATTCTAGATTGCACTCCGGACATAAGTCATCAAGAACAGATGTCATTAATAGTGAGATTTGTCGACATTAGTGATTCAGCACAGATTACAGTTAAGGAATTGTTTATCACATTTTTAGAAGTACAAGACACTACAGGTTTTGGACTTCTTCAAACTCTCCTTGATGAACTAAAACAAATGGGATTGTCCATAATGAACATTCGAGGACAAGGCTATGATAATGGCGCCAATATGAAAGGATGCATTTCTGGCGTGCAAGCTAGATTGCTGAGAGAAAATCCACGAGCCTTTTTTGTTCCATGTGCATGTCACAGCCTTAATTTGATATTGTGTGATATGGCCAAGTCTTCTGTAGAAGCTATATCTTTTTTTGGTTTGCTGCAACGCATTTATGTGCTCTTTCAGCTTCCACTCAATGATGGCAAATATTCAAAGCACATGTCAACGGTATTACCGTTAAGCCTCTATCTGAGACACGCTGGGAAAGCAGAGTAGAAAGTGTAAAAATGTTGAGATATCAATCTGAGGAAGTTTATGAAGCACTGGTTGCTATTTCGGAAGAAGCCAGAGAACCAAAAGCTAAAAGTGAAGCACAGTCATTGGCCTCTGAAATATCCAGCTTCAAGTTTCTAACATCTGTCGTAATCTGGTATGACATTCTTGTTAAAATCTCAAGTGTAAGCAAAATAATGCAGAGTCCAATGATGCAGCTTGATTCAACACTTACCTTACTAAACAACACACAAGACTTTTTAGTGAAATACAGAGAACATGGATTCAAAGAAGCACAGGTTACAGCAAGAGAGCTTGCACAGGCACTCGGTGTAGAACCAAAATTTCCATGTGCGAATGTGACACGAGTTTCAAGGAAAAAACGACAAATGGAATATGAAGGAGCAGATGAGCCCATAGACGATCCAGAAAAGAAATTTGAGGTTGAATTTTTTAATGTTGTGATGGATAAAGCAGTATCTGCTGTTGATGAAAGGTTTAATACCTTGCAAGTACACCATGAACAGTTTGGATTTTTGTATGACATAACTAAATTCAACGAAATAGGAAAACAAGAGCAACTAATGACGAAGTGCAAGAACCTAGAGAGCCTCCTGAAGTACGGTGATAGTTTTGATTTAAATGGACTTGAACTGTACGAAGAATTGAATACATTGTCATCAATGTTGCCACATGCAAAATCGGTGATGGACATTGTACAGTTTATTCATACCCGCAAACTTGTTAACATATATCCTAATGTGTACATTGCCACTCGTATTCTACTGACAATTCTGTAACAGTAGCATCAGGAGAATGGAGTTTCTCAAAACTAAAGCTCATTAAAAACTATCTCCGCTCTACAATGAGTCAGGAACGCTTACCTGGTCTTGCTATTCTTGCAATCGAACAAGACACGACTTTGTCTTTGTCATACGATGACATTATTACTGATTTTGCAGCCAAAAAAGCCAGAAAGATTGCTTTTAATTAAAAACAAATCTTTGTTTCAATACCTCTTCATATAAATTTCCAATAAAATTTTGATAAATTAAAAAAAATATATTATTTGCAACAATCTTTCATATCAGAATTTTTTCTATAGTGCTGCTTCTTTAGTGCTAGTCCATCAGCATTACAGTGTGCTTAATTAAGTTTAACTGGTTTTAATAACATGAATTTGGCAAGTTTTCCAATACTGTAAGCTTATGTTTGTGTTGCTAAGAGCAGATCAGGCACAGGGGCACCAGTTTAATAATCTCGCCTAGGGTACCATAAATCCTAAGGCCGGCCCTGCTGGCAGGAGTAACTTTAGGGACTCAGGTGTCCATGGCTTTCAATCCCTGGCTTCCCTATGAGACTATCAAAATTACCGATTAATGCTAACCATGGTTGTCTTCTATAATGTGGACCCCTGTCTACAAGAAACTTGAATGAAGATATCAAATTCATTTCAGCTAGAAAAACATCACCTTGGTGCATCCTCCAAAAACATGTTTGAAATTTGTATATTGCATAATCTTAACATACAGAAAACACAACTAAAGACAGCTGATCCTGTAACTAATGCAGATTTCAACCACTTATATATATCAGATAGTTTGAAAATTATATTATTTTCAATTTTTTCTTAGTGAAAAGTTTGTGGTAAAAAGGGAAAATTTAGCAAAATACATTCAATTGTATCAACAATATTTCCATCTGAAATGTCACACACATTTCACTAACTTCTTCATTATACTTCAGTGACAGAAGTGGGCTGTGGTCATCATACGGACTCCATTTTGTACTGTGCGTTGAGATGTATCTAAACTTGCCCGAGGCAAGTACCTATTGAATTGCTTTCCAGATAGCTGGCCTGCCCAGGGAAGTGGCTTAATGCCTCACCGAAGAACTATTACTGAGAAGCCATCAAGATGGCAATTTGGAGTGATCAGAGTTGAATGTCTCTCAACTGCTGGTCCATCCCCATGGAACAATGTTTTTTTCTACATAGTGGCCTATAGGGAGGACAAGAATGACAGGGGAATGGGAGCTAGCACATTCCAGGTAAGCACAGGGCAGGAAGACAGAGACTAGAACTACTCTAAGCAGGGGTCAAATATCACCAAACTCAAGGGGGACTTGCAGGAGAAAGAGGATAGGAGAGACTCTGCCCTGCCGACAATGCTGAAAAATTTCCCACTCCTAAAAGGGGTGAGATGGGGAGGCTCAGGACTTTTCTTGTTTTACAAGATCTATAACTCTTGAATTCTTTCAAGAGTGGAGTTTCTGTGGTTAAGAAATTCCTTTGCTAAACCTGTGTTCCTCGCTTTCCTTTGTCCGCACAGGGCTTAAATTAGAAGCCCAGAGCATCCACAGCCTCAGTGGAGCATGAGTAAGCAACTGTGAGGCTCAGGAGGTCTCAGACACAGATTTTGAGGTCGAGGGCAGCAGTGCCCCATGTCCCAAGGAAAGGCACAAAGAGGTCTAAGTCTTGGAGTGTGTCCTAAGGACCCAGACCCAGAAATGGTGATGAGACTCTACCCAGACTCAATTGGCTTGGAAACACATGAGAGCTAGTATACAGATCCACTCAGACTGCTGTCCACACAAAGGGGTTTTGGGCCAGACGGTAACAACTTATACTTCCTATAAACTCCAAAAATGGAGTTCCAGGAAACAAAACAAAAATCATAGTCCCTCCCAATCTGCTTAAGTATAAACAAATATTTTGGCACCTTCCTTGTGAATGATCCAATCCAGATTCGTTTGGCTAAGTGTCACAGCAGAATTTGTTGAATATCTAAAATCCTTCTCACTGAAAAAAGGGAGGCTAATTTCCTGAGTGTTATTAAAGTAAAAAAATCATAGGAAAAATCTGCTTTTCAAAACACCTGATTCCTGCCAGTTTATTAAAAATGCCTTAAGCTGGGGACATAATTTATGTGACTTTAATTTTGCTCAAGGTAAAGTGTGAAAAGTATATAGTGTCATTTATCCACTGTTCTTGGACACTGAAGTATTTCTCCGAAAAAGGAATAGTGAACAAAGACAATGTTTGCCTGCTTGGAATTTGTAAGCCACCATAGTTTCTTACATATTAAACCAGAACTGAAATGGTAGGGCAAAAACCATTACTGACATTTAAATAACATTTCATTTCAGTGCTTGAATTTTTAAGTTTTCACTAACTTTAAACAGTGATGATCTGACAGTAAATTTCTTCTAACTGATTTCAACTTTAGAAATAAAAATCCAACGTTTTGCTGCAAACTTAAAAGAACATGTTGGTAAGGCCCACACAAAACAATGGTCTCAGCACCTTCTCATTGCTCTGATCAGAAGTTACCACAAACTATTTCCAGAGATTGCCCATTCCTTCTGCTTCAATAGATGCTGTTGGTGTACAAGCAAGGAGATACATGAGAAGGAGCTAGATTCATATGGGGTAGCAGGGGGGTGAGGGGAAGGAGAGAAGACAATCAAATTTGCCACAAGATGGGACAAAATATGCAAGATTCTCCCTCGCCCACACACGTACACTTCTAAAACTGGATCACAGTCAGCAGAAAGTTCAAAACAAAACATTTGTTTAGGGTGCTTCTCATTACAACGGCCATGGACGTGAAGTCAGCAGTTCTCCAATAATTTACCCCCGAATTTTGGCAACAAGAGGATTAAGCAATTTGTTTTCTAAAGCATTTAAAAAGGAATAGTTCTAGTTGTTTATGTTCACAATAGATGATTAATAAAGAATATAAAAAATACACAAGACTTAAAAAACAGTAAAATAAAAAAGTCTGTTGTCTCAAATCCTATTTAACTAATTTAATTTTGTAACAAAGAAAGGAAAGGAACATTCAAAACTTAGTTAGTTGCTTCTAGCAAACTTGAGAAGATGCCGAAAAGCATATATGCGGAAGTATTACTTACTACTAAGGCACTGATTAATATGTATAACTAAGCTCGGAAAATACCATGACACACATACTTACGGGCTCCAGATGCTGTATGTGGCAGATGTCTCCAATTGCTCCAGCATCTAGTAGCTCCTATATAAACAGACAGTGAGGAAACATAACTCAGTTTGCTCTGCCTACTCAGGCACACAAAGCCTCTTGCTGATACCACAAATAGACATGGCAACTCTTGTGAATTTATTGCGTGAGTCGCGATTTCTGAGTAAAATTAAGTCTCACTCACGATCTAGCGATAGAACTCACAAATGTCAGGATCTTTTTTCAGCCACACCACATTCTTAAAGTGGGTTTCCAGTCAAACAGAAGTTACCCCCCACAAATAAAGGAGTGTGATTTCTCCACTAGACAGGTTTCAGAGTAGCAGCCGTGTTAGTCTGTATCTGCAAAAAGAACAGGAGTACTTGTGGCACCTTAGAGACTAACAAATTTATTTCAGCATGAGCTTTCGTGAGCTACAGCTCACTTCTTCGGATGCATAGAATGGAACACACAGACAGGAGATATTTATACATACAGAGAACATGAAAAGGTGGAAGTAGCCATACCAACTGGAAGAGTCTAATCAATTGAGATGAGCTATCATCAGCAGGAGAAAAAAAACTTTTGAAGTGATAAGATGACCCATAGAAGGTTTTCCAAAGTACTTTGAAAGACAATGAGAAGTCATTTACATGTCCGACAAACAAAGCTATCAAGCTAATGGGAGTAGTAGGGGAGAGACAGCGTGGCTACTCCCCAGCAGGGAAGAGAAACTTCATCTGAGGTATAAAGAAGGGGGAGAGCCAAACCTCAAATAAGCAATTGAATCAACTGGGAAAAAGAGAATTTACTCACCTTGTGCAGTAACGATGGTTCTTCGAGATGTGTGTCCCTGAGGGTGTCCCACTGCAGGAGTACGTGTGCCCCCCTGCGCTGCTGATCGGAGACTTGTGGTAGCAGAACCTGTTGGGCCCGCAGAGTCAGGGCCGGTGCAACCATTTAGGCGAACTAGGCAGTTGCCTAGGGTGCCGAGATTTGGGGGCGCCAAAAAGCACCCCTAAATTTTTTTTTAAATGGTTGACCGGCAGCTGCTGCTGGGACAAAGAGGGAGTATGAGCTGCCGGCAACAGCTGGCAGCCCAGGGTGTCCCCTGGGTCAGGGCGCCGCCGCGGCAGCCTGCAGCCCAGGGTGTCCCCCGAGTCAGGGCGCTGCCGCGACAGCCGGCAGCCCAGGGGGTCCCCTGGCCCAGGGAAACCCCGGGCTGCCGGCTGCCGCGGAGGCGCACTGACCCAGTCCCTGGGTCAGCGCGCACCGCCGGGGCAACCGGCAGGCCAGGGGCCCCCCCGGGTTGGGGCGCTGCCGCAGCAGCCGGCAGCCCAGGGGGTCCCCCGGTCAGGGCGCCGCCGTGGCAGCTGGCAGCCCAGGGGGTTCCCCAGGTCAGGGCGCCGCCGCAGCAGCCGGCAGCCCAGGGGGTCCCCCCGGTCAGGGCGCCGTTGCCGGCAGCCCAGGGCTTCCTCTGGGTCAGCGCGCCAGCAGGGCCGCCCAGAGAGGGGGGCAAGGGGTGCAATTTGCCCCAGGCCCCGCAGGGGCCCCCACGAGCGTTTTTCGAGGCCCCTGGAGGTGGGTCCTTCACTCGCTCCGGGAGCCCCGGAAAACTCTCGCGGGGCCCGGCCCCTGGAGCTTCTTCTGCTCCCGGTCCTCGCTGGCGGGGGGGGGGGTCCTTCCACTCCAGGGCAGAAGGACCCTCCACCAGTGAATTACTGCCAAAGCGGGACCCGCTGCCGACATGCAGCCCAGTCTTTGGTGGTAATTCGGTGGCGGGGGGCCCTTCCACTCTGGGACCAGTCGCTGAAGTGCTCCGGAGACCCGCGGCGGGGGCCCTCTGCCACAGAATTACAGCTGAAGACCCGGCTGCACTTCGGCAGCTGGTCCCGCTTCGGTGGCAATTCGGCGGTGGGGGAGCCTCGCGGTGGGTCTCAGAGGCACTTCGGCGGCAAGTCCCGGAGCAGAAGGGCAACCTGCTGCCGAATTACCGCCAAAGCGGGGCCCCCCTGCCACTGAAGACCCCAGGCCCCCGAAATCCTCTGGGCTGCCCTGGTGCACCGCTGGCAATCCAGGGAGGTCCCCTGGGTCAGCACAGCTGCTGCCGGCAGCCGCCAGCCCACGGGTTCCACTGCGATGTCCTGCCTGGAGAGGATGCGGAGCAGAGGTGAGCTGGGGTGAGGAGGTACCGCAGGGCTCCTCAGGCCATGGGGTGGGGAGCTGCCACGGGGGCAGGCGGCACACTTCAGGGCAGGGGGGGCGGGGAGCTGCTGCAGGGCTGGGGGGGGCGCAAGGTGGAAGTTTTGCCTAGGGCGCGAAACTTCCTTTCACCGGCCCTGCGCAGAGTCATAGCAAAAACTGCGAAGTAGAGGAGAGGAGGTGGGTAATGGAGCACCCACAGAGACACACATCTCGAAGAACCATTGTTACTCCACAAGGTAACTTCTTCTTCGAGTCGTGTCCCTATGGGTGTTCCACAGTAGGTGATTCCTGAGCAGTGCCCCCCTTGGAGGGCTGAGACTTTGGAGTTAGGTTAGTTACAGATGAAAGTACTGTGGAGCCAAAGATGGCATCAGAGGCAGAGTCCCTGGTGCTTGCATAATGTTCTGCGAAGGTGTGGACGTATGCACCCACCAAACCTGAACCAGGGAGCAAGTCTACTCAGGGAGACCAGGAGTTTAAGAAACCCCTTCCTAAGTGACCAGAGGAGCTAGCGAACACAAGCAGCCACCAGGGAAGATTTGCGAGGGAGTTTAGAGGGGAAGTGTGTGGCGGAGGCTAGATAAACTTAACATTCTTTAAGGCAATAAAAAAACCCTGATAAAAACAAAACAACAGAGGAAAGAGCTGCAGGAGTAAAAAGAGAATGCAGGCAGAAGACCAACAACAGAGTGGGGGCTATCCAGTTTATTGCACTCAATGCAGCATGTATGATTACCTGCCCTGTGGTATGTGTACATTCAGTGCAAGGATCTCGTAGCCTTCAGAGACCGTGTACAGGTTTGGGGACTAGGGTGGCTGAACTGGAGGAGCTACGGGAGACAGAAAGGTACATAGATGAGACTTTCCGGGACACAGTAGAATGGTCCCACCCCTGGTCTGATAGCCTCTCTGCTGTTGAGGGGGATGAAAGTCTCAGGGAAGGAGAATATCAAACTGGAGCAGAGATGAAAGATGCCATAGTTGGGACCCTCCTTCCAGATGATGTCATGGTATCCTCTTACACAGAGGATACCTCTCTGGGGGAGGAAACCCCAGTTATTAGGAAGAGACAGGTAATAGGGAATACGATCATTAGAAACATCGATAGATGGGTTTGCAATGGCTGGGTTTGCAATGACTTGGAGAACTGATAACGGCATACTGGGCTGCATTAGTAGGAGCACTGCCAGCAGATCAAGGGAAATGATTATTCCCCTCTATTCGCCACTGGTGAGGCCACATCTGGAGTACTGCATCCAGTTCTGGGCCCCTCACTACAGAAATGATGAGGACAAATTGGAGAGAGTCCAGAAGAGGGGAACAAAAATGATCGGGAGCTGGGGCACATTACTTATGAGGAGAGGCTGAGGGAACTGGGCTTGTTTAGTCTGCAAAAGAGAAGAGTGAGGGGGGGATTTGATACCAGTCTTCAGCTACCTGAAGTGGGGTTCCAAAGAGGATGGAGCTCGGCTGTTCTCAGTGGTGGCAGAAGACAGAACAAGGAGCAATCGTCTCAAGCTGCAGTGGGGGAGGTCTAGGCTGGATATTAGGAAACACTATTTCATTAGGAGGGCGGTGAAGCACTGGAATGGGTTACCTAAGGAGGTGGTGGAATCTCCTTCCTTGGAGGTTTTTAAGGTCAGGCTTGACAAAGCCCTGGCTGGGATGATTTAGTTGGGAATTGGTCCTGCTTTGAGGGGAATGGACTAGATGACCTCCTGAGGTCCCTTCCAACCCTGACATTCTATGATTCTATGATAGGGAATGGCATAGGTGGTGGCATCCATGGGTGCCCATACCATATCTAGGTGTCAGCCCAGTGGTAATATTTGGGCTGTATAGGTGGACTTAATACCATACTAGTTTGAATGGGAGAGGAACGGTGTGATGTGTAAGAGCCCTATTCCTCATCATCTTCATCCTCATTGGAAAATTGAGCGGCCAGAGATGAGACGGGTAGGCGTGGGTACCATGTGCACCGGAGTAACATCTGTGCCGAGGTGTGGTGAGCCCTGCGTTAACAAGATTAGTAAGTCCTTGTGGTGAAGAAATTAGTGTGGTGCCGATGGTTTCCGTACCGAGGTGGTCAATAATCACTGTGCTGACGTCGGAGCACCCTGCGCTATGGGAGCTGAAGGAGGCACCAAAGCCTATGGAGAGCGTATCAATGCCACATGTTAGGCAGCCCCGTCGGAACTGTGGTGGAGGAGGCAGGCTTCTCTTTGCCTCTTGACTCTGAGCCTGCCTGCTTGTGGTCACTGGTTTTCTTGGTACGTGCGGTACCCGAGGACCCTGGTGCTTTGTGTGTACTCAGCCATGGTGCGGTTGGTACCTAGAACAAGCTGAAGACCATTTCTTTTTCAGTGGATCTTTAAGAGGAAAAGTTGGTGCCCATTTTCTTGCCATATTTTTTAGAGGAGTGAGCTTTCCTCTGTGACATGGGTGAAGTCTGTTTGTCAGAAGTGATTGTTGGAGACCAGCGTCCAGAGAGAATCTGCTGTTTTAAATTTATTGTTTTCCTGGGGCGAGCTTTTAAGTTGTGGCATTCTTGTGGGATGTCAAGTATCAGAGGGGTAGCCGAGTTAGTCTGGATCTGTAAAAAGTGATGAGAAGTCCTGTGGCACCTTACAGACTAACAGACGTATTGGAGCATGAGCTTTCGTGGGTGAATATTCACTTGGTCAGACGCAACGAATGTGGTATGTGTGTCTCAACAAGGCACCAGATGCACTCAGTGTCCATCGGACATCGGAGATTGGGATCGCCTCCTGGCAGGAAAGGCACCACTTGAAGCCCGGAGAACCAGGCACGGCTCTGGCTGTAGCGAGTCTGCATTACAGGTGAAAATGCACTACTCTAAGGGGTAATCAAACTTAAATAAAGAAGAAAAAAATTGACAGAGAAAAAGAAGAAATGGGGATAAGGGGGTTAGTGAAATCTAACCAGAGTACTAAATAGGCTATTCTGATGCTAAAGCTAAGTATCAAGTGTAACACCGCCGAGAGCTCTGTCAGGCTGAGGGCAAATGAGAAAGAACTGGGGGGCAGGGTCTGGTCACACAGCACTAGATAGGCATTGACAATGGGGCAAGATGGGGAGAGTGCATGTGCGACCCAGCCAGGCAATGCTGCTGACATTCTCCAATGAAAGGCGCAGGGCCGCTCATTCACCTGAAGGGAGCACCAACAGGGACACTCCACGAAGGAGAATCCTAAATTTCAACTGACATGCATTTCTAGACAATGTGTGTGCCTACGGGATAATCTTCCGTAATACACATTTCCACAGTTCAAATCTGTCACCAAATCTAATTGTCAATTAAAATTTTAGCTCTAAAACTTTACAAATACATTTTTCATCTTATTACAACCACATACTCAATTCAGTACAAAATCAAACATCCACAAGACTGTGAAATAGCAGGCAGGGAGTCTGGAGCCACCCAGGTAGTCTTCTCAAAGTAACCACTCTTCATGCACTCAAGTCTTAGTGACTAACAAACAGTCCTCAAAACCAAAGGAGTTACATAGAGGAGTTTCAGTTCCCTCCAAGTAGCAGTGTTGCATTTCTCACTGGTACAGCACACTCTTAACAGCTCCGAAGTAGCCTTGTAGAAAGATTTCTAAAACATGTTTAACACTTGCTGGTCCTGGAATGCCAGCTAATTTATGGCCTAATCCATTTGGGCAATCTCTGAATGAAATTTCATTTACAACTTTATTTTCTCAGTAACTGAACACCTAAAGTCCTGGCCTAAACTTTCACAGCTGCTTCCTGCAATTCTAAATGATTATTTTTTATGCTCTGACAACCAATCACAGTAGTACTAGGAGTGTGACATATAGTACAGGAATTTATTGACCCTACTCTCATGACCAATGTCAAGGTCACAGAAGTTAATACCCCTATCACATAGCAGGAATGACCATTTACTGACTCCACTGGTTACTGTGAAAGCAATAAGTATACCTTTATCTTCAGTGAGGCTGGATAGTACCGCAGGACATGGCACACTGCAAGCATGACATTGTTAGCTTTACATACAGACACAATTTCTTTGCAGTCCTCAGGTGTTACCTTATAAACCAGAGAAAACAACCCAGTCAGTTATTTCTGTTCTGACTGCATTATGTACCACAGTTACTGCATGAATCTGCTGACACAACACTAGCGATTTATAGGCACTTATGTGCTAAACTGAAATTTCATCTTCAACTGTATGAAAATGGCACTCACCAATAATACTCTAGTTATGCATATGTTTGTGTTATTATTAGAAACTACGTTTAACTAGACCAAAGCACACTTCTGCAGGGTGAAACTTATCCAAGAGTTCAGCACAGCAGCAAATCGTTTTTATTGATGTAAAATGTGTGTCATTACTTTTTTAAATAAAGATTTAAGCCCATATTTTGATGTTTGGAAGGACCTACCATACTGGATATCAAAATATCTGACATTAGAGGAGGGTGGTTTTATGGTTAAGGCACTAGCCTTGGGTCTCCAGGATACAGACAGTCCTCAACTTTATGACGTTCGACTTATGACGAACGGCAGTTACAACTTTTCTGAATTGAACCCGATTCGACTTACGACAATTGGTTTCGACTTTACAATGCTTGGTACCACAATGGAGTGTATTGTGGTTCCAAGTTACGACGTTTCGATTTACAACACAATTTTTCAGAAACCAATTGTGCCATAAGTCTGAGGACTGCCTGTATTGGGATCAACTCCTAGGCTCTGCCAGACTCTGTTACCATGAGTATGTTGCTTCTCTGTGCCTCAATTTCCATCTATAAAATGAACATAATACTCCTTCTTTCTCCTACACTGTGTCTATCTTGTCTATACTCTTGGGGGGGAAAGATTGTCTCCTACTACATTTATGTACAGCACTCAAAGTACACTAATACAAATATAAACAATAATAAAAGATGTTACTTATACAGCACCCCAAAGATTTAATCTGTCTGGAAAGCAACTTTCACATAGGACAAACTTGGAAGTGCAAAAACATTTATGCAGAAAGACAGGTAGATTGCAGGAAGTGGTGTTCCTCCGACTCTCAGAATTAGCTCCTGTGCCCACTGAAGTCAATGGCAAGACTCCCACTGACATCAGAGGTGCAGGTTCAGGGCACCTTATTGCAGATAGCAGGACCGAAAAACCAAAAATTTCACTTCTTGTTCTTCTGGATTCTGCAATAAAGTCAAAATTCTGTGCCTAACATTATGTTCTATTGCCAGAGAAATTACATGATATCATAAATTCATCATGACCACCTTACTGCAAGATCCCAAAGCCAGAGATGTGCTGTAACGAAGCAAACCTCACGCTATATTTACAGACAAGCAGAATATTACTTATTACATTAACACCTACATGTGCTAGGGCTGTACAAACATACACACACTTTAAGGGAGTTTCTACCCTGAGGAGTTTATATTCTAGGTGAAATGAAAATAGGAAGGATCAGGGAAAGGAAGACTATATAAAATTTTTTTTCCATTTTTTATTAAATATAAAAGAATATGGATCTGGGCTTTGATAATTAGCAAATGTAGCAGAAAAGATACTAAGGCAAATTGATTGAAGATTTTACCCTGATATTTGAAAATGACCCCCACTGTTTAAACTTTAGCATTACGATCTTGCTTAACTTACTGCCATGGGCTTTTCCAACAGAATGTGGTAGCCTTTGTTAGCAAAAGCTATTGCTGGAGCCTAGGAAAAGAGAGAAACCAAAGAGACAAGTTACAAGAAACTAACCATTTCTCCCTATGGTTGTCTACTCACAATTAGAAATAAACAGAGTTTTTCAGACAGTTTAGTCACCAAAATATGCAGTTTCGGGGCCACCAAACCTACTTGCGAATTTCACACAATTCTGCTGAATAGTTTTGGCCCACAACATTTTTGGGCTAGATTTGCAAGGAATGTTACATGCCATTCACAAAACCAAAGGAACTGGAAATGCCTCCCCCACTCCACAGACCCTCTGGTGACAGCACTTACCTAGGATGTCTGAGGCCCAGGTTCAAGTCCCCACTCAGAGGAGGGATTTGAACTAGGGACTTCCACCTCCAACGGAATAGTCCAGTGTTATGGCACTGAGTATTCTGGGATAGCATCAACTTAGTCACTCCTACGGAAGCTGTTACACTTGGTATAAAATCGTTAACTAGTCACTGGGGTAGAGACAGAGAATGACACTACAGCCTGCTGGTTAGGAGACTCCCCAGAGGGAGACACCTGCATCCCACTCCCTCCTCCAATAAATTATTAAACTGTGAGAGACTAAAGTTCAAATCCCTGCTGTAAACCAGGCAGAGTGGAGACACAAGCCCAGGTGTCCCCCACCCCAGGGAAGTGCTCTAACCAAAAGGCTGTAGGATATACAGGGGAGGCTTGGTTGTCTGAATGGTGTTTTGTATTTCCTTTGCTCTTCATAAAAAGCTAGATAAAATCAAAACAAAGTGTTGAATTCAACTAAAATATTTTTCCTTCAGATATTTGTTTCTCTAAGAAAAGTGAAAAAAAAGTCCTGCTCCTGAGCCCTGTCCCCCGTTCCCCTGCTCTGTGGAGATGGGGTACATAGGCGGGAGGGAGGGGGACAGAGTGTGTGTGTGTGTGTGTGTGACAGAGAGAGAGAGAGAGAGAGAGAGATTGTGTGTGCTGCCTGCTGGGGAAGTCACTGAGAGACCATGCGCTGTCTCTTTAAAACACTTACTGCCCGGAAGGTTAGTTCAGACCTCAGAAGCTCTCCTGCTCTGAGTCCTGAGCCCTGTCCCCCACCCCTGCTCTGCGGAGATGGGGTACATGGGCAGGGGGCAGCCTCACATTAGCACCCCCACCTCCCCTGCTCTGCACAGCTAGCAGGAGGGTCCCGGGAGCAGCTGGCAAGGGGCTCTAGGGCAGGACCAACATGGCTGCAAAGCAGAAGGGGCAGGGGCACCTGAACACAAGCTGCCAGATATGCTAATCATGTGCGCAGCACTTGGATCACTCCTGGGCAGCTGCCCGACCACGCAACTTAGAGAGAACACAGGTTGTGAGGATACTTTTAAAATTTGTGAAGGACAGGAACAGGATTCAGAACAACCCTGACAAACTGGAGAATTGGTCTGAAATCAACAAGATGAAATTCAATAAAGGCAATTGCCAAGTACTACACATGGGAAAGAAAAATCAAATGCACAACTATAAAATGGGGACTAACTGGTTAGGCAGCAGAACTGCAGGAGAGGATGTGGGGATTATAGTGGTCACACATTGTATATGGGCTAACAATGCAGTTCAGCTGCAAAAAAGACTAATAGCCCAGGGCATACGGCCAGGAGTTCTCGGGGCCCAGTTCAGAAGCCAGCCTTCAGGCTTGCTCCTTCATCACAAGCTTGAACACGATTTCCTTGTTTTTACGAGATCTGCTCTGGAACGAGGAGCAGACCATACACTTAGTCTGTATATAGGGGTCTCCCAAACAGACAGGAGAATGTCCATCACTTACTGGGGCAGGCCTGCCAGCAGAAAAGACAATGTTTAAAGCCTGGGGATCCCCTAGTTAACTAAAATCCCAAACCAACCCTTCAAAAGGGGAACCAACAAACTCCAAACCAAACTAACTGCACTAAGTAGACGTAAAGAAGTGTGCCTGAGGCTCCATCGCAGGCCAGAGGTGGCTGAGAAGGACCCGAGGGCAGATTTCTTGCACAGCCCTGTGTATCCCCAGTGTGGGTCATGAGGATGTGTGGGGCGCACGTGGGGTAAAATGGGCACTGCTATCAAAATTCTCCAACCAAAGGCATGGGGGGCAGATGCTCACAAGAAGACCAATTGTCCTACCTTCAGTGGACATGGAGAACAAGGAAGAGGAGATTTAGGTTAGGTATTAGGAAAAACCTTCTAGCTATAAGGGTAGTTAAGCACTGGAATAGTCTTTCAAGGGAGGTTATAGAACAGAGGTGGGCAAACTTTTTGGCCCGAGGGCCACATCTGGTATACAAATTGTTTGGCGGGCCATGAATGCGCACAAAATTGGGGTTGAGGTGAGAGCTCCGGCTGGGGGTGCGGGCTCTGGAGTGGGGCTGGAGATGAGGGGTTTGGGGTGTAGGAGGGTGCTCTAAGCTGGGATTGAGGGGTTCAGAGGGGGATCAGGGCTGGGGTAGGGGGCTGGGGCATTAGGAGGTGAGGGCTCCGGCTGCGGGTGCAGGCTCTGGGGTGCAGAAGGGTGCTCCGAGTTGGGACCAAGGGGCTTGGAGGGTGGGAGGGGGATCAGTGCTGGGGCAGGAAGCTGGGGCACGGTTGGGGGGAGTGGCTCAGGGGTGCAGGCTCGGGGCAGCGCTTACCTCAAGCGGCTCCTGGAAGCAGCGGCATGTCCCCCCTCTGGCTCCTACCGAGAGACACAGCCAACTAGCTTTGCTGCACGTTGCTCCATCTGCAGGTGACGCCCCTGCAGCTCCCACTGGCTGTGGTTCCTGGCTAATGGGAACTGCGAGAGTGGCCCTTGGCATGGGTGCAGTATGCGAAGTGGAGCCCCCTGGCTTCCCCTACACATAGGAGCCAGAGGGAGGACTGCTGCTTCTGGGAGCCACATGGAGCAGCTCCCAATCCTGCTCCCTGGCTGGAGCGCCGAAGGGGGCAAGCCCCAGACCTCGCTCCACAGCAGGAGCTTGAGGGCTGGATTAAAATGGCTGACAGACCAGATGTGGCCTGCGGGCCATAGTTTGCCCACCCCTTTTGTAGAATCCCCATCACTGGAGATATTTTAAGAACAGGCTGGACAAACAGCTGTGAGGAAGAGGTGGCATACGATCACCATCTCCCTGAACGACATGTTTACTTGATCCTGATCCACCGCCGTGGGCTGGCTTTGATTACTTCTCAAGGCCCCTTCCAGTCCTACACTTCTACAATTCTATATTTCAAATTTAAAAACCATCATTTTAATTCCTGTCCTTTTGATTCTGCTTTGTTTCTACACTTACCAACATGAACATCAGATTGTGCCAGTGATAGCTTCTCCTCAATGTGATGACTTTGGGGAGTTTGTACAACTTATATGTTCTGGCTGATATTATGAAACTGCTGTATCATGTAAGGCCTCTATGTCTCTGGCCATGTCTACATTACAGAGCCTATAGCAGCATAGGAATGCCAGCACAGCCTCCAAGTATAGACATACTCTACAATGACACATTTTTCTGTTGGCATATGATCACCACTTCCCTGAATGACATTCGCTACATCAACAGAAGCACTCTTCTGTTGACGTAGCTGCCTCTATATTGTCAGCACAGCTATGCTGGTGAGGGGTGTATTTTTTTTCACACCCCCTGACACAGATATGCCAACATAACTTGTAAGTGAGAACAAAATCTGTGTATCCACCATAGCCAACAACTATGTTCCTCATCTGTGAGGTACAACGACGGAACTCAGTGACCATCTATCGGGATGAAGCAGCTCGGGACAATGTGCTTGCTCAAGCAGCTCTTCTCTGAAGTGATGGAGGGAGTGGAAATGATAGAAGAGAGAGAAGTTACCAGGCAAGAGGTTGAAAGGCATTAGCTGGAGGAAGGCTCCAGGAAACGCACAGGAAATTCTGGGCAAGAAAGGGGAAGGAGACAAACCAGTCAAGAGGAGGAGGTAAAGTGGGGGAGACACTGCAGCTTTCAGAACCCAAGCCATGCAACTGCCCCAGACTCCATGACCCCAGCCCAGAGAACATTCCAGTGTGGTGAGGAAACTGAAAAGGGAAATGAAGGCAGGGTTTATTATTTTAATATAGATGAGTAGCATGAAAAATACACAAAGAAAGAGCAAAAGCATTGGAAAACCCTGTGCAAAGTGTCTGTGAGTTTATAAATGACACCCACCAGCTGGTCCCCTTTGGGCAGAGATCTGAGAGATGGTGTGTTGTGTGTTCAGGCTATGGGAGGAGCAGTCTGAGGGCTCCGTCAGCACTGGTTCTGGGGGCTGGGCCAGGGAATGAGTGGCCTCGGCTCTTGGCTGTGAATGGCAGATAGAAGATTGGCAGCTTGAGAATGAGACCAGAGGCTCTAAGACAGCGGCACTGGCAGAACTCTGTTAAGACTCTGGGGGTTTAAAACACCTAAGGATTCAGCAGCTTGTGAGTGGGGGGGCTCAACTGGACGTTGGACAAGGCTGTAATCATTTAAAGGGTCAGGTGTTAAATTCTAATTTTTCTAGCTAAAACGCAATTGGTAGAGAATGACTTAAGTCCTGGCATTGAATATTCGTGCATGTTCGTGTTTTCCAAGTGCATATCAAACCTGTCGTGAGAAAGAATGGATCAAAATAGTGAACAAACTAAGACTGGAAAGCCAGAGCTAGGTGAATGATGTACACTTTATAATCCGGGGCTCTCCTTTGTTATTCCAGTTACGATTTCTGTGTCATGCTCAAGAAGTCCATAGTACCTTATGCAGTCTGTCTGGTGTTGCTATTATAACAGCATCCGCAAACCTCTCTCTCTCTGCGGCTACTTTCCAGTCTGAAGGAAAAGAGATTTAAAATAGCGAGTCAACTAATGTCAGTGGTTGAGTGGTTGTACCTTTATGTTACAAAAAGTGAGCACATATAAAAAAAGGAAAAATATTATTTCACATTAAAAAGAATAGAAGAAACTATTTATTACCACAGTGCAAGTTTTATAGCCACCTCTTGAACTAATTCTAGGCTAAATTCCAAGTAGTCTGTTATACTAAAACTGATTCTATACGTAAGGCTGAGATAGTATTTTAGTGCCCCCTCTCTGCATTCACCGAAGTCAATTAAAATAGACTGAGCCTAAGATCCTATTTCAGACACTTAACCTTCTGAAACAATTAACGTAACACATTAGAAGACAAAAGGTTACAGGCCAAAGGAAATTTTTAGATGGTCTGAACAAATCCTACAGGGCTCTTTTTTAAAATGTTTCAGCACATTTCTAAAATGTTTCATTGTTACTTTCTAAAAGTCCCAAAATAAAGGATAATTATATTAATGCGGTAAAACAATTATTTTGTCAATCAAAACAAATATTAATATATTTCAATATGCACAAAGCCTCTACATGCATGACTTCTTTAATTGCACAGTATCATTTCACACAGGATTACTCTGAAATTGCTCTTGCAAGCAAGTGTATTAGACTGAAAAGCCAGTGATAGAATTTGTAACTGTAGGTCGTGAAAATAGGCTTTTGCCTATTGCTTTTGGAGGCAGATATTCTATTTCCGGTATTTTTGTAACACAAATCCACCTCAATTCAGCATGTGTTTTAGAGGGCTATGATGGTCTAAAGTGACTCTCTTCATCTTTCGCACAAACTACTCCTTGCAGTTGATATATGTAGTACTTGCCTGAGAATGAAATCTGTCCAACAGTATTCCTGTTATTAGATTATCACAGTAAATTCAAAAAATAATGCCTATGCCATCTAAATTCATAGATGGCAACTCCTAACAAGTATGCAGAAAATAAAATACGCATATTGGCCAGTTTCTCCCTTATTTTTGCCAACTGTAGCTGTAATACCTTTGTATTTTGTATGTATTGACACACTGGGCACCCCCAAAAATAGCATACTTTTGATAAGCAATTCAAAGTGTTCACTGTAGGCCTGTACTTAAATAAAATGGATTTTTAACAAGTGTTCAGATGCTTCTTTTCTATTCAGCGTATGCAAGTCTTACTGAGAAATACTATATGTGTAAACACTATATATCTAATTTGCTATATTTGAAGATATTGCTAAATAGATTCAGATGCAGTGAACGTCACATAATGTGGATTCACAATCACTTTATCAATAGAGACATGGGCAGCAGGTTTGTAGTGCCCAAACTCGGCCCCTCCCAAACTCTGCCCCACCCACCTGCCCAAGGCTCTGGGAGGGAGTTTGGGAGGGGGAGGAAGTCTGGGGTGCAGGGTGCAGGCTCTAGGAGGGAGGGGGTGCAGGGCTGGGGCTGGGTTTGGGGTGGGGCTGGGGATGAGAAGTTTGGGGTGTGGGAGGGGGCTCAGCGCTATGGCAGAGGAGTGGGGGGTGGGGTGAGGGCTGTGGGGTGGGGCTGGGGATGAAGGGTTCATGATGCAGGAGGGGGCTCAGGTTTGAGGCAGACAGGGTGCAGGGGATAAGGGCTCTGGCTGGGGCTGGGAATGAGGGGTTTGGGGTGTGGGAGGGGATCAAAGCGAGAATAGGAGTGTCGGGAGTGAGGGCTCTGGCTGGGGATGAGGGGTTTGGGGTGTTGGAGAGGCTCAGGGCTAGAGCAGGGAGTAGAGGTGTGGTGGGTGAGGGCTCAGTTTGGGGCTGGGTGTGTTGGGGTGTTGGAGAGGCTCAGGGCTGGGGCAGAGGGTTAGGGTGCGGCAGAATGAGGGCTCTGTCTGGGACAGGGATAAGGTGTTTAGGGTTTGGGAGGGGCTCAGGGCTAGGGTAGAGGGTTGAGGGTGTGGTGGGGGGGTGAAAGCTCTGACTGGGTGTGTGGGCTCTGGAGTGGGGCAGGGCTGGGGATCAGTTTGGGGTGCAGGCAGGCTGCTCCAGGACAGGGGCCAGAGAGGAGGACTCCCCCCAGCCCTTTCCCTGCCAGTAGCGGTGAGCTCTGGGGGAGGAGCCCCCCTTTCCCACCTCCCCCAGCAGCACACTCACCCCCACCACTGTCACTGCATGTGCTCCTTCTCAAGTCCAGGAATTTCTCTTTTATTCCTCGTGGTGGGTGCCAGGGGGTGCTGCGTGCACCCCTGCTGTTGACCCTGACTGTAGCCTCACTGGGGATAGCGCTGCCTCCTTGCCCAGCATGGGGCAAGGACTGTGGGCGGGGGTGGGGGGGGGGCTGTGCTGGTGGAGAGTCCCGCCAGAAAAGGGAAGGGTCTGAGGTGGAAGGGCAGGCTCAGAGTCAGTCTGCCATGGCAGTTTATATTGGGGGCACTAGAACCCTGCGGCAGCAGTTGCTGCAGGAAGGCAGCATGGAGCTGCACGGAAGAGGCAAGGGGGACTCTGGGGCCAGGGGACGTGCACAGAGCCAGCAAGGGAGGGGCCTGGGGACACTCGGGGGAGGCGCAGGGGGGTGGTAGGTGGGGCCAGGGGGGAGACCAGGCCCCAAACATTGGTGGAGCTGGGCCCCTGGGCTCTGAATATTGCTAGTGCCCGGGCACCACGTGGGTATATAACTCGCCGCCCATGAACAGAGAGACAGACTGCATGCACTCTTCCAGATGCACACTGAAATAGGCACAGTTGTGTTATTTCAGAGATCAGACCATCAGATAAGTTTGTCCCCCTTATACTCCTAACTTCTGTCAGACATACTGAAATGCAGAAAGCCCCAATAATCATTACTATGAAGTTCCCAAAACTGCAGATTTGCTTAAACCAAACCCCATCACTTTATCAAGATCTAACGATTCCCTCACTAAGCAGATCCCATCCTAAACTCACACACTTTCCTTCAAAACAAATAGTTCACTATTTTTATTCAGTACAGTGGAACTCCAATTATCCAATCTTATCCAGATCAGAAAACCAAAAATCCACATAAACCAGATAATTGCCATCAGGGGCTGACAGCCCGAGCCACAGCCACCAGGGGGCTCACAGTGGTTTAGTTAAGAAGGAGAGCCAGAAAATGGAGTACTCCGGTGGGAATTCTGTGCCACTGCACACAAGCAGAATTAGTCCCTCACAGATTTCTTTGCTTCCCCAAAGAAAAATTACTTCTGTCAGGGAAGTAAAGGGAAGCCACATAAGCGGTCATGCGCCACTCCCAGGCAGCATAGGGACGTTGTTCAGGCACCTGGAACAGCTTGTGGAGACGGAAATCACCACTGGGTGTGTGTGTGCTGGGCTTGGCAGGCATGCAGGCAGGAGGAGACATCAATCAGTGCTGGTGGGGAGGAGTTTAGCCTGTCAGTGAATGAGACCTTGTCCCTCTCGCTCACTATTGTGGCACACCTGGTGTGGGAGGCACAGCTTTGGTGTGTTTCTGAGGAGGTAGGCATGAGGCAGGCACTGTCAGGCAGAGCAGAATATAGCAGCCTGCCTGCTTTGTGAATTGTTCCCATTGTTCTTAGTGAATTCCCCCAGGAGCATAAAACACGTGTAAAAGATGTAAAGGTCCTTTACATTGCCAGAGTGGTGTAAAGGAGCTGTATTGTAAACGACAGTATAGCCTTATAAATACTAATGGTGCTTTAGTCAATATAACTGGTCTAAATTTTTGGACTGAAAAATGTTCTATCAAAATGTGCTCCATGAACTGTTTACTACTGACCTTTTTGGTGAGGGTGAGTAGCCAATATAAATTTTGATTCTCCAACCCTCACTTGTACTTTAGTTGCCTATGATGTAATTCTGAGCATATGGCTGCATATATTTATTGACTAATAACTAGAAATAAAGAGTCAAAACTAGCTACATTACTATTAGACAAAGGCCATTTGGAGATTTCCTCCAGTGCTCCCCACTCCTATTCTCCATCCATAGTATAGTCGTTTAAATAAATTACCCAAATAACTGAACTTGGCATGATTATATTGCGTTATTTTGACAAATCAAATATGCAGAATTTTAAAATGTGTGAATTTTTAATTTTTTGGTGCAGAATTCTCCAATGTGTAAATGGAGACACAGTGAAGCAGGGTTCTACTGTATTTAAAAGTGTTTAGATTTCAGTGGTAGATATCATATTATAGGTCTTATTGTTCTCACAGCAAAAATATTTAGCTATTACTGTAGAATAAAATGTCATAAAAGGAAGACATGAGCAGATTACCTAAATATGGCAACAGTGGTTGTTTCTATGATCCGGTATAATTAAGTCTGCTCTAACGTGCAGTCACCAAGGGAACATCATCCTTCTCAAGATGAGAAGTTACTGGTTTTTTTTAACTATGTCAAGTTAGCTCAAAGCCCTGAATGGGCATTTTTTTATTTTATTTTTTTAAATACAAAATAATACAATATTCCATAAATACAGTCCCCAGATGTGTGTCCTAAAAAGTGCTGCATATAAACTAATATTGTTTGGATTTATAGAAATATATTTCATTAATTTAGTCTTTCATAATATGGCCTATAGAACAAGGCAGCAAGGCAAATATTACCATTAAATACATTTTTCTTGTCAATGCTGTGAATCTTCTGAAGATCATTTCTAGCAAAAGCACGAGGATCTGCAACTCCAACTACCTAAAAAAAGAAGAACATTATTATGTTCTGCAAACAGCGGTGGGAGTGTCAATACCAGAAATATGTCCACAAAGGAATTCAGAGAACAGCAACAAAGTGATTAGGCAGATGAAGACATTGACTAAAGTGAAAATATTCCAGGAACTAAACACAACCTGGCTTAATAGCTATATGGGAAGAGGATAACCACTTACAAGTATACATAGGGTTTACACATAAAGGAGGAAGAGGAATTATTTAGGACAGCATAATTAAGATTACATACAAAATGCCAAGTTCAGTGGTTATAAAGTTAAATACCCAAAAGTTAGTAAATGCCAGATTTACAGTCACCCACGAAACCTTAATTTGGCTCCCCATGCATCTATCTTGTACAGTGGTTACTCCTGGGGGAATTCTGTGCCAAAAATTTAACAATTCTGCACACAATATTTGAAAATTCTGCAAAATTCTGCATATTTTATTTGTCAAAATAACAATATAATCATGTCAGTTTCAATTATTTTGTTAATTTATTTCAAAATATCTGTCAGCAAGCATGTCTGTAACAATACAGACCCCCCTCCACCAAAAAGATTCTGATAATTATCTTTTTTGACAAATAAGATTCCTTACTAGGCATATTATTATAGAACTTTGTATAATTCATTTAAATTACAATACAGAACTGTATTTCCTGCACCTCTCAGAAGCAATGCAAAGGCTTGGGGGGGTCAGGGAAAATGGAGGGGCAGGGGAGAGGGAAGGAGCCTAGGAGTGAACCTGGAGGGTGTTGGGTGTGATGGATTTTTTGAGGGGTGGGATTGTTAGGGAGTTGGGAAACCTTCCCCATGTAGATCCTGCCTGACCTCAAGCCTCTCCCATTCAGTCAGACACGTCTGCCCCTGTCCTTGCACCTCCCATCCCATGGGTCCCTGACGCCCTCCCCCCAGTTACCAGATTTGCCTATTACTTTGGGGTATGCTCATTTATTTGGGTTACTTTTCTGAGAAAGGGGATTCTGTAATTTTATCAATGTGCTGCTTGTGTCACTTGTATTCTCATACGGAGCTCTACTTCTCCCTTCTGCAAGTCCCCTCCCAATGGAGCTCTCCTGCAGGACCTAGGTTTCCTAGGGCTGGGTTTCTCCAGCCCCAGAATTCAGTGTGGTTCTCTGTTCTCCATTCTGTATGAAAATTGAGATGTCTTTCTGTTCCACCTTTCATGTAGGGGCTAGGGAAGTCGTCTCTGCTCTCCATTCTGTATGCTAATGGAGATGTCTTAATCTTGTCACCCTTGTCAGTAGGGGTCTAGGTGTGTCTCTCAACACCCTTCATTGCTCTCTGCAAGTTCTTTTCCTCTGATGGGTTTTGATTTAAGCAGAGGGTGGGGGGTGGGGTGTCTTTCCTGAGTCAGGCTGGATACTGCACCCTGGTTCCCCAAGAACACAGAGGTGTCTGGTATCACTCCGTCCCCAGGCTCAACGCTGTCAGCTCACTAGCTCCTGAGCCCATTCCCCAGTCTGTCCCTCCCCACTAGCTATTCTGAACCCCAGTCTGTGACCCCCCCAGCAGGCCTGTGTTCCCCACTCTGTCCTAACCTGGTTCCGCGGGCAGAGTGCTGCGATCAACTTCTACTCCTGAGAGAATTCTGCAGCATTGGGCATAGAATTTTGTATTTTCCTCCATAAAATACATTTTGCCTAAGAAGTGCTGCAGTTCTGCCTTTTGGACCAACTTCTGTTAGTGATAGAGCAGTTTTTGAGCTACACAGAGCTCTTCTTCAGGTCTGGGAAAGGTACTTAGGCCTGGTCTACACTAGAGTAAAGTAAACCGAAGGCAGATTACACTGACTTAACTCTGTAAGTGTCTACACTAAAATGTTACTCTCACCGAAGTAACTCACCCATTACACCAACTTAATAATTCCACCTCCCTGAGAGGCATAGCACTTAGGTTGATGTAGTTAGGTTGACGCAGTGTCAGTCTAGACTCTGCATTACTTAGTCAACTTTACTGGCCTCGAGGAGGTGTCCCAGAATGCCCCACCGTGACTGCTTTGGTCACCGTTTTGAACCATGCTGTCCTCTGGTCAGATACATAGGAGCATGCCCTTCCCCTTTCAAAGGCCAGTGAATTTTTGACATTCCCTTTCCTGTTTGCTCAGTCTGGAGAGCTCACCTAGCAACTGTCCAGCTGACCATGCCAGTTCCACACTGCAGACATACTCGTCCCTGGAGTACACAGGAAGTGGTAGATCTCCTGGGTCTGTGGGGAGAAGAGGCTGTGCGTGCACACCTCTGATCCAGCCGTAGAAATATTGATATCGATGAGCAAATCGGTCAGGGCATGGGCAAGAAGGGCTTGTGATGCTCTGTACCTCAGGGGAACACCCAGCATCCCCATGTTAATCCTTGTAAAATGATTGTGTGGTATCCAATGCAAAGTTTGTCATGCTGGGTGTCTTCCGAAGGCTCATGATGCACTGAGAATTGTTATAGTGATGTTATAGTAACTGTTACATGAAATTATAACCTGTAACATTACTGTATGTAGTTATGAGGTTGAAAATGTGTCCTCATGGCTTAAAACAAGCCCAGGCAAAAACTCTCCAAGAGCAGAGGGGCAGTTCACACCTTGTCAGGGCAAGTACAGGACAAACCCAGCCCAGCCTCACAGGAACAAAGGACGCTGGCCTAGGCAGCAACAAAAGAATCTGTTGGACTCTCAAGTGAGTCACCCCATTCCTTTGGCGAGTATGGGACTGCGATGAGGTGATACTCACCTGACTCTGAAGGAGTGGGGGCAAAGCCAAGAGGGAAGAATGGACATGATAAAAGGGAGAGACGTTTGCCATGCTCTCTCTCTCCACCTACACCTACAGACATCACACCAAGTAACTGAAGCGTTGATCAAAGGGAAGAGAGCCTGGCTGAAGAGTAAGCAGCCAGCCTGTGGTGAGAAACATCAAAGTTTGTAAGGACACTGAAAGTGTTAAGATCAGCTTAGAATGTGTTTTGTTTTTATTTCATTTGACCAAATCTGACTATATATGCTTTGATTTATAATCACTTAAAATCTATCTTTATAGTTAATCTGTTTTATTCGACATGAAGCAGTGCATTTGAAGAAACTCCCCTTGGGATAACAAGCCTGGTACAAATCAATTTCTTTGTTAAATTGATGAACTCATATAAGCTTGCAGCGTCCAGTGTGCATAACTGGACACTACAAGATAGAGGCTCCTAGGGTTGTGTCTGGGACTGGAGATATTGGCTAGTATCATTCAGTTGCACAATCCAAGGAGCAGCTTACATGCCTAAGACTGTGAGTGAACAGCCCATAAGTGGGGATTCTCACAGCCGAGCAGGGTAAGACTGGCTCCCAGAGTCAAGGACTGGAGTGACAGACAACACTAGAGAGGAACATCACAGGGCTACATGAAGGACCCGCAGCAGCGCTGCATGAAAGTCAGGAGCTGCGGCAGGCATATCAAAATGCAAGGGAGGTTAACAGTCGTTCTGGTGCAGAACTGCAAACATGCTGCTTTTACAATGAGCTGCATGTCATACTCAGCAGGGACACATACCCCCAAGGATCCCATTGATACTTCGGAGGAGTCAGTCATAGGAAGCAAGTATAAGGGGAAAAACTCATAGACTCATAGACTGTAGAACTAGAAGGGACCTCGAGAGGTCATCGAGTCCAGTCCCCTGCCCTCATGGCAGGACCAAATACTGTCTAGACCATCCCTAATAGATATTTATCTAACCTACTCTTAAATATCTCCAGAGATGGAGATTCCACAACTTCCCTAGGCAATCTATTCCAGTGTTTAACTACCCTGACAGTTAGGAACTTTTTCCTAATGTCCAACCTAAATCTCCCTTGCTGCAGTTTAAGTCCATTGCTTCTTGTTCTATCATTGGAGGCTAAGGTGAACAAGTTTTCTCCCTCCTCCTGATGACACCCTTTTAGATACCTCAAAACTGCTATCATGTCCCCTCTCAGTCTTCTCTTTTCCAAACTAAACAAACCCAATTCCTTCAGCCTTCCTTCATAGGTCATGTTCTCAAGAACTTTAATCATTCTTATTGCTCTTCTCTGGACCTGCTCCCATTTTTCCACATCTTTCTTGAAATGCTGTGCCCAGAACTGGACACAATAATCCAGTTGAGGCCTAACCAGCGCAGAGTAAAGCGGAAGAATGACTTCTCGTGTCTTGTTTACAACACACCTGTTAATGCATCCCAGAATCACGTTTGCTTTTTTTGCAACAGTATCACACTGTTGACTCATATTAAATTTGTGGTCTACTATGACCCCTAGATCTCTTTCTGCCATACTCCTTCCTAGACAGTCTCTTCCCATTCTGTATGTGTGAAACTGATTGTTCCTTCCTAAGTGGAGCACTTTGCATTTATCTTTATTGAACTTCATCCTGTTTACCTCAGACCATTTCTCCAAATTGTCCAGATCATTTTGAATTTTGACCCTGTCCTCCAAAGCAGTTGCAATCCCTCCCAGTTTGGTATCGTCCGCAAACTTAATAAGCGTACTTTCTATGCCAACATCTAAATCGTTGATGAAGATATTGAACAGAGCCGGTCCCAAAACAGACC
Organism: Gopherus flavomarginatus; assembly: GCF_025201925.1. Classification (NCBI taxonomy): domain Eukaryota; kingdom Metazoa; phylum Chordata; order Testudines; family Testudinidae; genus Gopherus; species Gopherus flavomarginatus. The sequence goes on along the minus strand of NC_066626.1, from coordinate 11,361,276 downwards.
CCTGCGGAACCCCACTTGTTATACCTTTCCAGCAGGATTGGGAGCCATTAATAACTACTCTCTGAGTACGGTTATCCAGCCAGTTATGCACCCACCTTATAGTAGCCCCATCTAAATTGTACTTTCCTAGTTTATCTATAAGAATATCATGCGAGACCGTATCAAATGCCTTACTAAAGTCTAGGTATATCACATCCACCGCTTCTCCCTTATCCACAAGGCTCGTTATCCTATCAAAGAATGTTATCAGATTAGTTTGACACGATTTGTTCTTTACAAATCCATGCTGGCTATTCCCTATCACCTTACCATATATGGGCACTATATTTGCCCCCTTCCAGTCTTCTGGAATCTCCCGTCTCCCATGATTTCCCAAAGATAATAGCTAGAGGCTCAGATACCTCCTCTATTAACTCCTTGACTATTCTAGGATGCATTTCATCAGGTCCTGGTGACTTGCAGGCAACTAATTTTCTAAGTGATTTTTTACTTGCTCTTTTTTTATTTTGTCTTCTAAACCTACCCTCTTCCCGTAAGCATTCACTATATTAGACATTCCCTCAGACTTCTCAGTGAAGACCGAAACAAAGAAGTCATTAAGCATCTCTGCCATTTCCAAGTCTCCCGTTACTGTTTCCCCCTCCTCACTGAGCAGTGGGCCTACCCTGTTCTTGGTCTTCCTCTTGCTTCTAATGTATTGATAAAAAGTCTTCTTGTTTCCCTTTATTCCCATAGCTAGTTTGAGCTCATTTTGTGCCTTTGCCTTTCTAATCTTGCCTCTGCATTCCTGTGTTATTTGCCTATATTCATCCTTTGTGATCTGACCTAGTTTCCATTTTTTATATGACGCCTTTTTATTTTGTAGGTCACGCAAGATCTCGTGGTTAAGCCAACGTGGTCTTTTGCCACATTTTTTATCTTTCCTAACCATCGGAATAGCTTGCTTTTGGGCCCTTAATAGCGTCCCTTTGAAAAACTGCCAACTTTCCTCAGTTGTTTTTCCCGTCTTGATTCCCATGAGAACTTACCTATCAGCTCTCTGAGCTTACCAAAATCTGCCTTCCTGAAATCCATTGTCTCTATTTTGCTGTACTCCCTTCTACCCTTCCTTAGAATTGCAAACTCTATGATTTCATGATCACTTTCACCCAAGCTTCCTTCTACTTTCAAATTCTCAACAAGTTCCTCCTTATTTGTTAAAATCAAGTCTAGAACAGCTTCCCCCCGGTAGCTTTTTCATCTTTCTGCAATAAAAAGTTGTATGCAATGCAGTCCAGGAACTTATTGGATAGTCGGTGCCCCGCGGTGTTATTTTCCCAACATATATCTGGATAGTTGAAGTCTCCCATCACCACCAAATCTTGGGCTTTGGATGATTTTGTTAGTTGTTTGAAAAAAGCCTCATCCACCTCTTCCACCTGATTAGGTGGCCTGTAGTAGACTCCCAGCACGACATCACCCGTGTTTTTTACCCCTTTTAGCCTAACCCAGAGACTCTCAACACTTCCATCTCCTATGTCCATCTACCTCAGTCCAAGTGCGTACATTTTTAATATATAAGGCAACACCTCCTCCCTTTTTCCCGTCTATCCTTCCTGAGCAAACTATACCCATCCACACCAACATTCCAGTCGTGTGTATTATCCCACCAAGTTTCAGTAATGCCAACAATGTCATAGTTGTATTTATTTATTAGCACTTCCAGTTCTTCCTGCTTATTACCCATACTTCTTGCATTTGTATATAGGCATCTAAGATACTGGTTTGATCTTGCCTCCCAGCTTTGCCCTGACCCTCCTTTCTCTCTGCCATTATAGCCCGGGCTCCCTCCTGTTTCCAACCCATCTCCCAGGTCTTGTTCCCCACCTACCTGTGGGGTTTGCTCACCTGTCCCCGTCGAAACAAACAAACAATAGAAGACAGTTGGCACTTTTTCAAAGAGACATTATTAAGGGCACAAGAGCGAAAGATAGGAAGTATAGAAAGAGACCATCCTGGCTTAACCAGGAGATCTTCAATGATCTACAAATAAAAAGTCCTACAAAAAGTGGAGACTATATCAAATTACAAAGGATGAATATAAACAAATAACACAAGTATGTAGGGACAAAATTAGAAAGGCGAGCGCTACTTAGTGAGAGCACTTCCCCTCCTTCCACAACCCCCTGAAATCTGAACACAATGCAGGCATGACAAGCTTGGTGGAAGCAGGGCTGGAAGACACCAGCTGACTGCTTTGAGAAACGGGTAGAAATAGAAATCTAAAGAGAACTGAAACCTAACCCCTCCATCGGACTGAAAGCAAGGTCCTTTTGCTATTCATCCAGCCAAAGGGAGGATTATACTCTGTAATATGACTTTAACAATGGTTTTGTGGAGCTCCACATTTATTCTTGTCTACTCTCTAGCAAGTTTGCTCAGTTTGTCAGCCAAAGATTTTTTTTTAAATCTATGAAAGCCTACTCGGATCTGGAGCTAGGTGATAGGGCAGAGGGTCTCAGAGCCCAGGCTCCAGCCCCAGCCCAAATGTTTAGCTCAACAGTCCAAGCTGTACACCTGAGTTGGCTGAGACTCAGCACCGTGGCTTTTTTATTGCAGAGTAGACATATGAAAATCAACCTAGTGCATCACTAGAGTCCATACCCCCAAAACTGCCAGTTATATCTGTACACCACTTGTCCTCAAAATTACACCCTCTGCCACAGCTCTGCTGCAACAAGAACCTGAATAGAATATTGCATTCAGTGGGCTTGCACAGGTGTGAAGAAGCAGAATCTGAAGACACTAGAGGGCAAAGCCAGTTCTGTTGATGTGTGAACAATAATCCAGCTCCGGGTTCCAAAGCTGGACAGCTTCTGCAGTGCCAAAAGAGCAGTAAAACCTTACTCTCATTTACATATAAAAAGACTACATAGAAAACATTAAGATTGCAAATTGAAGCAATTGAAATGTAGACGTGCCAGATTTAAGCTTGTCAATTACAACCCAGCTCCAATCATGCTGGCCCCCTGCCCCCTTTTTTTTTGGTCACAGGACCCCTGCCTCATTTAGTACACTGGACAGATGTTGCTCAGATACTCAGTCAGGGTTGTGTACGGAAGGAAGCTATTGTCTGTAGGACCCCAGCCTTGTTTGTTGCAGAAGTTGGAAGGTGGGTAGTAGCAAATGAGGCAGGGGACTCAGTTAAAGCAGCTGAATGCTACCCTGGAAAATGATTCCATTCCCACCTCCACCAGATAGTTCTTCCTTGATACTGGGAAAGTCACTTAAACCAAACTTCTCCCCGAGGGTCACTGTGTGTTCCTCATGTTCTGGGTGCCCAACATTAGATACATGGGCCCTGCCAAGCACTCACTTTTGCTACTGAAGCCAGTGGTAGCTGTGAATACATAAAGTGCTAAAAAACACTAAGCACTCAGAAATAAAATCAGGTCCTGGGCATTCAAAGTTGGGCACTTAATAGTTCTGGCCTTAAACTCAGCCACAGTTCCCCATCTAAGTTCTTTAACACTCAGTAATCAGTGCCACGCAGGTGCTACAGTAATGAATGCCATAAAAAATGCCCATGGGAAAATTTCTTATTCTGTGCAGGGTTTGGATGGTGTACAGTAAATAAGCATGAGGTCCCACACTGAATGAGGATAAAAAAAAGTACTGATTAGGTACCCATACAGTGAGCATCATTCACTGAATGAGGCAGGGAACCTGTGGAAAAAAATATAAAATGGTCATGTAAATAGTTATGATGATGCATAAGCACAAGGGGGCTGAAACAAAGTTTACGTAGGCACCTTAATTCTGGCATTTCCTAAATATTAGTGCTTTATTTTTGCAACCTTATTTTTATTTTAAAGTAGGAAATTATTATTTTTAAAGAGAGGAAAAAAAGTTCAACGTGATGAACTGTGTAGTGAGCTCCACATGGTAATCAGCAGGTACACACACCAGTCCCCAACCTCTCTCCATTCACTGGGTTTTGGAACCCATGTCCCTTGTCTAGCGAGTGAAAATGAAAATGTGTCAGTCTGCACTGCTTTGGATCATTATCAAGCAGAACCCATCATCAGAATGGAAGCATGTCCTCTGGAATGGTGGCCAAAGCACAGAAGGGGCATACAAATGTTTAGCATATCTGCCATGTAAACACCTTACAACGCTGGCTGCAAAAGTGACATGCAAATGCCTGTTCTCACTTTCAGGTGACATTGTAAATAAGCAGGCAGCAGTATCTCCCATCAATGTAAACAAACTTCTTTGTCTGAGCGAGTGGCAGAATAAGTAGGATCGAATGGACTTGTAGGCTCTAAAGTTTTACGTTGTTTGTTTTGTTTTTGAATACAGGTGGTTTTTGTTTTTGTTTTTTTTTTAAACATATTTCTAGATTTGTAAGTTCAACTTTCATGATAAAGCACCACAGTACTCGTATGAGGTGAATTGAAAAACACCTTTTTAAAGTGCAAATATCTGTAATAAAAAATATAAAGTGGGCATTGTACACATTGTATTGTGTTGGAATTGAAAATAATATTTGAAAATGTAGTAAACATCCAAAAATATTTAAAATGAATAGCATTGTATTGTTTAATGTGATTAATTGCAGTTAATTCTTTTAATCACTTGAAGCCCTAATTGTAACTTTTACAGCTGGAAACATAGCGTTAAGGGTCTCTCCATGCACACCCGCAGAAAGGCTCAGCCAGGTAAGGAGAAGGAAGACAACATAGGATGACATGTTCTAAGAGATCCTGCGAGCCTCTGATGCTATGGATACCAAGCAGAGGGCTTGGAGGATCATGCTCACAGACAGAATGGACAGAGATAGTGCATGCAAGAGAAAAGTGCAGGAAATGGAGAGTGACATGCAGCAGGAGATGAAAGTGTTTCTCAAGCAGCAAACAGACATCCTGAGACTCTTACTAACCTTTAAGCTCAACAGATCCATGCTCGCCTCCCTTTGTGGCCAGAGAACTGCATTCTGGGACCTCCCTACATCCACCCCACATTCCACACAGTGTGCAGGGCTGATGCAATACCCCTACCACTCTACCCCAGCGAGAGAGTATAAACAATCACAGCAGCATGTACACTGATCTGTGAGACAGGGTTGGTGAATGTGTTTAAAGGGGAAAGAACAAAGATTATTTTCCCTGTATTTATAAAGTTTCATTCAGTTACAAATACAGTAGAACCTCAGAGTTACAAACTGCCCAGTCAACCACACACCTCATCCGGAACTGGAAGTACACAATCATGCAGCACCAGAGACCAAAGAAAAAGCAAGTATGGTACTTTGTTAAACAAACTATTTAAAAAAAAAAAAAAAGGAAAGCAGCATTTTTCTTTTGCATAGTAAAGTTTCAAAGCTGTATTAAGTCAATGTTCAGTTGTAAACTTTTGAAAGAACATACATAACATTTTGTTCAGCGTTACAAACATTTTGAGAGTTATTCAGAACCTCGATTCCCAATGTGTTCATAACTGAGGTTCTTCTGTATATCTGTTTGCATGTGTTTGGAATAAAAGTCTATTTATGGAAACTTAATTCACTTTTATTAGTTCACAACACAGTGGTTTGGGCTGACATTCACAGATATTAGCAATAGGTGCATTTGCAATGTTATACTACTACAAAAAATAAAACCACAACCAATGACAGGCACCCAACACACACCACACATTACTGTGGCTCATTATTAAAATGGTCTTTCAAAGCCTCCCTGAGTTGTATAGCTCCCTGCTGAGCTCTTCTTAGAGACTCTACCCTGGCACAAACTTCTCTCCCTCTGCTTTACAGATATTATGAAGCACACAGCAGGCAGCTATAGCCATAGCGGTATTTTTTTCACTGATGTCTAGTCTCATGAATAGACAATGCCAGTAGCCTTTCAAGCGGCCAAAGGCACATTCAACAGTCATTCTGCACCTGCAGAGCCTGTTGTTGAAGTGCTCCTTGAAGCTGTCAAGGTGGCCGACATAAGGCTTCATGAGCCATGGGAGCACGAGGTAGGCTGGATCTCTCAGGATCACTACTGAAATTTCCCCAGCCCCAGTAATCCTCTGGTCTGGACAAAAAGTCTCTGCTTGCAGCTTTCTGAACAACCCTGTGTTCTTAAAGACGTGTGCGTCATGCACCTTCTCTGACATTCCTGCATTGATGTTGGTAAGATGTCCCTGGTGGTCCACCAGCGCTTGCAATACCACACAAAAGTAGCCCCTTCTGTTGATGTACTCTGCGGCACAGTTGTCTGGTCCCAAGATAGATGGTACGTACATCCTTATCACCCCACCACATTTGGGAAACCCCTTTGCTGCAAAAACAGCATGTAGTGGATGGTGACTGCCTTACTCCATCCTCTCTGCTCATAAGCACCAGACAACTGCAGCACCTCCATGAACATGTTTGCTCTACTCCTCCTTATCTGAGAGAGGTGATCAGCCAGTGTGTGGGAGACCATTAAGGGCACATCTGCAGCGGCTAACAAAACAATAGAGGTGTTATTGTCAGTGCACTTATACCCTTGATCCAAACAAGCAACAAGAGCCCCTGTCTCTCTTTCCCTTGGTGCACGCCTGAGGTTAACCGAGGCTGCAAGGGTCCAGCTGCAGACTGGGGGTATGGCTACACTTACACCTGTACAGCGCTGGGAGTTAAGCTGTCTTCGTACAGCTGTGTAGGGAAAGCGCTGCAGTGTGGCCACACTGACAGCTACCAGTGCTGCAGTGTGGCCACATTTGCAGTGCTGTTGGGAGTGGTGCATTATGGGCAGCTATTCCACAGAGCACCTAGTCCCATTTTGGAGCTGTGGGTTGTGGGAAGGAGACGGAAGGGTGCGGGTCACTCTGCTTCCTGTCCCAACACCCCATGACGCATCGCTTCACATCCCAGCAGTCACTGTTTTTCCGTCCATGTTTGGCGCCATTGTGAGTCTCCCAACGGTTTCTGTGCAGCGCGATTTCTGTGGGAAATGGAGCCCGAACTGCTGAGGACTTTGCTGATGAGCGTCACCAGCACATCACGCTTGGCAGTTGAGCTATTCCTTCAGCTCCAAAGTGACAGTGAGGAGTCTGACAATATCGAGTCGTCTGACGTGTATGACACTAAATTGCTGCTGGCATTCATGGAAATGCTCAGCGCTGTGGAACGCCGCTTTTGGACTCGGGAAACAAGCACTGAGTGGTGGGATCACATTGTCATGGAAATCTGGGATGACAATCAGTAGCTGCAGAACTTTCGGATGAGAAAAGCCACTTTCATGGGAATGTGTGCTAAGCTCGCCCCCACGCTGCGGCGCAAGGACACGAGGTTGAGAGCTGCCCTGCCAGTGAAGAAGTGGGTGGCTATTGCAATCTGGAAGCTGGCAACTCCAGACAGCTACCGATCGGTCGCGAACCAGTTTGGAGTGGGAAAGTCGACCACTGGAATCGTGTTGACGCAAGTTTGCAGGGATATTAATCGCATCCTGCTAAGAAAAACCGTGACTCTGGGGAACGTGCAGGACATTCTGGATGGCTTTGCACAAATGGGTTTCTCTAACTGTGGAGGGGTGATAGATGGGATGCATATTCCTATTCTGGCACCACTCCACCTAGCATCCGAGTATATTAATCGGACGGGGGATTTCTCTATGGTTCTCCAGGCGCTTGTGGATCACCGTGGGCATTTCATTGACATTAACACAGGCTGGCCTGGAAAGGTGCATGATGCATGCATCTTTCAGAACACTGGCCTGTTCAGGAAGCTGCAGGCCGGGACTTTTCTCCCAGACCGGAAGATCACAGTAGCGGACGTCGAAATGCCCATTGTGATCCTTGGAGACCCCGCTTACCCGTTAATGCCTTGGCTCATGAAACCATATACAGGGAAGCTTGACAGGAGCAAGGACCGGTTGAACTACAGGCTAAGCCGGTGCCGAATGACTGTGGAGTGTGCTTTTGGGCGTTTAAAAGGGCGCTGGAGATCTCTGTATGGGAAGTTAGACTTGAGGGAAAGCAGCATCCCTGCGGTTATATCCACGTGCTGTACCCTCCATAATATTTGTGAAGGGAAGGGTGAAACATTCAGTCAGGAATGCACCTCCGAGGTTTAACGCCTGGAGGCTGAATTTGCACAGCCAGAGAGCAGGGCTACTAGAAAGGCCCAGCACAGAGCTACAATGATTAGGGATGCCTTGAGGGAGGAATTTGAGGCTGAAAACCAACAGTAATGTTTGGTGCCTTGCACGGGAGTGAAGTGCAGTAGTTACAATGTTAGTAGGAATCTGTTTTTCCTGAAATGATTTGCAGTGCCTGTTTTCTTTCCTAGGCTAAGGTATCCTTGTACTTTCTGCAATAATAAAGACTGTTTTCAAAGCCAAGAATTCATTTATTGAAAAGAAAATAACTTTCTTGACAGACACACAACATTTTGGGAACCTAAAAGGGCGGGGGGGCGTGAACTGTACAGTCACAGGTTTGAATATGTCCTGTCTGGAGTGCTGTGCAATGACTGCTGCACTTCAGGATGAAAATACTGCATGGTGATGGGGGTTGAGTGCAGAGGGTAAGGGTCGTAGTTCTCAGGGCTGGTTCATGAACGTACAGGTGTTGGGGGCAGCTGGTGGTGGTAAGAACCTGGATGCTGGGGAAGGGGGTTTGTAGCTGACACTGGGGCACAAGGGAAAGAGCTTTGGGACGGGGGGTTGCGAGGGGCGGCACGGTAGTGCTCTGCCTGCAGGGCTACGAGTGACTGGATAGAGTTCGCTTGCCGCGCCAGGATGCTTATCAGTTGTTTTGTGCTTTTCTTCTAAGCCGCTGTGTTTCTCTGGCGGAGCCTGCTTTCCCTTGCCCTCCAGTCCTGCAGTTTTTTACTCTCTCTGGCAGAGTGATCCATAACTGCTTTCAGCATGTCTTCTTTGCTTTTTCGTGGCTTCTTCCCGAGGTTTTGTAGCCTCTGAGCAGTTGATGATACGGGCAGTCGAGCAGTCAAGGACACTTTTCGAAAGGCAAAAATGGCAACAGTTAACAGAGCTGCATTGTTTATAATCTCACCCAGTTATTCCCACACAATGGAGTTTACAGTCTTCACTTAAGCATACTTTTCCCATACCAAACAGAGCACACATAACCCACAGGAGCCACGAAATAGTGAGTAAGGGGGACTGATTGCTTCAGGGATGTGCAGGGGTTTCTGTGCGTTGGGGAAAGCAAACTGCTGCAGGCGGCATCTACACTGAATAGTCTCCCAACATTTTCCACAGGAGTTAATCCTGGAAGCTATCTCGCTGCTGTGGGTCACCTGGGAAGAGCGGGAGGAGCTTCTACAGCAATGCGGATTCTGCCCTGGTCCGTATGCAGCTTGCCTGTGTGCAGCAATGGTCCCCCCACCCCTCGCGGCACAGTGGCTGAAACGTGTTAGCCTGACTGGGACAAGGACCACAGTGGTTCTCCCTATAAACTTGCGCAAGCGCATTGTCCAAGCTCTGGCTGAAACGTTTGAAGAGATTACCGAGGCCGATTACCACGACGTGCTAGACCACATCAATGGGCTATTCTACATCTAGGCATGCATGTGTAAGCAGAGTCAGGATGAGCGCTACCCTGACATCTGATGGTGAATTGTAGAGTGTGGAAAGAATTTTAAGAATTTGCATTGGCATCCACCCCCCTACTTAGCATAACCCCACAGCAGCTTGGGATGGGACTGCTTTGTGACAGAAATGACTCAATCTCAGTTGGGTGGTACTTGCTGAACATGGGACATTGGTTCCAAAACCCCATGAATTGAGAGAGGCTGGGGACGGGTGTGTGTACCTGATTGTATAGGCCTCTTTTGAGGGCCTGGAACACCAATTGCACATCCTCCTCTCTCCAATGTTAAAGAGTAGAGCTAATTTTTTATTCTATTAGAAGTCCATCTAGAGACTGCTGAGCTGAATTCATGTTGGGCCAATGGTGCACCAGGACCAGGGCTCCCCTACTAAGAGCTGAAATCACTGAAAGAACTGAATTGAGATCATAGAGTGCTGTGTTAACTAGTGGGGGAGCCTGAAGACCTATTGTTAAGTGGCTAGCAGAGAAGAGCAGTTTGCAGCATTTTGGAGCAGCCCATGGAACAGTGAGCGGACTGAAGCAGTTTGCAGGGACAGCTGGAGGAGCGGCACAGCTGGTGTGGTGGAGCTGGTCGTGGTGAAGGCTCCAGAACTCAATGGAGAGGCGGAGCAGTTGGCCCTGGCCCACATAAGGTGCCCCTTAACCCCCTGTGTGGACTTCCCCCCCCCCCCTTTCCACCCAGGCTGGGGGGGGGGGTAACACTGCAGATAAACTCTCGAATTTTGGGGTGGCACTGACCAGAGACTTTGGGGTTGTTGGACTTTGGGGTGATTGGACTTAAGACCCTAAGGGGAAAAGGACATTGACAAACATACCTGGGGTTGGGGTTTGTTTGTTTGTTTATGGTTTGTGTTATAATCCTCTTTGTGGTGTTTCTCCAACGTGATGCCGCATTGTTTCCTTCTTTTATTAAAAAGATTTTGCTACACTCAGACTCCGTGCTTGCGAGAGGGGAAGTATTGCCTCCCACAGGCGCCCAGGGGGGTGTGGTATGTAAGTGTCCCAGGTCACTGGCTGGGGGCTCGAGCCGGTTATGCATTGTGTTACTGAAACGGAACCCCTGGGTACTGAACCCGGCCTTTGTTGCTGCCAACTCAGAGGGGCAAAAGGGTTACACATGCATGCAGCCCTAACCCTCCCTCCTCTCCCGAAACATTTCCATCCTGAAAATAAAAGCCACTTACCGGGAACCTGCTCCTCTGCTTTTCCTTCACCAAGTACCGGCTGCTGTGACTGGCTACCTTCCTCCTGGCTTGAGAAGAGCTCCTGGCTGCATGCCTCCTGGGTGTCTCCCTCCCCCCAGTACCCTCACTCTCGGTTTCCTCCCCCTCCCCCTCCTACTCTCCCTCACCGCTCTGAAGTATCCATCATGGTCGTCAGATTGGCAGTGGGGTCACCCCCAATTATCGCGTTCAGCACCTTGTAAAAACGGCAGGTCATGGAGGCAGCACCAGAGCGGTGGTTTCCCTCGCGGGCTTTGCAATAGGCACTCCGCAGCTCCTTCACTTTAACCCTGCACTGCATCGCGTCCCGGTCATGGCCCCTTTCCAGCATGGCCCTTGAGATCTGCCCACGGGTATCGTAATTCCTAGTGCTGGACCGCAGCTGGGACTGCACAGCTTCTTCATCCCAAACACTGATGAGGTCCAGCAACTCGCCATTGCTCCATGCTGGGCCTCGTTTGGCACGTGGAGGCATGGTCACCTGGAAAGATTATGATTGCACTCCACACCTGGCTAAGCAAACAGGAAGGGGATTTTTAAAATTCCCGGGGCATTTAAAGGACGGGTCACCTGAGGCCAGGGCAGTAGAGTTTGAACTGATGAGCAGAGTGGCTGAACAGGCATTCTGGGATACCTTCGAATACTCTGGAGGCCAATTACAGCACTTTTGGTGGCCACACTGGCGGAGCAGCGCTGCATCACCAGCGCTGCAATCGTTATTCCCCAGGCAGAGCAGGAGCACAGCCAGCACTGCAGCCAGGGAGATGCAGCGCTGTATGTGCCTTGCAAGTGTGGACAGTAAGTTGCAGCGCTGTAAACCCACCCCATTGCTACAACTCTCCAGTGTAGCCATACCCTGGGACTGTATGCTGCTGCCCTGTGTGCTTCTATCCTGCCTGCTGAGGTAATTACTGAGTGGCCTCCACAGGGGAAGAAACAAAGCAGCCCTCTCAAAAAATCTTCAGCAGAGGATTGCAGATTACCTCCAGGAAACTTTCCAAGAGATCTCTATGGAAGATTCATGGGATATCCCATTGTGCATAAACAAACTTTTCTGCAGGGCCCCCCTGCCTAGCTGTACAGGAGAATGAGAAGCAGATAACTGTTTCTGTGCTGGTTTTTTCACTACCTCTTGTAGCCCAATTAAAAAAGCAGTACGTGAGCAGATGTGTCCCTGCAGTACTGAAGCACAGTGCTTACCAGAACTTCCCTCCCCTGCATCCGGCTTGCCAGGGTTGGCCTGCTGGGACAGGCTAGACAGCTCAGGACTCAAAAGGAGATCCTGATTCTCCATGCCACGGGGTCTCCCTGTTGCCTGTCTCTCATTCTCCTCCGCCTCCATTTCTTCATCCAACATGTCGTCCTCTGTGTTCACTCTGGTGACCAGCAACTCCAGCCCTGAAGTACCCACAGGGCTCTTGAGGGTGGAGGTAAGGTTGCTGCCAACGATGGCACGCAGGTCCCTGTAGAAGCAGCATGTTTACAGCTCCGCACCAGAGTGTCTATTTGCCTTCCGGTATGCCTGCCTCAGCAACTTGATTTTGACACTGCACTGCAGCGTGTCGCAGCTGCAGCCCTTCTCCACCATGCTCCAAGCGATCCTGCCATAGATATCCAAGTTCTGCGGCTAGAGCGGAGCTGCGGTTGCACATCCTCCTCTCCTCACAGACCCAGGAGATCCACCATCTCCCGTGTACTCCAGGCAGAAGCACATTTTCTGCATGGAGCCAGCAGTCAATTGGGCAGTTGCTAGGTGAGCTCTCCATGCCCAGCAAACAGGAAGAGCAATTTCAAAACTTCCTGGGGCTTTAAAGGGGATGGGATGTTCTACCTGGCTACAGAGCAGTGGAGTTGAAAACGGTGACCAGCATTGCAGGACAGCTCCTGGAAGCCACTTAAGGCAACATAAGCAATGTCTAAACGGACACTGCCTTAGTCTAACTAGGTTGCAAAAAGCTCTGCCTCTCCTCCAGGTCGGTGTAGCAGGAGAGTTAAAGCGGCAGGAAGAGCACTGCGGTGGGTACACCTCCACAGTTAGGTCGCCATAAGCTGCCTTACGTCAACTTAACTTTGTAGTGTAGATATGCCCTAATTTTTTAACTTGTGATTTTTGTCAAGCTGAAATTCAAATTCAATTAAAATGCACAAAACCCAGCAATTTAGTTTTATTTAACTAATAAGAAAGTCTCTTATGTATCTGGCACATTTAAGAAGGAATGTTCATCAAAACATGTTTTGCATTTAAGACTATATGATTAATTAAACAAAGTATCATCTGTAGTTAATAAATTGAACTGATCGTGATGACCAGAAACATCCTTCAAGATTTTAGAACTATTAGATCTCCTCTCAAAGCTGTTTTTTTACTCATAGATTGGAAGAAGAAACAAGCTTTCCAGCTTTTTCAACTTCCACTGGCCTCTTTGAATGAATTATAGTCATCAACTGAAAATATTCTCTCCACACTTGCAGAAAAGTCTACTACTGTTAAAAGCTGGTTTAGCACTTCAGCTAATTCTAGTTCAAGAGTTTAGCCAGTGACTTGCACCAGTTCAGCAATTTGATTTTCTTTAAAATTTAACAAACACATATTGCTTAATTTTTTTTAAATTTACTATAATAATTTTTTAAAGTTTACAATAAATTAAGGGCTTACCATAATCATAATTTCAAATTTAATTTTAAATATTCAAATTAAAAAAATCTGATTTAAATACCCCCCTCTTTTAAAAAAAAAAAAAAAAAGCAATTTTTATCCACCCTGGACAAGAGAAAGGCACATCTCTAGCCCAGGGTTTTCGCATGCCAAATTCCAAAGACCTGCTGCTCACAATGAAGGGTTTAGTGTTTCCTCAAAAAGAGACCACAAAAATCTTTCATAATGGTTAAGTTTAGGAAGCCTAAATCAAGGGGTCACTATTAGCAACAATAAAATAAAAACAACACAGCATTTTACATATTCAAAACACTGCTAACACTTTAACCTAGGAGTCAGGAAAGAAAACTTAGCAAAGAAAATTTTAGGCTAAATTTCAGGAAAAAAATCCTGAATCATTTAACAGGTTGTAGAAATATCTCCTCATTAAAGCCACATCATTTAGAGTATTTAAAACCTGACTGAATAAAACACCACACCACTTACTGTAGGAAATGATCTTTAAATTGCAACAAAATTAATGAAAATAAAACCCAAGCTGGCAAACAAAAGCAATCAAGCATCAGATCAGATAATTAAGTCTGACATTGAATATCTAGCTCAACAAACCCAAGCTCTGTTGAACTATCAAGTGGAGCAAATTCAAAAGGTGGAGACCCTCTACCATGGACAACCTCCCACTGGCTCCAGAGAACAACTGTATCCCAAATGATTTCCATTGCTGTGATGGAGTATAGGACAAGAGGTCTCTCAGACAACTTGAGCCCAGATCATTCAAGGTTTAAAAATCCTGACAAGCCTGATCTGGACCTGGAAGCATGTCAAAGATGTTGTGGCACAGAGGTGCCTGGGGCAGCCCTCACCGGAAATACCAAGGTCAGGGAAAGCTGCAAAGGGAGAGCAGATACTCCCAAGACTGGCGGGTAACATTGAAGTTAAACTCCCCAACCAGTCACAAACTGCGCTTCTTGTAACCAGAAGTGTCCCCCACCCCCGTTTGCTCTTTAAGGTGTGGGCTGAACTGTATCCTGTTAACGCCATTACAAAGCTACGAGCCGAGGAAAGCCTCAATGATGTTACATGCTTGCTTAAAGCTGCATAGCTCTATATAATCAGTTGTATTCATGCTTATGAACATGTAATCGATTGATGTAAGGAATGAGTGAGATAGTGAGAATGAGTAACAGCCAATGGCAAAACAAAGAGGCAAATATCTCCTTTTATGGAACCATGATATTATCTTGGTGAAGGTATAAATCTCAAGACAGGTGGCCAGTTCAGGGGTACCAACAAGGAAACGTAAGAGCATGCTAAACTCGGGACTGGACCAGAAGCAGCAGAGCCTTCTCGCGGATCTGGAGAGACTTTGGGACTTTCATCGCCTCAAAAGCACTAAGAATTCAGGGACAGCAATGGGCCAAATAGGCCTGCCAGAGACCTGCAAAGCATATTGGCAAGAAGCAGGCAAAACCCATTCAATTAGCATGGACACTGATCAGACTCTCTCCTCTAGCTACTATCACCAACATCATAGTGATGATATTTCAGCCCAGTATGTTACACTAGTTCCCCTGGTAGCTTCATATACACATTGATCAGGAGGGGCATCAAGAACTCTCTGTGCAAGAGCCTTGGAAAGGAGCAGCAGTTGCCCAATACTATCCTCTGTATCTTGTACAGAGGGAGGAACCAACCACTGAAGGGTCATTTTGTCTATCCCTACAAGACCCTACAGGAGGGTAAAAACCTCAGTGGTGAATGGCATTAAAAAGCAGAAATAATTAGTAGAATCAGCTGGGCATCATTACTTGAGATCAACTGTCAATACAATAAGTCTCTCTTCCATTCTGAGATCTGAAGCCAGATGGATAGGAATCCTGCAAACCAAAACCCACCACCACCTTTTCAATCTTCCATTTAAACAAAATATTCAAGGCTGTGATATAGTTGGTGAATTTCCAGAGCAAGTCAAATGCTGTTTGTAAGACTATGGACAGCCTGTTGCCCTCAACATGAAAACCATTAACAGTTTCTTGTAATAATGGGTCTAAAGTCTTGTCACTGACTTTAATCAGCCATGGAAGACATTCTTCTAGTACACAGATAATTGTCATTGCTGTCTGAGAGTATGTCTACATTGCAACTAAACACCTACAGCTGGCCCATGTCAGCTGACTCAGGCTCACAGGGCTCAGGCTGTGGGGCTTTTTAACTGTGATGTAGATGTTTGATCTGAGACTGGAGTCCGGGCTCTGGGACCCTGCAAAGTGCAGAGGCAAAAGCCATAGCCACAAACTCCTGCTGATCCTCCAGAGTCTTAGGGTATGGCTACACTTGAAATTTCAAAGCGCTGCCAAGTGTGAGTGTAGTCGGAGGGCCAGCGCTGGGAGACAGCTCTCCCAGCGCTGCACGTAAACCACATCCCTTACGGGTGTAGCTTGCAGCGCTGGGAGCAGCGTTCCCAGCACTGCGGCACTGATTACACTGAGGCTTTAGAGCGCTGTATCTTGCAGCACTCAGGGAGGTGTTTTTTCACACCCCGAGCGTGAAAGTTGTAGCGCTGTAAAGTGCCAGGGTAGTCAAGGCCTTACATTTGCACTGGTTATTCCACTGGAGCAAACCAAGCCATCGCAGGACTAACAGGATCCGCCAGCTTGTTTTAGTAATACACAAAAGGCCAAGCATCTTATCCATTACCAGAATACAGGTGGCAATTGTCTTATTAGCAACTGACTGTATGTTAAACAGCATGTGTGGAAGGTTCGGGTCTCTGCATGCCATTGCCTGGTACTCCCAAAATGAAGTCATTAGCAAGATCAGTGGGACATTCCACAAGTGAGATTAGCAAGCACCACACATTGAAAATCTCCTGCCAGGACTGTGGCTAAGATAACAACTGCAGGCACCTTGCTGCATGGGAGGATCCTCTACCATGGCCACTCCTCCAGCACTCACTGCTGTCAGCACTAATCAGAAGTGGACAGCAGAGCAAAAACTAAGCGCAGGAAATCTCATGCTCATAGTACCATGATGTTGGGGGGGGGGCAGTTTGGCATTTGTATAACAAAATTTGGTTTACTGACACAGTTAAACTGAAGAGGGCATAACAACAGAGTAGGCTCCTGATGTGTCTAACAAGGAGCTGGGATTAGACTCTGCTCCTCAATGTCCTTGACTATCACCACCTCTATTGCTACTTTAAGGAGATAGGAGGACAATTACAATTACAACACTGCTAGCTGTTGGAAAGTGTGCTCTCAGATCCACTGGCCAAAACCCACAGGTACTATACCACGAACTAAGAAGGTGCTGTGCGCACGGCCCAGACTTTGGCCTTTAAGTCTTAAGTTTAGTGTTGACTTAGTCAAGAGCTTCTTTAGACTGCGCTGAGTGTAATTTAATAGCTGGAGAATACGATGTCAAGCATTTTTCTAGTAGTGCACTTGAACACCAGTTCTGTGTCCCTTCTTCTCGCTCTCCTTCACAAATTGCTCACTTGCAGTCGGATCTATAACCGCTGCAGGTAAGTATAAGTGCTCAAAGGGGACTTGTTTTAAATCAAAACACCACTCTCATGTAGGATAATGAAAGAGGAGGGAAGAGAGTCCAACTTCAGTTTTGTCAGATTGCTTGTAAATGCTCCAGCTTAACCGTCTCTACAAACATGCTGCAGTTCCCCAGCAGCGTGCACATGCCCAGTGGCTCTAGCTGCAATTCCGAACTTTAAACAATGGAGTGCTCACACTCAGTACAGGACTTTCAGAAGGTAAATATAGTCGTTAAAAACATCACTTTTCTAACACAAGGCATCGCAAATGCTATGTTTGAAATTTAATATTCCTGCTGTTATGAGTTATGAACCAATAAAGGAGTAAGATATTAGGAAAAGATCTGTTTTCTCATTAACAACTTTCAAACACTATAGTAATTTACCTCACATTTTATATGGTGATTGCTGCAATTCAAGAAGAACTCTGTTCAAATTAAGAACCATAAGACACATGACCACTTGAAAAACATTGACAGCATATCACATCTTTACCTTCATTCGGTTGGGGAAATGCACAGCAAAATAAGAGTAGTGTTTTCCCCGGCATCCAGCTCCAATAATCAGAACAGTTACACAAGAAGGCATCTCTGTTTGGTCATCTACCTGGAACTAGAAATAAGACAATGTTTTAGAATCATCTAGGTTAAAAAAACCTCACCAATATTAGGTGTATTTATTTTTACTGTGGTTAAGTAAGGCTTATGTCAGCACTATCTGACGTAAACATTAGAGCATGAATTCTCAGGCATGTCCTCCCCTCCATCCCCCAGATGCTTCCTTTTCCCTTCTCACTCAACGCACATTTTGTTTCCTTCTTCCTCAGGTAAGCTGAACTTCAAGGTCACAAAGTTATACACTTAAAAGTCAAGAAGTACCAAATTGAAGTTATGCATGGAACCTATATTCTGTCCCTTCATATGCATGTGTTAGGATAGTCTTTAATGTTATCCTCAATGCCTAGCCGATTTAGAAACTTACATCTCTCATTTTGACAGTAAGATTCAAAAATGAGATTTAGATACCTAAACTAGCTAGGAATTGCAATGCTGAGCATGCCAACTCCTAAACACCGTGAAATTTCTGAGCCTAAATGCCTCAGCCAAGGTCACATTGGAAGACTGTGTGAGAGCAGAAAACCGAACCCGGACCTCCTACGCCCTAGGCAAATCCCTACCTTCCAGGCCACACTTCCTCCTAGCCATGCCAAAGCCCAGGCAACTTCTACCTCAGTCACAGGGCTGGCAGCCCTCCTGCCACAACCTCCCTGGGGCGGAGAAGAGCCCCTCCCTCCGTCACACAGCCCATATCCCCTTCCCCCACAACCTCCTCAGGGGGCAGAGACTCAGCCCCACTCTCAGGAAGAGCTCTGGCAACCCCTTCCCCTCACGACCTCCATGGGGGGAGCAGACACCCCCCCCCCATGACATCCATGCTGGGGAGACCCGCCCCCAGCCCCGGGGCCGCCAGCCCCCCCCCTGGTGGAAGGGGGAGTGGGGCAGAGACCCGCCCCCAGGCCTGGGGCCGTCACCTCTATGGGGAAGGGGAGGGGACCGAGACCCGCCCCCAGGCACGGGGCCACCATACACCCCCCCGGTAGAAGGGGGAGGGGGGGTAGGGACTCGCCCCCAGGCCTGGGGCTGCCACTCCCCCAGGGGAAGGAGAAGAGGGGGGGCAGAGACCCGCCCCCAGGCCGCCATCCTCCCCGGGGGAAGGAGGAGGGGGCAGAGACTCACTCCCAGGCCCGGGGTTGCCACCCCCCCCCGGGGGAAGGAGGAGGGGGCAGAGACTCGCCCGCAGGCCCGGGGCCGCCACCCACCCCCCCGGGGGAAGGAAGCGGGGGACCGAGACCCGCCCCCGGGGGACGGAGAAGGGGGGGACAGAGACCCGCCCCCAAGCCCGGGGCCGCCAGCCTCCCCGGGGGAAGGAGAAGGGGGGGCAGAGACTCGCCCCCGGGGGAATGAGAAGGGGGGGGCAGCGACCCGCGGCGCTGGGAGCGGGCCGCGCTCTCGGCGCTCACGAGACTCACCCGCCGCTGGCGCCGCGCGGACTCGGGGCCCGGCCGGCGGGAGGCCATCTTGTGTTCGCAGAGCCGGGGGTGTGTGGGTGAGGAGATCGGCGCGGCTCTGAGCTCGGCGCGGCGCTGACTCGCTCCGAGCAGCGCTGTCGGAAACAGGCCCGAGGCTCACAGCCAAGCCGATCCGAGAGGAAAGGGACTGGGAGCCCCGCCCAGGCATCTTCATTCAGCTGCGAGCCTTCTCCTGGCAGCCCGGAGTCCTTCCGCCAACACTAGGCAATTAGGGGACATTGGAAGTCGATCCATTTCCTAAGCATCACCGGTAATTCCCCACCCAGATTAACGTAAGGCACCTGCCTGTTTCCCATCACTCTCAGGTGATTGGCAGTGCCTTTCACAGGGGGGTTACTAAATGTTAACATGGCCTTGTGGTCTCCGACTCAATAGTGACAGACAGGAACTGTCTGGTTACATGGTTAGCATCAGACGAGATATGGGTACACACCTGCAATTAGTATTACCTCTCCTTTCTAACCATACAGCTTTGCATTTCAAAGTTCTAGCCTATCTACCATGCAATGGCCTTAATTACTATTCACACACCTTTCCAACATCCCTCCAATGGGTGACTCTGGGTCAGGTATCCTGCAGGATGCTTAAAGCTTTCTGGCCATACATTACACTTTGTATAAGATTCGTTGCAATTATATAACAGTGGTAACAACAATGATTTGCATGGGCATATGTTAATTAGATAACGTTACACCCCTAACACGAGATTGGTGTAGAAGGGAGTAAATAGAGCTCTTGATACACCTTAAGTACCTTCCAATTTTGACATGAGCTGTGTTTACACTGAATTCTCTATAGGCCAAACTAGTCATTCCTGCTCTGGTCCAAGTTAAAAACAGTCTGTACTTTGTGAAACACTTCAGTGATTTCAGGCTTTGGACTATGTGCTGACTTAACATAGCCATTAATGTTCTTCAGGGAGCATGTTCTTACTCTGGCATTCAGCCAGGAAGGCTGTGAGCTATTGTGTTTCCCTTTTTTGCACAGCAGTCCAAGCTTGTACTGGTTTTTCTGCAGTGGAAAGTTTTAGGCATGTGGATAGGCATTAGCTGAGAAACCTCAACATTATTAGGCTTTCTAATGCAAAGGGTGTTCTTACTTAACCAAACAGCATCCATATAAGGGTTTCTATTACAGTTTGTTTCCATGTACCATTTCAGCATGTTTGAGGATTTTCCCACAAATCATACACATTACACATTTTTACAGTTTTTGGCCTCAGTAACACATTAGTCACAAGAGGTTTCCAACACATACACAACAGTGCAGCATGTGTGTAATCTACTGCTACAAGTGGCTGTTGGTTGAAGAATTCATTCCAAATCATGTAGCAAATTCCTTGTGCAGCTTATGCATTAGCTCCTCCACTGACTACAGCTGCAAACCAGGTTCTTTGCTGCATGGCACTGACTGAAGGGATGCACATTCCTCCAGACCTTGTCAAGGATAGGTTTATAGTTTGTGCTTCCGATAACTTAGACTTACTTCTGTGATGATACAGCAGATGGTGAAGGTATTAACCAAGGCTGTCAGTCTACAAGCTCCACTCAAGAACAGACTAAAGCTGTGCTCGAATGCAAAGAAGAAAGTCAGAATGAAGGTGGAAGGGACTATTACAGAGCTAATCACAGACATGGCATTGTTTGCCTGTCTCGTGATTGTGTCCAGATCTCAGCATGATGTTGATTCAGTGGTCCCCAACCTTTTTAGTCTGGCAGGTGCTGCACAATGAACCACTGAGGACCGTGGCCAGCAGACGAGCATCCGCCGAGAAGTGGCAACGTCAATAGGCGTCACTGCCGAAATGCTGCCAAGCAGCAACATCCAGAGGCGTCGCCGCCGAAAATCAGTGGCATTTTGGCGGCAACACCTCTGGATGATGCTGCTTCTTGTAATTTCGGTGGATGTTCGTCCGCCGGACAGTACGCGGGCACACATAGATGCCCTGGCAGGTGCCATGGTGCCCGCGGGTACCATGTTGGGGACCCCTGTGTTGATTTATATGAGACTTAGGGAACGTACAAGTGTTCTGGGGTATTACAATTGCTGTTTGAATGGAACAGAACAACGCATACGTGCCAGGCAAAAAGCAAACTAGTGCACATCTTCCATCATCTTCCTAAGTCAGCACCTACTGACGTGACCAGTATCTTATGCCAGTAGAGGCCTTTCATCATAGCAATCATAGGCTGAATTATGGCTGAGGTCAAGCTCTTGACAAATCAGAAACTATAAACACATGCCGAGATTTGGCTGAACACTTTATGATGTGGCTATGAAGAAAATACTGGACCTATGATGAAGTCCACCTTGTGTTTGACATGAATGCCGAGGAATCAATTAAAAATATTACCAGAAAGAAGAGACTCCATGATATCACAGCTGTCCAATACAAAATCACTGACTCTATGAACATCTCCAATGTCACAAAGAAGAAACGAATGTCTCATACTCGCACGAAAGACAAGTTAACCACGTACATTGCAGGGAAAATGCTCCAGCATGTGAAGAATTATTCAAAGAATTTCTTCACTGCAAGATAATGTATCTGCTGCCTTGCACTGTTCACTGGAGTTTCTTCATAGTTCCCATGAGGAGACTGACACTGAAATTTTCTTGCATGGTATCAGTGCCACACTGGACACTGGAGTATTGTGTCCAGTTCTGGGCACTGCATTTCAAGAAAGATGTGGAGAAATTGGAGAGGGTCCAGAGAAGAGCAACAAGAATGATTAAAGGTCTTGAGAACATGACCTATGAAGGAAGGCTGAAAGAATTGGGTTTATTTAGTTTGGAAAAGAGAAGACTGAGGGGAGACATGATAGCAGTTTTCAGGTATCTAAAAGGGTGTCATCAGGAGGAGGGAGAAAACTTGTTCACCTTAGCCTCCAATGATAGAACAAGAAGCAATGGACTTAAACTGCAGCAAGGGAGATTTAAGTTGGACATTAGGAAAAAGTTCCTAACTGTCAGGGTAGTTAAACACTGGAATAAATTGCCTAGGGAGGTTGTGGAATCTCCATCTCTGGAGATATTTAAGAGTAGGTTAGATAAATGTCTATCAGGGATGGTCTAGAGAGTATTTGGTCCTGCCATGAGGGCAGGGGACTGGACTTGATGACCTCTCAAGGTCCCTTCCAGTCCTAGAATCTATAAGAGGTGATACTAAAAACTCTAGAGTTTTGAACAAGACACAGCAGTTGTAGTGCTCTCTGAGATGTGCTACCCAAGTCTTCAGCAAGATTCTGGTTTTGTGCCTGCTGCTGGGAAACAGAATTGCTGTTTGTCCCTCTCAGAGATGTGTTCCTATCACTTGGCCCATTAAAAGACACTGCACCACCAAGTTTCCACACCCTTTCAGGATGTGACGCTACTGGAAGGTTGGCTAGAAAAGGCCAAATTATCTTACTGGAAGGCATTTGATTCAGCTGCAGAAGACTCTCCTCCCTCACTGTGCAGGAGGTGGAACAGTTGAGATTGTCACTGATGAGGTTATAAATGCACTGGAGATATTCCTATGCCAAGTTTACCATTTGAAGGCCAACACAACAAAACTTCCAGAATTACTTTGTTGGATGTCTCCAGGCAGGCGCAAACAGAAAAAAATTGCCACCAGCAAGGAGTGCATTTATACCAACTATCAAGAGGGCAAATTATCAAGTAATAGAATGGCTCCAAGATGATTAAGTGCACCCAAAACTACCCTCTACCTTATCAGGTATAGATGAGTCTTGGGGGATGGATTGATCACAGCAATTATCTGTGAACATAAGAGCTGCCATGCTTGGTCTGACCAATGGCCCATCTAGCCCAGTATCCAGTCTTCCCACAGTGGTCAATGCCAGGTGCTTCAGAGAGAATGACCAGAACAAGTAATCACCAAGGGATCCATCCCGCTGCCCACTCCCAGTTCCTGGAAGAGACTAGGGACACTCAGAGCATGGTGTTGCAATCCATGCCCACTCTGCTTAATAGCTCCGGATGGACCTATCCTCCATGAATTTAGCTCTTTTTTGAACCATGTTATAGTTTTGGCCTTCACAACATTCCATGGCAAAGTTTTCCACAGGTGGACTGAGTTATCTGAAGAAATACTTCCTTTTGTTTGTTTTAAACCTGCTGCCTATTAATTTTATTAGGTGACTTAGTTCTTGTGTTATATGAAGGAGTAAATAACACTTCCTTATTCACGTTTTCCACACCAATTATGATTTTATAGATCTCTATCATAGCCCCCCTTAGTCATCTCTTTTCAAGCTGAAAAGTCCCAGTCTTTTTTTCTATATTTCTCCTCATATAGAAGCTGTTCCATACCATTATTTTTGTTGCCCTTCTCCAATTCCAATATATATTTTTGAGATGGGGTGATGAGATCTGTGCACAGTACTCAAGATGTGGGAGTACCATGGATTTATAGAGAGGCAATGTGATATTTTCTGTCTTACTATCTATCCCTTTCCTAATATTTCATAACGTTTGCTTTTTTGACTACTGCTACACATAGAGGGGATGTTTTCAGAGAACAGTCCACAATGACTCCAAGATCTTTCTTGAATGGTAACAACTAATTTAGACCTCATCATTTTGTTGGGATTGTTTTCCAACGTGCTTTACTTTGCATTTATCAACACTGAATGCCCTCTGCCATTTTGTTGCCCAGTTACCAGTTTTGTGAGGTCCCTTTATAGCTCTTCACAGTCCGCTTTGGACTTAACTATCTCAAGTAATTTTGTATAGTCTGTACATTTTGCCACCTCATTGTTTACCCCTTTTCCCAGATCATTTACGAATATACTGAACAGCACTGGTCCCAGTACAGATGCTGGTTATCCTACTCTCTGATGTGATCTGATGGTCTGTAGTAGATGCCAGCTGGTACCAGCTGTCATTTTTGACAATCTGACACTCCCCCTCCCTTTTTGCTCAATCAATTCTTCCTAAATAGGTTATATCCATTGATTTTAACATTCGCCATGGGAATCATCCCACCAAGTTTCACTAACACCAACTAGATCAAATTTATGCTCATAAATGGGCAATTCTAATTCAAATTCCTCTTGTTTGTTACCCAGGCTCCTAGCACTGGTGTATAAGCAAATAAAGAATTTCTTCTCTTCATGTCCTTCACTTTCTTGATTTTTATTCTCAACATCTCGATTTTGGGCTGAGTGCTCAAACCCTCCCCCTCTTTACTCTGCACTCATTACTCATGTGCCTTCAGTTTATCCTCTCCAGCTGAGTACAGTGCTTCTCAGGGGCTCCTACCAGAGCTGGAGAGAATGGGGAATAGTTTCTGGGCTGGGTGTTCTTACATCTGTCCTCCTTGCACACATCTCCTTCTTCCAGAGCTGTATCAGCCTTCTTTAATGACTGTGCACCCAGACTGCACGTGCTGTTGGGAAACATTCAATGCAGTGATTTCCAACTATCAGCAGGATCTAAGAGGTCTGTCACTCTGGCACATAAGCATTGCTTGGCCAGTTTCCATAGCCGGGGTGCTCGCATTGTACCAGTATATGATGAACAAGTACAACCAGTGCACATGCAAACTTGTTCCAAGTAAATACGTTCACAATGACGATGGCAACACCTAGGAAGGCTTTATACATGGACTCAGTCTCACAGGAGCAGCAGATCTGGCAGAGTGCATGGGGGAGGAGTAGCTCAGTGGCTTGAGCATTGGCCTGCTAAACCCAGGGCTGTGAGTTCAATCCTAGACGGCGCCATTTAGGGATCTGGGGCAAAAACTGGTCCTGCTAGTGAAGGCAGGGGGCTGGACTCAATGACCTTTCAAGGTCCCTTCCAGTTCTAGGAGATGGTATATCTCCAATTATTACCTAATTACCATACAAAGTGACATGGTTTCAAAACTAAGGTTTTCATAACTCCCAGCTAGCCATGGCTTGGGCTTGCTTCTTCCCCTTTGTTGTCATCAGTAACCAACGTAATGGAGGACAAATCAGACCTCGACATGCAACCTTGCTGTCGCCAAACTACCCAGTGATGTTAATGCTTTACACAGACATAACTGATTTTAGCTTAGTGAGCAACGGTGCATCAGCAGCACACAGAAGAAGAGAATCCAGCTCACTGTTTCTGAACTGTGTTGACTCTGCAGCACTAACAGAAGCCAATAGAGGTAATAATGTCTAGTCGCTAAATTAAAACAGTCACGACTAATTACGCACAGCGACAGAACTGTGAGTATGAATGTATTAGTTACAGAGATGCTTTTCACATCAGGAGTCACAGCAGAAGAGTGAGCTGACCATTCACACTCCCCTTAACTCAAGTGAGCATTAGGAACTCTGAGAACATCACCAGTATAGACAGAAACATAACACAATATTTGGGAAACAATTCAGGCTAAGCCAGGTCTGTAGTGCCAGAGGAGTCCAGCTGACACAGGGCTGGGGTGTGTGAGGGGGGCTTTCTGACAAGTCCTAGGTTATTTTTTATTTAAATATCAATGATCAAGTCCTGAAAATTGATACAGCTGGTCTAGCTTTCCCTTTTACTTCCCAACACAGCAACACAAACACTTGCAGCATATATGCTGAGAGACTTATTTGCTTTATCATCTCTCAGCAATTAGGCATAGTCAACAGTTAAAACTCTGGGGTTATCTTTTCGAAGATCTAGGCTACACTGCAAAGTTAGGTCGGCTTCGCAACATCACTCAGGACTGTGAAAAATGTCACACTCCGTGAAACATGGTACAGCCAACCTAAGCCTCGGTGGAGACACTGCTAGGTCGTTTTTCTGTCGATCTAGCTACTGCCTCTCGGACTGATGGATTCATAACAGTGAAGGAAGAATCCTTCCCGTTGCTGTAGGAAGTGTTT
Source organism: Gopherus flavomarginatus (assembly GCF_025201925.1). Classification (NCBI taxonomy): domain Eukaryota; kingdom Metazoa; phylum Chordata; order Testudines; family Testudinidae; genus Gopherus; species Gopherus flavomarginatus. The sequence goes on along the minus strand of NC_066626.1, from coordinate 11,335,328 downwards.
ACACTACAGTGGCACAGCTGCAGCACTGCAATTGTGTCACTGTAGCATTTCTAGTGTAGACACTACAAGTCTTCATTGCAAAGAAAATGCATTCAATGTAGAGTATGAAGCATTTTTCTGTAGTGATAAATTTTGACAATATAATTTAAGCCACTTACAATTTATTATATACATAGAAAGGTTACATTGGTACATAGTTGAAAGTGTGATCTCAAAAACAGAGCCCAGGTTTCTTGATTCCATTTTATAACGTTACAACACTAACTGTAAATGTAGAGCAGATCAACCACAGCATTTCCAGTGAGCCATTGCTGAGAGTACAATGTGGACTGGTTAATTTCATTTTAGTCTGTTTAAAAAATAATCCAAAACTAGCTCCATGGTCTGCAGGACGAGTTTAGAAGCAAGAATAGCCTTCAAGCACAACCTCCCTTACATTTTTTTAAACCCTCATATTCCAGTTTTTATCAGCAGATCTTTAGCTTAAAAGATCAAACCAAATTTACTAATGGCATTTTAAGGACAGAGAAAAAGCTTTACTTTAAAAAGAGAGACTGGGAAAAATGTGGGAACTTGGGAGCAGGGGGGGTGAATGCTTGGGGAGCAGTGAGAATTTTAAATACAAATGTTTAAATAGGCAACTGACTTCTCATTGGTGGGCAAGAAGGAGAAACTGCTCGTTGCTAAACCTGTCAATACCCGTGTTTCAGGATACCTGATCAATCCAAGCTTGAAACAGTCTGGTTTTCTTACATGAACAAATTCTTCCATCAGAATACTGACATAAAACACACTGTCCCAGGAGTTCACTGCAGATAATACTTTTATTTTAAAATAAAAATGATGCAACTTTCAAAACAGGAACCTCATGAGAAGCTGAGAAACAGCAGCTGCTAAAGAATTCCTCAGTGCTATTTAAAAACAAAATCCCAGGCACTGGGTCTCAGCAGTAGAGGGGAGCAGCTCTTTCAGTACGTATCTGCCATAAACAGGCAACATAACGAAACGTAGGCCACAAAGTACACAATTGCCTTGCATGGAGCATTACTTAGAGACAACAGTCCAGGAATCTTATGGACTCTTGAGAACAAGAACTATACTCCAAATGTTTCTTTACCAGGGAGAAGATATTCATGGGTAGTTGGGAGGCTCAAAAGGCAACAGAACAGTGAATAAAAAACAAGCAGACTAGAACAAAACAACTTCCACAGACTCCAAAACTGCTCAGCCTGTGACTTCTACCTATATTCTGGCAGTGTTCAGATTAGAGTCACACTGTTCCTACCTAAGGATCCTCACTGACTTTAGGACGAACCTACCTTACGACATTCTTTTAGTGAAACCAAATTGAGCTGCATGATTCCAGCAGAATGGCTCTTCTTGTACACCCACTGGCAGGATTTTCTTGTTCTCATTTCAGCAAAGACCAAAATCCAATGGCAGGCTAAAGTGTTAACTCTGCCAGCCTGGTGGCCTACAGTTTTCTCAGCAGCCTTACTATACTACCAAGAGGCTGGCAGTGCAGGGAGTCTGGCAGTCAAAGAAGGGGGAGGGCTGCTTTGTTCCCCTTACAGATGTGAAGCTGAGCAGGCACTGAGCATCTGAACGGCAATCAGTTTATCCCTCTCTGCTGGGGCTGTCATAGGGACGCAAGCGAGGAGGCGTTTATATAGACAACATTAATGTACAGACCAAGCCTGAAGCACTGCTTGTCATGATGTCCCCACCTGTGGAATAGGGCAGCTTAGTGTGAAGGAATCATAGCGCTGGAGGACACCAAGCAAAACCCAGACATGAGCTTGCAAGAAATGCAGGTCTGGGCAGGCGAGGGATTGTGAGCAGACACCCCCTCCACTGGGGGAGGGACTGGTGCACAAGATCCATCCCTGTCCAGTGTATGTTGCCACGATTCCTCCCGGGCCGAGAGACGTAGTTTCTAGCATAGGCACCTGCTTTGGGACATTGATTGTCTGACCCCACATCCTGGACAATCTTTCGCCGTGAGGTCTCTTGTTCCACATGCTGGCTTGGACCCCAGTTAAACATCCACCATGTCCAGCAAGGCAGATAGATGAAGCTCACAGGCAATCTCCTCTTCCTTGTTAACTCTGATCAACTGTTGTAAGCGTTTCAGTCTGTCCGACAGAGAGGTGCTGGACCCCTCCACCAGATGCCCATGCTCCACATGACTTCCAGCCTGTCCAGAGGGAAAGATGCACTACTGTCAAAGAATCACTTGTCCAACAGAAACAAGGGAAAGTTAGCCCTCTGCTACCTTTGGAGATAGCTTGGCCTCTGAACCAGCAATCTCCTAGGGTGCCAGCCAAACACTTCCTTTCCCAGGAGGGTGGGGCCTAGCTAGCACTCTCACAACCCAGCTCCCACCTTTAACTCGGTGGAGTGGAGTGTTGGCTGGCTGATTCTCTTGTGCCACATCGCAGCTCACTGTTACTATGCACAATAGCAAAGGAGACAGCGACAATGCAATGGGCAGATCAGAAGGACCCATGTTTAATATCGCATATAAACACCAGGCTAACCTTGTGTTTCTGGGAAATATGCTCACAGCAGCCCACTTGTCCAGGACAGCTGGAGCCCATCTCCTAGGCAGGCAGAAATTCTCTCGAGAAATTCACAGACTTGGAATTCTACCATGAAAAATATCTGTTATTCCCATATCAAGTTCTCTTTTTACCTGTGGGCATGGAGACGTGGGCATTTCACTCAGTGGATGGATAACCTGAGGTGTACAAAGCAGGCTCTGAGGGAGGTAGAGGGGAAGAGACAAGGAGCATGGGAGCTGCTCAGAATCTTCTGCTAACCACTGGTGTAGCTTCTCCTGAAACCTAGACAGAAACAAGGTCACAGGCACAAGTCAAACTGCAGTTCAGCTTTATACACCTTGTGCTTCTCTGCCCAAAGCATTCACATGGCCGATGTAACCACAAAAGGAAATTAGGTCTGACCGACAGCCCAAGCGCCCCAGTGACACTGCACAAATCAGAAGTTCAGGGAGCCCAGCATGGGCTCAGGAAAGGGGTAACTGCACCGTTTCTGTTTTTAAATCATGATGGCATCTACGAGACGCTCAGTTGCCATGAGCCTAGGCAGTTTTTTCAAAAGACGTTTAAATCTAACGGAGGGCTCCTGAAAATGGCAATATGCAGAGAGAAAATCAGTTCAAACAGTAGCTTGTTGGATTCCAAACTAAATGACTATTTCCCCAAATTAACTCATGAGACTCATTCAGGCCTGAGTGTAGTAAGTTAGTTTGTTCTTAGCAACTCGTGAGGTGTTTGATTTGGGATCCTCTGCATGCCTCTATGTGAAGGTTTGCAGTCGAAGATTCAGAGACACCATTCAATGCATTCCTGTTTGATGAAGTTCAGAGAGAAGCCTCTGATCCCTTAGTTTACAGACAGTGACGGAGATACAGATGTAGAAAAACAAGGGAACATCCCCTTAAAATGATCCAGGAAGCAGGGATGAAAGCAGAGTTAAGCACGCCAGAAGGGTGGGCTCTGCTTGTAATCAATCATTCCATCCACCATGTTCTGAACACACAGTGTGGCTCAATTCAAGCAAAGCAGACTGCAGAAAAAGCTGTAAGGAAAAAATCCTAAAACAGCTAATCTGAAGACCACCCCCTTCTTCCCACTCATCCTGAGAAAAGGCACCAATCCAATCAGTACTTCAGCTGCCGAGCAGGGGTAGACAGCACGCCCCAGAGACAGTGCCTGTCCACGCCAGCATAGGTAAATAAGATGGGAAGGGAGAACACCTGATGCTAGTACAGATGGCTCATACAACAAGCTTTAATACCAATAGATCCTAAACTACATAGAATAACACCTCACTTAGCAAATGATACACAACAACCATCAGCTCAGTTGGTAGAGTCACTACAGAAGAGGAAGAAAAGCAGTGCTCAGAATCAGGATTAGCAATGCCACTGGAGGAATCCAAATTCTTGGGGTATTACTTAGCCATCAGATCAGAGTTCAAGTTATTGGCTTCCTCAGAGGAATGAAAGATGCCGAATCCTGGGAACTTTTAGAGAAATAGATCCCTTCAGCTAAACGTGGGAAACAGCTCAATGTACTATCTAACTTGTTCCAGGATCCCAGATAGAAAAGGTCAGTGAGAGACAACAGGGAGATACATTAATCATCTCCTGCTTTCACAGACAAGGAACTGCACATGGCAAGGTGAAGTGACAGGGGCGATGTACAGAGAACTCTGCCTTTATCCTAGAAATCCCTTCCAACTGGCTGACATGCAGCATGGAGCACGCCCACCAGTCAAACAACCCTTCCCTGTGTCTGGCACAGCAGTGCTAGTGTCTCACCCACTAAGGCGAGGACACGGCATCACAGAGGAATCCAGCCTCAGATGTCAAACTGTTCCCATAGCTAGAGAGGAGGCTGGAGGAAGAGCAGAAGGCCTGGCCTGATGACTGGCAGAACTGCATGCAATAGCACGAGGACTCGTGCTGAGATCTGGTCGGTAGGATCACACCTTTTGAAGAATCATGGGATACGCTCTGTGATTTTGCTCCTGGTACCCTACGGGCTCACAGAAATTCCTCTTCTTCTGCTGCACTCACCCTTGCTATAGTACTGATGGTCTTACTGTTGGTGACAGCCATTGGCTGGACCTCAAACCCCACAGTGCCCATGTGATTAATGTTTCTGCCCTACTGTTTTGCTGGCCAGGGCAGAAAACATTTTTGGCACCCACCTCCCAAGCGGTGGAAGGAAAAAAACAGCTGAGCACCCCCAAGAAACTGGTGCCCAGGGTCTGCTTACCTGCCCCTAGAACCAGCCCTGTTTCTGATAGCTGAGGAGCGGAGGGGGAGGAGGAAGGAGGACACTGCAACTTTATGCAAAGGAGAGATTGTCAGCAATAATCTGGGTTCCTCCATGAAACCACTAAAGCTCAGCTTCATACAACAGAGATGCCAACACTCTGTTCATGAACCCCAGCACCCTGCAAAGCCAGCAATGAGTCTGCTACAAAAGGTCTGTGCAGCTGTTCCTGTCACTTACCTCCTGTGCTCTCTCTTCTCCAGCTCTAGATTAGCAGCCAGGCGCTCTGGGAGGCACTCCTGGGCCGAGGCCACGTGTGTTAGATCTGCTGCACTGGGAATCCTCGTTTCCTGATGCCCCAGGCCGACAACATGCTCAGTTCGAGGCAGCAAAATGGGATAGTGTTTCACAAATGACTGAGGAGAGCGTATCCTTGACCTGGAAGAGGAAAGTATTTTAGCGGGAGGGAGGAAAGCCAAAGCCAGTACGCTCCTGGTTGGCTGGAATTCTGAAATAGCAGGAACTAAGGAAATAATCACATTTGCTGAGGATGAAATCCCCCTGTATGGAGGGTTCAGCATGAGGCCTCTGCATCACCCACATGCTTCTTAGGTCCTGAGAATAAGGTGAACATGGGATTTGAGTGGGGCAAGGAGTTTGTGGGTCCCAACTCAGGAGTGGGTTTCATGTAAGGAAAGACACCTGAGGCAGCGCATGCTACTTGGACTCTGAGGCCAGGTCTGTGCTACAAACATATGCTGACTCAGGTTACATTGGCCTACAGCCACCACAGTTATACAGCGCTTGGGCGGGTGCGTACTTGGCGCCATCTGTTGGTGGTGCATGTACTCGACAGGAGTGCTTGTGTCGATGCAGAGTGCAGGGTACCATGGGTAGGTACCTCAGTGTGCAACTCACCACTCTTCAGCATACTGTCTTTTAGGAAGTTTTGGCAATGCACAGTGGGGCCTAAATGAGCCACGCAGGGGTCTGCTTCCCAGTCTGCAACTCTCTCTCTTCCTTAATATTGTCTGTTTCCCATAATTTTTGCACCTTTTTTCAAAATGCCACAAACCCATGTGGCCTCTCTCACTGTCTGTCATCTCTGACAGAAGCATGGAGCCCGCAGAGCTCTGCACTATTGTCATGAGCATTGCGAGCACAGAAGAATTTGCAGAGCAGCAAGCCCCATTGAACCAGTGGAGACATGACAGTCCCTGGAGGACAGACGGCTGTGGGACATCATGCAAACCAATTCAAGGCTGTTGGTGGCATTCATGGAGCTACTTCACCTGCATCAGGCTCACCCATGCTCGACTGGCTGAACTGCAGTGGAGTCAAACAGGTCCTGGCTCAATGCACAGCTGGATCCTGTGGTTGCTTGTCCCGCACACTCCTCATTCTCTTTACCAACCACCACCCCGCCCTCCTCGGAGGTATCTAGGATGCTGTGAGGTGACCATGGTTGAGTGTCTGCCAAGTATGATGTGCAGCTCTTTGTAAAAGTGGCGGATCTGCAGCTCCACATCGGATCGACAGTTGACCTCCTTGGCCTTCTGGTAGGCATGCTGCAGCTTCTTGGCTTTCTCACGGCACTCCTGCTGGTCCCTGTCATACCCCTTCTCCTGCATCCCCTGAGCAATCTGCTTGTAGATGTCAATGTTTCTTCACCAAGTTCAGACCTGTGTCTGCACAGCCTCTTCTCCTGACAGGCGCAGGACAACCAATATCTCCTGACTACTCCAGGCAGCAGTGAGTCTGAAGCATGGACAGTTGGACAGTTGAACTCAACAATGGAGAGCTGCTCAGTGTACTCGTTAAACCAGGCTATCAGGAAAAGGAACTTCAGAAATCTGCAGGGCTTTAAATGTTGGCAGGGAAGGGGAGGTTCTGTCTACGTGATCCTGCGCAGTGGAGTTCACAATGGTGACCAGAGCAGTCAGTGTGGGGCATTGTGGGACAGCTGCTGGAGGACAGTTAAGGTTGATCTAAGGAACAATGTCTACACTCACACTGTGGTTGACTAAAGTACATTGACTGTGATTCTACACCTCTCGGGGAGTTGGTGTTACTATGTCAGCGTAATGGAGTGCTTACATTGGTGGGAGACAAATTTCCACATAGGCACCTGCACAACTGCCATGCATAGATCTAACTTTGTAGCGCAGACCACACCCGAGTGCAGCCAGCGCTCTGACGAGAAACGCTAGCCACTGACTTCATCCTATCCCTTCTGGAGACAGCAAGACAGTGGTGAGTAGGTTGCTAGGGGCTCGCTCCTCTAGAGGGATACCACCCACCCCAGACACCAGCTCTGTGCCCCTGACACACTTGCTCCTACAGTCAGCTCCTCTGGCTCTTTTCTTATCAAAGGGCCCTTTCCCGCTCCATCCTGCAAGCAAGGGACAGAGCCTCCTCTGGGACACAACTACTGGGAAATACATTTAAAATAAGGAATGTGAATAAAAAGCAGCTTTTGATCCAGGCTGACAAACAGCACAATGGGAACCTGCCTTCCAACATTTCATTAAAGGCATTCACTCTTCAGAATAGGCCAAAGAGCTCTGGTGCTGCAAGACATAACCTGTAATTAATTTTGATGGAGAAGACAGCATGGACGGTTCCAATACGCCCAGCAGAGTTTGTAATAGACATGTAACGGATACTGACATTGGATACAACAGTGACATACAATTAGCACTCTGTCAAGGCTATTACCCTTGTGGTCTATGATGTCACCAGACCCCCTAATTAGCATTATCTTCCTCCATATTTTGTGCAGCCAGGAGTAAATCATTTCATGTTTAGTAACAGCTAAAATGCTTTAATCTATTTCATCATAAGACATGAGAGAAGCTTTGGAAAAACCTAACAAATCTGCACTGTGATCTCTGGATAGGGCTGTAATGTAGTATATGTCTTTCCAAAGAAAGTATCCATTTTTCATTATAGAAATACGAAGCGCGTTGGGAAAACCAAAAACCCACACTGTGCAATCATGAAGACCCTGTGCGATTTCCAAATTTGTACAGTGCCCACTCAAATAGCTATGTCAGTGCAATTCATGAAGATACAGTCATGCTATTTATCATGACAAATTTAAAAAATCATCTTGCCTTGTGTGTCCCTGCTGGATCTCTTTCTGCGTTTGCAGTCTGGCCTGCTCCCATGAAAAAGGAAGAGTGAAGGTTTTTAAATGTTCCTTAAAGAAATAGACATATATCTGTCCATCTTCACTCACTGCTTCTACAGACAGACAAACATTAAAGATCAAGTCAGGATCAATACAGGCTTTCAGCTTCAAGAGAAATACAACATTAAAACTGTACCTTAAGTTTTGAAGATTGCGAGGAGTTAGCTCTGTTGAATAGACAGAACTTGCAGGAGTGTGCCTTTTGGGCCTGATTCAATAGCCAGGAAATTCCAGATCGGATTGTTGGGGTTACTGTCAAATATCGCTTTAGCTTCACTTTTAACATCCCAGTGCACCCAACCCCACTCTGTGCAAGGCACTGATGCTCAATTCAGCAACAGATATTTTTACACTGAAATGTAGACTGGTGTTTCTCATGCAGAAAACACCTTTTACATTGAATCCATCTGCAATTTCTCTGGAAGGAGGTCGGCCCAAGGAGGTTTGTGCCTCAACTCCTCTCGCCAGTAATGCTTATTCATGGCAGCAGGTTTTACCGGTTTATCTAAAACTAGCAAGTTGCCAGAGTTTACCCACCTGCTCTGAACCTTAGGCTGAGATGTGTTGGCCATGTACTCGCAGACACCCTGAAAAGAAACATCAGCCCCTCAAGCCTGCTCTATTTGCAATAGTCTGTACACCTTTCAGGGAGGATATTCACATCTAGGCCCCACAGCACACCAATGAGCTAATTCTTTCTGCATTTCCCTTACCACACCGAACAACCATCCACATTTTATCCTTATAGCTGTTTGCTGGAGTACAGCAAAACGGTGATACTACTAATTCTAAGGATGTGCTATTATTATTAGATCTCCGTCATCAATTCTCAGAGCACATCCTCAGTGCCTGAACCCAGGAGTCAGATTGCAGGGAGGCATGGTACATGAATGGTCACTGGCAACAGGTCTGAACAAGAGCTGAACAATGTCACTGGGCAAACAATGCCTGGCAGTTTCAATGTTGGGGCCAAATTCTGCCCTCAGAAAGGTGCATGGAACCGCTGCTAATCTGAATGGAACTAAGTGTCTGAGGCCAAAATTGGCTTATAGCGTAATTGGATCTGGACTGGACAGGAGAGGTTCTGGACATATTCTTCCATGCAAGCATGAGAAGCAATGCTGGGCAGAGTCTAGCTTGCCAGGGGCTCAGGAAAAGCAAGTCCCACAGCTGGCCAATGGATGTGCAGCAAATGCAGAAACACCCACAATCATACTGCTGCTGAGAGCAGTGGGAATGATGGGGAGCCCAGCCCTCCCAGATGCTATACACTACCCCTGGACACCATGGGAATGGGCCCACAAGCAGTGCGGTGAAAATGTAACAGAACAAGAGAGCAATATGTAACAAAGCACAGACCAGCCCACCCCAGAACAATGAATACCTGGTATGACAGGCAGCCGGGGGCGTTTCCAGTCTCTCAGTTTATGATCAATGCACAGTGCAAAGATCTCATCCCAGGGGATTTCGTCAACTGCAGGTCCATCACCTCCTGAGCCGGCAAACAGCCTGCCTTGCCATTTGCAATAGGTTCTGCTCAACAGGTTCTCCACTTGAGAATGGAGTATTGGCTGGGTCTGGGGACAGCTGGCGATCTGAGACACGTACTGGAAAATCATGGAGCAGACAGGAAGCCAGGGAGCTGGACAAAAACAACATAGAATCATAGAATATCAGGGTTTGAAGGGACCTCAGAAGGTCACCAGTCCAACCCCCTGCTCAAAGCAGGACCAACCCCAACTAAATCATCTCATCAGGTCTTTATCAAGCCTGACCTTAAAAACCTCTAAGGAAGTGGATTCCACCACCTCCCCAGGGAACCCATTCCAGTGCTTCACCACTCTCTGAGTGAAAAAGGTTTTCCTAATATCCAACCTAAACCTCCTCCACAGGAACTTAAGACCCTTACTCCTTGTTCCGTCATCTGGTACCACTGAGAACAGTCTAGATCCATCCTTTTTGGAACCCCCCTTCAGGTAGTTGAAAGCAGCTATCAAATCCCCCCTCAGTCTTCTCTTCTGCAGACTAAACAATCCCAGTTCCCTCAGCCTCTCCTCATAAGTCATGTGCTCCAGTCCCCTAATCATTTTCGTTGCCCTCCGCTAGACTCTTTCCAATTTTTCACATTCCCCTTGTAGTGTGGGGCCCAAAACTGGACGCAGTACTCCAGATGAGGTCTCACCAATGTCGAATAGAGGGGAATGATCACGTCCCTCGATCTGCAATTGGTTAGCATAATCTCCACTGAGTAACTGTTTGCACTGGATATTACAATCAGGGAGGAGCAGCAATGGCCAGTCCAGCACACTGCGGAAAGGCTTCCTCTAACTCAGCTCTGCTGATACACCTCAGTCTGAACCTGCTGCAATCCACTCCCTCCAGGGCTGGGCCTAGTCTGAGCAAAGATCCTGATCAGGCTAACGTACATAATGCAGGAGACACATGCAATCAGGGTACGGAACAAACCATGAGATTTATGGCTAGATTTTGGTACAAAAAGGCTGAAGCACATTTTCAATGTAAGGGGAGAGACATTTGTTGGCAAAGGGAAAAACTTTGTCTCCTGATCCTAAAGCGCCTTGAGATGCAGCTCTCTGCCCAGTGCGAAGTACATACCCCCTTGAGGAGGAAGGTCCATGTGCGGGATCTGGAAGGACAGCACGGCCTTCCTCAGCCAGCCTAGGTGATCCAGTGCGTTCCACTGGAGGTGAGGAAGCAGCTTATTGCCGCCAGGTTCCACAAACTCAGTGACAGGCCAGGACTGGTCACAGAGCTGTTCGGAGGACACCACCCCAGACAGGAACTGCAGCACGCTGTTATACAGCTCAATGATAGCGCTGGGCTCCTGGGAGGGCAGGCCGGCCAAACGCCTCTCCCTCTGGTCATGGTAGAAGCGCCCGCTGAACTCACGGCTGACCCCATCCTCGATGAACTGCTGGAGGGTCTGGCAGTCGAGCTCTGGGGAGCTGGGGCACTGGGAAAGCAGCCATCGCACTGCCTCGGAGAGCTATGGCACAAACATTGACAGAACAAAGCAGTCAGCCAGGCCATTTCAGAAGCTCTGCTCAATATTAACTAGTGACACTAAGGATTCAGTCCTGCAGCCCCAGTGGTTTCATAGTCCACGGTACAATGCGAACAAATCCCACAGCAACAACTGGGACATTCACAGCAGCAATTGCTAAATTTTGCAGCACCATTAATTTACTCTACCTCCATGAAACAACTTTAATTCCCACACCACACAAGGTCAGAGCTGAAAACAGATACTGGCACAGAATCCGTTGGTGACCATTCCCAACTGATGATTTCCAGAATGGGGTATTGCATTCTGCTTTCCAGGCAGCATGGCTCGACTCTTTGGAACTTGGCCCTGGTGACTGCAATAGTCTGAAATTCCCCACACAGGAAGAAGCTATCTGATAGCAAAGGGCTCTAGAAGACAACAGCATTATGAGATCCAATGGCTGAAAGTTGAACTCAGCCATGGTCACAATGGAAATAAAGGTGCAGATGTTATGAAAAGTTAATTTAGCCACTGGGGCAGATCATCAAAGTTTGTGGCAGATTCTCTGTCACTTGGAGTCTTTAAATCCAGATGGAGTGTCTTTCCTAGAGAGACACTCTAGCTCAGGGGTCGGCAACCTTTCAGAAGTGGTGTGCTGAGTCTTCATTTATTCACTCTATTTTAAGGTTTCGTGTGCCAGTAATACCTTTTAACATTTTTAGAAGGTCTCTTTCTATAAGTGTATAATATATAACTAAACAATTGTTGTATGTAAAGTAAATAAGGTTTTTAAAATGTTTAAGAAGTTTCATTTAAAATTAAATTAAAATGCAAAGCCCCCCGACTGGTAGCCAGGACCTGGGCAGTGTGAGTGCCACTGAAAATCAGCTCGCGTGCCGCCTTCGGCATCAGTGCCATAGGTTGCCTATCCCTGCTCTAGCTCAACACAAGCTCCTGGGCTTCATGCACGAACCACTGAGTGGCTTCTGGCTTATGTTACACAGAAGGTTAGACTAGATGGTCCTAATGCTCCTTCTAGACTCAGAGTCTTTTATTCTATGTAAAACGCAGATTGAAAGAACAGGAAATGTACTGGGTACATTCTGACTCCTTTAGGCTCTGTTATGGAAGCAGCCAGACAAGTTCCCCCTTTCCTCTGTGTGGGGAGGAGGACAAAAGCACCTCTCCCATTCAATGTAGAGGGTACTGGGAAGTGAACAGAGTATGCAGAACTATCAGCTGAGCACGACCTGCACAGGATCCTTTCCAGCTCAGGACGCAAATCCTAAGGAACACTGAGAGTTTCCAAGTACATAAAAGGTTGTTACAAGGAGGAGGGAGAAAAATAGGTCTTGTTAATCTCTGAGGCTAGGACAAGGAGCAATGGGCTTAAATTGCAGCAAGGGAGGTTTAGGCTGGACATTAGGAAAAAATTCCTCTCCAGGAAGTTAAGCACTGGAATACATTGCCTAGGGAGGTTGTGGAATCTCCATCACTGGAGGTTTTAAGAGCAGCTTAGACAAACACCTGTCAGGGATGGTCTAGATAATAGTTAGTCCTGCCATGAGGGCAAGGATCCGGACAGGATGACCTCTCGAAGTCCCTTCCACTCCTACAATTCTATGATACAAAGGTTTGCCCTTAATCCACCATAACATTGTTTGGTTAAATAGCAGACATGCCCCCTTTAGCCAATATAAGCTGGAGACAGCTGTGTTTTATATTATCTGCCAGCGAAGACAGACTCCATATGTATGGTCTCCAGACCATGCGTAGAGGACAGGCAGGACTACTGGCGGATGGGCAAAATGCAGGGGCAGAGTTAAGGTTGGGGCTGGAGCTTTAGCTGAAAATGTTTGTGCTATTTTCTAATATTTTAAAGAACAGTATCTTCTGAAACATAACTCTAGCCAAGTTCCGCTCTGGCCAAAGGTTGGTTCGGTAGGAGCTAAATCTTCTGTGCACAAACTATGATAAGGCTCAACTTTAGCAATGGGAAAAACAACCCACAAAATAAAACTCAGAGTGGTAGCTTAAAATGCAGTTATTTACAATGTGGAGAACATTCCTCACCCAATGTGAAAAATTAAGGTAGTAGAGACCTTTGTGATAAGCTTTTGAATATTTAATTTTGGAACTACTGCTCCTACCCTGTTGGTGCCTTGCAAGTCACTGACAGAATCTGGAATCTCAACAATAATGTATTCCGAAATCAGCTGAGCTGAAATCAAATCTTCCAGCATCAAACCTTTAAAGGAAAAGCAATAGCTGAACCAGAAGCATTTTTCATTATTCATACACAGACAGCAGAAAAAAAAATGAAGTTCTCCTATTCAGCCTATCTGCATTGAGAGCGGAGATTTACTACTTCTGACAGCCCCATTCTTTTCCCACACTGTAGCAACAAAACATTACATGCAAAGTAAAAGTGAAATCCTTGAAAAAAAATAAAATAAATCCTAATATTTAGTTTTGCTTTTCAGTTTACAGTCTCATTCCTCAGGCTCTCTGGATTTGTGTTAGAGATCAGAGGATCCTTCCGTCTCACATCTACAGCTCTTAGCCAAATGTTGCATTTGGAGGAACACATTTATTGCTCATTCTCTGCCTTGGGCATAATCCTAAATATTAATAGTTATTTCAAGGCACAGAAAATCACATACCCTCTTCTACTTCCTTCTCTGTGGCCTCTTCTCCCCGCGTAGGGACTAGAACCACCAGAGGTACTATTGGATGGAAAGGCTTTGCCTGAAGGAGCTGTTTCAACTGCAACAAAGCTGAAAGCCAGTAAACATCCTCCTCAGCCACATCTTCACTCCTCACTCTAGGGGGCAGCAGGAGAACAAGACCACTAGTTCCAAGCAGATCCTTCTGTGCCTCAGCCCCGTCAAGCTGCGAGTCACTGAGGGTGCCATGGGCCACCTGCGCAAGCACAAAGGAGACAATTCAGTTACAACAAACAAGAGGGGCTCAGAGATCAAGCTAGCAATGGCATTTCTGACGGGAGGCTCCTTCCTGGGAACTTCGTGGGAGGGGGGACAAAAGCTTGCAGGGGAGGGAGAGAAAAACAAGCAAGACATTGAATATGGGCACATCATATACATATGAAGTTTTTATGTGATATGTGCATGTATAAATGGGATTTTATTTAGGTTGCCAAGTCAAGCACTCAAAAGCTAGGAAACACCAGGCAGGATTAAAGCTGCCCATGAAACCTTAATTTGGCACCCCTCGTTATCCAATCACATAGTAGTTTTCAATTCTTGAAAAGGACTGAAAAAAAAATTACAAGAAAAGAAAAAGGAGGAAAAGGAAAGGAAAAAATAGGGAAAACAAAATAAAAAAATTTCAAACCATTTTTCACAAAAAAATACAATTTAGAAAAAGATTTTTTATCGATAAATGTCTATAAAGTCTGATTTCGCTGTACACGCACACAAACCAATGGGAAAATATCTCCATCCATCCAAGGCTAAAATTTTGAAATATTATGCTGACAATTTGCATTTTAACAATTATAAAGTTTTAAGTCTCAGTGTCTACAGTCATTACATAATTGTCTGTCCACCCCCATTGCCTGAGCCCCCATATTTTGCCACAACTGTGAAGATTTAAAAAGATGAAATTTTTTTAAAAGCTTTAAAATAAACATTGATATTATCCATCAAAATTACAAAATAAAAAATAAAAACTGAATTCTGCTAAACTGGACTATATGGCTTTGAACAGGGTTAAAAAAATGAACTACTGAGACTCCCTGACTGATCCGACTTTGTAAACGGTGATGAGCTTGCAGATGACACCACACATTGATAGCCTTGGCAAAGCATTCCTTAGCATCAGAGAGGTGATAGGACCAGCACACAGCTAACAGACTGCTCTAACGTACCTTTACACACAAGTTGACACAAACAGCCCGATCTCCTTGCATTCCAAGAGAGTTAAACAATGCAAGTGTCTGGACTCTCTCCTCTGTGTTGGAGATCATATCCTTTGATCTTTTATCTCCCATAAATTTCACTTTCAACCAATCCGCTAGTACCCTGAGAACAAAAAAGAAACCATCTTTTTCATTTGATATGATAGGTGGCACTGGCACAAAATCTATAGTTAAGCGACCACTCTCCATTGTAAATCCCAATTTTAAGTTGCTTAGAACTTTGCCAAAGTTTACTATTTGGGCTAAAACTTTTCATGCCAGATGTCTGCCTCACGTTCGTTTGTTCATTCGGTCATTCATTCATTCAAGAAAAATCGCTTAACTGCTTCTGTGCATAAAGTTAGGGGAAAATAGTATCAGAGTGGTAGCTGTGTTAGTCTGGATCTGTAAAAGCAGCAAAGAGTCCTGTGGCACCTTATAGACTAACAGACATATTGGAGCATGAGCTTTCGTGGGTGAATACCCACTTCGTCGGATGCATCTGGAAAGATAGTCTTTGTTCAAGATGGTTTCTCTCTCGCACACCATCCCCTTTCCAGCTTTTACTGGCCAATATCCCACAGGAATATCAGAGAAATCAAATCGCTTGGTTTTTTGTCTCCTGAGGTGAAGGATAAAGATGGAGTGTCTCTGCTGCTTACATTCCCAAAGGGACTGGCTTTGTTTTACAAGTCAGGAAGGCCTCCTGCGGATTCAGTCTCCTGTCTCTCTTTTGGGTGCAGGAACTATGCTAACTCTGCCTCAGAATCAGGATAACCCCCTGCTGGCTTCATTTACTGATACTGTAATATATTAACTGAGGTAAACCTACATTCCTCTGTCTAGGACAGATCTCTTAATCACCTTTACCTAGACTAGACAATCTGGTCTTGAACATGTTCTAATAACATCACACAGAAGGAGGTCAGAACTTCACATATAACACTGACACATGCATTTTACAATTACACTAATCACCAGCACTCAGACGATACCTTAACACAATACCTTCTGGATAAGTATCATGACAGCAGAGTGTTGGGGGCAGTGAGTTGGCTGGCATACTGAGAGTCAGTGCACCGGATGCCTTGGTAGTAAGGGCTCTTAGAGTCATACATCTCCTGCTAGTGATTGATTCATACAGGGGATAACAGACTATTACTGCTACCATTTATTGGCCCAGGCTGTGAATCCAACTGTCGATTGCAAACTCGTTGATGACCATTGCAGGGGTCAATATGGGGTTGCTATTGTCCCACATGATGGAATTTTGGTTTTTACAGTTAGCTTTTGTAAAAAGGTAGGAAATTACATATGCGTTTCATATAGGGGCAATTTTTTTTTTTTTTTTTTTTAAACAGGGATGGCAATCAACCAATAAAAAGCAAGAGAGAGTCCTGTGGCACCTTATAGACTAACAGACGTATTGGAACATAAGCTTTCGTGGGTAAATACCCACTTCGTCAGACATAGGTGCCACAGGACTCTTTGTTGCTTTTTATAGATCCAGAGTAATACGGCTACCCCCTCTGACAATCAACCAACAGAACAGCTTACCAAGGGGCCTGGTGGATTCTCCATCATTTTAAAGCTTTGAAAACAAGACTGGCTATCTTTCTAAAGGATACGCTCCAGGTTCAACCACAGGTTACTGGGCATGACGCAGGAACTGTTGGGTGAAATTGTATGGCATATGTTGTACAGGCGGTTAGATAAGATTATCACAGGGGTAGGCAACCTATAGCACACGTGCCGAAGGCGGCACACAAGCTGATTTTCAGTGGCACTCAGACTGCCCAGGTGCTGGCCACCGGTCAGGGGGGCTTTGCATTTTAATTTAATTTTAAATGAAGCTTCTTAAACATTTTAAAAACCTTATTTACTTTACATACAACAATGGTTTAGTTATATATTATAGACTTATAGAAAGAGATCTTCCTAAATGTTAAAATGTACTACTGACATGCGAAACCTTAAATTAGAGTGAATAAATGTAGACTTGCCACACCACTTCTGAAAGGTTGCCAACCCCTGGATTATCACAATGGCTCCTTCTGGCCTTCGAATCAATGAATCAACAGAAAATATCACAGAAAACTACAATGAAAGAACATTAATGTTGTAAAGTCAAACACTCCAAGTTAGTAAATGTCAAAATAAAGGTTTCCCATACCACTTTAATTCATCTCCCTTGTGCATATGCACTATGATTCCATGTTTGTTCCACAGACCCCTGCCTCATTCAGTGCACACGGTGGACAGTGAATGGGGCAGAGAGTTGTGAGGAGATTCTGTTGGGTTGAAGGCACTGGACTGGACCCAAGAGAGAGGGGTTCTACTCCCGGTCTCTGCCAGACTTCCTGTGTGAAGCTGGACAAGACTGCATCAAAATCCATACACACCTGGAGCAGGATTAAAATTCTCAATTCTCGCATTTCCTGGATTTCAAGTGCTTGATTTGCAATGTTAATGTTCTTTTAATGTATGGGGTATGTAACAGCAGTCTTAGGGTATGAGGGTATTTATCTATGACAGGATGTGAGGGGTAAGAAAGGGAATGTGGCTCCATCTCCAGCAAAGGGTAAGGAATTTCACCTCTCTGCAACAGAGCTAGAACACATTGAAGATTTAGTTAAATAAATAGGGGACATTCTACTGAACAATATTTCACCCCTTTGTCCCGTCATTCATTGCCTTTCTTTCCACCCAGGACATAGGGAGCTACATTTCAGTGACAGTACAAACCCATCCCCTCCTCCATTCTGTCTCCATGACATGCAAGGAAAAGCCGGCTGGCTCCTCTGCTTACTCGCTGGGATCCTCTGCTGGACATCCTTCGTAACTTGGCAACACCAAGAGCACCTTCCAAAAGATCTGTTCTCGCTGAACTGGAATATGTTCAAGGATCAGTGAAGGCAGATCCAGGGGTGTCCATGCTGCATCACTTAAAAAGAGTGAAAAGTATATGAAAAATAACTAAATATCTTGATTTTTTTAATGACTCTTCCTTTTTGCCCTAAACTAGATTTTTTAAAAAAGTGATTTTTGCCCTGTTCTGTTCATTCCCTTGGAAGCACCTGGCATTGGCCACTGTTAGGAAACAGGGTATTGGGCTAGATGGACTATAGGCTGTTCTTGAAAGGTCAGTGTGGCTGTTTGGGCAGCTGCGTGCCAAGGGAAGCAACGTTTTGAAGCTGTGAACATTGAATCAATGAATGCAGTTACAGTCTAATGAAATTAAGAGCTAATGTAAATGTTTTCTTAAAACATTTTGCTTTCCATAAAAGAGTTACAAGGACATTCAAAGCAAGGAAGTCTAAGACCTACAGGACTAGATATTCAGACGATGTACATCACCACAGCTCAGCTGACTTCAAGGGCTACACTGATTTACACCAGCTGAGAATCTGACCCACAAGATTTGTCTTGCTTTGTGGGATCACATACACATCCCCACTCTCTCCCCCACTGTGCCTGACAACTTTGATGTTGTAACAAGCCAGGGATTGAAGTTCATATGAAGCCCACAGAGGCAAGTGCCTGTGGGTTTAGAGAATACAATGAATGAGTAGGTTCTTCTGGCATCCTTTCAAACAACATTGAGAAAACTGGCTATTAGTTTATGGCATATTCCCAGGAACCAGTAAAGCTGCCTTTAAACTCACTGATCCAACTTCCCAGCAGCCTATCAAAGTTCTATACTTATTATTTTTCACCCCCTCAATCATTTCACCACTTCAAATTGTCTGAAATTTCACGAGCAATATGGTTGCAAAAGAGAATTTTTTGGGTAAGTTTTGGGGCTAACTGGACAAATATCTTGGGGTTGTTTAAAACGTCATTTACTAATCTGGAAAAGTTTCCTAGCTTTTTTGCCATGTCTCAAGAAGCAGTCTGCTTCCAAACTCCAACTTGATTTATTCTGTTCCCCTCAACAAGGATGAAAGCCTTTGATCATTTTTGTTCACTTTGTTGAGTTAATTTGGGAGTTACTGAATTCTCTTTTGTCAACCAGAGGGGAACATCACAAAGTTCATGAATTCCACCATGTATATGCTAAGTTACAGATGTCTGCAGCTGCATGTTAATGACTTCTTAAAATATCCACACGGACTGGCAGGGATCCTGGTTTTAGACTTGTAAGTGCTCTCGCTCCTTGGTTTATCTCTGCTCTGAGCAGTGGTATCTCCAGCTACAGCAGGTTTCCAGACATCAAAGTCATAAAGAAATGGCCTCCTAAAACTAAGGAAATTCTGCCCACCTCCTCCACAACCATCATTACCTGTCTGACCTTCAGATCACTATTCTCTCCCAGAGAAGTCTACAGTACTTACCAGCATTTAAACTACAATCCCAGCCCACTGAAAACAAAGATCTGATGGTCTTCTGCACTTATGTGACAGGCCCAGAGACCACATCTCACTTATTGCTCTCTGCATATGAGCCACACTAGACTCTGCCCCATCTGCCACTCCACACACTCTCCCAGTATTAGTCAGACACTGCACTCTACAGGTACAGGCACAAGATCAGGGTTCTTCTCTTTTGGAGGAGCCACCCTTCACCCACCCTCCGTTACATATATTCATAGGAGCTAGTCTGAAAAGTCTGTTAGAGACCAATTCACCACTCTGCACCAACATTTTCAGGGCACACAGCATCTTTGTGCTAATGTAGCTTTAATGAAACTCCAACTTACTATAGCAACTGCTGGTAAAAGTACTGAACTTTCATTTGGTGCTTCGTCCTGTTTCTCAGCCATCTTAACCTGGAACAAAGAGGAAGTCTAGTAAGGAGGTATCAAAGGTGCTGATTCCTCTCTATAACACGTGTAGGTCTGCAAGAGCTCTGAGTGCTCATCTGTGCACCAAGCAAGCCAGAACACTTAGGAGACCTACTACAATGGAAGAAGATCAGAGAAAAATTCTCTCTGGGTTTTCAGTATGTTTTTCATATGTGTCTGACTGCAATGTGTACAGCCAGTGTCTTTTTTGTGAGAGTCCTTCACAGGACAAGTGATATAAGCAAATGTGCTTGTAAAACAAAATATATATTGTCAGGAACCTGTGATCATGTGAAATTATTTTAATATACCTTTTGAAACTGACTAGATTTCAGGTTAGCTGCTTACCTGGTGCAGGAGATTCCCAGATTTCCGGCGTGTCCTAGGTTTACAATTCTCTTAGTTAGGTTCTCCTCAGCAATAGGACACTCTGCACTGGGGGACAATGCCTTCAGTTTGTTTTTTGGATCCACACAACAGGGAGCTGCTGGGAATGCCCTCATTTGACGCTTCAGCTTCTTCCGCGCTGCTACCACTTCTCTCCATCTTTAAAAGAGAAAATATGGATACGCTAATCTAATTAATGGTGCTTGCCAAATCTCACATTGTTTTCACAGATTTTCTCTTCAGTTATTCTTCACTCTTAACTTGCTGGAGCTGCTTTGGCACCTTAGGTTTATTAGCAGTTCAAAGCAGAAAAGGAGAGCTCACTTACCTTACAGTAATCTGAGTTCTTCAAGATGTTTTCTCCCTATGGGCACTCCACTGTAGGATGTGCATATGCCTGTGCGCCTTTGGCTGGAGATGGCAAGGTAGCATTTGCAGGCCCATGCAGAAAAGCACCTTATGCGGCGAGCGAAGGCATTTAGAGAGGTGTGAGCTCACCACCACTCAGTTCCTTCTCCACTGTAGAAGATTCCCAAGCAGGAATTCAATGAGATGGGTGCTGAGGAGGTAAGCTCAGGATAGTTTGAAGGACTACACCGCCGAAGTGGGAGCAGGTAAGATGCACAGTGTTTGGCTACGATATGGCTAGAAGACCAAGAAGCAGACCTACAGATCTTCCAGTCAAGCTAAGGACATGAACTGAACTCTAGTAGAACGTGCTGTCGCTTCCTGAGGGGAGCATGTAACCTTGCATTCTATAATAAGCCCTGATCCAACCCAAAACCCACTTAGACAGTCCATGTGTGGAAACTGCTTGGCCTTTCATCCAATCCAAAATTCAACACAAATAGTTTAGGAGAGGTGCAGCATGGTTTAACTTTATTCAGATAGAAGGCAAGGGCCCTCATTACATCTAAAGAATGAAGGCCTGATTCTTCTCTGGAGACCCCACCCTGCCTCTTCCACTCCCCTCCTCCCTCCCCTCTCCCCTCCAGCACCTCCAGACGCTGAAACAGCTGATTGGTGGTAGGCACTGGGAAGGAGTGGGAGGTGCTGATCAGCGGGGCCCACAAGCAGGCAGGAGGTGCTGGGGGGAGGAGGAAGTTGGTAGGGGGGCTCCTCCTTGCCCTCCCTCTCGCCCACTTCCTCACAAAGTGCAGGCCCCCCCAAAGCGTGGGGTCTGGGGCCATCGCCTCAATTTGCAGTACCCTAGAGACGTCTCTGCCTGTCTCAGCCAAGCAGCTGCTATGATGATAGCTCTCGTACCTTCTCAATGCATCTTGAGAAGAGTCTTGAGAATTAATGGTGAAAGAAGGGCCATGGTAATCCAAGAACATCTCCTAGAGATCCATTACCGTGACCTCCCTTGGAGCTGAACAGGTGACAATTTGCAAAGAGTTTACCCTGGGTACAGTATATACCAGGTCTGCCAGATGCTGCAAAAGACAGTCCTTGAGCTCCCATTCGTGATCCTGCCAGAAGTATTTGCTCAGGGAGCCCGCAATTGTATTCTGGAGGCCATAGACAGACTGCTGATATTTCTATCTGATGGACAATACCCCATTTCCACAACCTTAGTGATCCTGAGCAAAAGGATTTGGATCTTGCTCCACCTTGTCGCTTTACATAGTACATTGTTGCCTTGTTGTCTAGTATTACTCTGAGTGACTTCGTATGACATGAAGGAAGTGTTGGCAAGCATATCATATTGCTCTTAGCTCCAAGATATTGATAAGGTGCACCGATTCCTGCGCCAACCATTCGCCTTGTGCTGTGTCTCCCTATAGATGAGCTCCCATCCCAACAGAGATGCAGCCATTGTGAGGGTTTTCAAAGGTGCTGGATGCAAGATCTTCTGTGGATCTTTCCATCATGTCAGAGAGTTCAACACCTTCCGAGGCACTGTGACGTGCTTGGAGAGACTGCTTGTTTGGGGTGTATGCTGTTCTTATGCATATCTGGAGGCATCTGGTACATCTTCATGTTGGGAGTCACATATGTAGAGGCTGACATGTGGCCCAAGACTTGTATTGTTAGCAGGCTGCAATGTAATCTTGAAATTAGGTTGGATAGGGTGAAGAATCTCTCTTTGGGTAGCTAAGCTCTTGCTGTTGTGGAGTCTAAGGTAGTGCCTATAAAGTCTATTTTCTGAACAGAAGAGAGTATGGATTTTCTGCGGTTAATGCAGAGGCCCAGAGATTGGAATAAGGTTAATGCCCTGGATGTTGCCTCCTGTACCTCTTGAGGTGTCTGGACCCTGAGAAGCCAGTCATCCAGATATGGGAACACTGCTATTCCCCACTAACATAGACAAGTCAGATTGTAAGACTACCACTCAGAGAATCTTTGTGAACACCCTCAAAGATGTGGAGAGTCCGAAGGGGTGAACTCGATACTGATAGTGATCTTCCCCTACCATGAATCTTAGAAAATGCTTGTGTGAGGGTGGATTCCTACATGGAAGCAGGTGTCATGAAGGTTGAGGACAGCAAACCAGTCCCCTGAATCTCAGGATGGAATTGAGTTGGCTAGTATCACCATTCTAAAGCGTTGTGCTAGAACATAGTTATTCAAGTTCCTGAGGTTAAGGATTGGTTTCCACCCTCTGCCTTTCTTGAGAAGAGAAGGTTACTTACCTGTAACTGGAAGTTCTTTGAGATGTGTGGTCCCCATCTGAATTCCACTGAGGACAGAGCTGAAGAATTTGAAAGTTGTCTCTTGGTCCACGCATGTGCCCTTGCTCTGCCTCATGGTTGTGTCTGGGGTGATAAAAAGGGCAGGGTGGAGTGGCCATGCCCTCAGCTCTTTCACCACCACAAATCAAACAGATCCGCAGCAGAGGGGAAGGAGAATGGAAAGTGGAATCCAGATAGGGAACACACATCTCGAAGAACCTTCAGTTACAAGTAAATAACCTCTTCTTCTTCTAGTGACAGTGCCTAATTCGGAGAAGTGTGCGAGGAAGAGAACTGAAGGGTTGAACGAAGGACAGCCACGTCCAGTGAGGTGTGTCACAGAGTCTTGCACCAAGGCATAGTGTACAGTGAAGGCATAATGCACCAAACTCCACGTGGCTGCCCTACATATATCTCGAGGCAGTACATCGTGCAGGATGGCCATAGTCGATGTGAATGCGCTTGTGGAATGGGCTCTCACTGCAAGGGATGGAGACAGTCCTGATAACCAAAAAAAGCATAATGCACCCTGATATACTCTATATGATCATCTGCCCTTTAATCCTTTCAGCTATAGTGATAAACGGTTTAGGGGGACTTCCTGAATTGTCTTGTCCTTTACAGGTAGAAGGCCAAGGCCCTGCAGAACCCGAGAGGGAGTGAAGGTGCTACTCCTCTGCCAACATGAGGCTTCAGAAAGAAAGCAGGTAAGTGTATGGGTTGGTTGAGATGAAAGCAGGATACAACCTTTAGCACAAACTCGGTGTGCAGGCACAGGGGAACTTTGTCCTTATCCAACGTGGTTAAGCAGGGAGGGTGTCCACCATCATGTTCCCCAGTTTGCCCAGTCTTGCAGAAGTAACAGCTATCAGGAAGGTGACCTTCATGGAAAGGGGAGACAGGAAGCATGAGGCCAGAGGTTTGAAAGGTGATTTCATTGATGTCAAGAGGACAAGGCTGAGGTCCCATTGAGGAGCAACAGGCTGAATGGTGGAAAGCTTCTGAGGAGACCCTTCCAAAACCTTGTAGTCAACAGATGTATAAATACAGAGTGCATTTCCAAATGGGGGTGGAAGGCAGTGATAGCTGCTCTGTGGACCTTGACAGAATTGAGAGCGAAACTTGACATTTCAGGGACACAAGGTAGTATAAAAGAAGGAGACTATCCACATTCTTGGGGAAGGACTACTTTGTGGGGCCCAAGAAGTAAAGTGCTTCCACTTGGCCCAATAGGAACGCTTTATGGATTCTTTCCTGATGCTTGAGAGGATGTCTTATACTGCCAGTGAACAATCCCATTCTAGCAAAGATCCCATCCAAAAAGAACCTTCGAGGTGAAGTATCTGCAGATTGGGATGCCTGATCCTGCCTGTGTGTTGCATGAGCAATTCCAGGAAAGATGGTAGGGGAAACAGGGGATGTGCTGACATGTGGGGAAGGTGGAGAAACCAGAACTGGCATGGCCAGAATGGGGCAATCGGAATAACCAGTGCTCTCTCCCAACTGATCTTGTGGAGGACTCGTGGCTGCAGCAGTAATGGGGGAAAGGCATAATTGATCTGGTCCGACCAGTGGTGAATGAGCGCATCACTTTGGGAATGGGCATAGAGACCACTTCTGAAGCAGTAAGTGATGCACTTGCTGTTGGAGCAGGATGCAAAAAGGTCCCTGGTCGGAGTCCCCCATCAGGTGAAAATGTCTCTAAGGTGTCATGGAGCTCCCATTTTTGGATGGCCATGAATTTCCTGCTGAAAGAGTCTCCAATTATGTTCTGAGCCACCAGACGATTGGCTGCCAACAACAGGCACTTGGCACCAATCCCATAGACAAACCGCTTACACATAGAGCAAAGGCAACCTTGTGCCCCCTTGTTTGTTGATGTAATAAATGGTGGTGCTGTTATTGGACATGATGGAAGCAAATGGATGGAAGAAATGCACAACATGCTCTTTGGACTGTCTGAAGGTCCATAATGTTGATGTGCATTCTGGATTCCCCAGTAAAAACTACAGTAAAAACAACAAAAACTATTTAAAATTCTAAAAATGGCATTTTTTTTTAGGGGCATCAGAGAGAGAAGAGGATAGTAGCAGGTCCAACTTGGACCATGCGGTGGTGAGAAGGAATTGAGGGTGCAGTTGGTCTGCCCTGCCCTTTATCGTCTCAGACGAAACCATGAGGTGCAGCAAGGGCACATTCTCCTCAGTGGAATACAGTAGGGACCATCACTCGCAGAACCACCAGTAAGTAATTCAAATAAAACCCTCTTTCAAAGAACTTTGGTGGGACCAGTTCTATAGCTCCCAAAAGAAGAGATTGGGCCTCTTCTTTTAAGAGTTCCTTGTGAGAGGGGGCCCTGAAGAGAGGGAGGTGAGGAGGAACAGCATGGAAGTGGATAGAATGGCCCACTTTGACAACTTTCTGTATCCACTTATCTGAAGTAAGGTACTCTCAGACACGAAGACAGTTGTTTTCCAAAGGTGTGGTGAGGTACTCACGTGATTGGTGATCTATTGGAGTAGAATACTTGATGCCTCAACCAAGGTGTCAAAAGTCTCTTAGACTGTTTGGGTAGAAGTAGGGGTGGGAGGTGTGCTGATTATAGTAGAACAGTCTCAATCTTTGAGCAGTTTGGGAACTATAAAACTCTTATTGCACACACAAATCCCCTGTGATCACATCATCACTTTGGGGTCCCTGAAAGTATGGAGAGAGGAGTATGTATACTGACCAAAGAGCCCTTGAAACAGAAGGTCTTCCACTGTGTTTTCAACTTCTCTTGAAAGTCCTTAGAATTGGAGCCAGGATGCTTTTCCCATGAGCACCACTGTGGCCATGGACCTGATAGCTGTACCAGAAGCATCTAATGCAGCCTGCAGAGAAGTTCTGATGACCAACTGTCCTTCAGTGATAATGGACTGAAAATAATCTTTCAAGATACACATTTTAATGAGCATTTGGCACAAGACCAGAGAGTACATATTGAAGTCATATTTCACCATTAAGGCCTGATAGTTGGCAATGTGAAATTGAAGAGTGGCTGATGAAGAGCTCTTTCTTCCCAGGAAGTCCAGACTTTTTGATTCTTTACCTGATGGAGAGGGCCTACACTGAATTTGACAGTCCCTCTCAATGGTAGCCTCCACCACAAAGGAGTTGGGGTTCGGGTAGGAGAAGTAGCACTCTGTTCCTTTGGGTGGGATGTAGTATTTCTCATCTGTCTGCTTACAGGTAGGTGGAATTATGGTAGGTATTTATCACAGGTTATATATGCATGAGATAAGAGTGCCTCATTGATAGGTAAGACAACCTTTCCCTGAGGATTAATGTTCAGGATGTCCACCAGGGAATGTTTGGACTCTTGCACCTGCTCTAGCAGAATATTGAATGGCGTTCTCTAGCCTTTTCATGAGTTCCTGCAATGTCTTGAAATCACCCACATAGGAGGGAGGTGGTGGCATCAGCACCTCATCTAGATATGAAGATGAATTTCCAGAGGGATCTCCTCTGTCTGAGGCTCCTCTTCTCTTATACGTCTTTTGATATTGGAGAGCAGCATGGTACCAACGTGCACTGTACTAGAGAATGTTCTGTAGAAGCTGGTAGTTGGTATGGTACTGATGGGTACCAGTGCTTTTTCCCAGACATTATATTAAGTTGCTCACTGCAGTGGCCCCTTAGGTACCAGTAGTCCGACTGGGGAGAGCGATAAGGGAAGGGATGTTAATGATAGTTATAACCTCTGGGCCTATGATGTTCTGGTAGGTTCCCCAGGCCCATCTTCATGCAAGGGGCTCAAGGAGGTAGGGTAATATGGTACCCAAATGGATTCCTGTCCTGAGATCTTTGAGGCCAAGGAGTCGTCCCCTGAACTAAGTGGGAAGGAGAGGCTCCAATATTCTAATCAGTACCAAAGGTTGGAGGTGTAAGCCAATCCCGACATGCCATTTTTGTGGCAGTACCATGGAGGTGGAGTTGGTGGATCCTTCTATAATTGGCGATTCAGGCTCATGAGAGATAATAAGATCTTCTGAAGAAAGGAACCTGGAAAAAAAGTGGAGGGCTCTGAAATTCTTCATCCAAAACTAGAGTTGGTACTGGGTGATGAGATGGGCGCTGTTGCACTACTGGGATAGCTGTAGTGTCTTGACTCCTTTCAAAGGGGTGTGAATGGTAGCCCTGCAGGTCTCGCTATTTTGCAAGGGAGCAGACGGTGCCACGGCAGTAATTGCTCCTGTGATAAGCACATTCAAGCAGGGCTTCTACCTCAGTACTGGATTCCGTCAGAGCCTTAGCGGAATGAGAGGTCTCCTGAAAGCAGGTCTTTTCCAGTAGTCTGCCTCTCTTCTTTGTTTTCCTCCTGGGAAAGGAATGCTTCCCTTTTTTTTTTTTTTTTTTTTTTTTTTTGAGGTCCTATTGTTTGGGGCTGCAGACAAAGCAGCAACAGTGACCGAGGCTGTCTGCGACACAGAGGCCAATGAACAGGGAGGGAAGCAGACCCTTCCGGAGCTGACACATGCTCCAATAGCATGAGCTTGAGTCTGGCTTCTTTGATCTTCAAACCAAGCCAGACCTGGCATGTGGCAGGGTTGTGGGACTCCCCCAAACACCACAGGCAGCTGGAATGTCCATTACTGTGGAGAAAAGACCTCTGGTAAGTCTCACAGGCCTTAAACCCTGGGGTCTTGGGCATAACTACTATATTCCAACACAAAATCAAAGAAAACGAAAAGGAAGGGATGGAGCTTTCCCAACCAACACAAAATAAAGTGAAGTAAAGTGAAGGTATATGGAAATAGAATAATTCAAAGAAAGAATGATCAAACCAAAGTAGTCAAACAATAATGCACAAATTAAGGCGGGAAGCAAAATACAACAGTCAGTAGTCTCCATCTCAAGCTGCAAGTGGTAGAGAAAGAACTGAGTGATGGCAAGATTGTGTATCCCAATATGCCCTCATTCAGAGCACGGGGGTGCCATTCTACACAGGCACGGACCTGCAAATACTACATTCCAGTCTCCACTCAAGAGTGCACAGGTGTATGCACATCCTATGGTGGGGCACCTATAAGGATGTGTACTTGAAAAACTAATGTTGTCCCACAACATGCATTGGTTATGCCAACAGCGAGTCACTCACTACCAAAAACCTGGAAAGGGTGGCACACACTGACAATTAGGGGGCCTGGTTTTTGCTCTGCCTTGCTACCACTAACACCAACAGTTAAAAGTCACAAGAGCTAGGGTGTTATGGCAGTTGCACGTTAAGGAGCTGAATCCCAGAAGTGAGAATTCTATTCAGATTGCATCTTTAGATAAATACTCTTCTTACTTTCAGTGTTTACTCTGTGCTTGTACAGCATTTGGTGTATAATCCATTTAATTACTTTCCTCTGGATTATAAAACAGCTTCCCCCTCTTGCTGAAAATAATACACCTTAAATATTTTTTGAAAGGAATTCTAAACATCTATAGGACATGTTACCTAAAAGATGCTTTATCAGACGTTAGACTTTCTATATGTTAAGATTTCAGGATTGCTATTCTGTAAACTAGAACATCTATGCACAGTGATGGAAATAGCTACAAGCATAGTTGAGAGCTCTTTTTGTTCAGAATAGCACCAGGCTCAATCATCACTGGAATCTGGGGTCTGTTCCTGCCCAATTCTTAAATTTTCAGCTACTAGTGGCATTTTTACACTTTAGAAATTACACCTGCGTGACAGCATAGGCTTTCATCTCGTCTCTTACATTAAATCAGTTTCAAAACATTTGAGCTGAGAATATAGAAATTTTTTTATTTACAGCCTCCGTCCATAATAAGGAGCACTGACCCTTCCCTAGTAATCTTCCCAGTCATCTTCCTTCACACAATCCACTGAGAACGTATTTCAGATCCAGTGGCTGGTGACGGGACACTAGATGGGGAGGGCTCTGAGTTACTACAGAGAATTCTCTCTCAGGTGTCTGGCTGGTGGATCTTGCCCACATGCTCAGGGTCTAACTGATCCCATATTTGGGGTCAGGAAGGAATTTTCTCCCAAGTCAAATTGGCAGAGAGGGGTTTTCCCCTTCTTCTGAAGCAGGAGGCACTGGTCACTTGCAGGTTTAGACTAGTGCAGGGGTAGGCAACCTATGGCACGTGTGCCAAAGGCAGCACGCAAGCTGATTTTCAGTGGCTCTCACACTGCCCAGGTCTTGGCCACCGGTCCGAGGGGCTCTGCATTTTTATTTAATTTTAAATGAAGCTTCTTAAACATTTTGAAAACTTCTTTACTTTACATACAACACTAGTTATATATTACAGACTTACAGAAAGAGACCTTCTAAAAAGGTTAAAATGTATTCCTGGCACATGAAACCTTAAACCAGAGTGAATGAATGAAGACTCGGCACCCCACTTCTGAAAGGTTGCCGACCCCTGGACTAGTGTGTCAATGCTGGATTCTCTGTAACCCATCATGGATTTGAAGACTTCAGTAACTAAACCAGAGGTTAAGTGTCTATTACAGTAGCAGGCGAGCAAGGTTCTGTGGCCTGCAACGTGCAAGTCAGACTAGATGATTGTGATGGTCCCTTCTGGCCTTGAAGTCTATGAGACATTGCAGTCTCCCTCACATGCAGGAAAACAGATGGGCCTTGCAGTGTGCCTTGAAGCGTCAATACTCCAGGGCTATTTCAAACTAGGGTGAGGGAATTCCAAAGTTCCACAAAGATGGCCCTGCCACCCCCTTGTGACCCTAAGACTCCCTTTATGACTACCAGCAAACAGCATATTCACGCTGTTGTCAGAATATTCAAGTACACAGCATCTTGTAAGGTATCATATGTAAACCGGTAACATGCTGGTCATGAATATCAGTGTGTGTTGTATGTATGGGTTGTGTAGACAGAGTTGTGTGTGTGTGCTGGGAATATGTTCATAAAACAAGGTGTGGAGGCAGCTGATAAACAAGCCTGCCGTAGACAAAGGGGTGTGGCTTTACTTGTCTGCATGCATCATGCTAACACCTGGATGAGAAAACAGCATGGCCTGATTACAAGCAAAGGACAACAAAAGGATATTTGATTCTAAAGGTAAGAGAAAGCAAGTTGAGGAGAGGATGAAGAAAGGGCTTGGTGCCTGCTCCCCAAAGAACATACAGCAAGGCAGAGGAACTCTGTCTCGGTTTACTTTTCAAAGAATATATTTCAAAGGTTTCCAGGGAAGAAAGGGGACTCCTCATTTGTTACCCAAACTGATGGACCAAAGGGATCAGTGCCCCAATTCTGTGAACAGCTAATGCTCCTGCTTGAGGGGCTGGAGTTGCTGAGAGCTTGATGTGATTGAGAAAGCTGCTTACGTAAAGATTGGAGCTTGCTAAAGTCAAGTTTTAGATATTAGACACTTCCCATTGTTGTTTTGTTTTAACCACATCTTTTTCTCTTGCTTAGTATCACTAAAATCCAAGTTCTTTATTAATAAACGTATGCGTGGTTTTATAAGCCATCTCAGTGCAGTGTATTACAGAGTGGGTCCTCAGCTAGACTGACAGGCTGGTGGGTGTACTCGCTTTGGGGGCAGCAGACTTGGTAATTTCTGTGAGTGTCCAGCAATAAGGAGAAGATTCTACAGAGGAACACTCTTCCTGGAGGCTCAGGAATTGGGGTTTACTGAATGTTACCCACAAGGCAAGGTTAAGATTGGCAGAGTCCAAAGGAGTTTTCTGGGGAATAGGACAAATTGGTGTGGCAGGGAGCTGACACACAGTTTAAGCTCCAGCAAAACTCTCCCTTGTTGGGGCAGTGGGGGCAACACAAGGCTTATGGTTCTTGGTGGCCCTAGAAAGCTTCTCACCCCCTACCCTCTCTTGTCTGAGTGAGCGCCAAGCCAGGCACCCCACTGATCTGGCAATATGGCACAGGGAAAGAGACAGCTTTTGGATAAGTAGCTCCTGGGCTATTTAGAGCTTTATTAACATCCCTTCCCCTTCTCCCCCGCCAAAAATCTTAAATACTAATCAGTACTTAATAATTCGCCAATGTAAACCAAAAAAAATCCCCTGGTATCCTGTGCTCCTGGCAGGCTATACGGTGTAAAACATGAGCTACTACATTCTGTACCAGCATGAGTTTCCAGATAGATTTAAGCTGCAGTTCACAGAGAGCAGCGGCTCTCATGACCCCTTCACACAGCAAGCCTCTGAGTGCAACCCCCCTTATACATTAAAAACACTTTATATATTGAACACCATTATCAGTGCTGGAGGCTGACAGCTTGTGACCCCCATGTAGTAACCTCGCAACCCCATGAGGGGTCCCAACCACCAGTTTGAGAACCCCTGAAGTAGAGCTTGTTAAACAGTCTAATCTAACATGTTGTTTCCACTTCCCCAACCTCTGTTTACTTGTTTGTCTCTCCTTAGATTGGGAGCTCCTCAGGCAGGGATTGTTCCCTCTTCTCTGTCTGGAAAGCACCTAGTAGGGACTATCAGAAAGAAACAGTATACTCGGCTTAGCAAATGCTACTACTGATCCTGTTAGAGACCACCTGGCCTTCCGGAGAACGGTGTCTGTGGTGTGGTTTGACAACTCACCGCTGCAGATATTTGCAGAAACACTGGAGCTCCTGGAGGGTCTCCTTAGCACTCTGAAAAATCTCCTCTTCCAGAAACAGCTGCATTACATCAGCACAGACTTCCTCTGAGCAACGGGCAATGCGGGCTTTTCGGTCTCTTTCCAAAGCACACCTGGTGCAGAATGAAAGAAAACGAGATTCCAAGGCAGAAATGATCACTAAGTAGCACGCATGGCAGTAAATGCTAAAAACAGCTGTAGTGCAAAAGGTAGGTATTTCCAGCATAGATAAGTAGTCATTTAAAACCATTCCACTTTCTGGAAGCCACTAGACTTCCGTAAGTTTCTCCTTTGAAAAGAAAAAAGCATAGGCCTTTCTTATCTAGGGGAACAGAAGCTGTGCACCTGTGAGGGGGGTGGGGAATTCAAGGCCTTTACACTAGAAAGAATCAAGTATTAGTCTTCAAAGGGGTTTGTAGTCCCTGTTCAAGGACATGTACACCCCCCCCACACTCCCAAATACCCATCCAGAATCCTAATTATCCCTTCATATTTCCTCCACTTCTAACTCATCCTCTTCCACTCATGGCCACCGCCTTTCTAGTCAGTGATGCTTTGTGGAGGAAGAGCATGGGAGATCTGCACTACACACCATGTTCATAAAAGCTTCTCTCTTCGTTAGAGTACTGTGGTGAGTGAGGCTTGTTCTATAGAACACGAAGGGTTAATTCCTGCTAGAGCTCTCCACATACATACAGGTAATAACTAAGTTAATTGTTGGTGCTTAATGGACAATGCATGAACGCACTCCTGGAAATTGACCTCCAATCCCCTGGTGAGATGCAGAATGGTACCAGACTCAGAAGCGGTGCTAGCCCATTGGGGAGCCTAAGCAGCAATATTTTTTGCCAGCCTGTAATAACAAAAACCAAATAGAGAGCCCCCTTGAGCTGCTCGAGGCCCAAAGCAATTGCCTAGTCTGCTTATGCCTAACGCCAGCACTGACCAGGTTCAGGGGTTCCAGGACAGACAAAGGAACTCTGAAATGGCTAAAGCCTGTCTGTGAACTCGGAGCAAGGCAGAGACTGCAGGCTCTCTCTCCTAACCCCGAGCCTGGAACAAGTGGGACCAAACTACAGACATGCCAATTCTCTTAAATTGATGCAAGAGTCACAATGTCTGAGGGCTTGTCTACACTGGCAATTAACAGCCCTGCAACTTTCTCGCTCGGGGTGTGAAAAAACAGCCCCCCAAGTGCAGCAAGTTGCGGTACTGTAAAACGCCAGTGTAAACAGTGCCCCAGTGCTGGGAGCTACACCCCTGGTGGAGGCAGCTCTCTCCCAGCGCTGCACCATGACCACACAAGGCACATCAGTGCTTTAGTGTTGCCAGTGTAGACTAGCCCTGAGTAAAATTAAACCTCACTCATGATCTTGCAATAAAACTCTCAAATGTCAGGATTTTTTTCAGCCTCAACCCGTTCTTAAGATGGGTTTACAGTCAAACAGGACAAACAAAGGAATGTGGTTTCTCCACTGGGTAGTTAATCCCAAAGTACTTTGAAAGACAGTGAGAATTCACTTATATATCAGACAAACAAAGCTATCAAGCTAACAAGTGGAGGTGGGGGGAGAGACACCCCAGCAGGGAAGAGAAACTTCATCTGAGGTATAAAGAAGAGGGGGAGAGCCAAACCTCAAATAAGCAACTGAGGGCTTGTCTACATTACGCAGCTTTTCGCGACAAGGCTGGGTCGACACAGCCTTGTCGCTAAAAGGCAGCGTGTGTGAATGCTCTCTGTCGGTATATTGTCAGCACTTTTGCTGACAAAATACTTCCAGCCCCGCGAGTGGCAGTAGCTTTGTCAGCAGGAGCAACAAAGCCGCGTTCAAACTGCCACTTGTGACGGCAAAACTTTTGTCTTTCACAGGGGACTTTTTTAAGTACCCATGAAAGACAAAAGTTTTGTCGACAATGACGCAGTGTAGACAAGCCCTGAATCAATTGGGAAAAAAAGATTCCCATGTTTGAGAGTTCTAAAAATGAGGCTTAATTTTATTTAGAAATCCTGTCAGCCACCAGGGGCGCAGCCGGGGCTCTAGCTGTCAGCCCTGGGTGGCTGCTCCCCTGCCAGTGCGGAACGTGGGAGAGGGGATCACTGCAACCCCACAGGCCTGGGAAGTGTGAAGAATCCTAAGGAGAAGAGGTGAGGCTGGGAAGGCTGGACTATGGCATGGTGGCTGCAGGGGGGCTGAAATGAGGAGGGTGAGGGCTGAATTAATGGTAGGTTCTGGGCAGATGGGGTGAGTGGTGGGAGGTTGAATTGATGGGGTGGTGATAATAGGGGCTAGGGGACTGAACTGAGGATGGGGCTGAACTGAGGGGATTTGCGGGGGGGGAGGACAGGATTGCGTGGCAGGAGATGGGCAGACGTGAGGGTGAAAGCTCTTGCAGCAGGGCCAAACTCACTTTATCCAGTATATGTGGGAGAGTGGTTAACACAACTGTCACATGCACAAACCCTGAAGACGGGCAGCAGGAGTTCAAAAATCAAGAGACTGACCTAAAAGCACAGTATCATCTTTCTTTAAAATGTCATGATTTTGGGGGGCCCAACTCATGATTTCTGATCTTTTGAAGTTGGCAACACTAACTACATGTGGGGGAAATGCTAGGGTTTAGATAAGACTTTTTGTAGAGAAAGTAAATAAATTGTTATTTACTCCTTCTCATAACACAAGAACTAGAGGTCACCAATTAAATTAATAGGAAGCAGGTGTAAAATAAACAAAAATATTTCTTCACACAATGCACAGTCAACCAGTGGAACTCCTTAACAGAGGATGTTGTGAAGGCCAAGACCACAACAGAGTTCAAAAAAGAACTAGATAAATTAATGGAGGATAGGTACATCAATGGCTATTAGCCAGGATGGGCAGGAGTGGTGTCCCCTAGCCTCTGTTTGCCAGAAGCTGGGAATGAGCGACAGGGGATGGATCACTTGATGATTCCCTTGTCTGTTCATTCCCTCTGGGGCACCAGGCATTGGCCACTGTAGGAAGACAGGATACTGGTGTAGGTGGACCTTTCGTCTGACGCAGTGTGGCCGATCTTATGTTCTTAAGACAATGAGTGTATAGGCCTTTTGTTGTTTTAACTCTCTTCTCTCAGATTGTGATGGTCCTTTGGATAAATAAAGACTTTGTTCTGAAGAAGCTGTTTGATATCCCTGCATCTTCTTACTGATCACAGGGTTCCAAAGGGTAGCCTACAGCTGGGGCCAAAACCTGGATGGACATGCTTAGGAAGCATGGTTCATAAACAGGGGTCCTGTGACTTAAGGAGACGGTCTAAGGGGTGGGGCGAACTGTGGGTTCCACCCTGAGAGAAGTACACGGGGCTATCGCTTGGAAGGGATGTGCAGGGAGAGAGAGAGAGCACGACAGACCAAAGGTACAGCTCGCCCTGAATCATGACAGAGTTTCATGGTGTAACAATTAGATCAAGTCAAAGCTACTGTTTCTTCATTGGACAGAGGGATTGCTGTCGACAGATATGAGACGTTCCAAATTTACTAGAAGCTGAACATTCTTCTTCCTCTAGTGCAAGGCCATCTTTTGTCTCTCTGTTCCCTCACCCCACACCTTCCTTCTACAGAGGTTTAACTTCAGGTGTAATTATATACTTCACAAAGATACAGTCCAGAAGCAACAGCTTCAGCCTGGAGTTGCATGAACTACCTCTGGGTTCGCTTTGAGACTGGTATTGAACAACCATAAGAGCAAGCAAGCTAATAGCAGCAAAGCTCCTTGAGGAGCTATTCGACTAGTGCAGAACAGAGGGTCAGTGCAGCACCAGTAAGGGACAGAACACCTATGAAGGTAGCGCCTACCTCTGCAAATCTAAGAGACTCCTTCTTCCTGGCTCAATTAACATCTGGAGAAAAGAAGTCCACATCAAAGAGTTGACATCCTACCACTCAGTTAAAGGTTTGAGAGTTAACAATATAAAATTCTAAAAAAATACAAAACACAAAACACATTCTGGCCTTCCTTATACATCAATAGTAAAAAAAAAAAGGGACGAGTCCATGTTTTCCTTACTCCTTTGCAGGTAATGTTTAAGCGTACAATAGATTTTTTTGCCTGGTTTTTCAGAACCTACCGACAAAAATGTTAGAAGTAAATTGTGCATATAGTGAACTGCTTGAAAATTTAACCAAATTACGTTCTTCAGAATGGTTCCATTCACCCTGTGTTGGGTCCAACAAAAGGAGCAGCGAGATGTCCACCACTGCTTGCCAGAGTCTTACTTTCTCAGGAAAGAAGTTTACAATGCAGGCATTGTGTTATACAACATACTGCACACTCTACATAGCTAATGTTGCACTTACTTTAGTTCACTAGTTGAAGTCTCTTGAACACCTTCCTTTATTACTTCTTCTGTCAGCTCCGCACCCAGTGAATGGCTCAACTGTTTTATCAGCTGTTCTCTTTCCTGCTTCTGCCTAAAGGATGGAAACAAGTTATACACAAATAAGGACTGACAGACCATCAAACAGGTTTTGCAACAAACACATGCCATATGAACACCACAGATAATTTTGAGACAGAATAATTAACCTCCACATTGGGCTAGTTCAATTTTTCATGCTTTTCTGTCTAAAAATAGCAGAGGCAAATGTTCTGCTGCACGACCGGCTTTGCAGGGGGTGAGACCTGTCCCCCCGCACCGATCAAGGACTGCTTCTTACAATACTTAATGGGAGATAATTCCTCAGCCACTACCAGGGCAGCTGGCACCATGACAGATGAGGGGTTGCCACCCTTTTCACCCCCGAGAAGCCAGAGGGGAGGAGGAAGTGGCAGGACTAGGGCCCACTTTCACACTCAGAAGTTTGGGGTGACAGTGGTATGTGGGGGCACATGAGAACTCCCACTGCATATCCACCCAGTGTGTTCTACAGGCAGGAGACATATGGCACATGGGACAAGCAGAAACTGCTCTGTAATGTTTTATGAATGCTGTATGTTGCTTTCTTTATGGGAATGCTTATTATATGAATGTATGAAACAAAATCATTAAGAGGGAACTGTAGATACATTATCCAGAAAAGGAATGCCAGAACATCCCTAGGTACCTGGCAAAACCTTTGCTCTGTTATTTGTTCCAAGGGTGGAAAGATACAGTTAGTCTCAGACTATCTGCTACATGGCAGACAAAGAGCTAACTCAATCCTGTCAAGTTTTACACATCTCCAGGAAGGAAGGCCATTGCCAGTGTTTAATAGACAAGATAGTGAATCTACTGCTGGAAGTCTATTTGCAACGTCCTCCCTCAGCAAGATGCCCAGGGGTCCCAGGTCGAATAAAGGGACTTTGAAATAGATAAAAGACTGCTTGCGAATTCAGGGGGAGACACTGACTGAGGCTCAGACTGAGAGGCGGAGGCTACAGGAGTGCAGACTGCGTTGCTCTGTCCTGTCCCAAGGCTGGAGGGGCACGGGTGTGTGTCTGTGTCTGCGACAAGTGGGACCACCTAAACTTTCAAGAAAGGTTTAGGTAAGATAATATGCAGATAGGACTTTGGTTATTTTAACCCCATCCTCTGTTTATTTCATTTCTACGGATAAATAATATTTAAAAAAAAAAAAAAAAAAAAGCTATTCTGTGTCGCTGCATTTTCATAGTGGTCAAAGGCTCCCACTGCAAAGTCAACAGCAGGTACCAAACACACCTGGACCTGCTGAGGGAACACAGCTGGTGAGCAGGGATATTGTGACCTGTGGGACCAGTCTAAAATTGAGGTGAAGGGCAGGGTTCCCTGCTTAGCTCTGTCACTTGGAAGGAATGAACTAGTGAGGGGTCAAGGGTATAGCTCACCCTGTGCTGTGGCAGCCATATTCTCCACTTTGGGCATCATTATGAAGTATTGCTCTGATACAATCAGTTTTAAAAAGGGACACAATAAAACAATTTTTTTTAAAAGATCTTTTGACAATTTACAGCTAAAATATATTAGAGAAGAGTTAAATAAAGAAGAGAAAAAACACACACTCCTAGGTAAATTTAGACTTCTTAACAGAAAGAAGCCATCTGACTGATGACTATCCTGGGGCTTGATTCATGCTGCCGACCTCAAAGTAAGGGTGAGTTCTAGGGATGTAAAAGGATAACTCATAAGCATTAGGCTTACCTGTTAACCAAAGTTAACTATTAATTCTGGCAGCCCCGCATCGGGCCACCAGGAGGTACCCCAGCCCTGAACATGCCATGCCAGACCCCAGCCCCAGCCCCGCCAAGCCGGTCCCCAGCCCCGGCCACATTAGCCCCAAACACCCCCCGCCCCGCCACCTCGGTTAACGGTTAATTGGCTAAACGAAGTCATTTTAATTGTTTAACTGGTTAACTTCTTTAACCAATATTTCCATCCCTAGTGAGTATGCCCATTACCAGTTCATTCAACCATCCAGTCCCTCAAGTTTTCACCTGCTGATCTATAAGAAACGAGACTACTCACTTCTCTTCTTCTGCTCTGCGTTTTTCCTCTTTGACTCGCTCTCTTTCCGCACTGACTACATCTGCTGCAACTTGCCTGAGAAGCTCCATCATTACTTCAGTCAAGAGTTCCTCTACGGTGGCATCAGAGGCACTGCATGAAAAAAGGCAGCGGTTTTGTGTTTTTCTTTTCCTTTAACACCACACTCCAGCTTAGATCCATTTTTGTTTCCTAAATCTATTTAAATCAGACGTATCAAACACTGATTTGATAGCAAAGACGACTACCCACTCAATAGAAAGGATGAATGGGTTGACTGCCCATCCAGGACCACTGAGGCAACTCACTGATCAAAATTCTTAGCACTCAAACAGCTTGTCAGATATATTCCTGGCTACTGCATATCAGGTCCAATTAATAACTTGCCAGCCCACAATTACAAAGGTGGAAAGAAGTAAGGACTAGTGGATTTTCTGTAATAAGATGACCATTCATGGTAAGAAAATCTCTCTCTTTCACCCTTAGGGATCTCATTATAGTGGAGCTGAAGCTCTGCTTTAATTAAGGTTGAGTCACTGTTTACAAGACAACTATTCTAAGTGCTCTAAAACCCACATGCTTGTCTTGAAATATGTTGTGCCTCATTAAAATACAGGCCAGGGTTAGTGGTCCAAATTTTGGAATCATTTGAGCAAGGGATTCCTGTGATACAGCTATGACCCTAAGAGTACCCTAATGAAACCTGACATGCTACTGTCATGATACTTAGCCAACAGGCGGCATTGTAATATATCACTGGAAAACTAATAACTCACAGGTCATTAATATATTTGAATGATGTATGTTCAGTTAACCCACACAAAACTTCACAGATGTGCTGGAAATGTAACTACAATGTGTTTAAACCAGGCACGTCAGAAGGAACTGAGAGAGACGTTTTCTCCAGACAAAGGAAAGAGGCCACCATCTCAAATGAGGTATGCCTGCAGAAAGAGATCATTTGCAAAAACTCCCCAGCAAGGGAGGAACCAGCCTGGAGCCTACACCACACAGCAAGGCATCTACACAGCAGGGAAAAGGAACTTTACCTGGGGAGACCTTTCAGAAGAATACATTTCAGAGGTTTACTGGTCTATAGAAAGAGGGGACGAGAACCCCTAAGTTATCTTTCACCTCAGGAGACAAAGGAACCGAGCACTTTGAGCTCTGTGAAGGGTACTGGCTAAAAAACTGATCAGTCATGTTGGAAGAAAGGAGTGGTAAGATAAAACTTCTTTGAACAAAGGACTCTAATTCGTAAAGTTATAGAGAAGACTTAGAAGTGTATTCTTACTTCTGTTTATTTGTAACCATTTCTATCTTAATTCCTTCTACCTGATATAATTGAAACTGTCCTGTCATTAATAAACGTACTTTACTTTTACTATAAACCAACTCAGTGCTTTGACAGAAACAGCGTGTTTGCTCACTCCAGTTAAGGTAATAGGCTGCTTGGCACAGTCTCTGTAAAGGAGCAGCAAACTTGATAAGGTTTTGTGGATGCTACAATAAGAGGAACTGAGCACTACAGGGAGACGTCTCTGAGGAACTTGAGAATTGGGCTTCACTGATGGCTATCTGCTTAGGCATGGTCTGGATTGGCAGAGTGCTGAAGAGTTGGCTGGCAAGCAAAGAGGCTGGTGTGTCAGGGAGCTGACACATCACTCAGCAGAAGCAAAGCTCTCACTTACTGAGGCTGAGAGGGGTGATCCAGTGGCTCACAGTTCTGAGAACCCCAGCAGATTGTCACAACAGTCTCTCTAAAAAGGTATATGTTTACAAAATCACCTGCTTCTGCTAACTTTTTTGCCCATACCTGGTGATCAAACTGTCACTCTGACCCTCCCGAAGCTGAGCTCACCCACTCAGAGTTGATATCAGCTAGTGCATAGTTCACTATTCCAACATGGACTGACCCAACAGACAAACCAAAAAGTGAAATGTGCCTGTGCAGCAAGACTAGCGCTCTGTTTGCAGGCCAGCTGGTGACCCAGTGAGTGAGTGGCTAAAGCTGACATGCTCTGGCCACTGAACCTGAGCTCTGGCACAGCTACTGAGGGGACAGCCCTCCCCTGGCTAACGACACTGAGTAGCATCAGAGATCATTCAAACACTGTTTTTGAAAACCTAGTTTGATGAACAGAACTTTGATGAAGACCTGGATTTCCAAAAAGTGTAGTTCTTCTGTGATTCCTCAACAAATAAGGACTCAAAGGGACCTTTGCTCGCTGGGAAGCACTGACAGAACAGAACTGTAAAGGGGGGGAGGGAAGCTGGGCATCTTCCCTGCCAACAACATATGGGCGGGAGGGGTAGTGGGCACCACAGTTCCCCTTCAGCCAGACTGCGGCCACAGGGGTGAGAGCTAGTGCCTGCTAAGTTTCTGATTTGCCTTGGGGTTGCAGCTTGGACCCCTCCAAATGTCTTTCCCTACTTCCCATTGTTCTCAGCGACTGTGGGGCAGCAGAAAGGAGGATGAGTAGAGAAAGAAGGGAAGGAGTGCTGAAGAATTCCCCAAGGTCCACAGCATTCGCTATCAGATCAAAGCAGAACCAGCACACTGAGCTACTTCTGTGGCAACAGAAAGAGCAGACTAGAGCTGAAACACAGTAGCCTGGACTATGTAGGAAAGTTATTTGGCAACCGAGAATTTTGCTCAATGTGATGCCTCTGTTGCCCTGGATGGATGGAGTTGACCCAATAGTCCTTTCCTGACTAGTGGACTGACTGCATACAGTTTTCACTCAGCCTAATCACTTGGATCTTAGAACTATCACAGCCTACAGCCTGGAAGGACTATCAAGGTGCTTTTTTATTTTTAAATATACACACAAGATACATTTCAGGAGAGAAAGTGTCATTTTAAGCATGGGGAGAGAACCAATACTGGCCCTATCAATCCTGACATTATCATCACTTTAAATAAAAATAAAATGAAAATATCCTGCCACTTGGACACCTCCCCCTCCCCAATATAAATGACAGTTTGTCGTCTTCAGCTAGTCGCTAGTAAGGCAAAGTGACACCTAGATGGTGGCAGGCCCCTAAAATGTCAATAATAGTAACAACAATTGTCTTTACCACATAGCTGCAGTCACGTAAGCTGCTCCTGTCTTGCCGATTTCTCTGCACTCTCCTTTGAGAACTTCATGCACCAGGCCTTCCAACACTTCTGCAATGTCCTACAAAGATACCGAGACTGAGTGTTTGATATTTATACAGCACTGCACATAGGCATCATTTGGGGGAAGGACTCTTTAGAACTGGTGAATGTATGTGGCTGGCAGTCAGAAAACCGATCTTTTTACTTGTAAACAGAGCAAACAATCTGGAAGTCGAAACAGTATGGAACCCCATTATGCCATTTTTTCCCATCACTATCAAAATAACAGAAGAGTAAAACATTAACCCCACTAAAAAAGAAAAGCAACTCCTGAATTAAACCTGCAAAAAAAGAGTACAACACATATGTAATTGATTTTTCTTAATATCTCAAATGTAGTATTTTCATGTATGACACATTTTTCTCCAAGGGGTACAGTTTCGATGGTTAATATTAATAAAACAAATCTAATTTAATTAAATAGCTACTTTCATTTCAATGGACTCGCCTTACCCTTCACTGAAATCCAGCCACATCTGAGGTGGAACACGGCAGCAATAGCACTATATCATGCAGCTTTACACAACAGTTTAGGATACTCATTGAAGAATCCCACTAAATCCAATTAAAACTGCAGGAGGAAGTGAGGGCACATAGCACAGAATCACCCAAACTGGTATGTGTCCATGACTCAAAGTCAACACCCCTACTCTTGCGCAAAAGACCTCTGGTTTAAGTCTCATCTAGAAGATGACACCCCGCTATTCTGGGGACTGGTTTAGTACGTGATTCACTAAAAAAAAGTGCCAACTGCTGAATCACGATCAGTAGTTTTTGCACCATTGTAAGTTTTCATTAGAGGTCTCCCATCTAAACACTGACCATATACAATCTTGCTTAGCCTGAGAGATTTGACAAGGTCATAGTAGTAGGTAACATTTTCAGCATGGCTCATCAGACATTTGGCTCCCATTAATAACTGGAACCAAGTTTCCCCAAATTCCACAATGAAACTGTACCCAAGTTTCCCTTTGTTTCTGAAAGTCTGAGATAATTATCTGGAGCAGTTGACTTTCTCTGGTCTCTATGATCTTAATACAAAGATTCAGAAACAGGGAAGAAATTGTCCAACTCCAGTATTGACAATTATGTAACAAAAGGGCAACTGAAATAATATTCAACATGCATTTCTCCAGAGCTTGTGGTTTTTAGGAGCAAGGTCTCTTACCATGTCTGTGAACATAGGCTGAGGTTTTGAAGGTGGAAGCTCAGGCTGCACAATCGGCTGAAAGGGGGACTGTGCTGCAAGAGGCAATGGCGCCGCAGGACGAGGTAACAGTGAAGACAAAGGCTGAGCTGGAGGCTGGACTTGTATCACTGTCCCTTCGGACTCCACACCTTTCTCTTCTATCCTTCCTTCTGCAGGAAAACATCCAGCCATTAACAACAAACAAAACTGCAGCTGTCTGCATAACTTAACTGACCGAAGTAATTCTCTTCAAAAGTTGGCCTGTTGGATAAATCGCATTGTCATAAACATGAGCTCTCATGAAGGCTAAGTGCACTGTAATTAACTGTAGACATTCTCGTTTGCCTCAGATTACACACTGTATTCACTGAGAATTTATTTATGATGCAAAGACTATTTTAAGGACTAAGAAGGAATGAGCTTGGCACTTACACGTGCACACTTCCTTCTCTTACACACACTAAACACACAGCCTGTTTAGGTGGTTATGGTTAACCAATATGATATTTTTGTATTTTGTCTGTCTGATACTGCAAAAGTGTAAACTCTATTTGCAACTTGTCTGCAAGGAGTTCATTACACTCTTGAACCAATTCTCAGTTTATTAATCATTCACAAGCATTTTGCTGCATGTGTTCAGGATTCCAGGTTCGACTTTTGTTGGTTAGTTTCTGACTGGAAACGAGGTGCGGTTTCTACTCCCTGACTGGCTGAGTGAAACTTTTTAGAATCAGGTTTCACTATGAACACTCATGGTGGGAAGCTCGAAATTTGATTTCCATTAATACATTTGCTGTTTTGAGGACACTCTTGCCACAAAGCTTGTTTGCTCGAATACATGGGGAAAGCAGCCACTGAAGCAAGTTGTGGTTTCTATTTCATTGACCATCCATGCAAAATTCACACAGCTTTAACCCAAGTAAATTGGGAAAAACCAACAAAATAAAATGTGACAAGACCTGAGATCTCTGAGCAGCAGTTCAGATGTTGGCTAGGTCCACCTCCTCTTACCTGTCACATTCACACTAGCTTTCTGGATGCTGCTGGCTGGTTCCCCAGCAGTGCTCCCTCCTGTGTACTTGTTCTGCCCATTGAAGCTACATACGGGTACGTGGCGAGGTACTGGAGGTAATGCTCTTCCATTTACAATTTCTCCAGTGGATGCAGTTAGCTTCTGCTTAACAAACAATGACTTTCTTGGTTTGGGCAATCCTTCAGACTCCAGGAAAGCTAAGCGATTCAGCTCCACATAACTAGTGGAAACAAAACAAACAAGCAGACAATCAACGTTGTAACAGCTGGAGCCTGTACAAATCCTGAGGGACACAGGGAATGAGGTAAAATATTCAGATTTATTATTGTACTTTTCTTCACCCACCTGATTTTATAATAGTTAAAAAAAATACAATTAACTTCACTGAAGATTACTTCTGCTTTGTTTCACTAAAAAAGCTTAAAATATGACTGGATGATAAACATAAAACAAGTGCTTTTAATGAAAGCCTTCTACACTCTCAGTACTCCTGGGGGGATCCTGTGCCACTGAGCGTGTGCAGAATTCATGTCCCCCGCAGATTTCTTTGCTTCCCTGCAGAAAAATAACTTTCTGACAGGGAAGCAAAGAGCAGTCACATACTACTCCCTAGCAGCGCAGGTACATTGTTTCAGGCACCCGGAGCAGCCAATGGAGAGGTAAATTACTGTGGGGCTGAAGACACCCCAGCCAGTGGTGGCTCCTCCCCTGAGGCAGGATCAGATGCTAGTCCTGTCTGGGCTGGAGGCAGGAGAGCATGGGACTTCCTCCTCCCCTGCAAGGACTGACTGGGGCTGTGTCAGACCCACCCCAGAAACCTCCCCCAGCTGCAGGAAACTCAGCATCCTCCCCTGCTTCCTGCCTCTACTGGTCTTCAGCTGTCAGGGAGAGGGGTCACTGTACGGGGAACTGCTCCCTCATCCACTCAACCTCCATGCATCCAGACCTCCCATATCCAGACACCCCTGCCAAGCCTCACCTGGTACATCCAGAACCCCACTAACCATCCAAACCCAGACCCTACCGCACTGAACTTCAACCCCTGCAGCTGGAGCCACCCTGCACCTTGCCTCTGGACCCCCACCCCTACACCCCCATTGAGCTCCCTGCACTCAAAACCCCACCCTGATGCCCCACCCTCTGCACCACCATGAGCCCCCACATCACACTCCCATGACATTGACTCCCAACTAGCTGCACCCAGACCCCCAACCCCCACTCCATCAGCACCCAGCACCCCCCCCCACTGAGACTCCCCCACACCCAGACCCCTCTGCTGAGCCCCAACCACCTTCACCTGGGAGCCCCTACATAGTCTCATTGCCTTTGCACCTGGAACCCCCCCAAACGAGCCTCTGTGCATCCAGATCCACCCACACCTAGCCCCCACATTGAGCTGCCTGCACCCAGTTTGTCCCACACAGAATCTTCTCACCCCACACCTGGATCCTGCTCACTGAGCCCCTCCACACTTGGATCCTGCCTGGTTGCACCTGCCTGCCCCACACCTCGTGTGCCTGGTGCAGAGGGGCAGG
Organism: Gopherus flavomarginatus; assembly: GCF_025201925.1. Taxonomy (NCBI): domain Eukaryota; kingdom Metazoa; phylum Chordata; order Testudines; family Testudinidae; genus Gopherus; species Gopherus flavomarginatus. Next base: position 11,290,541 of record NC_066626.1, on the reverse strand, counting down.
GCCCTAGGGTGTCTGAGGGGCAGGCCTAGGCCTTGTGCTGTGTCAGGGTTGGGTGCAGCCTCACAGCTAAGTCCATGTCCCAGGGGTGGAAGGGCTACAGGGTGACCTCCCACCTTTGTGCAGCCAGTGGCCTGTGCTCCCAACTGCCATGCTGGAGCCTCTGCATTTATTTATTGACAAATAAAACTTGCAGAATTTTAAAATATTGTGCACAGAAGTTTTAATATTTTGGCATATAATTTTTAATATTTTGGCGCAGAATGCCCTCAGGAGTAGGTCTCAGAATATACAAGCACTTTCTGCAGGTATTAGATATTGACTGCAACTTCATTTCTCCCATTGGACGAGTCCTAGCCTCAGAAAAAACTAAAAAAGAAAAGGCAACTTTTCCACGGGGCTGTGTACTTCCCATACTTTGCCCTAACACAGTGCTTTTCATTACACCACATGCCACGCAGCATGCCCTCCCCTACCGCAGCCCAAAGAAATGAAAAAAGCATATACAGTACCATGTACACTATCCAAACCTAGCTCAGTGAAACCAGGGCTCAGATGAGGCAGGGTGACCCCAGCTGGCCACTCAGAACCTCCTTCCCTCCGCCCCCGCCTTTTTTTTTTTTTTTTTTTTTGAGATTGCCATCTTACCTGGCTTACTTTCAAAAACAAAACCCTAGTTCTCATGGTCGTGTCTATACTACACAAGTTGCACTAGTAAACTAAATCAATTTTAAATTGATCTACTTAAACTGGTGCAAACCTGAAATGCAGATTAAGCTTAATTCAGTCATTTACAAGCAAACGAAACCACATTAAAACACTAATTTAGATCCTTCCATTTTTGCTACACAACCTCCAGATTAAAGGCAGAACTCTCTCCCACCTTGCCCGACTTGCAGTAGATCAGCCACTAGAATTACTCAACAGCAGCGAAAGGTGCTCACTCCCAAAGGCTGAGCTGGCTGCCTTCGCAGCACTTGTAGCACAGGGTGCTACAAAAGATGACCTTCAAATACATATATTTATAAAAACAAATGTACTCTAGGATTATGTAGTTAATGCCCCAATGTCCCTATAGGAAGGGTGGGATTTCCCAAAGTACTCAGCATTGGCTTAACCCAGTGGTTCTCAAACGGAGGATCAGGACCCCTCAAGGGGTGGCAAGGCTATTACATGGAGGGGGGGGGGGGTCACAAGCGGTCAGCCTCCACCCCAATCCCTGCTTTGCCTCCAGCATTTATAATTGTGTTAAATATATTAAAAAGTGTTTTTAATTTATAAGGGAGGGGTGGCACTCAGAGGCTTGTTACGTGAAAGGGGTCACCAGTACAGAAATTTTTAGAACCACTGGCTTAACTCATTTTTCATTTACGTCAATGGTAAAACAGCCCCTGACTTCAATGGCGGCAGCAGGGCCAACATTAAACACTCTGGAAAGACTCACCTTACATCCTAGCCTGTGTTCTGAAGGTTTCTAATGATACAAATAGTGTGTTTGGGTTACCAGGAACGCTAAGCACAGAATTTAACAGTGACTGGATAGTTACTTCATTTAGAGCTGCAAGTCCCCTTTAATTCATGCAGCTGAGGTTTTGAGACAATCTTCTGCGTATTTGACTAACCACCACTGGCAGTAATGTGACAAAGCAGTCTGCCTTGGTTAGCTCCAGCACCACTGGAAGGGACAGATTTCACGGCCAGAAGGGTCTATATTGTGTTCAGCTTGTCTGAGCTCTTGTATAACAAAGGTTACAAAACTTCCCACAAAATAATTCCTTTGGAAATAGAACAGCTCTTCAAAAAAAAATTTAAAAACCCAGTCTTGATTTAACTCCTGTCTCTTTCCTGTTGCCAAGCTGCAGCTCTCTTCTTGGATCAAGGACGTGTTTGTACAGCAGCGAGCACAACAGGACCCTGAACGAGGTTTATGGGCACTAACAAAAATACAAACTCTCCTTGCTCTTACCCATCGGACACACTCAAGCCATAATAACTTATAAAATCAGTGGCTTCTTCGCAGTCTCTGAACAGTAGCATGCGAACCAAGTTATCCAGAGGAAAGACAGTGGATCTCTGAGTGTTCACAGTGTAGGCAATATTGAGAGACTTGAGAGCATCTCTGCGTATCTGGGGGGAAAAAAAGCCAAATAGCTGTTAAACTTCTGGAAGACCTCAAACTATGTATTAGACAGCGCTGCTCTTCACACCTAGACAATTAAGAGGGCACTGTCAATAGGACAATCAGTTTTGAAACATTATCCATTACCACCACCTTCAAGTATTCAAGTAGAAAGAAGTGTTTATATTTCATTTTCTTTTCACTTTTTGCATTGTTTGCTTTTTAGCTTTTACTCGTTGTGGACAGTGAACCATGCCTGGCCCCTTACAAGTGTTTTCTTTTGTTTCTCATGCACTAGCACAAGTGCCTCAGGGTTTCCAACACTGGAGCACAGACATTTCCCAAAACAAGTCAAGGACCGTCTCTTTGTTCTCTGCTTGTATTGCACCTAGCCCAATGGGGCCTGGGCCATGACCTGGACTTCTAGGCACTATGACAGTACAAATAATAAGAATAAATGAGACTCCAAAATAATAAAAAAAACACCCTGAAAATGTTCCATATTTTGTGGGATGTAAGAATATCAAATTTTAAAATGGTTATGCACTCACTCTGAAAGCAAATCCTGTCTTTTAATGCTTTTTCTATTTTGCATCGTGGTGTAAAGGCATTTTGGTTGTTTCCTTTCTAAATCTGAGGTTTTTCTTAAAGAATACAGCAGGCAGAACTATTAGGGTTTAATAGATATGCGTTGGGCTTTGTGATCTTTGAATCAACTCCGGCCCATACTGTATTATTAGATACGGGTACAGAAGATACAAACTCCTTTTTCTTACCTGGTTGAAGTAACAGTGTAAGAGACAGGCATTCAGATAGGAAGCTGCTCGCACCAACTTGAAAAACCTTACAAAATTATTGCTGTTTAATGCAGCAAAGGCTTGAACTGCAAATCTGACCTCAGCTGAGTTTCGGACAGCAGGTTGAAACTGCTGCACTTCTCTGTTGAGACAAGAAAGATGGGAGTTTTTTCACCTACACTTTGACCTTAGCTGAACAGCGATCTCTGTGAACGTATTTTTTAAAATTGCCACTTTTAAAACACTCACACAATTAAAGATGCCTCGATAGCATAACTCTAAGGCATGTAAATTAAATTAGTAGCAGTATCCTTTCATCATTTATGCTCTTACGTAATAGTTCAATTAGGATTAACATAATGGTATTGTTGTTGTGGCTGGGAAGCGAATTCATTTTAAAATGCATGTATTTGGTCACTCTCTGAAAAAAGTTGCCCAAGACTAAAGTTTCGTGCTTTTCTCAGCCAGAAAAGTGAGTTTTGAGTTCCTTGCACATGGTGGGGAAAAAAAGGTAGTACTGAAGCACTTAAAGAAATTTAATATTTTTCTAACGCATTTAAAATAGGGCTGTTTATTTCAGTAATTAGATATTCAAACAGACGTTTATTCAAATGTTTATATTCAAAGGTTAGGGATTTTCTGGGCAAGGAAGAAGATTTTAGTAAATTCCATTCACCCAGTTTGGGACTGGTAAAAAACCAAGGTTTTCTTTTTGCTAAAATAAGTTAACGCTTTACAACAAACTGCAGGAAAAATGGCTGAAGTTGACATTTGTCCCACAAATGGTCCTTAATGAAAGAAAGTGGAAGTCTGAGAGGGTTGGGGTGAAAATGAATATGTTTTAGGCAACTGAAAAATAAGTTCTGAGCACCTTCACTGAGAATCTGCGGAGTCCAGAAGCCCTGCCCCTTTTATGACACCACTGCAGATTTCCCCAGTCCACCCTGCACTGCTGTTGTCAGGACACACAAGGCTTGCATTAGACACACAGAGGAAAATCTATCTCCACACTTTACCCACAACCAGTGCCTTAACACCAGCAAAAACGCAGATCACACACCTTGCAGAGAGAGCAGTTGTTAGGGTTTCTCTGTAATTTTTGTTCCATTCTATGATATTCGGCAAATTCTAAGCTTACATGTAAAAAAATCTATAGTTTTCATTGGCAATGATACAGCCATCACAATATAAATCAATGTGATGCTGACCTGCTAACCCAGACATACAGAAAACTACCTCCAGTCCAACTGTTCCCAGCAAAGGTGTCAATGTGACCAGTGTTCCCTCTAATTTTTTCTATCCATGTACGAAATGAATTTTATGTGCAGCACTGAGGTAATGTGCGGATGTGCACTACCAGCAGAAACCAAAAGCCAAGATATAATATACTTCTTTTAAAAGTGACCATAGGATAATTACTCCAGACAGGACAAGTTGAGCATTTTAGAACTCACCTCTCAAAGAATTAATTTTAAGCATGAGAGAAATAAAATTATGAAATGCACAGACCAGTCAAAAAACTAAAATAACACACTTTGAAAGAATAAAATTACAGAGAATATATGTGCATTGCAGGAGTTACTTCTTGGTACTAACAATGCAAGTATGTGTTGGCAAGTGAGCGTGAAAGAGAGAGAGAGAGAGAGAGAGAGAGAGAGAGAGTGTGTGTGTGTGGTGTGTGTGGTGTGTGTGTGTGTGTGTGTGTGTTCATTCAGACTGCAGCAGCCACCAGCAACTCCCTCTAACTCCTGAGCTCTGTACCCCCATCCCCGTTCCGCAGAGATGGGGTACACGGGCGGGGGGGGTTAGGGAGGAGAGACCCTGACATCAGCGCCCCCCGCCATTATCCCCCTGCACAACAAGCAGCTGGCCAGAGGCTCCAAGGCAGAGGGCAGGAGCAGCGCGGCAGGAGGGGAAAGGGGCACCTGAACACAAGTTGCCGGATGTGCACGGCACCTGACTGACTCTTGTGCGAGTGCACAGCTTAGAGGGAACCCTGAAAGTGACCCTCACCCACTACATTTGCCTCATTGAGAGGCAAAAAGAAAAACCTAATGGGAATGATTCAAATGCTAAAAAGATTAGAGCATCAACAGTTTCTTTCTTCTCCGCTCTCTCCAAAGTAAGTTACAGGAAATGAAATGCAAAACCTGAATACAGATAATGTTTTCACCTCTCTTAGCCAGATGTAACATCTCCATGATGACAATTTGTATTTTTAAAAATGTAACAGTAAAGCCTTCATCTAAGATGTGCTAAATATGAATTCTATATTATAAAAATGTTCCGGAGGCAAAAGATGAGGCAACTGTGACAAGCTGACAATTCACCTGAGAATATCCCCCTTGTTGAGATTCAGCAGCACATTGTAGCCTCTGAACTCTGCTTCACTCTCGCAGTAAATACCCTTATTAGCCAGGTCCTGGTACATCTCCTTCAGGCTCTGCAAACATTTAGTCATGTTCTCATTGTTGATCTTGGCATCAAAGGAGGACATGGGCTCCTCACACAAGTGGTGGGCACAATGAATATGAAAACGAGTGCACTTCTCAATCAAGGATACTGTTAGAGAGTCACAAAGATGTTGCTGGGTTATATCCTGGCCAAAAAGAAAAAGCAAAATATTTGTAAATTTAGCAACAGTTACAAACGTAGCCAGATAGATATGTCATTATGAATTCCAGCTGGAATTCGTATTTTATATTTTTCACACAAGCATTCTAGAGAAAACTCTTTAATTTTGAAAAGATGAGTCTCTTTTCTACTGTTTGTTTAATTTTCAAACTCCCACAGGTGTATTTTGGATTCTAGCCGTCAAGTGGATCCAAGTGCCAAGGCTTACCTTTCTTATTCCACGTGTCCTATTCCATACGAAGTCATACCACTCTCGGTAATTCCCTTCCCCTTGGTCCATGATTTGGGTAACTAAATAGTCCATGGTCATGCACAACACCTCTGAAGGTCTCAGTTCATGGGGCAAAGGCTCCTCCTGGTCTGCCGAAGACCTGCTGTATTCCTTTATTGCTGCTGCATGGTTTACCTGAGAGAGCAGGAAGAAAGCAATCAAAGAAACACAGAGTGTATACTAAAATCCTGAGTATTAAATTGACTGTGTTATCATAACCATTGCCAAATATTTACTTTCAGAACAGAGTATGCTACTGAAAAAGAGTTTGACATTGTCCACGCTAAAGGCCAAACCACTATCAACCCTTGCTGTAGAGAACAGTATCTTTTACATAAGAATGGACATATTGGGTCAGAACAATGGTCCATCTAACCCAGCATCCTGTCTCAGATAGCGACCAGTGCCAGGTGCCCTAGAAGAAATCATCAGAACAGGGCAATTTAGAGTGATTCATCCCATCATCCAGTCCCAGTTTCTGGCAGTCAGAGGTTTAGGGACACACAGAGCACGGGGCTGTCCCCCTGACCATCTTGGCTTATTGCCATTGATATATCTAATCTCCGTGAATGTATCTAATCCTTTTTTGAACTCAGCTGTACTTTTGTCCTTCACAACACCCTCTGGCAATGAGTTCCACAGGTTGACTGTACATTGTGGGAAGCAGTCCTTCCCCTTTTGTTTGTTTTAAACCTGCTGCCTATTGATTTCATTGGGTGACCCCTAGTTCTTTGAAGGGATAAGTAAACACTTCCCCATTCACTTCCTCATACCATTCATGATTTTAAGAGACCTCTATTATATCCCTGCCCTCCCCTCCCACCATCATCTCTTTTCTAAGCTGAACAGTCTAAGTCTTTTTAAACTCTCTCCCCATGGAAGTTGTTCCATACCCCTAATCATTTTTGTTGTCCTTCTCTGCACATCTTCCAATTCCAATATACACCTCTACCTTGATATAACGCTGTCCTTGGGAGCCAAAAAATCTTATCGCGTTATAGGTGAAACTGTGTTATATTGAACTTGCTCTGATCCACCGAAGCGCACAGCCCCCCCCCCCGCCTCCCCGAGCACTGCTTTACTATGTTATATCCAAATTCATGTTATATCGGGTGGTGTTATATCGAGGCAGTGGTGTATTTTTTTTGAGATCAAGGTAACCAGAATTGCAGAGAGTATTCCAGGTGTGGGTGTTGCATGGACTTATATAGCGGCATTAGTATATTTTCTGTTGCATTATCTATCTCTTTTCTAATGGTTCCTAACATTTGGCTGGCTTTTCTGACTGCCACTAAACATTGAGTGGATGTTTTCAGAGAACTAGCCACGACTCCAAGATCCTTTTTGAGTGGTAACAGCTAATTTAGACCCCATCATTATGTATGCATAGTTGGGAGTATGTTTCCCAACGTGCATTACATTGTATTTATCAATATTGAATTTCAGCTAGCAGTTTGGGGCCCAGTCTCCCGGTTTAGTGAGATCCCTTTGTAACCCCGTACAGTCTGCTTTGGCCTTAACTATCTTGGGTAACTTTGTATTATCTGCTAATTTTGCCACCTCAACGTGCATCCCCTTTTCTAGATCATTTCTGAATATGTTGAACAGCACAGATCCCAATACACATTCTTGAGGGACACCATTATTTACCTCTCTCCACTGCAAAATCTGACCATTTGTTCCTACCCTTTGTTTCCTATCTTTTAGCCTGTTACTGATCCATGACAGGACTTTCCCTCTTATCCCAGGACCGCTTACAAGCCCTAGTGAGCAACCCTGTCAAAGGTTTTCTGAAAGTCTAAGGACACTATATCCACTGGCTTATTAACCCCATCAAAGAATTCTAATAGATTGAGGAGGCATGATTTCCCTTTACAAAAGCCATGTTGTCTCTTCCCCCACAAATCATGTCCATCTGTGTGTCTGATAATTCTGTTCTTTATTATAGTTTCAACCAATTTGCTGGCACTGAAGTTGGGCTTGTTGGCCTGTAACTGCCGGGATCACCTCTAGAGCCTTTTTAAAACATTGGTGTTACATTGGTTACCTTCCAGTCATCTGGCATAGAGACGGATTTTAGTGATAGGTTACATATCACAGTTCTGAAATTTCATACTTGGGTGAATACCCTCTGGTCCTGGGGACTTCTTATTGTTTATCAATTAGTTCCAAAATCTCTTTTATTAACACCTCAATCTGGGGCAGTTCCTCAGATCTGCCTCTAAAAAGAATGGCTTTGGTATGGGGATCTCCCCAAGGTTCTCTGCAGCGAAGACAGATGCAAAGATTTCATTTAGTTTCTTTGCATGGTGCTCCATTAGCACCTTGATCATCCAGTAACTCAAATGACTGTTTGACAGGCTTCCCGCTTCTAATGTACTTAAAAATATTTTTCTGATAGTTTGTGTGTCCTTAGCTGGTTCTTTTTTGGACTGCTTTATTATTATTTTATACTTGTCTTTCCAGAGTTCATGCTTCTATTTTCTTCACTAGGATTTGGCTTCCAATTTTTAAAGGATACCTTTTTGCCTCTGCCTCTGTTACTCTCCAGTTTAGCCAGGGTTTCATTTTTTTTTTTGATCCTCTTACCTTTTTTTTTTTTCCATTTAGGTATACATTTAGTTTGAGCCTCTATTATGGTGTTTTTAAATAGTCTCCCTGCAGTTTTCAGGCATTTCACCCTTGTCAACGTTCCTTTTCATTGCTGTTTAACTCATTTCTGTGTAGGTCCTCGTCTGGAAGTAAAATGCTACTATGGTAGATGTATTTCACATTCCCCCCCAAAAAAAGACGTTAAATTTAATTACATTATGCTCACTATTATTGAGCTGTTCAGCTATATTCACCCCCTGGACCAGATCCTGTGCTCCACTTAGGACAAAAGCAAGAATTGCCTCTCCCTTTGTGGGTTCCAGGACAAGCTGCTCCAAGAAACTGCTAGTTATGATGTCAAAAAATGTTAGCTCTATATCCCTTCCTGAAGTGACATGTACCCAGGCAATATGAGAATAGTTGAAATCTCCCATATTATTGCATTTTCTGTGTTTGCAGCTTCTCTAATCTCCCCTAAGCATTTCAGTCACTGGGCAGGTGATCACAATCATCTAGGTCAGGAGGTTGGTAGTATATTCCTATTGATATAGTCCTATTATTGAAACACGGAATTTCCATCCACAGAGATTCTATGCACAGTTTGATTCATTTACGATATTTACTTTATCTGAATCTATGCTTTCACATGCTTTCTTTCAAGGACAATAAGGCCATTGCGGAGAAACTAAATGAATTCTTTGCATTGGTCTTCACAGCTGAGGATGTGAGGGAGATTCCTTTTTAGGTGACAGATCTGAGGAAATGTCCCAGATTGAGGTGTCATTAGAGGTGGTTTTGGAACAAATTGATAAATTAAACAGCAATTAAACACCAGGACAAGATGGTATTCACCTAAGAGTTCTGAAGAAACTCAAATGTGAAACTGCAGAACTTCTAACTGTAGTCTGTAACCTATCATTTAAATCAGCTTCTGTACCAAATGAATGGAGAACAGCTAATGTGACACCAATTTTTAAAAAGGGCTCCAGAGATGAACCTTGCAATTACAATCCTCAGAGGCCTGTAAGCCTGACTTCAGTACCGGGCAAATTGCTTGAAACTATAATAAAGAACAATATTGTCAGACATACAGATGAACATAATTCGTTGCAGAAGAGAGTCAACATAGTTTTAGTAAAGTGAAATCAAGCCTCATCAATCTACTAGAATTCTTTGAGAGGGTGAACAAGAATGTGGACCAAGGGGATCTAGTAGTTATAGTGTACTTAGATTTTCAGAAAGCCTATGTCAAAGTCCCTCACCAAAGACTCTTAAGCAAAGTAAACTGCCACAGGATACGAGTGAAGGTGCTCTCATGGATTGGTAACTGGTTAAAAGATAGGAAACAAAGGGTAGGTATAAATGGCCAGTTTTCAGAATACAGAGAGGTAAATAGTGGTGCCCCCAGGGGTCTGTTCTGGGATCAGTCCTATTCAACATATTCATAAATGATCTGGAAAGAGAGGTAAACAGTGAAGTGGCAAAATTTGCAGATCATACAAAATTACTAAAGATAGTTAAGACCCAGGCAGACTTTAAAAAGCTACAAAAGGATCTCAAAACTGGGTTACTGGGCAACAAAATGGCAGATGAACTTTAATGTTGATAAATGCAAAGTAATGCACATTGGAAAACATAATCCCAACTATACATATAAAATGGTGGGGTTTAAATTAGTTGTTACCACTCAAGACTGAGATCTTGTAGCAGATGACAGAACAAGGAGTAATAGTTTCAAGTTGCCGTGGAGGAGGTCTAGATTGGATATTAGGAAACACTATTTCACTAGGAGAGTGGTGAAGCACTGGAATGGGTTATCTAGGGAGGAGGTGGAATCTCCTTCCTTAGAGGTTTTTAAGGCCTGGCTGGACAGAGTCCTGGCTGGGATGATTTAGCTGGGGATTGGTCCTGCTTTGAGCAGGGGGTTGGACTAGATGACCTCCTGAGGTCCCTTCCAACCCTGAGAGTCTATGATTGTGAATAGTTCTCTGAAAACATCCACTCAATGTGCAGCGGCAGTCAAAAAAGCGAACAGAATGCTGGAAATAATTAAGAAAGGGATAGATAATATGACTGAAAATACCATGTTGCCTCTATATTAATTCATGGTACTCCCACATATTTAATACTGTGTGAAGATATCTCAAAAAAAGATATATTGGAATTGGAAAAATGTTCAGAAAAGAGCAACAAAAATGACTAGGGATATGGAACAGCTTCCGTATAGGGAGAGATAAATAAGACTGGGACTTTTCGGCTTGGAAAAGAGAGAGCTAAGGGAAGATATGATTCAGGTCTATAAAATCATGACTGGTATAGAGAAAATAGATAAGGAAGTGTTGTTTACTACTTCTCATAATACAAGAATTAGGGGTCACCAAATGAAATTAATAGGCAGTAGGTTTAAAACAAATAAAAGGAAATATTTCTTCACACAAGGCATAGTCAACCAATGGAACTCCTTGCCAGAAGATGTTGTGAAGGCCAAAACCATAACAGAGTTCAAAAAAGAACTAGATAAATTCACGGAGGATAGATCCATCACTGGCTATTAGCCAGGATGGGCAGGAATGGTGTCCCCTAGCCTCTGTTTGCCAGATGCTGGGAATGAGCGACAGGGGATCGATCACTTGATGATTCCGTTCTGTTCATTCCCTCTGGGGCACCAGGCAATGGCCACTGTCGGAAGACAGGATACTGGACTAGATGGACCTTTGCTCTGACACAGTCAGGCCATTCTTATGGTCTTATATAGTGCAACTCCTGTACTAGCCTGACCTACTGTGTCAGTCCTATACACAGGTCTGTCTCATCTTATGCTGGGGTTACATTCCGCAGTCAGCGCATAAAGCGATTATAGTCAAAATTACGTTGAGTGTAATGGCAGGCGGAATCGCCCGGACTACAGAAACAGTATTTAAATGGTGGTTTTTCTTTTTTTTCCTTTTTCTTTTTTGCTGACCGTGTGAAGCAGAAATTGCACATGTTAAATGTGCCTAAGATGCGACAGACCTGTATTTTGTACGCTGGTATTAACATGTCCCATTGATTAGCCTCATTCCACCAAGTTTCTGTAATGCCTATTAAATCAATATCGTCATTTAATGCTCGGCACTCCAGTTTGCCCATCTTAGTATTTAAACTTCTAGTGTTTATATATTATACCAGTTGTCCCCCATCTGCCATTTCTGCAGGAAGGGCCATAACTACTGACTTGATGGAATTTAATTTATTCATATAAAGGTTTTTGTATGGTTCCCACCATTATAGAATTTGAACACTTTGCAAATGATAATGGATAATTCTCACAGCACCCCTGTGAGATTGGGCAGTGCTATTATACCTCTGTTTTAATGGTGGGGAACAGAGGCACAAAGAAACTAAGTGACTTGTCCAAGGTCATACAAGGAGTCTGTGGCAGAACCAGGAACAGAACTGTGATCTCTTGAGTCCCAGTCTACTGTGTGAACTACAAACCATCTTTCCTCCCAAAATATCCAGAGTGGCTTCAGTCACAGCTATGGCACTTTTCTTTGTTGCCTGAAGAGGAGGCTGCAATGCTAACAGGGTGAGCAATAACTGTTTTGAGAAGGGAGAAATTCATCCCAAAATCAGCAGGGTGTCTTGTCAAGTACATCAGGAAAAAGTAGTATTCATCCCAGAATGAAATGGTGTATAAAAGCCCCTGGTCTCCTGAGATACACACGTGTCTTGGTCAGATTCAGTGGGATAAATGAGCTCTTACTTACACCACAGACAAGCCAAGCTGCTGTATTTGGATCACAGGAATAAAAATGGATCAGGATAGATTATAACCAAATGCACAAATACAAAATAGGAGATAACTGGCTTGGCAGCAGCACTGCTGAGAAGAATCTGGGAGTTGTGGTGGATCACAACCTCAACATGAGTCAGCAGTATGATGCTACTGCAAAAAAAAAAGCAAATGCAATTTAAGGTTGCATTAACAGAGGCATAGCATGCAAGTCATGGGAGGTGCAGCGCTGGTTAGGCCTCCGCTGGAGAACTGTGTCTAATTTTGGTCAGCAATGTATAGAAAGGATGTAGAGAAGCTGGAAAGGATCCAGAGGTGAGCGACAAAGAAGATCAAAGGTATAGAATGCAGGCCACATGAGCAAAGTCTGAAGGAACATGTGAAAAGATGGGAGTTGCCTTACCAAGTAGGGGGTGAGTGCTAATGAAGCCAATTCAATCAGTGTGGATGTGGCCTAATCCCAACAGTTGACAAGAAGGTGTGAGTATCAACAGAGGGAAAATTGTAGAGACCCAGCCCCTCCCAGTCTTTATTCAGGCCTAATTTGATGGTGTCCAGTTCGCAAATTAATTCCAGTTCTGCAGTTTCTCGTTAAAGTCTGTTTTTGAAGTTTTTTTTGTTGAAGAATTGCAACTTTTAGGTCTGTGACTGAGTGTCCAGGGAGACTGAAGTGCTCTCCTACTGGTTTTTGAATAATACAATTAGCACTGACCCCCCGTTTGGTAAGGCAACTCCCATCTTTTCATGCGTTGTATATTTATACCTGCCTACTGTATTTTTTACTCCATGCATCTGATGAAGTGGGTTCTGGCCTACGAAAGCTTATGCCCAAATAAATGTGTTAGTCTCTAAGCTGCCACAAGGACTCCTCGTTGTTTTTGCTGATGTAGACTAACACGGCTACCCCTCTGAAACCTGAAGGAACATGGTATGTTTAGTTTGGAAAAGAGGAAATTAACAGAGGACAATAGAGCAGTCTTCAAATACTTGAAAGGCTGCCATAAAAGAGATGGTGAAATCTTGTTCTCTCCTCCCAGAGGGCAGGACAAGAGGCAATAGGTTCAAACTACAGCATAGCAGATTGAGATTAAACCTCAGGGAAAAGTTTAGGAGTACTTGTGGCAACTTAGAGACTAAAATTTATTTGAGTATAAGTTTCTAACTAAGAACAAAGGACAATGGAACAGGCGCCTAGAGGTTGTGGAAGCTCCTTCCCTGGAGTTTGCAAAAGGAGGCTGGATGGCCATCTGTCTTGGATGGTTTAGACCCAACAAATCCTGCATCTTGGCAGGAGGTTAGACTAGATGACTCTTGCGGTCCCTTCTAACACTTTTGTGACACTATGCCCCATATTCTTCATGAAGATATATTTATGATATGAATGTGGCATAACTAAGATATGTTTTATGCAAGATGGGTCATGTGAGATATCATTGGAAAGGTTATTATGTACTGACTATGATTATCCTATTTGAATGGATGTAACATTTCTGTATCTGAAGTTAGGAATATTGACTATGTAACAATTATAACTGTGTCTGCACATGGGGAATGCCCACCGGACAAAATGCAATCAGTCTGGCTGGTTAGTCAATGGGCCATTAGGGAGAACAATAGGACTTCGAAGATGCTAATCTCGAAGCTTCTTGGGATGCTGCTCTGAGGTTGCAGCGTCATGTGATCATGTCACCTGGTACTGGATTCCATCTTGGACTACTAGCATTTTTCCACGGAGGGGGGGAAATCACACAGAGACAAAGGATTCCAGCCATATGTAAATCCTATTTTAGGCCAGGAATTGAGGTAACCAGGGTCGTTTCTTCACTGAATCGCTGCCCAAGATGAGTGCTAGGAACAGGGGATGACTGCTGGGGAAGGGAAGAACTGGACCCAGGCTAGAAGGTGTCTGGCCTATGAATATCTGGAATTCTAAGCTGCAAGCAAAAGAAGCTGGTCTTCAAGAATCTCTGCAACCTGCTTAAAACCACATTTCGGGAGAGAAATTACTTCTTGTAGCCAGTTTCTTTAGTGCATTAAGCTTAGTTTGTGTGTTTATTTGCTCAGTAATCTGCTTTGCTCTGTTTGCTCTCCCTTATAATCACTTCAAATCTGTTTTTGTGTAGTTAATAAACTTGTTTTTGTTTCCTATAAACCAGCCTGTGCAATTCATAACTGGGGGGCAAAAAGCTGAGCATACCTTCCTCCACACTGAGGGAGGGGGTGATTTTCACGAGCTTACACTCAACAGATTTGGGTACAGCACAAGACAATACAATTTTGGGTTTAGACTCCCGGGGGTGTGTGCACTTGAGTGCTGGGCAATCCCTGAACTGAGTCTTCCCATGCAGAGCTGTTCTCAGTGTCTGTGTCCTTTTGCAGCTGGGTGTTGCCTTACCTATGTGTGTGCTAGACGAGGCTTGAGGGCCTGGCTCAGCAGGACAGGGTGAGGGAGCCCAGGCTGGAGGAACAGACGGGCTCAGTGGGACCCCAGTACATCAGGTGGCACTCCGGGGGAGAGGGGACAACCTGTCACACCTATGAGTCTATAATTGTTACAATAACCTATTATCAGTTTAAAAGAGAGCTTTCCCCCTGTAACGGGGAATTTTATATACCGATACTGCAGCCTTGGAGGGCGTTACTATCTGTGCATCTACAAATAAACAATGGGATTTACTTGTAAAAAACTCAGTTCATATTTAAGTTCTGGGATCTATAGTCCTTGGTCCCTAGAAATTTTCATCAGAATTAACCAGAGATATATTGCACAGTGTACACAGCTTAACGGGTGATTCAATGACAGCAAATAAACAATCACAACAGCAGCAGTCAGTACATAGAGGCTGGTACCTTGTCAGATCCTGGGACCACTTCAAAGATACTGAGCTGGTTCCTCGTCTCCCTCATATAGCGTTCTTTTTCAGGACACATGTCTGGGCATGTTCCAACAAATGTTTTAGCTTTGCCTAGATCGGTCCTTTTTACTCGAGCTAAACAAGTGTTACACAAAAACAAGTGTTAAGCCCCCTGCTCGTTCATTTCCAGCTGATGTACATCACCCAGGTATAATCAAATCAGACTACAGCCCTAGGTATGCCATGTTTCAGCAGGAACCCAAACATCCACTCTATTATTTACTATTAGCAGAGTGGTGACAGTGCACTGTACTGAACAAACAGAGGGTAACACGGTCACTTTCTTAAGGAGCTTACAGTCTATAAAGATCATTCAGCCACAAACAGTGGGTGACATGACAGAGGAGTCCTCTGCTTCAGTGACTTTACATTTATCATTCCAGTGGTGGGCAACCTGCGGCCTGTGGGCTGCATATGGCCCATCAGGATAATCTGATTGCAGGCGGCGAGACATTTTGCTGACAATAACCGTTCACAGGCACGGCCCCCCCCGCAGCAACTGGGAGGGCCAGACTGCGACATATGGGGGGAAAAGGGGTAGAAGTACTCTGGACTAGTAGTTCTCAACCTTTCCATACTGCTGTACCCGTTTCAGGAGTCTGATTTGTCTTGTGTCCTGCAAGTTACACATCACTTAAAAACTACTTGCTTACAAAAATCAGACAAGTGTCACAGCACGCTATTACTGAAAAAGTGCTTACTTTCTCATTTACCATGTAATTATAAAATAAATCAATTGGAATACAAATATTGTACTTATACTGTAGTGTAAAGTATATAGAAACAAATCTATCTAAACAGATCAGTCCCTCTGACAGGAGGAGAAAACCATGCTATTTTATAGGCTGTTCTATGCAGCACACTCATCCACCATGGTATCTGAGCATCCAGAGTCTGACCTCTTTGGTTTCATACGCAGACATTACTCTCGTTTACCTGATTCGAGAGTCCCTTTCCAGCAGAAAAAAGATTTTAAATAATGTAAGCAGATTTCATAATACTTTATGGCCTAGTTTCTCTCCCTAGTAAATGACAGAGAGATTTTGTTGATCTCATCAGTCAGGGCTAATAAGAATTTAGCTAATACAAATGTACCAATGGGAAAAACTCTACAAAATTATAAAACAACATTCTAACATTTCAGACACGATATGTCATTTTTATCATAAACTAGTTTTATTAAATACAACAAAATAAATGAAAAATGAAGATAAAAGTTTACCATCTTGGGATCTGAGCTCAGGTATAATATTGTCATTTGAGTAGTTGACCTGGCCCCCCCAAAGATGCACCTTAATAGACGTTGAACTTCTAGATTTGTAGTATCTTATTTTAAACTTGGATTCTCAAGAGTGAAAAGTAGGATACGCAATTTGCTATGGCAGATCAAATCATTGGTCCATCAGGTCCTACCTCTAGTAGTGGCCAATACTGGATGCCATAGAAAAAGGCTACGTTTTGACAGAGAAAGAATTCCTTCCCAGTTCCTACAATTTGATAATCCTCATCTACACATGCATAATTACAAATGTTACCTTGTCGCATGATTTTATCCCTTTGGTCCAGAAGGCGATACTTGTCTTCAGAGGTCTCTGCCACTGAACCGATCAGGTTACTGAGAGAGGAGGCTGATACTGACAAACTCTCAGAGTTCTGTCCTTCAGTCCCAGAATCAAATGGGTCTGCCTCAAACTGCAGCGACTTTGTAAGAGCAGATTTCTTAGCTGGAGAACTAGAAATAAACAACAGATTTGATCAGTGATACACTACTGCACACTGTGAAAATAAAAGGGACTTCAAACCAAAGAGAATATAAATTTGCTTGGATTTCTACTCTTAATGTAGATCTCACTTTGTTGTCTAAAACGATTATGGAAATATGATGCTGTCAGCAATGTTATACTTCTGTACATTACAGTTATGACTGTCAATGCAGTCCTCAGTATTTAGACAACTCATTTACATAAATGCATAATTAATTTCAGTGGAAGTTATGTATCTAAATCCCCTAGACTGTTCTGAAAAAAATCTCAAATTTGGACAGCCATTGGACATAATATTTGCAGCAGGTTTATATCAGTATACAGTATGGTAGTCTGCATCTGTTCCTGCTCGTGATTAACCTTTTTGTATAATACTAAAGAACTAGAGAGTGTTTGGCTAGTCAAATCGCTTGACGGACTATTAGTCTTGAATAGATGGTATCTTACATGTTGGAATGCTACCCAGAAACACAACAGGTTGTTCCATTAGGACCATACTCCATACCAACACAAATATATCAAGAGACTATGAAAGGCCCAATCCTGCAAGCATTTTATAAGAGTTGATTATCTAACAATTGATTTTTATAAAAAATTAGGACAGTATTTACAACTGAGATTTATTTGCATGGTGAGCTTCAAATTTTAAAATGCAGCTAAGCAAAATGAACTGCCACAATCATTTAATGTACAACATTTTATTTTTCTCACCCCACAAAACACAGTGGTTGAAGGGATTTTGCTCTAATAGCTAAGGAAAATTCACCTTTGGGAAGAGAACAAGCTTGGAAAACTTCAGCAAGCTAATGGCTTGTGATCTTAACTATAGTGGTTGTTATCTAAGCCTATTACAACGAAAAGAACAGAAGAGCAGTTGCTTTATGGTCTCATAGCCAAAACACTGTGAGGCCCCATTGGGGAAAAAAGCTACAGATATATAACTTAACAGGCAAATTAAATAAGGCATCTTAAGATCCAAATCATGCATGAAATCAGAAGCGTTGCTGCATATACAGGGGAAAATTATCTGTTCAACATATGTCTCAACCTTCAAATTGTAACATGACCAATAAGCTCCTAACACACTCACATTCCAACTGGAATGAACAACAGCAAAGGTAAACAATAAATATACAATACAGTTAAAAGAACTTATCAGAAGTTGCAAACAAAACTGCCATGAATAAATGGGAACTTTAATTTTTTTTCTTGTTTATTCAATACAAAATGATTGTGGTTACTAGACATACATTCTGATAGGAAATCCTAGTCATGGAATAAAGGCTCTATCAGCCAGACTCTTAGAGAAATGAACATACCTTTTACTAGACAGGTTACTACTGGTGGAGGGTCTTATTAAAGATTTGCGAAGAGGGGAATGCTGATAGTTTTGCTCTTCTTTGCTTTGTCTCCCTTCATCTTCATCAACCTTCTTCTCCTTAGATGAAAATTCTCCCTTACTAAGACCTGAATAATATATCAGGTGAGGTCAGATACTTGCCAAATCATGCAACTGACATTTTAAAATGTACTTCTGGAAAAAATGTGTTCTAATTTGTTTTAATTTTATTTCCTTATGATTTTAGAAGTCACAGTCATATGAACTTACACAGTGTTTTCAAGCTATTTTGCATTAGATGATGTGTCATGCACAAATCCAATTCCACAATGTAGGACTAGGAAACTTATTGGTTCTGTTGCAGACTCACACAATGAGACACTACAACTCATACTGTTATGCAGTTCAATATAAAACGACAAAAGATTTATTTAGCAACAACTGTAGTTGTTTGGCAGATTGTCAGCAAATGTAAAGCCTGATCATCTGAATTTTGGATTTCCCAAATTTTGGATGTTTCCCAAATCAGAAATTTGTACAGATGTGAATTTTATCAGAAATTGTGATTATCGAAGTGTTTTGAATGTCTCCCAAGACTTTTAGATAATCAGGTTTAGCTGTACAGACTCATTCTCAGATGCACATGTTCCCAGAACTTAAATCTGAACTCTTGTGGAAAGCTGGGGCCATGTGCATGCTCTTTGGCAGCAGCACACATCTGGTATGTTAGCAGCTTGGTCTGCTAAAATGATCAGAAGTGAAATAATTTAAGATGAAGCTATTTTCATAATCAGGCTCCAAAGCTGACGTCATAATGAGATGAGCATGGGCAAGTAAGCACTCTCAGAGCTTCAAGAAGACAACACTGCAGTTTGCATTTGTTTTTTGTGGGGAAGTTTAGAGGTGTGGAATGAGGAGGCAATACTTTTAGTACTGGTGTTTGTCCCAGCATTACTCAAATACAGCCACCAGGAGCTTTTCTTGCAGTCTCAGCCTCCTGGGCAGTGGTTTGGAAGAGCGGGGGGCAAAGCAGTGGTCCCTCTCCAGGGGCCCCTAGCAATGGTTGGGCCCCTCCGAGCAGGAGTAGTGGGGTTGGGCTTCAGCCCTAGGGTGGCGGGCAGCAGACTCCAGCCATGTGGCTTCGGGCTCTGTCCCCAGACCCTGTTCCCTGGGTGTGGGGCTTTGGGCTCTGTTCCCTGGTTGTGTGGTGGTGAGCTCTGCCCCTGAGCTTATCCCATCATCTCCACCCCTCCTCCCCACCCCGCTTTCCCCACTGCCCCATTGCCCCTGGTGCCCGCTGCCTCTATACCCACCTCCCCATCCAGGGCTTAATTTGTTCCCGGACTTGCTGGGGCTGAGTAAGTCTGCTGTGAAAAGTGATATTAACAAACATACAAATATCACTTTTCACAGCAGATTTACGTAGCGCTAGCAAGTCTTAAAAAAACAAACAAAAAAAAAAAACAACAACCCAAAAGAGCAAAAGAAATAACAAGAAAAAAGACAAGAATGTTTAAAGCACCTTATTTGTGTTTCTATTCTGGTTTGGTCCAGTAGAGACTAGAGACAACTATACATTACTTATATTACTGAGTCTGCAAAAAAACAAACCTTACATAGATAAATTATAATGATTTGGACATGTATATGTGCATATTTGTTTGTTTTTTTCTAAAGTTAATTAAGTATTTTAGGAAAAATTGTCAGAGTGGCCACCAGCAAGAATTGGTGGCTGCACCATGAGGCCACCAAAAAATGTGTTGTGAGAAACCCCGTGCAGAGTACCATGTAGTGATACTCAGATCCTAGGTGGATGTTTACAATAAGGTTAACTAGACTAGAGTGTTTTGTTCCATGGAAACAAAGCTGACATGGGAGGTATACTTCCAAACTGGACCACCACCTGGGGGAGCTGTTCATTACAATTCATGTCTGACAGACCCATACAAATCTATGACATATAAACACTTATTTTAACTGAATACACTAGAAGAGAAAGACATAACTAAGTGACCAAAACATGAGGAAAGGAGGACAGGAAAGAAACTGAAGAAGTCAGCACCATGGCTCCTCATGTACCCTTACATCAAACATTAAATTCAGCAAGGGAGAGTGTATCTTCCCCAGAAGTCAGCTTTCCAGATGGTTCCTAGTTTGCAAGAATACTAGAAAGAGAAAACATCATCTCTTTTATTATGCAGATAGTTCTCAAATTAAAATTTTACCCAATCAATATACAAAGTTTATTTTGCAGCGTGAGGCTCTTGCTACTCATAAAACCACGTTAGGAACATTCACTACAGGTAGTGCCTAATTGCCTGGTTATCCATGGATGCTTTGTAAAGGCACTACAGCTTTTAGGTGGGACAGTTAAATTCAAGACCTACATTTAATCCTTAAGCGCAGGGTGGGGGGGGAGGTGAAGTAGGAGGACGGCAGATTAGATATCTAATAGGTAAGGCTACTTCACGGATATTTTTAGTAAAAGTCATGGACAGGTCATGGGCAGTAAACAAAAATTCACAGCCAGTGACCCATCCATGACTTTTACTATATACCCCTGACTAAAACTTGGTGGGACAGGGAGCACGGCCCTGGGGGCGCTACGGGTGCTTGGGGTAGGGGAGGGGTAAGGGTACTGCTGCAGGTGCTGGAGGGATTGGCAGGGCTGGGGCAGGTTCCCTCCCCAGCTCCTGGGAAGCGGAGATCTCCAGTTCGTAGCTCCACGTGCTGCCTCTGCTCCATCCCAAGCCCTGGTTCTGCAGCTCCCATTGGCTGGGAACCGCAGTCAATGGGAGCTGCGGGGGACAGCACCTGTGGACAGAGGCAGCACACAGAGCTAGGAACGGAGGGAGGAGAGTTCTTGTTGCTTTTTTGGAGAGACCTCCCCAAGTAAGCCCTGCCCTGCATCCCAATGCCCAGCCCTGAGCTCCTCAAAAAAACTCCTGCTGCTGCAGGGTGGGGGTCCCAATAGGGCCCCAGCAGCAACTGGTGCGACTGGTCCAGGGGCTGCTCGAGCTGCTCAGGCAACTCCCGGGCCAGCCGCACAGGCCCCTGCAGAAGTCACGGAGGTCATGGAAAGTCACAGAATCCGTGACTTCCATGACCTTCATGACAAACATGGAGTCTTAATAATAGGTGCTTGGAAGAAAACCACTCTCACTTAATGATCATTGTCTGATTAACAATTTTTGACTTTAAAAAGCTGAGGGTTAGCAGACACCACCAAGAATTGCTCTATTTTTGAATTATTACTCCAAGTACTGTGACAAAGTTCCTCCTCTACCTTGCGCTTATTGGCAGATTTGCTCACCTCAGTGATCTTCCCCACAGTTTGGGTCAACTCCTCCTGTGTCTGATCAGGAGTTGGGAGGTTTTGGGGGAGGGGGGGAACCCGGGCCCACCCTCTACTCCTGGTTCCAGCCCAGGGCCCTGTGGATTGCAGCTGTCTATAGTGCCTCTTGTAACAGCTGCATGACAGCTACAACTCTATAGGCTACTTCCCCATGGCCTCCTCCAAACACTTTCTTTATCCTCACCACAGCAGCTTCCCCCGGGGTCTGATAACGCTTGTACTCCTTAGTCCTCCAGCAGCACACCCTCTCACTCTCAGCTCCTTGTGCCTCTTGCTCCCAGCTCCTCACATGCACTTCCTCTCTTCTGGCTCCTCCCCCCCGACTGGAGTGAGCTCCTTTTTAAATCCAGGTGCCCTGATTAGTCTGCCTTGATTGGCTGCAGGTGTTCTAATCAGTTTGTCTGCCTGAATTGGTTCTAGCAGGTTCCTGATTACTCTAGTGCAGCCCCTGCTCTGGTCACTCAGGGAACAGAAAACTACTCAGCCAGTGACCAGTATATTTGCCCTCTGCAAGACTCCTGTACCCCACTGGCCTGGGGCTGTCACATATCCCTCCTCCCTGCTCAACATCAAGGGGTTGGGCAACTTGGGATGCCAGACAGTGCACACGTGACAAGCCATCGGCATTATCGTGACAGCTCCCTGCTCTGTGTTGCACACGGAACTGGAAAGGTTGAAGGGACAAGAACCAGCTGGTCACCCTTGTGTTCTTCTCCTTGTTCCGCTGCATCCATTGAAGAGGGGCATGGTCAGTCACGAGGACAAATCTGCACCCGAGCAAGTAGTAGCGCAATGCTTCCATGGCCCATTTTACGGCGAGGCACTCTCTCTCCATATTTTGTTCCCTCGGAAGGTGTTTCCTACTGAGGTAGAGAATTGGGTGTTCCTCCTCCCCGACCATCTGTGACAGAACAGCCCCCAACCCTACTTCCGATGCATCTGTCTGCAGGATAAATTCCTTGGTGAAATCAGGGACTATCAGTATGGGGTTACTGCAGAGGGCAGTCCGTAGGTCTGTGAATGTTTTCTCTGCTGCGTCAGACCATCTCACCAGATCAGCTCCACGGGCTTTCACTAGGTTTGTCAGGGGGCTTGCCCTTGTGGCATAGTGGGGGATAAATTGTCAGTAATACTCCACTACACCTAGGAATGCCGGGACTTCTTTCTTGCGACGTGGTCGGGGCCAATTTTGGATGGCCTCCAACTTGTTCACTTGGGGTTTTACCAGACCTTTTCTCACAATGTAGCCAAGATATTTGGCCTCTGTAAACCATACAGCGCATTTGGTAGGGTTTGCTGTAAGGCCAGCTCGCCTGACGGTATCAAGGACTGCCTCCATTTTCTCTAGGTGGGTTTCCCAGTCTGGGTATGAATGACCACATCGTCCAAGTAGGCAGCAGCATAACTGTTATGCGGGTGTAACAGCTTGTCCATGAGTCGCTGGAAAGTAGATGGGGCCCCATGCAGTCCAAAAGGGAGGACAGTATATTGAAAAAGACCCTCTGGTGTAGAGAACGCAGTCTTTTCCTTTGCGTCTTCTGCAAAGGGAATCTGCCAGTACCCCTTTGTCAAGTCTAGGGTAGTCAAGTACCGGGCATTCCCCAGACGATCCACTAGCTCATCTATGCGAGGTATGGGGTACGTGTCGAACTGGGATACTTCGTTTAGTTGCCGGAAGTCGTTTCACAACCTTGTGGTGCCATCAGGTTTGGGCACCAGCACGACTGGGCTGGACCACTGACTGTGGGATTCATCGCTGATCCCCAACTCCAGCATTTTTTTTTTACTTCTGCTTTTATTTCCTCCCTTTTGGCCGCTGGCACCCGATAGGGCCTCATTGTTATTCTGGCCCCAGGGTTCGTGACGGCGTGGTGATATGTCTCGGTTGTTCGACCTGGTTTTGTCAAGAACACATCTTGGTTCCGGAAGATCATCTCAGACACCTTATTCTTCTGGTCTGGTGTTAAATCGGGAGACACTCATCTGTTTGGAAGGCTTGTTTTCCTGGATAGTTATCCATGCCTCTTGTGCATGCCAGGGTTTCAGAAGGTTGATGTGATAAATCTGTTCTTGTTTTCAGCGTCCTGGCTGCCGCACCTTATAGGTTACTTCCCCCTCAGGTTCAACCACCTCACAGGGCCCCTGCCATTGGGCCAGAAGCTTGCTTTATGCCGTGGGTACCAACACCATCACCCGATCCCCTGGTTGGAACTGTCGGACTTTTGCCTGGTGATTGTAATAGGTTATCTGGGCCTCCTGTGCCTTTTCCAAATGTTCCCGTACAATAGAGGTGACACGGACTATCTGGTCTTGCATCTGTATTACATGTTCTATTATATTTCTCCCCTCATTGGGTTCCTCTTCCCAAATCTCTTTGGCGATATCTAGTATGCCACGGGGGTGACGTCCGTATAATAACTTGAAAGGGGAAAACCCAGTCGAGGCCTGAGGTACCTCCCAGATAGCGAACATAAGGTAGGGCAGTAGGGTGTCCCAATCCTTCCCATCCCGACTTACCACCTTCCGTATCATAACCTTGAGGGTTCGGTTAAACCTTTCTACCAACCCATCAGTCTGCGGATGGTAGACTGACGTTCTCAAGGTATGTATATGAAGCAGCATACAGAGGTCCTTCATTAGCTTTGACATAAATGGGGTTCCTTGGTCTGTTAATATCTCCTTTGGTAGTCCCACTCGGGCAAAGATCCCCACCAGCTCTTTGGCTATCGTTTTAGAGGCTGTGTTCTGCAGGGGGATGGCTTCTGGGTAGCGAGTAGCATAGTCCAAAACAACAAGTATATATTGGTGGCCTCGAGCCATCTTCTCCAGGGGTCCCACTAGGTCCATGGCTATTCGCTCAAAGAGGACCTCTATGATGAGAAGGGGTACTAAAGGTGCCCTCAGGTGGGGACGAGGACTGTGCAGCTGACACTCCAGGCAGAACGCACAGTACCTCCGCACTTCTGCATATACTCCAGGCCGAAGAACCGTCGTAGGACTCATGCCAGGGTCTTCTCTACCCCCAAGTGCCCCCCAAAAAGATGATTATGAGCAAGACTTAATACAGCGTTCTGGTGTTTTTGAGGTACTAAGCTTTGCTGTACCTTCTGCCCCTGTACTGGTGCAACCCAGTATAAGAGATTCTTCTTCATTATGAAATAGGGTCCTGGTCCCTGGGTTCTCCCTTCCACGGGGACCCCATCTATTTCAGTCACCTCCTTTCTAATGTTGTCGTACCTTGATTCTTCAGCCTGGTCCCGTCCAAAATTTCCTCTTCCGGGGTTAATCTGCCCAAGATCTAGGGGCCCAGTCTCTGTTGCCTCTACTGGTTCAGAAGCATTAGGGTGGGGGTCAGACTCAGGTGCTTCTCCCTCCTGGGTGGCCTTCTTTTCAGCTGCTCGGGTCTGCCTACCTACAAGAGCGACCCTCTGGCTTTGGGCCAGTATTTCGGTTCCCAAGACCTTGGCTGCCCTCCTTTCCCTTTTCGACTTTCTACCCTGTCTGGGAATGGAAAATAAATCTGGGGATATTTCAGAGAAGACTGGGGGTTGACAGTCTACTGTGGAGGACTCACTAACTTCAGGGTTCCCCTCTTTCTCCAATCCTCCTACTGGGAGTAAGTCTTCAAACCCTGGGAAGTCCCTCCCTATTAGTACAGCATATGGGAGTTTAGGGACTACACCTGCTGCTACCTCAGTAGTGTTCCCCTGAATCTGTAGTTTTACTGGGATGGTGGGGTAATAACCAACTGTCCCATGGACGTGTGTTATCCCTGTATGCTTAGCCCACAGTAGCTGACTACACTTCACAAGCTTCCCTGAGACAAGTGTGATAGCACTCCCCGAATCAACCAGTGCCGTGGTCTCTACCCAGTTTAGCTTTACTGAGCTGGTATACATATGTGGGGTTAGTGAGACCCCCACAAGGTGGATTAGGGAGCATGGGTCTGCCCAGTTCCCCAGGTTACACTGCATCGGCTCCTCAGCATTGGGACACTGTGCAGCTATATGTCCTCACTCCCCGCAGGCATAACATCTATATGGAGCCCTAGGCATTCCCTGGTCTCTTGGTTTGGGCAGTCTAACATCACGATCCTCTTCTCCCTCAGTGCTCTGACTCTTCATGGCTTCTGGTGGACCTTCAGCCCCTCTCTTTTTCCACCTGTGATCCCCTGGTTGCCCAGTCACTCGAGCTCTAGGGCCTGGTGCTGCTAGTTTAACCCGGGGTGCCTCTTCCTTAACTGGTCGGGTCAGCTCCCTCGCTGGCCGGGTCAGCTTCTTCGCCTCTCTACCAGTGCAACCTCATCATAGGTGGAGGATTAATTCTGGCTTACTCAAGCACGAAGATCTGGCGGTAGCCCCCTCATGTATCGGTCGATGACCAGAACCTCTAGTATCTCTTCCGGACTCCGGGATTCCGTTCGCAACCACTTTCGTGGAGATGGGTGAGGTCACACAATTGGGACCGTGAGGTTTTGTTTTCCTGGTACCTCCACTCGTGATACCATTGGGCCTGCACTGCAGTCGTTACCCCAGAACTGGCCAGGATCTCTGCTTTCAGCTGGGGGTAGTCTGCTGCAGCCTCTTCAGGCAGATCATAGTAGGCCTTCTGGGCCTTCCCACACAGGTATGGGGCAAGGATGCCAGACCACTGATCTCAAGGCCAGGCCTCCTGTAGGGCTATCCTCTCAAAGGCCAGAAGGTATGCATCTACATCATCCCCCTGCGTCATTTTCTACAGCCAATCGCTGGCCCGTATGATCTGCATCCCATCATGGCCGCGGTTCAGCTCTGTAAGGGTCTTTACCTGGTTTACCAGTTCCCGCAACATAGCCTAGTCTTGAGAAGCCTGGTCCATCAGCAGGCGATTAGTCTCTTGTTGCAGCCGGACTGCCTCCTGTGGGGCAGCTGCCTGGACACGGGTAGCCTCCTGCTGGGCCGCCGTAGCTTGTATCAATGCCCTCACTAAGTTATCCATTGTGGTGGGGAAACCCTCCCCCCCCCCCTTTTTTTTTTTTTAAATCACTCTCCTTCTGCTGCATTGTGCACACCAAAATCCCACTCCTGACACCAGTTGTGACAAAGTTCCTCCTCTACCTTGGTGGGTCCTGTGCTTATTGGCAGATTTGCTCACCTCAGTGATCTTCCCCACAGTTTGGGTCAACTCCTCCTGTGTCT
This sequence comes from Gopherus flavomarginatus, assembly GCF_025201925.1. Taxonomy (NCBI): domain Eukaryota; kingdom Metazoa; phylum Chordata; order Testudines; family Testudinidae; genus Gopherus; species Gopherus flavomarginatus. Next base: position 11,263,807 of record NC_066626.1, on the reverse strand, counting down.
GATCAGGAGTTGGGAGGTTTGGGGGGACCCGGGCCCACCCTCTACTCCTGGTTCCAGCCCAGGGCCCTGTGGATTGCAGCTGTCTATAGTGCCTCTTGTAACAGCTACATGACAGCTACACCTCTCTGGGCTACTTCCCCATGGCCTCCTCCAAACACCTTCTTTAACCTTCCTCCTGGTGTCTGATAATGCTTGTACTCCTTAGTCCTCCAGCAGCACAGCCTCTCACTCTCAGCTCCTTGTGCCTCTTGCTCCCAGCTCCTCACACGCACTTCCTCTCTTCTGGCTCCCCCCTGCCTGACTGGAGTGAGCTCCTTTTTAAATCCAGGTGCCCTGATTAGCCTGCCTTGATTGGCTGCAGGTGTTCTAATCAGTTTGTCTGCCTGAATTGGTTCTAGCAGGTTCCTGATTACTCTAGTGCAGCCCCTGCTCTGGTCACTCAGGGAACAGAAAACTACTCAGTCAGTGACCAGTATATTTGCCCTCTGCAAGACTCCTGTACCCCACTGGCCTGGGTCTGTCACAGTACATTCATCTTATTTTCTTACAAACAGACTGCAAAAATCAGATGCTGTACATAAGCACAGCCTTTGCATTTGGTGCCCATCACAAAGGGAGAAACAACCATAGAAACAGTGTTTTACTTCTGGAGCCAAATTCCAATCTGGTGCAAACAGGTGCCACACCACTGAAATCAACTGATTGTCACCCTCTTGTATCATGCCTAAAAGAAACACAGAAAATAAAAGCTCACTTGTTCTCTTCTTATGCCAAAATGTTACTATATCTTTGTGTAACCCTTTTGCCTTCTTCCTTGCCTGAGCAGCAGAGGCCTGAAAAAAAGCATGCAATACCAGGGACAATTAGCATCGGAACACAATGTAAAGAAGCCTACACAGCATATACAAAGATATCTTTGCTTATTTCATTGGGAGTTCAACCATCTCCCTAGATGTCACTAAAAGCCCGAATGCCATTTGTGGCAAGCAGACTGCCCCAGCAGAAAATTGCCTTGTGGTGGTGGTCACATAAAGCTGAGTTCTGTAGTACACTAATAAGGATCGTATCAGGCTGATAGCTCTCGAGACTGAAGGCCTCTTTTTAACCACAGAACAGGTACAGCATGTGCTAGCAACATAGTCTTCCCCATGCTGTCCCATCAATATACCCCAATCCTGATCTGATGGGATCATCTTTAGTGGTTAGAATACAGTCTCGTCTCCAGATGTTGATTTGTTAGACCAGAAATCCGTTAACTCCACCACAGTGAATGGCTGTACACATCCCAAACATACGTCTAGATACTACACATCTATTTTTAAAATTTACATTAAATACTCACATGATCAGAAAAGTAAATAATAGCCAGTTTTTTGCTGCGCCTGGTAAGGACACGCTGGACTTTCGTCTGTCCAAAATGCTTCTTGAGCACATTTGTGTCATTAAGGTAGTCGGGGATATTTTTGCACTGGATTACTGTGAGTTCACTTGGCGATAAGCCACCAAGACTGTCCATACTCTCGCTGCTTCGATTTCGACGTGAAGGAGTCACAACAGCAGAATCTGTGGTTGAAAGTGTTGAGAGTGTGGTTTCTTATTTTGGATCTCAAGAAAGTAGATGTTAAATCAGAAGTTTGCATTAAGCAGGGGTACTGACACCTGCAGCACTTATTTACACTGTGGATTAGTTAATGAAAACACTAAAATTATTCAATGTTAAGATTGAAATTTTGAATTAGCAAAGCAAGGAAATTAAACATTCTCATGGCAACTTTAACTAGCCCCCTGTAACGAAGAGTCCTTTATTACAACTGGCAAAGTGTGCAATTATATATTTTAAAAATATTGTTCAGCTATGTGGAGCCATGAGAATGGACTATGCAATACACAATCACATACAGCTAGTTATGAAGTGAGATTAAATAAATTAAGACGTAAACAGGTTCTCTTGTGCATATGTAAAGACAAAAAACTAACAAAATGAAATGTATATTTCATAAAAAAGCTACGTTAAAAGAGCATTAAGACTGCAGAGTGAAGCACTCAACATCCAGGAAATGTTAGGCAGCCTTACATCCCACTGTTAGTATACATTATGATGTAGTCCTCTTTACAAAAAGCCACAATACTGAAGAAGGCAGTGGAGGAGAAGAAAGCGGGGAAGGGAAGAAGAGAGACAGAATAAGGAATGAGATGGGGAGGTTTGCAAAGGAGGAAATCAAGACATCTCTGAATTTCCAGGGAAGCTTGGGGGTGTCAGGGTAGGAGGGGATGGAAAGGTTACACAGAATTACTATATAAACATTTAGAAAGTGCCAATCATCAGGTGCCAGTGCAAAGGTTAAGACGGGGTTCTCAACCAGGGGTCCAGGGCCCCCTGGGGGGCTGCAGGCAGGTTTCAGGGGGTCCTCCAAGCATTGCTAGCATTAGACTCGCTAGGACCCAGGGCAGAAAGCTGAAGCCTTGCCGCATGAGACTCCAGCCCGGGGCCCCCTAACCCTGGCACCCAGGGCTGAAGCCGAAGTCTGAGCAACTTAGCTTCGCGGTGCCCCCTGTGGCATGGGGCCCCAGGCATTTGCCCTACTTGCTACCCCCTAATGCCAGCCCTGGCTTTTATATGCATGTCATAAACATAGCGATAAGGGTAGCATAAAATCTCTCTTTGGCAGCTGTACTGAATCACTTTACCTGTAAGGGGTTAAGTAGCTCAAATCATGTAGTCGGCACCTGACCAGAAGGACCAATGAGGAAAGAAGATACTTTCAAATTGGTCAGAGAAGAGCTGTTTGTGGCTGTCATTGTGTTGTTCCCTCTCCAGACAGAGAGAGAAGCCAAGCAGGGACAATATCTCCTGAAAATATACCTGGAATGATCCATCTCAAATTACAAAAATTGTAAGTAGGCAAGGAAATGCATTAGGTTCTCTCTTGTTTGGGCTTGTGAATTTTCCTGTGCTACAAAGGTAGTTTTATTCCTGTTTTTGTAACTGTGAAACTGAGTCCAGAGGGGAGTCCTCTATGTTTTAAATCTTTTATTACCCTGTAAAGTCACCTTCCATCCTGATTCTGCAGGTGTGATTCTTTTACTTTTTTCTTTATTATAAAGTTCTTCTTTTAAGAACCTGATTGATTTTCAGTGTCCTAAAGAACAAGGGTTTGTTTGGTCTGTGCTCACACTGCTAACCAATTGGTTGGTATATTATTCTCAAGCCTCCCCAGGAAAGGGGGTGAAGGGGTTTGGGGAGATAATTTTTTGGGAGGATAGGGACTCCAAGTGACCCTTCCCTGAATTTTTATATAAAACCATTTGGTGGTGGCAGCAATACCGTCCAAGGACAAGGAAAGGAATTTGTGCCTTGGGGAAGTTCTAACCTAACCTAGTAGAATATAAGCTATGGGGGTCTTTCATGCGGGTCCCCATATCAGTACCCCAGAGTTCAGAGGAGGGGAACCCTGACAATGCAGAAAATCAGTTGCTGTGGCACAGCTGGGCCATGGAGTTTTTATAGCATGTTGCGGGGGCCTCAGAACGAAAAAGGTTGAGAACCCCTGGGTTAAGTATGTATATGTATGTATTGATGGACTTGCAAGAGTTCAGTTTTCTTTCTCCTGAATCCCCAGAATGAGGAAAAGGCATGTACAGAGCCATGATGAGGCTGGTGGAAGGTAAAGCAATAAGGTAATTAGGGATGGAAAAGGGAGAAGGGAAGAAAGCAAGAGAGACATACCGAACAAAGAGAGAAAACTGGATGGAAGAACCATATGACTTTGCCATGGAGTGGGAACAAGAGGGAGAAGAGGAAGGTGAGATAAAAGTACACACAGGAGAATGGGAGACGAGAGAGAAATACAAGAAGGAACTCCAAAAAACAATCAACCCTGCAAAACAAAAATCAAACACCAAGTACGTTATCCAGAAATTTCTGCCTGAAGAGCAGCACATTAGTTTATTATGCATCAGCTTAAAGAAACTAAGCATAGCAAAACATATGCCTGGATTGGCTTAAATACAATTGCTACCACAAAAGGAGTTGAGAGAAGAGATATGTGCCCTATACGCTTCTCAATGCCATTTTTTAAACTGTAGCAAGCTCATGTTTTCCTTACTGACCCACAACCTCTACTAAATGTCCGTCATTTTCAAATCCTGAGAAGAGTAATTAACTTAATTAATGCCACAGAGGTGAGCCTCCACTACACCAATATTTGACTAACCAATGGAAGAAGCATCTGTCTTCATAGTGACCACCTCAGACAATTTAGAAGCAACAATGAAGTATTTGAAAGCATGTGCTGTTTAATCCTCTTTAATCACAAGAGCAACAATTGCAAAGAGCACCTCCAGGGTAGGATGTAAAATGAAATCATTAAGTCTCCAAAAACAAAAACAAAGAATCCCTTGGAAAGGGAAAACTTTAAAGAGAGCAAGCGATCCTATTAACTTCCACTACCCATGCGTTCATTTCCACTACCTGATTTACTGAATAGCGCTGATTCCTAGCACTTACCTTCCTTAGTTTTCGCTTCAGTTTTCTCTTTACAATCTCCCTCTTTTACTGGTGCTGAGAGCCGTGGCGCAGCAAACAGAGACTTGCTTGCTCCCAACATCTGTTCACTTTCTCCAGATTCTCCAGATACTCTTTCCTTTTTTGACTCTTTCTTAACACGTCCACTATCTTTATTGCTTTTTAGCACATCCTGCAGTGTTCGGCTAAACAAGCCAGGTGCTCCACGTGGCCGGCTTAATCGAACAGGCCGCTTATCTGGAAGATAGCCACTCCTAGTTACAATCTCTGACTCCTCTGCAACATCATAATCCCGTCCTCTTGGGGAACGATCTCGTTCCTCTTTTCTTTTCATTCCTTTTACAAGGCTGGCAAGTGGCTCACTCTGAGCTTTGTCATGTTCTGATTTAGTCGCTATACTGACTTCAAAGTTTCCTCCTAAATCCAAGGACCCAGATGAACTAGGAAAAGTAGTGAAGCTACTGCTGGGGCTTCCAAAGAGCGGCTTTGTTCCTTTTCTCTCATCCTCTACAGTTTTGCTTGGTACAGAAGAGGCAAAGGAAGATGGCAAATTACTGCTGCTAGCTGGTTTTGAAAAGCTGAAGTTTGTACTGGTAGTAGAGCTACTGGTCTCTTGAGAAAGGCCAAAAGGGGCCAGTACTCCAGGCCCACTACTAACTGGATGGGAAAACGTGAAAGATGTTGGGATGATCTGGCTTTGTGTTTTCTCTGGCTCAGAACCAGCACCAAAGATTGGTTTAAATATTGCATTTTCTGGTGTTTTAAAGCTGAATTCTGATCCCACAAAGCCACTACTTGAAACATCTCCAGATGTAACTCCAAAGTTAGAAGCATTCTGAAAAGTTCCAAGGTTAGTAGGTGGTTTAAAACTGAATCCTTGGTTTCCAACAACAGAGGAGCTAGTTGGTGCAGAAGATGCCACAAAAGTTGTAGGTTGTCCAAGAGCATAAGACTGTGTAAACCCAGGGGGGAGCCCAAATCCCAAGGTTTGCCCTGAAGTGGGATGGTTTAATCCCGAAGGCTGAGTAAAGCTGGATGGCTGGGCAAACCCAAGATTCTGTACAGATCCTCCACTGCTCTGTCCAAACATAGGGGGCTGACCAAATCGAAATGGTGTTTGAGCCTGAAACATTCCTACAGAACTATTAGAAGGTGCTTGGAAAACAGCAGGCTGCTGTCCGCGAAAAGGACTGTTAGGGTTCATCTTCAAACGGAGGAGTTAGTGAGTATCTGCCAAAGAGAGCTCACGCCTCGAACATCTGTTAACTTTCAGTTTCCAGCCAGTCATTCTAGTAATCTGAAACACAAATGTGTAACATCATTACATTTTCTAATTGGTTTCCATTTATAATAGGGAAGTTCAGCCAAGAAAATTAATTGCTTTATCCTACATCTTTGCAACATCCTATTAACTTTTTACTATGTTTAAAAAAATAATTTATTCTTGCATCTTGCTTTCTCTTTTCTGTGGTTTCTAATCTGTGAAATAACAGTTGTTGGGTTTATGGTGGCCTGTACTATACAGATCAGAGTGGATGACCTGGTGCTCCCTTCTGGCCTTAAATACTATTGCTCTATAACTTTTCCTCTCATTCTATGATTAGTCAGTTTGCTTAACAGTCTTGTGAGGGACTTTTTTAAAGTCCTAATCTACCAGTTCTTTATCCATTATTTTGCTGATCACCTCAAACAATTTGAATATATTGGAGAGAGAGAATGTCCCTTTACAGAAGGTATACCATTTCATCCCCACTGTATCATATTCATGGGTGTGTTAAAATTGTCTGTAATTGCTCTTCAGCCATTTAACCTGGCACCATAGTAAGGTTCACTAAGATTGCTTCTATTGCTTTTTTCAAATATAGGTATTACTCTCCAGTCCTGTGACACAATAGCTGAATGTGGTAATAGATTGGATAGCTTTGTTAGCAGCTAAGTCACTTTATTCTTAACTTCCTTCAGAACTCACGGATGTACCATCCAGTCCTGATGACTTGATGCTGTTTAATCAGTTTGTTTCAGCACCTTTTCTTTTGACCGCTCAGTCTCTGACTATGCTTCATTCTTTATTACCTGAAGAGAGTAGGTCAGGATAGATATCTCCCTAACATCCTCTGTGGTGAAATTATTTAGCTTCTCTGAAATGTCCTTTTCATCTTGAATTGTTCCCTTTATTCCCTGGTAGTCTAGTGCATCACTGATTTCCTTACAGGATTTCCAGTTCTGATATACCTGAACAATTCTGTTTATTTTGCTCATTTTCAAAATTACTTTTCTAAATACCTTAGCCTTCTTAAACCATAAGGTAGAATTTATCTACTGTACATGCGACCATTATGTTACAATTAAGGCCCTGATCCTGCACCTGCATCCTTGCAGGCACTTTTACCCACAAGGAGGTTCTGAGTGGGTAGAAAGGTCTGCCCATACAGATCCAGATGCATGATCAGGCCCTAATTTGTTAACATCAGCGCTGACACTAAGGATTTTTTTTTCCAATTTGGACTGTAAAGGCTTTGTGACTATCTGACTTTAAAAAAAAAAAAAAAAATCTAGTGTACGGTGTTAGCTTTAGGTACTATCTCTTCCCTGAAAATATTATGGTTAATTTTACTGCACTTACTGATACTGAACAGATTAACTACTTTTGAGTCTTTTCCTATGCACTACTTTCAAGAGACTGCTGCATGCAAAAAAGGAAGGAAGTCTGAGCAAAAAGCTATTTCCCAGAATAATATACGGTAGCTACTCACTCCAGGGAGCAACCAGGCTACAGCTGGGCCAGAACTAATACCCTGGCTCTGAAACTCATCTTCCCATATGGGACAGGGCCAGACCTAGCAGCATGGACGCACCTGAATGTGGGGCTTAAAATCATTTTCCATAAATTCCTGGCGTCCGGATTGAACCTACTACAGAAGCCATAAATTCAAACTGCGGAGGTGCATCCGTAGTCCTTTGCCCACTCAGCCTCACCTACACTTTCATTTCAGCGCTTCCCCCCAGCTGAATGGGAACTGCCTGTTCAGAGATGGCAGGTGTAAAGTGAACAAAGAATAGCAATAATTCACACCTAGCCAAATGAGAGTCCCCAGACCCGTACTGGGGCAGAGGCAACTCAGGGCAGGGGAATGGGGACTGTGCCTGGACACAGGGGAAAGGAGTCTGGGGGGTGGGGTCAGTGCCCAGGGACAGGGCCTGGGCAGGAGAATGCGGGGCAGGGGACAGTGCCCACAGACAAGGGCCAGGGGTCTGTGGGCAGGGCCAGGGGAAGAGGGATGGGGAGGTTCGGTGCCTGGGCAAGGGAATGGAGAGGGGGTGCTCCCTGCAGACAGGGAAATGGGGGCAGTGGGCAGGAGCCAGGGATGGGGGAGGGGTGATGCCCACAGACAAGGGCTGTGGGCAGTTGGGTCAGTGCCCGGGCAGGTGGCATTGGAATGGGGGCCGGGAGCAGTGCCCACAGGCGGGGGATGGGGGAAGGGGCACAGCCCACAGGCGGGGGAATGGGGGCAGTGCCCGGGGGCGGGGAATGGGGGCAGTGCCCGGGGGAAGGGGCGCAGCCCAGAGGCGGGGAGCGGAGGAATGGGGGCAGTGCCCGGGGAAGGGGCGCAGCCCAGAGGCGGGGAGCGGGGGAATGGGGGCAGTGCCCGGGGGGGCGGGGAATGGGGGCAGTGCCCGGGGGAAGGGGCGCAGCCCAGAGGCGGGGAGCAGGGGAATGGGGGCAGTGCCCGGGGGGCGGGGAATGGGGCAGTGCCCAGGGGAAGGGGCGCAGCCCACAGGCGGGGAGCAGGGGAATGGGGGCAGTGCCCGGGGGGCTGGGAACGGGGGCAGTGCCCGGGGGAATGGGGGCAGGCGGGGGAATGGGGGCAGTGCCCGGGGGAAGGGGCGCAGCCCACAGGCGGGAAGCGGGGGAATGGGGGGAGTGCCCGGGGGGCGGGGAATGGGGGCTGGGGCAGTGCCCAGGGGAAGAGGCACAGCCCAAAGGCGGGAAACGGGGGAATGGGGGCAGTGCCCGGGGGGCGGGGAATGGGGGCAGCGCCTGGGGTTAGGGGCACAGCCCAGAGGCGGGGAGCAGGGGAATGGGGGCAGCGCCTGGGGAGCTGGAAATGGGGGCAGCGCCTGGGGTAAGGGGCGCAGGCGGGGGAATGGGGGCAGCCCACAGGCGGGAAGCGGGGGAATGGGGGCAGTGCCCGGGGGGCGGGGAATGGGGGCTGGGGCAGTGCCCAGGGGAAGAGGCACAGCCCACAGGCGGGAAACGGGGGAATGGGGGCAGTGCCCGGGGGGCGGGGAATGGGGGCAGCGCCTGGGGTTAGGGGCACAGCCCAGAGGCGGGGAGCAGGGGAATGGGGGCAGCGCCTGGGGAGCTGGAAATGGGGGCAGCGCCTGGGGTAAGGGGCGCAGGCGGGGGAATGGGGGCAGCACCCGGGGGGCGGGGAATGGGGGCAGTGCCCGGGGGAAGGGGCGCAGCCCAGAGGCGAGGAGCGGGGGAATGGGGGCAGTGCCCGGGGGAAGGGGCGCAGCCCAGAGGCGGGGAGCGGGGGAATGGGGGCAGTGCCCGGGGGAAGGGGCGCAGCCCAGAGGCGGGGAGCGGGGGAATGGGGGCAGTGCCCGGGGGAAGGGGCGCAGCCCAGAGGCGGGGAGCAGGGGAATGGGGGCTGGGGCAGTGCCCGGGGGAAAGGGCGCAGCCCAGAGGCGGGGAGCAAGGGAATGGGGGCAGTGCCCGGGGAGCTGGGAATGAGGGCAGCGCCTGGGGTAAGGGGCGCAGGCGGGGGAATGGGGGCAGCACCCGGGGGGCGGGGAATGGGGGCAGTGCCCGGGGAAAGGGGCGCAGGCGGGGGAATGGGGGCAGTGCCCGGGAGGCGGGGAATGGGGGCAGTGCCCGGGGAGCGGGGCGCAGGCGGGGGAATGGGGGCAGTGCCCGGGGAGCGGGGTAATGGGGGCAGCGCCCGGGGGAAGGAGGAATGGGGGCAGTGCCCGGGGGCGGGGCGCAGGCGGGGGAATGGGGGCAGTGCCCGGGGGAAGGGGCGCAGGCGGGGAATGGGGGCAGTACCTGGGGGGCGGGGAATGGGGGCGGTGCCCGGGGGAAGGGGGCCGGTGCCCGGGGAGCGGGGCGCAGGCGGAGGAATGGGGGCAGTACCTGGGGGGCCGGGAATGGGGGCGGTGCCCGGGGGAAGGGGCGCAGGCAGGGGAATGGGGGCAGTGCCCGGGAGGCGGGGAATGGGGGCAGTGCCCGGGGAGCGGGGCGCAGGCGGAGGAATGGGGGCAGTACCTGGGGGGCGGGGAATGGGGGCGGTGCCCGGGGGAAGGGGCGCAGGCGGGGGAATGGGGGCAGTGCCCGGGGGCGGGGGAAGGGGCGCAGGCGGGGAATGGGGGCAGTACCTGGGGGGCGGGGGAAGGGGGCCGGTGCCCGGGGAGCGGGGCGCAGGCGGGGAATGGGGGCAGTGCCCAGGAGGCGGGGAATGGGGGCAGTGCCCGGGGAGCGGGGCGCAGGCGGGGGGATGGGAGCGGTGCCCTGGGGGCGGGTGAAGGGGGCCGGTGCCCGGGGGAAGGGGCGCAGGCGGGGAATGGGGGCAGTACCTGGGGGGCCGGGAATGGGGGCAGTGCCCGGGGGGCGGGGCGCAGGCGGGGAATGGGGGCAGCACCCGGGGGAAGGGGGAATGGGGCCGGTGCCCGGGGAGCGGGGCGCAGGCGGGGAATGGGGGCAGCACCCGGGGGGCCGGGAATGGGGGCAGTGCCCGGGGAGCGGGGCGCAGGCGGGGGAATGGGGGAAGCGCCCGGGGGAAGGGGGAATGGGGGCAGCGCCCGGGGGGCGGGGAATGGGGGCGGTGCCCAGGGAGCAGGGGAAGGGGGCCGGTGCCCGGGCGAAGGGCCCAGCCCACAGGCGCGGGGTGGGGGAAGGGGTCGGGCGCTGAGCGGAGGCACCGCGCTCGGTATCGCCGCGGGAGCCGGTCCCAGGCCCCGCCCCCATCTCACCAGGCCGGGTCACTTGCAGAGCCGCCGCCATCGCAGTGCGCGGGGGTAGGGAATGACCGGCAGTGTCTTCCGCGCGTGCGCACCAGCTGGGCGGGGCCAGGCTCCCCCGTTTCCGGTCCGTGCTGCGCGCCGGTAGCCCCGCCCGGTGAGCCTGCAGCCAGGCCTGGCCCCGCGCCGCGGCGGAGGGCGTGTCCGTGGCTTGCCCGGGATCGCGCCCAGCGCGCTGGCGCGGACAGAAGGAGGGGCCGGGGGGCCGGTTCGGGGGGTTCCTAGCTGGGCTCCCGTTGCCCCCGCCCCGCCCCGGTTTGTAGCCGTGCTGCCCGCTCACCCTCGGCAGAAGCCGGTTCCCCTCCGCTGCTGGAAGCGTCTGTTCTCCTCCCGGAGCCAGCGGCTGCCCGCCCGCCCGGGACCCCCCGCGGCAGCGGGCAGGGCTCGTTCGCTAACATCCCGAGTGCCCCTGCCGGGCCGGGGTGCATCCGAGCGGGGGAGGGAAATGGGTCGTGTCATGAACGAGTCCCCCGTAATGGATGTGCCAAGCAGGCGCCTTCCTCTTGGCGTCTCCTAACCTGAGCGTGCCCGATTTTACTACTTGGTGATACTTTAACATATTATGCTTGTGTAATTCTATATACTTGTATGCTGCCCCCTTTCTCAGGTAACAAACCTACTGTTTTCAGTCTCTCTTCATACAGCTTTTTCCAGGTCCTTGATCATTCTTTCTGTCCTCAGAATCCCTCTCTAGTCTCTTTCTTGAGGTGTGAAAGCTGCTGCATAGACAGCACTTATCCAGGAGGCCGCTCTTTATCCAGTGGACTTGGCTGTAACCGTGGCTGAGGGCGATGTAAGCCTTCCTTATACTGTGCAGTTTCTGTACTTTAGGCCTGGCCTGGAGAGTCTCTGTCTAAGGCGAGAGGGTTGTTCCAGCCTCCAGGCGTATGCTCCAGCATATCTGCTGAGATTGCCAATGTGCAGTAGACAGCTATCAGCTAGCTTTAGCTTATCTAACGTATGTGGTGGAACAGACACAGGTTGGTTACTGAGTTGAAACGGTAAGGGGATTGGATGGTTCAGATGATTGGCTATATAGGCTGTTTTCTTGAGATCAAAGCAGCTGGCTTCTAAAATTACATGTTTTACCCTCCACCATATCTTTGTTGACCCTTTCTCAGATCCTAAAGCAACAATAGTGTCTCATAGCTGCCACTGGATTGTGAGTTGCTACCACTGCCTAATATTCATTTTTAAAAATTAATTTACAGGGCTCTCTTGAACAGTTTCTAATGAGATGAGTTTAGTCATTCGAAATCTGCAGAAAGTCATCCCCCTCAGGCGAATCCCACTTCGCAGAAGAATAGAAATCCTTCAGAAGATTTTGGACGTGCAGCAATTTGACCTGGGCATTATCTGTGTTAATAACAGAAACATTCAACTTCTCAATAACACCTACAGGCAAAAAAATGTCCCCACTGATGTGCTTTCCTTCCCTTTTCATGAGGTAAAATTGATTTTTTTTCTTCCCCCTTCTCCTTTCCACAGCTGCTTTCTTGGTCTGCCTGACGCAACTGACTTCTTTGCAAGCCATTAGAAAAAGTACCCTCGCCCTTATTAAATAAAAACTAAAGTAATTTGATATCATATTTCATTGCAGTGGCTCTCTGTGATGATATATTAGGACATAGTGGTGCTTCAGGGGATCCCAGACATGTTGTGGAACTTGATGGTGATTTGGGACCTGTTTCAGGGCTCTCAAAGGGTATCTTCTTTGAAAACATCTTCAGCAATCCTCATTAGATGTTTTATATGTTCTTCCTTCCATGGCTCCATAAATGCATGAAAGCAGAGCCGTTGAGTCAAGTTATACATACACTGCCTGTTCCCCAGCATTTCAGAAATTCTAACTCCACAAGGCAGCTGGCAGCAGTTAAAGTGTCACTACTGAGAAGCTGAGAGTAGACAAGGGGATGGATCACTTGATGACTAGCTGTTCTGTTCATTCCCTCTGAAGCACTTGGCACTGGCCAATGTTGGCAGACAGGATGCTTGGCTAGATGGACCATTGGTCTGACCCAGTGTGGCCATTCTTATGTTCCTGGTTTTTTGCCTTTTGGTCAGTGTTGTTTTAAATCTTCAAAGTAACCAGTAAAGATTTTGATTATTTACATTAGGTAACTTAATAATGTCTTTCCGTTGCTCCCTTATGGAAGGCAAACGAGTTAAAAGAAAAGAGGTACAGGCTCACGCATTCGGCTACCATCAGGTACTAGGTATAGGGAGAGAAGGCATTGGAAATATAACTTTTCCATCAAATGTACATGTTTGAACACTTTGGGATCTCATTTGATTTCTACTGACATGAGAACAGTAGAATTGCTCACCTAGGTTCATAGGAATGGCAAAAATATTTCCTAGGTAAACAATAATTAGCTAAAGAATTCCTCCGTTTTTGTCACATCCGGATCTAGTTTTAGTAGCTGTGCTATGTTGACTGCTAAAGGTGATGTTATTTATTTAGCAGAACTCTGGCCTCTAATGGGATGTCTGCAGAGCCTGGGGAAGCTAGTCTTTCAGTCAGAGTTGATGGACTTGGGTTAGCAGAGCTCATGCTAGCACTCTAAAGTTGTGGCTCAGGCAGGAGCGTGGGCTCTGATGCCTAGGGAAGTGGGACAGACTTTCGAGCCTGAGCTCCCGCCCCAGCCACAACTTCAAAGCACTGTCGACACAGTACTTCTCAGGGAATTCTGCACCTCTGCGGACACACACAATTCCTATGTGGCTGCGCTCATGCTGGTTGTTCTGGCGCCACAGCAGCCTCTGGTGGGCAAAATGCGGGACTGCAGCACTTCTGAGGTAAAATGTATTTTATGCAGAAAAATATAAAATTCTATGCCCAGTGCTGCAGCATTCCCCCAGGAGTAGAGTTCCTCACAGCACACTGCCTGCAGAGCCAGGTTAAGACAGAGTGGGGTGCACAGGATTACTGGGGTTCAGAACGGCTAGTGGGGAGGACAGACTGGAGCATAGGCTCAAGAGTTAGTGTGGTGACAGAAAGGGGAACTACACAAAAATGAGGAGGTTAGTTAAACACAAATAAACAGGTACAGCACCAAAAGTAAAATCCCTGCAAACAGCATGGAAACTTTAAAGACACCATAGTAGAGGCTCAACTTAAATGTATACCCCAAATTAAAAAAACATAGAGAACCAAAAAAGAGCCACCGTGGCTAAATAACAAAGTAAAAGAAGCAGTGAGAGACACAAAGGCATCATTTAAAAAGTGGAAGTTAAATCCTAGGTAGGAAAATAGAAAGGAGTATAAACTCTTGCAAATGAAGCTTGGTAATAAAATTAGGAAGTCCAAAAAAAAAAAAATTTGAAGTACAGCTAGCCAAAGACTCAAAAAGTAATAGCAAATACATTTTTAAGTATATCAGAAGCAGGAGGCCTGCTAAAGAACCAGTGGGGCCACTGGATAATCAAGATACTAAGGGAGCACTCAAGGATGATAAGGCCATTGCGGAGAAACTAAATGAATTCTTTGCATTAGTCTTCACAGTTGAGGATTTGAGGGAAATTTCCAAACCTGAGCCATTCTTTTTAGGTGACAGATCTGAGGAACTGTCCCAGATTGAGGTGTCGTTAGAGGAGGTTTTGGACCAAATTGATAAACTAAACAGTAATAAGTCATCAGGGTCAGATGGTATCACCCAAGAGTTCTGAAAGAACTCAAATGTGAAATTGCAGACCTACTATCTGTGGTTTGTAACCTATCGTTTAAATCAGCTTCTGTACCAAAGGACTGGAGGTTAACTAATGTGATTCCAATTTTTAAAAGGGACCCAGAGGTGACCCTGGCAATTACAGGCTTGTAAGCTGACTTCAGTACTGAGCAAACTGGTTGAAACTATAGTAAAGAACAAAATTGTCAGACATGTAGATGTACATAATTAGTTGGGGAAGAGTCAACAGGGTTTTTGTAAAGGGAAATCATGCCTCACCAATCTACTGGAATTCTTTGAGGGGGTCAACAAGCACGTGGACAAGAGAGATCCAGTCGATATAGTGTATTTAGATTTTCAGAAAGCATTTGACAAGGTTTCTCACCAAAGGCTCTTAAGCAAAGTAAACTGTCATGAGATAAGAGGGAAGGTTCTCTCATGGACCGGTAACTGGTTAAAAGATAGGAAAACAAAGGGTAGGTATAAACGGTCAGTTTTCAGAATGAAGAGAGGTAAATAGTGGTGTCCCGCAGGGGTCAGTACTGGGCCCAGTCCTATTCAACATATTCATCAATGATCTGTAAAAAATGAGGTGGCAAAATTTGCAGATGATACGAAACTACTCAAGATAGTTAAGTATAAAGCTGACTGCGAAGAGTTACAAAGGATCTCACAAAACTGGGTGATTGAGCAACAAAATGCCAGATGAAATTCAGTGTTGATAAATGGAAAGTAATGCACATTGGAAAACATAATCTCAACTATACAGTAACTCCTCACTTAACGTTGTTGTTATGTTCCTGAAAAATGCGACTTTAAGCAAAACAATGTTAGGTGAATCCAGTTTCCCCATAAGAATTAATGTAAATGGGGGGGTTAGGTTCCAGGGAAACTTTTTTCCCCATTCAAAAGACTATATATATGTATATACACACATACACAGTATAAGTTTTAAATTAACCATTTAATATTGGTACACAGTGATGATTGTGAAGCTTGGTTGAGGTGGAGGAGTCAGAGGGTGGGATATTTCCCTTACTGCTAAATGATGAACTAGCAATTGGCTGAGCCCTCAAGGGTTAACTGTCTCATTCTGCAAGGCAGCAAGAATGGAGGGAGATATGTGCATTTCCCTTAAGTACACTGCCTTGTTAATTAGATCAGCTTGCTGAGACTGCAGCTGCCGCAAGCTCCCTCCATCCTGAGGAAGATGGGGTAAGTGGGGTGCAGGAGCAGGGAGGAGGGGGACACCCTAACATTAGCCCTCCTTCCCCGATCCTCCCCCCCCCAGCACAGCAAGCAGGATTCTCGGGGAGCACCTCCAAGGCAGAGGGTAGGAGCAGCACATGGCAGTGTGGGGAGGGACACAGCTGAACTGCAGACAGCTGCTGCACAGGGATCTTAGGGGAGCGGGGAGCTGATAGGGGGCTGCTGGTCCACCCTGGTTCCAAGCCCCCGCCAGCTAGCTGCCAGGGGCTGCTCTTCCTGCAAGCAGTAGACAAAGTAGGTGGCTGCCAAACAACGTTAGAAGGGAGCATTACACAAACTTTAAACGAGCATGTTCCCTAATTGATCGGCAACAAAATAGCGCTAACTGAGACGACTTTAAGTGAGGAGTTACTGTACATATAAAATGATGGGGTCTGAATTAGCTGTTACCACTCAAGAAAGAGTTCTTGGCATCATTATGAATAGTCCTCTGAAAACATCCACTCAATGTACAGTGGCAGTCAAAAAAGTGAACAGAATGTTGGGCATCATTCAGAAAGGGATAGATAATAAGATAGAAAACATTGTCTCTATATAAATCTATGGTACGCCCACGTCTGGAATACTGCGTGCAGATGTGGTTGCCCCATCTCAGAAAAAGTATATTGACATTGGAAAAGGTTCAGAAAAAGGCAAAAATTATTAGAGGTATGGAATGGCTGCTGTATGAGGAGAGATTAATAACACGGGGACTTTTCAGCTTGGAAAAGAGATGACTAAGGGGATATGATAGAGATCTATACAATCATGACTGGTGTAAAGAACGTAAATAAGGAAGTGTTATTTACTCCTCTTAAGACAAAAGCTAGGGGGCACCAAATGAAATTAATAGGCAGCAGATTTAAAACAAACAAAAGGAAGTATTTTTCCACACAACACACAGTCAACTTGTGGAACTCCTTGTCAGAAGATGTGATGGCCAAGACCATAACAGGGTTCACAAAAGAGCTAGCTAAGTTCATGAAGGGTAGGTCCATCAATGGCTTTAGCCAGGATGGGCAGGGATGGTGTCCCTAGCGTCTGTTTGCCAGATGCTGGGAATGGAAAACAGGAGATGGATCACTTGGTGATTTACCTGTTCTGTTCATTCCCTCTGGGGCACCTGGCACTGGCCATTATTGGAAGACGGGATACTGGGCTAGATGGACCTTTGTTCTGACCTAGTATAGCCGCTCTTATGTTTGACAAATTAAATATGCAGAATTTTGCAGAATTTTCAACTATTTTGTGCAGAATTTTTAATTTTTTTGGTGCAGGATTCCCCCAGGAGTAACACAGCTATTTTTAGAATGCTAGTGCAAGTCCCACTAGTCCAAGTCTGTCACCTGGGCTAGGAGGCTTGCTGCCATGGGATGTGTCGGCCTAGCCTAAGCAAGTCAAGGACGTGTAAATTTTACACTAGGTGCTGGACCTATACATGTTGCCTGACACTGCACATAGCAGATGTTTCACAGCTTGGTGATTCATCCTTTGGATCATACAGTCAAATCAAAGTCCCTTTCTGTCCATTTCTGGTTACTGTCCTAATGGAAGTTAAAGAGCCCCTAGCTAATTTCCTCCATCAGTAAAAAGCCTTTAGTGTCTAAGGTTCCATTAGCATGAACCACCATTGCTGTACCAGTGCCTAGCTTGCTACTTTGTAACAACTTTGGGAAGCCTTGAGGATGAAAAGTACTCTGTATAACCAGCAAAGAATCCTGTGGCACCTTATAGACTAACAGACGTTTTGGAGCATGAGCTTTCGTGGGTGAATACCCACTTCGTCAGATGCATGCATAACCAGATTCTCGCCTGTGTTAACTTTTGGAAGGGCTTCTGTATTTCAGAATCTGAAAGCAGGTGAGCTGCCTCAGCCTAATTTTCGAGACGAATACAATCTCGGTGATGTTTTCCTAGGAGTAGAGTATATCTATGAGCAGTGCCAAGAAAATGGAGAGGATTACTACAGCATTCTTACAGTAAGTGTTTGCTTGTTAATACAGATTCCTCATCACAGACTTGATTTAGGAACCATGGTTGAAACAACGCTAATATTCACTGGTGGGGAGGGATTTTTTTTGCCAGTTTATGGACGTTGCAAAGATTCATCTACAGAAAAATGTCCTGAATCCCAAACCTATAATATAAAAGCAGGGGTGCGCAAACTTTTTTGCTTGTGGGCCACATCTGGGTGGAGAAATTGCATGCAGAGCCATGAATGTAGGGCTGGGGCAGGGGTGCATGAGTGGCTTGAGGGTGGCAGTGGCATGCAGCAGGATTTAGGCAGGCTCCCTGCTTGTCCTGGCCCTGCACTGCTTCCAGAGGCGGCTGGCACTATGTCCCTGCGTTCCTGGCCAATGGCAGCTGTGGGGGGGCAGTGATTGCAGGCAAGGGCAGTGCACAGAGCCCTCTATTTCACAGAACTGGAAGGGACCCTGAAAGGTCATTGAGTCTAACCCCCTGCCTTCACTAGCAGGACCAAGTACTGATTTTGCCCCAGATCCCTAAGTGGCCCTTTCAAGGATTGAACTCACAACCCTGGGTTTAGCAGACCAATGCTCAAACCACTGAGCTATCCCTCCCGCTGTGTGCTGTCCCTAGTTTTATACATCAAGGAACAAAGAATGTAGGTTACACTTATGCAGTGGAGGACTCTATCCTGGGAAGAAGTGACTCTGAAAAAGGGGGGGTTGGTGGATAATCATCTGAACATGAGCTCCCACTGTGACACTGGCAAAAAGGACTAATGTAATCCTTGGACGCATAAATAAAGGTATCTCAGGTAGGAGTCAAGAAGTTATTTTACCTGTCTATTTGGTACAGATGCAATCGCTGCTGGAATACTCTGTCCAGTCCTGGAGTATGTCCACACTACTCGCTGGATTGGCGGGTAGCAATCGATCTATTGGGGATAGATTTATCGCGTCTCATCTAGACGTGATAAATCAATCCCTGAACTCGCTCCCGTGGACTCCAGAACTCCATCAGGGTGAGAGGAAGAAGCGGAGTCAATGGGGGAGCTGCAGCCATTGATCCCGCACTGTGAGGACGGAAAGTAAGTTGAAATAAGATACGTCAACTTCAGCTACGCTATTCCTGTAGCTGAAGTTGCATATCTTACATCTACCCTCCCCTCCCCTCCACCATAGTGTAGACCAGGCCAGGCCCTGGTATCCACAATTCAAGGAGGATATTGGTAAATTGGAGAGGATTCAGAAAAGAGCCACTAGAATAATTAAAGAATTAGAAAATATGCCTTATAGTGATAGACTCAAGGAGCTCAATCTGTTTAGCTTAACAAAGAGAAGAGAAGATGTTGTTAGTAGAGGGCTCTGTAATCTAACGGATAAAAGCAGAGAAATGCCAACTGGAAAAAAGGTGCATATTTGGTTAACGGCAACTTAACAATCGATGTAGTGGATCATTTGACATTCAATCTTGATTTAGAGCTCTTTTTAAAAAGATTCTGTACCTCAACCAAAAACTTATGGACTTGCTTTGAGAATTACTGGGTGAAATTCTATAGCCTATTACACAGGAGGTCAGACTAGGTGATCTTAATGGTACCTTCTGGCAATAAAATCATGGATATGGAATTCAGGGACTTAGCACGATTCTTTTAAAGATAAGTTTGATCCACCTTTTAAACATAGAAAGAGCATAATGGCTTTCAGTCCCTGCTGCAGGTCCCCATGTTACTCTTTCAGTCTAAGGCCTTGTCTACTCTGCCTTTTGCAGACAAAACTCTGCAGCTTTTGGAGGCAAAACAGTGAAAGTGTACACCCTGCAGTGCCACTTTTGATGACAAAACGGCCTCTTTTAGTGACAAAATGAAACCACCTCGATGAGAGACAAAGTTTTTTGCGGCAAACTTAAAGCAACAAAGTGTCAGTGTAGACCAGTGGTGGGCAACCTGCAGCCCATCAGGGTAATCCGCTGGGGGGCCGCGAGACAGTTTGTTTACATTGACCATCCGCAAGCACGGCTGCCTGCAACTCCCAGTGGCCGCAGTTCACCATTCCCGGCCAATGGGATCTGCGGGAAGCAGCAGCCAGCACCTGTCGTCCTCCCCCTGCCTCAGGGCTGGTTGCTTCTGGCACTTGTCTGAACTTAGAGACAGCATGCCGACATACACACACTCCCCCAACAGACACATTCTGTCTCCCCGCCCCCACACACACACACTTCAGTTGAAAAGCAGCTGGCAATCTAGTAGGATGCCCATAGAAGGATGGGATTGAGAAACCTACATCATGTGATGCTGTACCTGCCACATGAGGCATTGCAAACCCTTCCCAAAGCACCCTGTGGCCAGCTGGACAGTGGGATTTGTACCCACAATGCACTTCTCTCTCTCTATACAAGAGCTGCTAATGTGGATGCAATCTGCCGACACAAGGAGCATAGTGTGGACATGCAATAGCGGTTTAATTAAAGTGGCATAACTTTTGCCAACAAAACTCTGTAGTGTAGACCATAAGCCTTAAACTTTCTGATCTCTTTAAAACTGTTTTTTATTTACTGTTTCATCTCTGTTTCGGGGAGAGGAAAACGGTGAGTTTTGCCCCAAGGAGGAAAGGGATGCTGAAGGCAAGAATGCTTCTTTATTTAAACCTATTCTTGTGTACCTCATGTATCTTCTGCCGGGGACATAAGTTTGATTTACTGAAGTCATAGAGCAATTCCCTCCCTTGTCCCCAAGGCTCTGAGTGCCAACAACTCTAACTGAGGTGAGTGGGAGCTGTATTATTCAGCACCGCTGAAAATGACCACAGATCCACTGCTTCCGTAAGTGGGCATAGTTCCATTTGAAATCAGTGGAGTTGCTGAGACTGATAACTTGTGAAGATTAGAGTACGAGATGGAGTTGTCTTCCCAGTGACCCATCTGGTTATTTTGATTAGCACCAGGTGTATTTTCTTGGACTTGACCATAGATAAGATATTTTACCATTTGAAAATGTCCTTTTTGATTACAAGAGGTTGAAGACAAACTTGTGGCTCACTTGCCAGAGGAGGCTATTATTATAAACACTGTCCTCTGGAATTTCTGTTTTCTTTTGGTTGGTGACTTGAGATATAACTGGTTCTTGTACTTCTTGGAGTATTAACTGGTTTTCCTCTGAAAGTTTCCCAAAAGCAACAGAATATGTATAGCTGACAGCATATGAGAAAGCTAGACTATATTCAGAAGATTAAAGTTAGTCATTCTTGCAGTTTTTCTGTTCTTGCCCCCTCTTCCCGTCTCAGTACAAGGTATGCAAGGACCATGTGCTTAGACTATTGATCTTCATGTAAAAGCAGCAAAGAATCCTGTGGCACCTTATAGACTAACAGACGTTTTGGAACATGAGCTTTCGTGGGTGAATATCCACTTCCTCAGATGTGATGGATTTCCACTCCATTCGGCTAAATGCAGTGCCTTGCATGGTGTCAAGTATCAGAGGGGTAGCCGTGTTAGTCTGGATCTGTAAAAGCAGCAAAGAATCCTGTGGCACCTTATAGACTAACAGACATTTTGGAGCATGAGCTTTCGTGGGTGAATACCCACTTCCTCAGATGTGATGGATCTTCATGTACCGTCTAGTAAAAGTAGTTAACTTTATTACTGTCACTTTCTTTGGGAAGAACTGTGCTAAATATTGCAAGACAGCACCTATATACTACAGTGATGTGCACTTGAATAAATGTTTAGAGATTTATAAAATACTAAAACCATTTTTGTTTCCTTGGACAGGTGACTGCAGCTCATGGACTGTGCCATTTGCTGGGATACCAGCACAACACAGAAGCAGAGTGGGAGCAGGTAAAAGGATGTCCTTGCCTAAGCTGATGGTCCATCAAATTCAAAACCTTATTGTAAATGTAGAGGCATTTTCCTGACTATTCATACATATTGTTGTTGAACCTTCTAATCCTGATGCTCTCAGAGGCACTTTGCAGCCATACATACATTCAAACTGTGAAAGTAATAGTGCAAAGTTCTAATAGTGCCTTTCATCTTAGAGACTCCTCAAGAACTACATCTGTGTTTAAAAGGGTAGCGGGTTCAAAAACAGGCCCTAGTATGGACCCTTTCAATCTTAACTGTGGAAACACAACTGTGCCTCCATGGGGCAGGAATCCACGCAGCAGCCATATAGCACTGCAAGGCTACAATACTTTAGGAGAAGAAGTGGTTTAAAAATATCTAATTGAAACTCTAGCTGGAATTTTAGGAAATAATGCTGTGCAATTATGTATAGCCTTCCATCAGAGCATCTCAGAGTGGCGAACAGAACCTAGTGTGACAAAGTCAGGCCGGATGGCTGCAAGAAGATGTGGGAAGGCAGATATGTAAACTCTAGAATGTTAAAGGCCCTCTTCCCTATCAGCTGAGAAGGGGTTACCTCAGGTCAATTAGGAACACCTGAATCCAATTAAGGGCTACTTGAGACCTTTTAAAGCCCCTCTCCTGTTGAGAGATACAAACCCACCCGTCTTTATTGAGACACACATACAAGCTGATACTAGACTTGTGGCAGCAGGGAAATAAGCATCTCCAGGAAGAGGCTGTGCTCCTTCCCGTAGGGGAAACTGAAAAGCCTGAGTGCCTGCCAAGGGAAGGACTGACTCCCCAGGGCAAACCATAGAATGATACCCTACTCCAATGAGGAGGCGGGGAAGGTATCTCCCTCTGTATTAGTGTCTAGTGAAACAATCCCTTCTGTTTGTTGGAGGAGCACC
Source organism: Gopherus flavomarginatus (assembly GCF_025201925.1). NCBI lineage: Eukaryota > Metazoa > Chordata > Testudines > Testudinidae > Gopherus > Gopherus flavomarginatus. The sequence goes on along the minus strand of NC_066626.1, from coordinate 11,241,620 downwards.
TCTTAGACTACCCTGAGACCTACCCAGAAAATACGGCTGAAGGAACACAGAAGGGGGAAGACAAAGACTGCCCTAGTGCAGCAGACGGGTTGATTTAACCCAGGCCCATCTCACCAAAGGGAGAAATGCTGAGGCTGGTGAGACAAAGAAGGTGCCTTGCCACACGCGGTCTGGCCGTTCCCTGTTCTGACAACTGGAAAATGTATACTACCTCCCATAAGCAGGTGTGATTAACCACACTGGAATCTTGCCAGAACATCAGGATTAACACCTTTTTCTTGTGGAAAAAGTCTTAAAAGCTGTATAATAACCCATCTAATCAGGGCCTGCTTTTTACATCTTTTCTGAAAATTGGGACCTCCAACAGCCTAATGCCCTAACTCCAATTTGGAGTTTTAGTTTGATACTTGGGGGAAGAAACGCCTATTGCAGCAGAAGTTGATTTAGTTGGGAATTGGTCCTGCTTTGAGCAGGGACTTGGACTAGATGACCACCTGAGGTCCCTTCCAACCCTGATATTCTATGATTAGGTTGCCACCACTGCCTGAATTTCCTTTGGTTTCAAATACGATTACTGACCAGGCTCAACCTAGCTTAGTTTGTGAGAGCTGACAAGATCATAGGCAGAAGTTGCATGCTTGCAGGCATAGCTCCAGTTTTCTTAATGAACCATAGCTAAATGTGACTGCAATCAGTGGGAACTAAGGACAGACAGCACCTCACAAGGGTACCGTGTATCTGGAAGGACTGAGCACTAGAAGTGCTTTGGAATCCTTGAATGAAAGGGTCTGTGTAAGGGCAGTGTAAGAGCCAAGTCCTGTAAATGCTTATCCATGTGAATCTCTGTGTGCTCATGTGAGACGTCTTATTGAGTTCATAGGTAACATTCCTCTGTAAGCATGTGTTTAAAGGGAAAGGCATGATGCAGTTTCAGTGCCCATTGTAAAAGTGCAGTTCTGGTCAGAAATGTGACAGTAAATATGGCATAGTGGGTTCTGGATTGATTGTGTCTCACTGATTCTGTATCAGATGTGTGGGTGGATGTCGGGCAAAGACATGGTTTCCTGACTGCCAGCTCTGCAGATTCAAATTGGGCTCTTTGCTTCTCATTTGGTCATCGCAGTACTTATTTTCTGCGAGTGAAATTATGTAGTACGTGACATCTGTGCAGCCCAGTTGCATGAAGAGAATCCAGCTAACTTCATCTTAACTGTATTGGCTCTGCGGGTACTTTTGTCTGTAACTCATCTGTTATGACTTTGAATTCACACACGGGCAGATCTGTTGAGTAAGAAGTTGCCATTTTTACATAGTTTACTTTTTGGATTAGAACAGCACTTTAATGTCTAATGCTTACAATTATAAAGGATGTACATGAAGGGAAAATGAGCATACTTATTGAGTTTTTCCTCCCACCCTTATAGATGTATCAGAAGGAAAAACAAATTCTTGAGGAGCTAAATGGAATCACTGGTGCAAACCTCCAGCCACTGACTAAATACCATTTCTGATCCCATCACAAGAAAAAGAGAGAAGACCCCGAAAAAAAAAATCCTTACACTACTAAGAAACCAAGTGGCATGGATACAACTAACTTATGTATTAAGTGATTTATTTAACAGATATCTAGGTTAACTTCATATAATGTCAACAGAATGCCTTACATTGTAGTGTGTAATAAAATTCAGCCAAACAGCTTCTCTCTCAAGCAGAGTGCAGTTGTATATGTAACTTGTAACCAGCAATGGACTCCAGTATCAAACAACACAAATGTATTTGAAGTATCTACTGGAGACCCACAGAAGCAGCTGAAAACTACAGTGGAATCTGTATTTCAGTTCATTAAATTGTTCAGATATAATCATGTGTACAAGATCTGAAGTTGGCTTTGAAAAAGACTTGAGATGAGAAAGATGCTACCTAGAGAGTCTTCCTTTGAGGTTGGTGTATCCATATAACAGTAATTTAAATAATTATTTCATGCATGAGTTGCAGTAGAGCTCCACAATAAATTTTCTTCTTGACCTCAGGTAAGTGTGTTAACTCATTTAGGGCCAAAATCTTTGCGTAATCAAAGTAAAAAGCACCTAGCATCTTTATCCATAAGTAGTCCCACTGACTTCAGTAGGACTATTTATGGACTAATGTCCTAGTTAACATGTCTAGGGTATCGCAGTCTGGTCCTGATTTTGCAGGAAGTAGTACTGTTGCATCCACTCCTTTTGAATATTTATTTTTCACAGTTGTAAAATCTCTCATGCTAACTTGCACCTGGGAACGTGTCTCTATCTGCATGTATCAAATCTTAGTTCTGGACACTTTTCCAAGCATACTTATGGACCCTCCTATGGTATCATGTGTAGCCCATCTGGAGCCTGTTTAGAATAATATAACTGTCTTACATACAATGGGAAATCTTCTAAAAATATGGTGTACGTAATACACATGCCTAGGCATGCCCTGAAGAGACTATTACATCTGTGTCCAACCATTTTCTTGATAGTACCCTGAAGGGGGTTGTGTGTAATCTCTGCTGAAGCTAGGAACTAGCTGATTGTCATGGTTATTGTGAGATGTTTGTACAGGAAAAAGTTTGAGAGAGATGGAACGTATAGGATATTATGTTCCAAATCTGTTTGGAGTGAAACCAGTCGCCTGAGAGCTGACACAATCAACATAAGAACACTTAGCAGGGGTCGGCAACCTACGGTGTGCGTGCCAAACATGGCACGCAAGCTGATTTTGAGTGGTACGCTGCCGCAGTCCTGGCCCTCAGCTCCCCCTCCCTTCGCCCACCACTCTCCCCTGCGGCGGCAGGAGGCAGAAGCTTGGTCCTGCAGCAGCCAAGCTTCCCCCAGGGTGGTGCTTTGCTGCCCCTCCCCCTCTCCTTCCCTGTGCTGATCAGCTGATGGCCCTAGCGAGGGGAAGGGGGAAGAGTGGCAGCCTGCACACAGCTCTGTAGCGGCAGAGAGAGGTTGGAACGGGGTGGAACAGAGCATCTCTCTTCCAGCCCCCTGCCATGAGCCACTGAGGGCAGGGGGCTGGGAGCGTCCCTATGAGCTGAGCACCCCAGCCCTCTGCCCTGACCCCACCACACACACTCAGCCTTCTGCCCTGCACCCCCTCACACCGCCAGCCCTCTGCCCTGACCCTTGAACCCCCACACACACCCCAACCGTCTTCCCTGAACTCCCCCACACCCTACTGCCCTCTGCTCTGACCCCCGCTACACCCAGCCTTCTGCCCTACACCCCCACAGCCCACATCCCTCTGCCCTGACCCCTGAACCCCCCCACACACCCAGCCTTCTGCCCTACACCCCCCAGCCCTCTGCCCTGACCCCTGAACCCCCTCCCCCAGCCTTCTGCCCCAAACCCCACACACACACCCAGCCCTCTGCTCTGACCCTTGAACCTCCACACACACACCCAGCCCTCTGCTCTGACCCTTGAACCTCCCCCAGGTCTGGGGTCCCAGCTGCAGGCCCCTCTCAGCCCACTGCTGGCCTAGGTGAACAGAACCCCAGGCTGGCAGTGCAAGATCAGCATTTTAATTTAATTTTAAATGAAGCTTCTTAAACATTTTGAAAACCTTGTTTACTTTACATACATAATAGTTTAGTTATATAATAGACTTATAGAAAGAGACCTTCTAAAAACATTAAAATGTATGACTGGCATGTGAAACCTTAAATTAGAGTGAATAAATGAAGACTTGGCACAGCACTTCTGAAAGGTTGCCCACCCCTGACCTAGAGCAATGTAGATGAAAAGTGGTTTGAAGGCCAGGCAAGTGGCTTCATTTCTCTAGCCCTGATCTATACTACAAACGTACGTTGGCATAACTGCATCACCACAACCCTGAGACACGCAGTTATACTGACCAAACTCCCATAGGGATGAGGGCTTCGCCCCCAACATAGTTAACCACCTCTCATGGAGGGGGCGGATGGCAGAAACACTCTGGTAGGTGTAGGTAGAAGCATTACAGAGGTGCACTGAGTGTAGCCAAGTCCTTAGGTGGAGCCTTAAATTAAAAAAAAAAAAAAATCACCTCCAAGATCAACAAAATGATCAAAAATGATTAGGTCTTCTATGAGGGGTTTTACTTCATTTATTATTTTAAGAAAAATACGAAAACAATGCAATGGGCATGACATTTAAATTAACACCATAGTCTTTCTTACTGGTAGCAGGCCAAAGGAATGCAAACCTGTACACCCATTATTTTATAGTTTTAGCATTTTTTAAAAACTTGAGTCATATCCCCTTTTTCAGTCAGTCTGGCACTTTGAAAGCACCACGGGTAAGGAATTGTTCTCATTAACCTCTGAGGTCGGACAATAAACAATGGGCTTAAATTGCAGCAAAGGAAGTTTAGGTTGGACATTAGAAAAAATTTCCTGTCCGGATGGTTAGGCACTGGAATAAATTGCCTAGGGCAGTTGTGGAATCTCCATCATTTGAGGTTTTTAAGAGTAGGTTAAATAAACATCTGTTAGGGATGGTCTAGATAATTGTGATGCTGAGCCAGCAAGGTTTAAGCAACCGGCAGGCTGTGTGACCTGAAAACAACCCGTAAGAATATTTTAGGAGAGTACTGAAAGGGTAAACGGTCATTCCTTATAGATAGTTAACAAACTAGAGTTCTTGATAGAAAATCAGAAGTAGATACTAATTGTATTTGTCTGTGTGCCTATATCTTGTTAAAGTTTAACCATGTAAATGCTAAACTTCTGTTCCTGTCTACAATATTTCATTACTATAGTCTATTAATTCAGAGATCAAAAAGGGATATTAACAATTAGGTGGAACTTGTGGTGTAATATGTGTCTTTATTTCTCTTTGAAGTTTGTAGTAAACTACCTATGAATGTTTGAATGGTGAATAGCCTTATGCTAATTAATGCAACTAGTTATTGGTGTATGTCTAGGAAACAGAGATGTACTTCAAAGCAACAATGTACATTACCTATTTATAGGGCCCTTCCAAATTAACAGCTGTGAAAAACGTCACGGACCATGAAATCTGACCTCCCCTGTGAAATCTGACTATTGTAGGGGAACCCAGATTTCAGAGAGTGGCAGCTGCTGGTCGGGAGCCCATCTCTGAAGGCAGCAGCGCTGCCAGCAGCAGCAATGCAGAAAGTGAGGTGGCATGATATGTGGGGGTCATCACTTCACTGGGGGCAGGGCTGGCCTTACAGGTGGGCAAATGAGTGACCAACCAGGGCCCTGTCATCGGGGGTGCTATGGTTATCCCCCCACACACACACGCACACAGCCAGTTCAGGACCCCTTTAACTCTCAAGTGCCACACTCCAGCTGCTAGTCCTGGAGGAACAGGACTTCATCTGCACAGGCTGCTCCCGAAGCCAGGTCAGCCTCTTGGAACCTACCCCGGCTGCAGGAAACTACATGCTGCTGGCTGGGAGTCCAGCTTTGAAAGCTGAGTGTGGCATGGCATGGCATGGTACTGCCATCCTTACTTCTGCATTGCTGCTGGCAGTGGCGCTGCCTTCAGAGCAGCTGCCTTCTGGCTGCCCAGCTCTGAAGGCAGCAGCACAAAATAAGGGTGGCATTACTGTGACTCCTTACAATAGCCTTGCGGAAACACACCCCCCCACCCCCACGCTCTACCCTCTCTTGGGTTAGGAGTTCCACTGTTACAAATACTGTGAAATTTCAGATTTAAATATCTGAAAGTGAAATTTATTATTTTTAAAATCCTATGACCATGAAATTGAACAAAATGGACTGTGAATTTGGTAAGGCCCTACCTATTCTTCATCCAAGGAATGGCTGCGGTGATCATTTGCTGCCAAAAGGCTTATCATCTGAACTTCAGCTAGAAAGGATCTTTTAGGCCTGATCCTTACTATCTCAGATCTGCTAAAACTTTGTCAGGGGAAGTCTAAGTCCCAAGACCGAGGTCTCTAGGTCTATTCTGGATTATCCCTGCAATTCTTCTGGAAGAATTTGAACAAACTCTATACATGGACTGCCTATTAGACTATAATCAGTTGAACTGATTCTAAAAGGACTTTTGTAAATCAGCAGTCTCACCTCTGCTATGCAACTGACCTAAGAACTTTATTCATACCTGTATGTACAATGATCTTTTAACATAAGAACGGCCATACTGGGTCAGACCAAAGGTCAGTTAAGCCCAGTGTCTGTCTTCTGACAGTGACGAATACCAGGTGCCCCAGAGGGAATGAACAAAACAGGTAATCATCAAGTGATCCATCCCTATCGCCCATTCCCAGCTTCTGGCAAACAGAGGCCAGGGACACCATCTCTGCCCATCCTAGCTAATAGCCATTGATGGACCTATCCTCCATGAATTTATCTAGTACTTTTTTGAAGGCTGTTATAGTCTTGGCCTTCACAACATTCTCTGGCAACGAGTTACACAGGTTGACTCTGCGTTGTGTGAAGAAATACTTCCTTTTGTTTGTTTTAAACCTGCTGCTTATTAATTTCATTTGGTGACTCCTAGTTCTTGTGTTATGAGGAGTAAATAACACTTCCTTATTTACTTTCTCCACACCAGTCATGATTGTATAGACCTCTATCATATTCCCCCTTAGTCATCTCTTTTCCAAGCTGAAAAGTCCCTATCTTATTACGCTCTCCTCATATAGCAGCTGTTCCATACCCCTAATCATTTTTTGTTGCCCTTTCCTGAACCTTTTCCAATTCCAAAATATCTTTTTTGAGATGGGTGACCACATCTGCACGCAGTATTCAAGATGGGGGCATATGATGTTGTCATAACTCTCTCCTACTCAGATCTGAACCTTAGAGTTCAGAACATGAGAAGCTAGCATGAAACCTCCAAACTTAATTACCAGCTTGGATCTGATATCGCTGCCACCAATCAGGAATTTTAGGGCCTGATACCCTCTGGTCCCCCCAAACCTTCCCAGGGGACCCCAAGACCCAGATTCCTTGAGTCTCACAACAAAGGGGAATAAACCATTTCCCTTCCCCCTCTTCCCCTCCAGGTGTTCCCTCCCTGGGTTCCTGGAGAGATATACAGATTCAAGCTCCGTGAATCTAAACAAAGGGATTCCACCCTCTTTACCTCCTCCCAGATTTCCCTGCCCTGGTTACTTTAGGAGATTCCCTGCTTCAAGTCCTTGAAACACAAGTACCGAGAGATCTAATCTCTCTCCCCCCTCACCCAGAGGGTATACAAAGTCAGGCTTAGTAAATCTAACACAAAGAGATTTTCTCTCTCCCTTCGTTTCTTAGCCTTAACCAGTGAAAAACACTCAAACAGGTCTTAAAAAGAAAGCTTTATATAAAAAGAAAGAAAAAGACATAAAATTGGTCTCTGTATCAAGGTGACAATATACAGGGTCAATTGCTTAAAAGAAAAATGAATAAACAGCCTTATCCAAACAGAATACAATTTAACACATTCCAGCAACTACACACATGTAAATACAAAAAAACAATATAAACCTATTGTCTTACTATCCTTGTACTTACAACTTGGAAACAGAAGATTAGAAAGCATGGAGATTCCTGTGGTCACTCTCAGAGCCCAGAAAGAGAACAGACCAAGAACAAAGGACTCACACTCAAAACTTCCCTCCACCCAGATTTGAAAAAGTCTTGTTTCCTGATTGGTCCTCTGATGAGGTGTTGTTTGTTACCCCTTTCCAGGTGAAAGAGACATTAACCCTTAGCTATCTGTTTATGACAGATGTATTTTATATAGAGGCAATATGATATTTTCTGTCTTATTATCTATCCCTTTCTTAAAACTTCCCAAAATTCTGTTAGCTTTTTTGACTGCCACTGCACATGGATTGGATGTTTTCAGAGAACTATCCACAATGACTCCAAGATCTTTCTTGAGTGGTAACAGCTAATTTAGACACCATCATTTTATATGTATAATTGGGATTATGTTTTCCAGTGTGCATTACTTTGCATTTATCAGCATTGAATTTCATCTGCCATTTTGTTGCCCAGTCACCCAGTTTTGTGAGATCCCTTTGTAGCTCTTCGGAGTCTGTTTTGGACTTAACTGCCTTGAGTAGTTTTGGATCATCTGCAAATGTTGTCACCTCACTATTTACCCCTTTCTCCAGATCATTTATGAATATGTTGAATAGGACTGGGCCCAGTACAGACCCCTGGGGAACACCACTATTTATTTACCTCTCTCCATTCTGAAAACTGACCATTTAGTCCTACCCTTCATTTTCTATCTTTTAACCAGTTACCAATCCATGACAGAACCTTCCCTCTTATCTCATGACATCTTACTTTGCTTTGGTGAGGGACCTTTTCAGAGGCTTTCTGAAAATCTAAGTACACTATATCCACTGGATCCCTGTTGTCCCTATGCTTGTTGATCCCCTCAAAGAATTCTAGTAGATTCGTGAGGCATGTTTTCCCTTTACAAAAACTCTGTTGACTCTTCCTCAACAAATTATGTTCATCTGTCTGTCTGAGAATTCTGTTTTTTACTATAGTTTCAATGACTTTGCTTGGTACTAAAGTCAGGGCTTACTGGCCTGTAACTGCTGAGATCACCCCTGGAGCCCTTTTTAAAAATTGGCATCACATTAGCTATCCTCCAGTCCTTTGGTACAGAAGCTGATTTAACCCAGAACTCATGGGTGAATACCATCTGATCCTGGTGACTTATTACTGCTTAATTTACCAATCTGTTCCAAAACCTCCTCCAATGACAGCTCAATCTGGGACAGTTCCTCAGATCTGTCACCTAAAAGGAATGGCTCAGGTTTGGGAATCTTCCTCACATCCTCAGCCATGAAGACCGATGCAAAGAATTCATTTAGTTTTTCCTGCAATGGCCTTATCGCTCCTTTAGCATCTCGATCATCCAGTGGCCCCACTGGTTGTTTAGTAGGCTTCCTGCTTCTGATGGACTTAAAAAAAATTATTATTATTTTTGCTATTACTTTTTGAGTCTTTGCCTAGCGTTTCTTCAAAATGTTTTTTGCCTTCCTAACTATATTTTTACACTTCATTTATCAGAGTTTATGCTCCTTTCTGTTTTCCTCTTTAGGATTTAACTTCTTTTTAAAGGATGCCTTTTTGCCTCTGTCTGCTTTTTTACTTTGTTGTTTAGCCACTTTTTTTGTTCTCTTATAATGTTTGTTAATTTGGGGTATACATTTAAGTTGAGCCTCTATTTTGGTCTTTTAAAAGTTTCCATGCAGCTTCCAAGGATTTGGCACTGTATCTTTTAATTTCTGTTTAATTAACTGCCTTATTTTTGTGTAGTCCCTCTTTCTGAAATTAAATGCTACAGTGTTGGGCTGCTGTGGAGTTTTCCCTACCAGAGAGATGTTAAATGTAATTATAATTATAGTCACTATTACCTAGTGGTCCAGCTATATTCACCTCTTGGACCAGATCCTGTGCTCTGCTTAGGACTAAATCAAGAATTGCCTCTCCTCTGGTGGGTTCCAGGACTAGCTGCTCCAAGAAGCAGTCATTTAAGGTGTCAAGAAACTATATCTCTGCATCCCGTCCTGAGGTGACATGTATCCAGTCAATATGGGGAAGTTGAAATCCCCCATTATTGAATTTTATATTTTTATAGCCTCTCTAATCTCCCTGAGCCTTTCACAGTCACTATCACCATCCTGGTCACAGGCTCGGTAGTATACCTCTACTGCTATATTACTGTTCGGGCATGGAATTACTATCCATAGAGATTCTATGGTACAATTTGGTTTATTTAAGGATTTTTACTTCATTTGATTCTATGCTTTCTTTCACATACAGTGCATGACCTGTTCTGTCCTTCTGACCTTTGTACCCAGGTATTACTTTGTCCCATTGATTATCCTCATTCCACCAAGTTTCTGTGATGCTGATTATATCAATATCCTCATTTAATATGAGGCACTCTAGTTCAGCAATATTATTAAAACTTCTAGCATTTGTACATAAGCACTTATATTGTCACTTTATTGTTGTCTGCCATTACATAGATTCATAGACTCTAGGACTGGAAGGGACCTCGAGAGGTCATCGAGTCCAGTCCCCTGCCCTCATGGCAGGACCAAATATTGCCTACACCATCCCTAATAGACATTTATCTAACCTACTCTTAAATATCTCCAGAGATGGAGATTCCACAACTTCCCTAGGCAATCTATTCCAGTGTTTAACTACCCTGACAGTTAGAAACTTTTTCCTAATGTCCAACCTAAATCTCCCTTGCTGCAGTTTAAGCCCATTGCTTCTTGTTCTATCATTGGAGGCTAAGGTGAACAAGTTTTCTCCCTCCTCCTGATGACACCCTTTTAGATACCTGAAAACTGCTATCATGTCCCCTCTCAGTCTTCTCTTTTCCAAACTAAACAAACCCAATTCCTTCAGCCTTCCTTCATAGGTCATGTTCTCAAGACCTTTAATCATTCTTGTTGCTCTTCTCTGGACCCTCTCCAATTTCTCCACATCTTTCTTGAAATGCGGTGCCCAGAACTGGATACAATACTCCAGCTGAGGCCTGACCAGCGCAGAGTAAAGCGGAAGAATGACTTCTCGTGTCTTGTTTACAACACACCTGTTAATGCATCCCAGAATCACGTTTGCTTTTTTTGCAACAGTATCACACTGTTGACTCATATTAAGCTTGTGGTCTACTATGACCCCTAGATCTCTTTCTGCCATACTCCTTCCTAGACAGTCTCTTCCCATTCTGTATGTGTGAAACTGATTGTTCCTTCCTAAATGCTATATATACATGCTATAATTGAATGGGACTCTCTCATCTGACTGTTTCTCAAATGAGGGAGGGATAGCTCAGTGGTTTGAGCATTGCCCTGCTAAACCCAGGGTTGTAAATTCAATCCTTGAGGGGGCCATTTAGGGATCCAGGGCAAAGATCTGCCTGGGCATTAGTCCTGCTTTGAGCAGGAGATTGGAATAGATCTCCTGCAGTCCCTTCCAACCCTGATATTCTATGATCATACCCATATTTTATCATCTTCCATCCTCTCCTCCTTACAGGGACACAGAGAATCTCCATTAACAGATCCTCCCCAAGGGATGTCTCTGTCCAAATCACATGCTCCTCTTCACCTATTGGCTTTCCCCCACCCCTGAGTTTAAAAACTGCTCTAAAACCTTTTTAATTTTAAATGCCAGCAATCTGGTTCCATTTTGGTTTAGGTGGAGCCCATCCTTCCTGTATAGGCTCCTCCTTTCCTACGTTTCCCCAGTTTCTAATAAATCTAAATCCAAACCCCTCCTCCCTACACCATCTCATCCACACAGTGAGACCCTGCAGTTCTGCCTGTCTGTCTAGCCCTGCGCGTGGACAGAGAATGCTACCATGGAGCTCCTGGACTTCAGTCTCTTACCTAGCAGCCCAAATTTGGCCTCCAGGACCTCTCTCCTGTCCTTCCCTATGTCATTGGTACCTACATGTACTATGACCACATAAGTCAATCCAGATGTCTTGAGGGATCCACAACGTTCGCACCAGGCAGGCAAGTCATCATGCAGTTCTCCTGGTCATCGCAAATCCAGCTATCTGTTTCTAATGATTGAATTCCCCATAACTATTACCAGTCTCCTCCTAATAACAGGAGTTCCCTTCCCTGGAACTCTTTCTACAGTAACTCTTTCTTTTAAAATAAATGTTAGATTTAGTTAATAATTGGCTATAAGCATGTATTGGGGTTAGATCTGAAATATTTAGTGCCCTGGTGCGTAATAGGTCCAATCTCTTGGGGCTGGTAGAACTTTATATATGGTAAATAGGTTTTAAGTAACCCTCACTATATAGACTTGGTTGTCTGGATGGGGGCAAGGCTGGATTGTTTAAAGGGAATGGTATTTTGGCTTCTTGGTAACCAGTAAAGTATTGGAAAAGCTGTTTTGTTACTGCCTTGGTGAATCTAATTATGACAATATACCATTTCTGGGGATTGTCTGCCCTATTCTTTGTAGTTTGTCCTGATTAAGCATTCTTCTTATAGCCACTCCAGCGACCCAGATCACATAATACAGAGCAGGGGACTGGAGTAGACCTCTGGAAGTCCCTTCCAGACCTATGATGTAGGCCACAGCAAGCAAACTATGCTCCCGATTATTATTCCAGCCTTGCCTTGCTATGGGCAGCAGTAATCACTGGTTAAGTTGCATATGAAGGATTCCATTCTAACCCTGGGGAAGCGTCCCTCCGGGGCTGATCCTTTGCGGTGTTGCCCTTTGCCTCCAGCAGAACTGTTTTAATATTAACAAGCCACAGGGTGACCAGACAGCCAGTGTGAAAAGTCAGGAGAGGCGTTAGGGGGTAATAGGAGTTTACATAAGAAAAAGACCCAAGAATCAGGACTATCCCCATAAAATCAGGACATCTGGTCACCCTAGCAAGCTGGCGGCAGGAGCCTGCCGGGGGTGGGAAGACGGGACGTGGTCGGAAGCACCTTTGGGTGTGCTCCCGCAGGCGGGGGAGCTCTGTCCACACGGGGCTGCGGGGTGACGCGAACAGCCCCCCCCCAGCGCCGCAAGCTGCAGGGCAGCGGCGGGGCCCAGGCCCTGGACTCTTGCTGCCATTACTGTGCTACGTTATGCTGCCTCCTCCCACCCGGACCCACCGCCCCAGTGCTGCTCACAAACCGAGCCAGCCCCGCCTCGAGCCCGCCGGGCCCAGCCAGGCCGCCCCGTGTCTCGGACTGAACTACCCGGGGAAGGGCGGCGTGACGCGCCCTGGGCCAGGTTACCGGCCCCGGCCCGAGCCCGCCCCTCAGAGCCGGCGAGCCCGGCGCCGCATCCCGGCCCGCACGGGCGCCTCCCACTGCCCGGAGATGGCGGCTCGGGGCCCGGGCCGCCTCCTGCTCCTGCTGGGCCTGGCCGCCGCGCTCTGCCCCCCGCGGGCCGCACAGCCGCCCCCCGGCGCCTTCCAGGCCGGGCACGGCGCCGCCTCGCTCCCCGCCGCCGCCGCGGGCCGCCGCCGGTGAGGAGCGTGTGAAGCGCCGGGCCGGGCGTCCCGGGGGCCTGTGCAGGCGGGACCCGCCCCGGCGAGCAGGCCACGCACGTAGGGTTCGGGGCCCGTTTTCCTGGGCGCGGCGGTGAGAGGCCGGCAGGCTGGGGGGGAAGAGCCAGTTTCTCTGGCGAGAGCACGGCCGGCTGAGCGAAGGGGAGAAGCGCTAGGAGCCCGGATCCAGTCATGGCTGGCGAGAGCCGACTTCTCGCAACCTCCCTGGTCGCCCACCCTGCCGTCCCGCACACCTGGGGAGCGGGGCAGCAAATCCGGCTCCCTGGCTCTCTGCTGCGCCGAGCCTTGAGGCAAAGGCCCCCGTGAATATTTTCCTTAATATTTGGGCACTTGCCTTGGTCACGACGCAGCTCTGATTCAGGTTTGTTAATGACCTCAGATTCCTTGCCCCCTTACTGAAGCGAGCTGATGAAATTTTGACTTTGTTTCTATCTGAGGCCGTGTATTCGAGCCTTCTGCAGATATTGCCCAAACTCCCCTTTCTTTTGCCCTGGAGGTAAGGAGTCATAAGAGAGAAATGGGGAGCCTAGTAAAGTGATTCCAGATTAACAACAGATACGTTCTCCCTGTAAATGCTTGAAGCCTCCCAAAAGTGATTCTAATTTCTCACTCTCTCCAGGTATCTTTTGTATGATGTAAATCCTCCTGAAGGGTTCAATCTACGCAGAGATGTCTATATTCGTGTTGCCTCTCTTATAAAGACCTTGCTGAAAAGTGAAGCTTGGGTATTGGTCCTGCCTCCTTGGGGACGGCTTTATCACTGGCAGAGTCCTGACATCCATCAGGTCCGAATCCCTTGGTCTGAGTTCTTTGATCTTCCAAGCCTCAATCAGAACATCCCCGTTATTGAGTATGAGCAGTTTCTTGCAGGTAAAGTACATTTATTCTACTACCTGGGAGGGGTTAATAAATCTTTGAGGGGTTTCCGTCACAGATATTTCTGTTTATGAATGCAGTAGAACAAGGTGTGTACGGTATTACTTTTGTGCTGCTCTGAAGAGGAGTTTTGAAGTGTTTGCTCAATGATTGAGCAAGTAGTGTAAGTTTCCTCTCCGGGGCTTATATTTGACAGTAGGAAAACTTACTTCTAACAAGTTACCAAGTGTCATTGCGAAGAAAGTTCTGTTTCTAACCCAAAGAGCACAGTTCATGTAACTGCACTTCTATCAGTTTAGTATCAAGCTAATCACCATGAAACTAATCTGAGAAATGAGAAGCAAATTTGAATTAAACAGGAGCACCTCTGTTATATAGAATATAGGGCCAAGGAAGGCTAGAGGGAAGAAAACTGGCAATCTTGTCACCTCATTCAGAAGTGACTTTCAACAGGCACAGTATGTTCAGAACCTGATTTTCCTCTCTTTCTAAAGTGTAACTACAGAGAAGCTAATATGGCCAAAACAGGCCATTATGTGCTTGAGTCTGTTCTAATTTCCACTGGGGACCAGAACAATGGCTAGGTAGGTGATTCGGGATGAAGGGAGCACAAAGGGGTTCTGTGTGCGCCTGCCCAAGCTATTTGTAAAACATGAAAATATCTTGTGCGTTCATTCACTTTGAATGAAATTGACTCCATCTGCCTAAATCCCAGGTAATCCTGTTATGTGTGGAGGGGTTGGTGCAATTCACGCTCTCTTCCCAACTCAGGTTCAGGGTATGGCTACACTTGCAGCTGTACAGCGCTGGCAGTTAAGCCTGTCTTTGTACAGCTGAGTAGGGAAAGCCCTGCAGTGTGGCCACGCCAACAGCTACCAGCGCACTGTCGTGGCCACATTGGCAGCATTTGCAGTGGCATGGGGAGTGGTGCATTATGGGCAGCTATCCCAGCATTCAAGTGGCTGCAAGGTGCATTTCAAAGGGGAGGGCTGGGGTGCAGTGTGACAGGGAGAGAGTGAGTGGATTTTTGGAGCGGACACTCTGTCAGCAGCTGCAAGTTCTGACCCCATCCCCCACTCCTCTCTCGCTCACTGAAAGCACCAGATAAGCAGCCTCCCCGAAACGCCTCCCCCCCCCCCCGCATGCCGTGCTGCTTCTCTCCTCAAGCCCCCTCTCTTCAAGCAAACACTAGCTGTGGGTGTTCCAAAGGGAGCTCATTCACAGCAAACAGTAGCTGTGTTTGTTTTTCTGATAAGCCGCTTCGGATCACAACAAAACAAACAGAGGCATCACAACAAAACAAAGAGCATAATCTTTACTTAAAAGCATTATGGGAAGCTTCCGGAGGTCAGTTACAGCATAGTAAGATTATTCCCTGTTTACACTGGCACCCCAGCGCTGCAGCACCAGCTGTTCTCTTTATTCCTCTCGTCGAGGTGGAGTACATGCAGTGCTGTAGCCAGGGAGATACAGCGCTGTATGTGCCTTGCCAGTGTGGACGAGGAGTGAGTTACAGCGCTGTAAAGCCACCATCAGCACTGTAACTCTGAAGTGTAGCCAAGGCCTCAGTGTGTTATGCTGCTGTACAAATCCTCTATTCTCCGGGGGGGGATTTCACCCTTGAAGGTGAAGGGTCTTGGTCTTTCCAAGTGGCATAGTAGAGTTTTATTTGTTTTATTTCTATCATCATTGTTATTAAGGATGGCTTTCTAAGATATACTGGAATAAGCATATTTTCATTTCAGTCCAGTAGGTGTGCTTTGGTTGACACTGTGATCGGAAATGTTAAAGCTTGAGAGTTTGTGCCAGAGTGAAAAGAACGAGGAGTACTTGTGGCACCTTAGAGACTAACAGATTTATTTGGGCATAAGCTTTCATGGGCTAAAACCCACTTCATCAGATGCATGGAGTGGAAAATACAGTAGGAATTTATACACACACAGAGAACATGAAAAGATGGCGGTTGCCAAACCAGCTCTAGTGAGACAAATCAATTAAGGTGGGCTATTATCAGCAAGAGAAAAAAAAACTTTTGTAGTGATAATCAGGATGGCCCATTTCAAACAGCTGACAAAGTCTGAGTAACAGTAGGGGGAAAAATTAGCATGGGGAAATAGTTTTTAGTTTGTGTAATGACCCATCCACTCCCAGTCTTTATTCAAGCCTGATTTCATGGTGTCCAGTTTGCAAATTAATTCCAGTTCTTCAGTTTCTCATTGGAGTCTGTTTTTGAATTTTTTTTGTTGAAGAATTGCGACTTTTAGATCTGTAATTGAGTGTCCAGGGAGGTTGAAGAGTTCTCTGACTGGTTTTTGAATGTTATAATTCTTGACATCTGATTTGTGTCCATTTATTCTTTTGCGTAGAGACTGTCCGGTTTGGCCAATGTACATGTCAGAGGGGCATTGCTGGCACATGATGGCATATATCACATTGGTAGATGTGCAGGTGAACGAGCCCCTGATGGTGTGCAGATGTGATTAGGTCCTATGATGGTGTCCCTTGAATAGATACGTGGACGGAGTTGGCAGTGGGCTTTGTTGCAAGGATATGTTCCTGGGTTAGTGTTTTTGTTGTGTGGTGCATGGTTGCTGGTGAGTATTTGCTTCAGGTTGGGGGGGCAGCCTATAAGCGAGGACTGGCCTAAGGTGACCAGATGTCCTGATTTTATAGGGACAGTCCTGATTTTTGGGTCTTTTTCTTATATAGGCTCCTATTACCTCCCATCCCCATCCCAATTTTTCACATTTGCTGTCTGGTCTCCATAGACTGGCCTGTCTCCCAAGGTCTGTGAGAGTGAGGGATCGTCCTTCGGGATAGGTTGTAGATCTTGGTGACACGCTGGAGAGGTTTTAGTTGGGGGCTAAAGGTGATGGCTAGTGGCTTTCTGTTACTTTCTTTGTTGGGCCTGTAATGTAGTAGATGACTTCTGGGTACTCTTCTGGCTCTGTCAATCTGTTTCTTCACTTCAGCAAGTGGGTATTGTAGTTTTAAGAATGCTTGATAGAGCTCTTGTAGGTATTTGTCTCTGTCTGAGGGATTGGGGCAAATGCGGTTGTATCTTAGAGTTTGGCTGTAGACAATGGATTGTATGATGTGGTCTGGATGAAAGCTGGAGGCATATAGGTAAGTATAGCGGTCAGTACGTTTCCGGTATAGGGTGGTGGTTATGTGACCATCACTTATTAGCACTATAGTGTCCAGGAAGTGGATTTCTTGTGTGGACTGGTCGAGGCTGAGGTTGATGGTGGGATGGAAATTGTTGAAATCATGGTGGAATTCCTCAAGAGCTTCTTTTCCATGGGTCCTGATGATGAACACGTCATCAGTGTAGCGCAAGTAGAGTAGAGGCATTAGGGGACAAGAGCTGAGGAAGCGTTGTTCTAAGTCAGCCATAAAAATGTTGGTATACTGTGGGGCCATGCAGGTACCCATAATAGTGCCGCTGACTGAAAGGTATACATTGTCCCCAAATGTGAAATAGTTGTGGGTAAGAACAAAGATCAGCCACCAGGTGAGGTGACTGTTGTAGGGTCCAAGTGAACTCGACAGATGTAGTTAGAGGTGATGACAATGAGGCAAAAGTGTAATAACTTTATGCTATAATGAAGTTAATTGGACTCTTCCTTCATATAGGCATTACCTGAATAAAACCTCTCAGGTGGCTTTCTCCACTGTGGCATACAGTGTACAATAGCTCCTCAGTCCCACCACATAACTTGCCTTTGAATTTTTGTGCTATTTTCTAGACACAAGTGTTATTTTAATATGATTTCAGTAAAAGTCACAGTGTTCGTTGGTTTTAATTTTTGTGTTTTACCTTCGTTACTTGTGATTTTTATTTATTTATTTATTTATTTTTGGTCACTTCTTTGGAAATGTCTTTCCCTACTGTTGCTGTCTTTATGCAGTTGAGAGGAAAAAGTTTTGAGCAAGAAGGAGCATACCAAGTCCGCTCCATCAGTGTCATGACACTCGTAGGCTTTGGGTCTCGTTTTGTGCTCACTCTGCTGCCTTTTTAGTAAAGCTAAATAAGGTACAGCAATAAATCATTGGAAGTAGATATGAAAATGCCCTGTTAGATCTAGTTGATGCCTTTGCAAGGACAGAGGACAGTTGTCTGTCCCCTTCTGGATTCTAAATGTCTGTATAATTAACAAACCCACCACAAGTGCTGATGAATTGCCTTTTGCCTGAGTTCAGTCTTACTGACAGTCTACCCTCCATGAAGTTATGACAATTTCAGGGGAGGTCAAACTTCAAGCCCTGGCAAAATTGAGTGTCTTATAAAAATATTTGACTTAATTACTGTAAGTACGTGAAGCAATGTTAATGAACATATATAATTCCAGGTATGAAATATGATCCTCATCCTCAGTGCACAAGCCTGAATAGTTCTAAATATTTTTTTTAAATGCTGTAGTAAAAGCAATTACAGACTGACTTTATCACATTGGTTTGGAAAAACAAGACCACTCTTTAACTATAAAAGCCCAGAAGACATCTGAAAGATTAAACTTTCATTGTTTTACACTCCTAATTAAAACATACCAAATTTCCCTGATCTTTGTAGTACAACGTAATAGCCCTTAGGACTTCAAAGACATGAAAATGGCAGAGCTGGCAATTTTCTTATATTTAAAGAGTGATCAGGACACAGACTCCAGATCCTGGCATGAGACGACAAGGGCTTGTGGGGAGTGGGTGGAGAAGGAGAGAGAAAAATATTAAATATAAAAGCAAAGGGATGGAAGAGGCCAACTCTGAAAATGTTCATATTTTATAATAAAGCTGTAGGGAAAAATAAACATGTTTACCTGGTAGCAGCTGTACTTACTCCTAGTACAGTGCTAGAGCCCATCCAGTGCCTGTGGAAGCTAAAGGAGAGATTCTTGTGGACTTCAGGGAGAGTTGGATAAGGCCCCTTTTGAGAGAACTCCCTGAGCTGGCCTTTGGGAGCATCCCTGTTGCAAACAGCATGGCCAGCCCGTGCTCAGTTCTCACAAGCGTGCTCTGCAGATCATCTCTCAGGTGAAGGACATGCCAGTCTTCTTCTGAGAGTTCCATTGTGCTTGTTTTTGAAAAAAATTATGGATGCACAGAAGAGACGTTGGGGCCAGTAAATCCATTTTCCTTAGTGCAGTTACAACTAAGATGAATTTGGCCCTCCATAGTCAAGGTTGTATGGAGACTGTCAGTGTAAGTTATATTTTCTACCCACACCCACACTCCTGCATTTTGATGGGAAGGGGCAATTTATGTGAAAGCTTGTATGGCTAAAGTAGATTAGGAAGAAGACTTTTTACCTGAGAACTTGGAAACTGGAAGATAAAGTTTCCTTTGTTAAGTGGTACTTAGTGCCATCACCTGTGTATTAAATTCTATAACAGTATCTCAGAATTTTTCAGCCACTTTCTCTCAGCAGAGGAAATATTTAAGTTTCATGTATGAATATACGTCTGTAACTGGGCTGGCGGCCCACATCTTGGGCTTGTGTCTTTTATTTTAAGAAGAGTGAAAACAAGACAGGAAAAATACAAGTGGGGAGTGAGGGATAAAGAGGAGAGAGCTCTGTCCCTGAAAGTTTCAGTCATCCCCTTTCCTGGAGGAAGCCCTCACTGAAAGCCTCAAATTCTTAAGTCATTTTTTGTCAGGAGGCACAGCTGTTGTTTCCACCTTCCAACAACTTAAAAGGGTTGCCATTGTCAGCTCCTTTCTCCAGGCGTGAAATCCTAGGCAGTTCCTACAGGCATGGCTTAGTACCCTCCACTGGTACCTTGTTACAGATTTGACACTACCCCAGCAGTGTTCCCTCTGATTTTTTACATCCATTTGCGAATGAATTTTATGTGCACCAATATGGAGGTGATGTGTGGTGGGGGTGAGACCAATGGGTTTGGAGTGTGGGAGGGGGTGTGGGGATGAGGGCTCCAGTGGGGGGGGCTCTGAGGTGGGGCCAGGGATGAGGGGTTTGGGGTGCAGGAGGGGGCTCAGGACTGGAGCAGAGGGTTGGGCTTCAGGGGGATGGGAGCTGTGGTGTGGGGCTGCGGATGAAGGATGTGATGCATAGCCAGAAAGTGTTAAGCAGCTTGCAGGCCAATTGACCCAGAGTCAAGCATTAGAGAGATGTGAGAATGGTATGTATGTGGTAATTAAGGCCATTGCTTGCTAGATACGCTAGAACTTTGAAATATATAGCAAATCACCTGAGAATGATGGAAAATGGACAATTGACTTATGTTAATCTGGGTGGGTAATTACCGGCGATGCTTAGGAAATGGGATCTACTTTAAAAGTCCTCATGATTGCCTGTTGTTCGCCAAATGACTCCGAGCTGTCATGTGAAGGCCAGAAAACTGTGTAAAAGAACATTGGGTCCTGATCCTGTCATCTCAGACCTGCTTAAGCTTAATCAGGGGAAGTTTGAGTTGCAAGATTGAGATCCCAGTCCTAAACTGGAACACCCTGAATATGGACATTGGACTCTAACTTATGAACTAAATTCTAAAAGAACTCTTTGGAACTACAAAGCTCACTGTCTCTGCTATGAATCTGAATCTCAAGAACTGTACTCATGTCTGTATGTATACTAATCTTCTAACCATTACACTCTCTCTTTTCTTCTTTAATAAATTTTAGTTTAGTTAATAAGAATTGGCTGTAAGTGTGTATTTGGGTAAAATCTAGAATATTCATTAACCTGGGAGGTAATGTGTCCAATCCTTTGGGATTGGTAGAACTATTTTATACGATGAATAAGATTTTCAGTAATCCTCATCATATTTGACTTGGGTGTGTGAGTGGAGGCCTGAGGCTGGGTTGCTTTAAGAGAACTGTGTTGTTGGCTTCTGGGTAACCAGTGAGGTATTATAGAAGCTGTCTTGTGCTGGCTTGGTGAATGTAAGTATACCTCTACCTCGATATATCATTGTCCTCGGGAGCCAAAAAATTTTACCGCGTTGTAGGTGAAACCACGTTATAACGAACTTGATTTGATCCACCGGAGCACACAATCCTGCCCCTGCAGAGCTTTGCTTTACCACGTTATATCCGAATTCATGTCATATCGGGTGGCGTTGAATCAGGGTAGAAGTATATTGGAATATCCACCAGCTTTGGGGATTTCCTGCCCCATTCTTTGCAGTTCACCCTAATTGAGTGACCTCAGTTGGCTCCCCTGGGACGCTGGTCACAAGGGACTTGGGGTGCAGGCTGCCCCGGGGCTACGGCAGGGAGACAGGATCCCAGCCCTCTCTCACTGCAGCAGCCCTGCCTCCCCAGGGGAGTGGTGCCTGTCCCCGGCCGCGGCAGCTCCAGAGATGGTGCCGGAACCAGAGGAGAGTTGCCTCTCCCTGCCTGCGCGGCTGCCCAGCTTAGAGGGAGCTTGGCACCCCAGCCTTACACCTTGGAGGTTTTTTATTTTGTTTTGTTTTTTCTTTCTCTTGTTTTGATGACTTTTCTTTTGTTGTGTCTCCTTCACTCTGATGAGGGTGGGTTTTTTTGAGGCATCGCACTTCCTACAGAAGCCAAGTATTCTCTAGAGTTGATATTCTTCCTCTTAGCCAAGTAAAGTCCCGTCACATACAGTCTCTTCTGAAAAATAAATTCAAATATTCATAAAAAGCAGTTTTAACAGACTAATTAGTTCAGAGAAAATGCACTGAATGACAGAAAAAAGATTAATCAAGATAATGTGTAAAAGGAAAGGGGGACATACAAAGGTGATACAAGATTTATTTTTATTATTTGATAAAATGTTTGCTTTGCCCAGCATTCTGAATCTATGGTTTGGATATACCTAACACACAAAACCCAACATCTAGATGGAGTTGGGTAATGAATAATCCCAAGACTCCTCTGGTTTCTGTAGATCACCTTACCATTTTTTTTTGGTAAGTTGGCTATAACTGCATAGAATATGTTGGAAATTATGGCAGCTTCTTATCTAAAACAATGCTGCTATATACGTAAATCAAATACACTTACATGCTGATAGTTACTTTTCTTTGCTTCCTATTCAGAGTCAGGTGGACCCTTTATAGACCAGGTATATGTCCTACAGAGCTATGCAGAAGGATGGAAAGAAGGAACTTGGGAAGAGAAAATAGATGAGAGGCCATGCATTGATCAGCTCATGTACTCAAAAGACAAACATGAATACTACAGGTAATACTTTACAGGATATTGGACTCCTTAATTTTCCCATTTAGTTCAGTCAATGAGACATTTGCCTTCCTTCCACATGCAGTCTGGTTGGTTTGTTGAACTTGCTCATGAGGATCTAGGAGCTTGAGGCTGATTTTGCTACGTTTGTAGAGAGCAGTGAAGCTGTTGTTTTGGTTAGGGGAAGGGATGGTAGGAGTCAGCGTAAAGTAGTACAATAGTGGTAGCAGGATGAAAATTTTTATTTCCTACAGGTTTTGTAAGGACACCTAGGAAAATCACTACAGCAGCAGTCTTATTGCTGCCATATTAGTTGATTGTGGTTTTTCTTTCCCCGGCTTTTCGATGGGAAAATACTTTGAACAGGTGAGGCTGACCCTGGAAAAGGCACTTTGGAAATATATTTTTCTAGCACAGTTCTTGATTGAAAGCAATGCATTATTGCTCTTGACACCCTCTAGAAGAATCTCAAGGGGCAAGGTCTGTGCTCAGTTGTTTAATTCTGGTTTGTTTTTTGTTTTTTTGTACAAGCATTTGCATTCTGCAAAACCAGACATTAATTCTGAGAACTAAAGATTATGGAAAGCTTGAAAAATCACCGAGTGATCTGCTCTTAAAGTTAGAAAGAAGGATTTCTCAAAACAAAAACTAGCCCTTAATCAAAGATTAATGCAGACTAACTTTGAAAACTGTTCCAAATAAAATCTTATAGGCAGTGAGATGAACGTCTGATTTTTCTACACAATCACTATAAAATTTCATTTGCACTTTGAAATTTAACTACTTGGTTCTTTACTAATGGAAGAATAATGGCTTCACAGCAGCCTCTGGCTATCCAGCTATCAGAAATTGTCACAGGTGTATTCTGTCACTTATACTAGGAAAGAAAGCTGTTCATTTTCTTTGAAATGTGGTCCTCACCATAGTTATCTAGGCCTTTGTTAACTCAGAACTGGTTTACTGCGTGGTGCTCAGGATGGACCTACATCATCTAACCATTTGTAAATCCTGATAGTTCAGAAACCATTACGAGCTCCTCTGTTCTCAAGGGGATCAACAGTCCTATAGTATCTAAAAAACTAAAGGTTTATTAATATTAAAAAAGAGTTATTAAGAGGTTAAAACGAATCCTATACATTACAGTTGATTTCAGAGTTTGTAGACCAGGATAATAGCAGTGATGTTAAATCTGCTGGCTTGCAATAAGTCTCTCCGGATCATTGCAAATATTGAGTCCTCAGTCCATTGTTCAAAGCTCTTCTTTTGTTGGAAATCATGGTCTAGAGATGTGGAGCAGCAAAGAGGCAAGAAGTTGATGTCAGTCTCCAGGTTATATCCCCCAGTCTGTGTATATGGAAAGTTACTGTCTCAAACATAGTCAGGGAACACACGTTCTACATGCCTTGCTGAGTCACTGGGCCTCCATTGTCCATATGCTCTCTGAGGCGTCCTCTGCAGCGGCCCATTGGAAGAATTGATTCTCCTTAAATGACTCATTAACCATGGCTGTAAATCTGTCTTGTGGCTGTTACCCAGGAACAGAACATGTTTGAAATGCAAACACAGAGCAATGATTCATAACTTCATATACAATGATAATACATGCATATAAACAGGATAACAATACTTAACAGACTGTAACATTTCCACTGATACCTTAAAAATCATACTTTGTACAGGATCTATTGCAATTGTATAACAGTGGTAGCAACAGTGATATAAATGGTCACCTTTCTTTTTATACAGGGTCATACAAGGGCTTTATAACTGAGTTCAGTGAAACCATGATAGTAATGCAGCTCTGATCTAGTATCTCACCTAGTATTG
Source organism: Gopherus flavomarginatus (assembly GCF_025201925.1). Classification (NCBI taxonomy): domain Eukaryota; kingdom Metazoa; phylum Chordata; order Testudines; family Testudinidae; genus Gopherus; species Gopherus flavomarginatus. The sequence continues at coordinate 11,217,747 of NC_066626.1, read as the reverse complement.
GGTCCCATTATATTTCTAGCACTTTTTATAAATTGATGCAAGCATTGTGAGAGGCCAGTCAGTTTTTAAAGACTAGGAATATATTTTATATTAGTGGTATTTTAGTTTTGAACCATGCTAACTGATTCCACAGGGTATTATTTGCTGGCTATTTGGACACCAAACGAGAAGTTACCTTTGCTTATGATTAGGGCTGTCAAGCGATTAAAAATATTAATTGCAATAAAAAATTAAGTTTGATTTAATCACACTATTATTAAACAATAATAGAATATCATTTATTTAAATATTTTTAGATGTTGTCTACATTTTCAAATATATTGATTTCAATTACAATACAGAATACAAAGTGTACAGTGCTCACTTTATATTTATTTATGATTACAAATATTTGCACTAAAAAAAAGAAATAGCATTTTTCAATTAATCTAATACAAGTACTATAGTGCAATCTCTTTATCGTGAAAGTTGAATTTACAAATGAAGAATTATATACATAAAATAACTATATTCAAAAACAAAACAATGTAAAACTTTAGAGCCTACATGTCCACTCATTCCTACTTCAGCTAATCACTCAGACAAATAAGTTTGGTTACAATTTGCAGGAGATAATGCTTGCCAGCTTCTTGTTTACAGTTTGTCACCTGGAAGTGAAATCAGGCGTTTGCATGGCACTGTTGTAGCCAGTGTCACAAGATATTTATGTGCCAGATGCGCTGAAGATGCATGTGTCCCTTCAGGCTTCAACCACCATTCCAGAGGACATGCGTCCATGCTGATAACTGATTCTGCTCAATAACGATCCAAAGCAGAGCAAACTGACAGGTCTTTTTTTATCATCTGAGTCAGATGCCACCTGTAGGAGGTTGATTTTATTTTTTGGTGGTTCAGGTTCTGTAGTTTCCACATCAGAGTGTCTCTTTTAAGACTTTTGAAAGCATGCTCCACACCTCATCTCTCTCAGATTTTGGACAGCACTTCAGATTCTTAAACTTTGAGTTGAATGCTGTAGCTATTTTTAGAAATCTCATGTTGGTACTTTCTTTGCGTTTTGTCAGATCTGCTGTGAAGTGTTCTTAAAATGAACATGTGCTGGGTCATCATCCAAGACTGCTGCAACATGAAATATATGGCAGAATGCGGGTAAAACAGAACAAGAGACATGCCTGTTCTCTCATTCTTTCTTTCAGGTGATGTAAATAAGAAGCAGGCAGCAGTATCTCCAGCAAATGTAAACAAACTTGTTTATCTTAGCGATTGACTGAACAAGAAGTAGGATTGAGTGGACTTCTAGGCTCTAAAATTTTACATTGTTTTGTTTTTGAGTGCAGTTATGTAACAAAAAATGTACATTCGTAAGTTGCACTTTCACTATAAAGAGATTGCATTACAGTACTTGTATGAGGTGAATTATAATAAAAATATAAAGTGAGCACTGTACACTTTGTATTTTGTGTTGTAATAGAAATCAATATATTTGAAAATTTAGAAAAACATACACAAATTTTATAAATTTTAATTGGTATTCTATTATTTAACAGTGAGATTAATCATGATTAATTTTTTTGAGTTAATCGCATGAGTTAATTGCGATGCTCTATCACTATTTGTCATATTTTCAGTAGAACCTATTTATTCCTCTGGATTATATCAAGTACACCTCTACCCGGATATAACGTGACCCGATATAACACGAATTCTGATATAACGCAGTAAAGCAGTGCTCTGGGGGGGGCGGGGCTGCTCACTCCGGCAGATTAAAGCAAGTTCGATATAACACGGTTTCACCTATAACACGGTTTTTTGGCTTCCGAGGACAGCGTTGTATTGAGGTAGAGGTGTATATATTGTGACCTCTGCGTATGACAAACAGTACTTTTGATTACAAACTCCAAGCAAGATGGGATCTCTATGTTTCTGTCAAATTCTGTAAAAAGTTCTAGCTGTGCAATTCCTGGATTGTTTTCCTGACATATATTTCAGATATCATTGATTAAGGATCTGTTTTTATCATTAAACCTGATTTCTACTTATAACAAGTAAATTCCTGGAGGGTTCTCATAGTCCTGAAGCATCACTATGACAGCACTTATCGTCAGCCTGGATGCTCCTGGATAAGCTAAGATTCAGGAGTTGAGAGAGAACACCTTATTCCCTCTGGGATTCTAGTTACTAGGAAAGGTAGCTGTTTAGTTACTAATAAAGGGACTTAACCTAGATAGCCTTTTATCTGTGTCAGGAGGAAAGCCTCTCCATTTTCCCCAGAAAACACAAGAAGTCTGCTAGGACAGATCTGAAATCAGGCCCTTTACTGTACGCTCGTTTTCTTGTGTATACTCTGCCTGTTATGTAAGTAGAGGGTATCCAGCCCTGCGGCCTAGAGATGAGCATCTGAGTCTATTTTCGTTTGGTTCTGTGTGGTATATAATAATCTGCAGGTGTCTCTTTCAATGACAGCAGAACTGCCTTTAGTGCAGGGGTTGGCAACCTATGGCACGCGTGCCAAACATGGCACGTGAGCCGATTTTTAATGGCACGCTGGAGCCTGCCGGGACTCCAGCGGGCCATTAAAACTCCTGCTGACGCAGCAAGCTGCGGGGTCCGCGCTTGCTGGCCGGAGCGCCGGCCAAACCCCGCAAGCCGCCGGCCCCTGGAGCCCTGCCACCTCGTGCGCAATGCTCTGAGGGGCGGGGCGGGGCTGCATGCATAGCGGCAGGGCTCCAGATGAGCGGAGAGCCTCATGGTAAGGGGTCCGGGGGTGGGGTTAGATAAGGATTGGGGGCAGTCAGGGGACAGAGAGCAGGGTGGGTTGGATCGGGGGTGGGATCCCGGGGGGGGTGGTTGGGGTGGGGGTCTCTGGAGGAGGCAGTTAGGGAGCAGGGGGGTGGATGGGGCATGGGAGTCTCGGGGTCTGTTAGGGGGTGAGGGGTGGATAGGGGTCAGGGTAGTCAGGGGACAGGGAGCAAGGAGGATCCTGGGGGGCAGTTAGGGTGGGGTGTCTCTGGAGGGGGTGATCAGGGGACAAGGAGCTGTGGGGGGTTGGATGAGTTGGGAGCTCTGAGGGGGGCCTGTCAGGGGGTAGGAGTGTGGAGAGGGGTTGGGGCAGGCAGAGAGCAGGGGGGGTTGTATAGGTCCAGAGTTCTGGGGGTCCTGCAGGGGGCGGGGAGTGGTTAGATAGGCATGGGAGTCCAGGGGATCTGTCTCGGTGTGGAGGTGTGGATAAGGGTTGGGGCAGTCAGGGGACAGGTAGGGGGTAGAGTCCTAGGGGGGCAGTCAGGGAACAAGGGGCAGGGAGGCTTAGATAGGGGGTGGGGTCCCAGGAGGGGATAGTTGGCGTTGGGGGTTCTGTGAGGGGAGCAGTCACCCAGCCCTCTGCCCTGAGCCCTGCAGCCCCACACACCCCCCAGGCCCCTGCCCTGAGCCCTGTACCACCCAGCCCTCTGACTCCTTCACCCCCTCCCATGACCCCATCCCTGACTCTGGCAGTCCCACATGTACCCAGGCCCCCTACCCTGACACCTGCACCCCCCTCACATGGCCCCAGCCCTCTGCCCTGACTCTTGCACCCCCACATCCCATGCACTCTGCACATCCCCACCCCCACCCTGAGCACCAAACGGGAGCTCGTGCACCCTCACTCACATTCCCGTCTGCACCCTTCACACCAAATGGGAGCTGACCAGGTAAGTACCCCCACACCCAAACCTCCTGCCCTAACCCTGAGCCCCCTCCCCCATTCTAGCTCCTGGCCAGACCTTTCACCCCCAGCCCTGTGCTCGGTCCACTCCCACCCTCAGCTCAGTGCAGAGAGAGGAAAAGAATAGGCCAGAACCAGGGAGAAGATAGGTACCCACTGTATGTGGGCAGGGCCGGGACCCCAGACTGGCAGCGGGCTGAGCTGGTCCGGCAGCCGGGATGCCAGCTGGCAGGAGCTGGCGGATGGAACCCCTGAGCAGCAGTGGGCTCAGCCGCTGCCGATCTGGGGTTCTGGCTGCCAGACCCTTCCCAGCTGGGGTCCCAGCCACAGGCCCCACTCAGCCCACTGCCGGCCTACGTGAACAGAACCCCAGACCAGCAGCGGGCCGGCGGCATAAGATCAACATTTTAATTTAATTTAAATGAAGCTTCTTAAATATTTTGAAAACCTTGTTTATTTTACAATACAACACTAATTTAGTTATATTATATATAGACTTGTAGAGAGAGACCTTCTAAAAAACATTAAAATGTATTACCGGCACACAAAACCTTAAACTAGAATGAATAAATGAAGAAGACTCGGGACACCACTTCTGAAAGGTTGCTGACCCCTGCTCTAGTGCTTTGTGTGTGTTGGGGGCGGGACCTAGGACTGCGACCTGAACTGGGTGCTTCCCCAACTCCTTGTTACAAACCTAGATTGAAACTTGAAAAAAATAAATTATGGAAACTTCCGCCTGTTAGCTACCACTCTCTTACCTTGGTGGCTTTTAGAGATGCCGAGTCACTGGTCATTGGGAAGAGCTCCACTCAGTACTGCCCGTCAGCCAACTTGCAGACAAAAGGCCTTGTGCTAGTCATTGAGCCATCCTCTGCCACTGCCATAGTCACAAAAGAGCCACTGCATATGATTATTGTTTAGAAATCTGTCTAGACTGTGAACAGAGTAACATGACGGAATGCAACTGAGTTAAGTCCAAAGCAGAATGTGAAGAGTTACAAAGTCATCTCATGGGCAGATGAAATTAAATGCTGATAAATGCAAAGCAATACACATTGGAATACATAATCCCAACTCTACCTACAAAATGATGGGGTCTGAATTACCTGTTACCACTCAAGAAAGAGATCTTCCATATTTGAAGAGAAGGTTAAAGGACTGGAGACCCAAGTATCAATCCTGCGTTGCATCAGAAAAAATGAAGATTTTCTGGATAGAAGTCAGCGTTTGGTACTGCAAGCACAGCATGCTGAAGAATCAGAGAGGGCAGTGCAGAATGGGGAAGAAAATTGGCAGCATGTGACCTCCAGACAAAGAAAGGTTAGAACCCATGTACCCCCAATGCAGATTGAGGCAAGTAACCATTTTCAGGCTCTCTGCACAGGTACTATGTCGGAGAATGGTTTGGAAGAGTCATCTGAGGGAAGGGATCAGAAAGAGACCCCATTGGCAGGAACGCATGGGATGCATTTTCCTAGGGATGGGGGTTCCACGACCACCAGTCCTAAGAGGAGGAGATGGGTGGTGGTGGTTGGGGACTCACTCCTAAGGGAGATGGAGTCATCCATCTGTCATCCATACCAGGAAACTCGAAGTGTGCTGCTTGCCTAGTGCTAGAATTCAGGATGTGACGGAGTGTCTGCCAAGACTGATCAAGTCCCCAGACCACTATCCCTTCCTACCTCTCCACCTGAGCACCAGTGATACTGCCCAGAATGACCTTGAGTGGATCACTGCAGACTACGTAGCTCTGGGAAGAAGGATAAAGGAGTTTGAGGCGCAAGTCGTGTTCTCATCCATCCACCCTGTTGAAGGAAAAGGCCCAGGTAGAGCCCATCGAATTGTGGAGGTAAATGTGTGTTTGTGTGTTGGAGAGAGCTCTTTGGATTTTTGACCATGGGATGTTGTTCCAGGAAGAAGGATTGGTAGGAAGAGATGGAATCCACCCAATGAAGAGAGGGAAGAGCATCTTCGCAGGCAGACTTGCTAACCTAGTGAGGAGGGATTTAAACTAGGTTCGCTGGGAGATGGCGACCTAAGCCTGGACGTAAGTGGGAAGTGGGATCACCCTGACATCTGCTGGAAGAGTAATAACACAGACAATCCAGGAAGTTTTTGTAGAGTGTTGAGGACAACTTCGTGATGCAAGTGCTGGAGGAACCAACTAGGGGCCATGCTCCTCTTGACCTGCTACTCACAAACAGGGAAGAATTCGTAGGGGAAGCAAAAGTGGATGGGAACCTGGGAGGCAGTGACCATGAGATGGTCGAGTTCAGGATCCTGACAAAAAGAAGGAGAGCAGCAGATTACGGACTCTGGACTTCAGAAAAGCAGACTTTGACTCAGAATTCAAGCAGAACTGATGGGCATGATCCCCTAGGAGGCCAGTATGAAGAGGAAAGGCGTCCAGGAGAGCTGGCTGTATTTTAAAGAAGTCTTACTGAGGTTGCAGGAACAAACCATCCTGATGTGCAGAAAAAATAGCAAATATGGCAGGCGACCAGTTTGGCTTAACAGAAATCTTCAGCAGTTGTGGGAACTATAGCCACCCCAACATTTGCTCCCCCTGTAGCAGCTGCCACTTTCCAGCAGCCCACCTCTGAAGGCAGAGCGAGGAGAGCAGCAGCAGCTGCTGGTTGGGCTTCCAGCTCTGAAGGTAGCAGCGCTAGCAACAGTACAGGAGTAAGGCCAGGCAGGGGGCCGCGGTGCCCAAGTACAGTGCCTAGCCTGCGTCTCTGCCTGCCAGGGCATGCTGCCCATGGCACATGGAGGGTCTGGGGCTCACCACAGCTGGCTGAACTGACCTGCTCCGACCTGGGCTCCTGGGCCCCACCTCTGTGATTACTGCTTCCCCTCTCAGTGACTGTTACTGGCTGCGAGCAATCGAAGGGTAGCAGGGAGGTCAGGAGGTGAGAGCAGGAGCGTGGCCGGAACTTACCTGAGGAAGCGCAGGGGGTGGGGCCACAAAGAGGGGCAGGGCCTCGTGTGCACCTCCCCGATTTTCTGTCTAGCCCACCTCAGCCCCTAGACTGGGAAGAGGCTGGCACTGCCTCTGTTAGGAACAATTAGGAAAGGCATAGATAATAAGACAGAAAATTTCATAATGCTGCTATATAAACCCATGGTACTCCCATATCTTGAATACTGTATGCAGTTTGGTCACCCCATCTCTAGGAATATATATTAACTACAGAGAAGGGTAATAAAAATGATTAAAGGTATGAACAGCATATGAAGAGAGAGTAAAAAGGCTGGGACTATTCTGCTTGGAAAAGAGACAGCTAAAGGGAGGCTATGATAGTGGTCCATAAAATCGTGACTGGTATGGAAAAGGTGAATAAAGAAGTGATATTTACCCCTTCACATAACACAAGAACCAGGATGAAATTAATAGGCAGCAGAATTTAAACAAAATGAAGTACTTCACACAACACACAGGCAACCTGTGGAACTTGTTGCCAGAGGATGTTGTGAAGGGCAAAACTATAACTGGGTTCAAAAAAGAATTAGATCAGTTCATGGGGGATAGGTCCATCAATGGCTATTAGCCAAAATGGTCAGCGCTGCATTCCCCTGAACATATGACTGCCAAATGCTGGGCCTGAACAACAGGGAATGGATCACCTGATAATTTCCCTGGTCTGTTCATTCCCTTTGAAGCATCTGACATTGGCCACTGATGGAAGAGATGGACCACTTGGCTGTTTTTATATTCTAATAAATTAGAGATGCGTTTGTTGGCGAAATTACCAACTTACTTTCATTTAAAACCTGGTAACTTTAGCTCTACAAATAGTTACTTTTGATCAGGAAAAAAGTTGTTCCATTTTTTTTTAACCCCAATAACAACAAAATGTACTCTGAAAATCATAAAATATCAGGGTTGGAAGGGACCTCAGGAGGTATCTAGTCTAACCCCTTGCTCAGGGCAGGACCAATCCCCAGACAGATTTTTGCCTCCGATCCCTAAATGGCCCCCTCAGGGATTGAGCTCACAACCCTGGGTTTAGCAGGCCAATGCTCAAACCTCTGAGCTATCCCTCTCAAGAGAACTAAATCAATCATTATTGCATATAATGATATTGTAAAGATATTTTCTTTTTTTAAGGAGTACATGTACATTTTGGTTGAGACCAAAGACTATTTTTTCCTCTAGAATGTGCTGCTAACTAATCTTACTGTACAAAGCAAATTCATCTTAAACCAGTGATGTATTAATTGGAGACTTTTTTACTATCTTACAGGGGATGGTTCTGGGGTTACGAGGAAACACGAGGCCTAAATGTTTCTTGTCTGTCTGTCCAAGGATCAGCCTCTATCATAGCTCCTGTTCTTTTGAAAAACACTTCAGCACGGTGAGTTGCCTCTATGTTATTTTTGTGTGTGTTCGCAGCTAGGAGAAAGGTGTCAACAGTTTCTGGCATGTTACACTATGATGGTATCTCCTCCCTGGAGAAGTATAGTTCATTAGAAATGTTATAAAATGTCTGGCATCAGACAGGAGGATGAGGTAAACAAGTCTTTCTTCGGACAACTAACAGACGTTTCCATATCACAGGCCCTGGTTCTAATGGCGGACTTCAATCACCTGACATCTGCTGGGAGAGCAATACAGCAGTGCACAGACAATCCAGGAAGTTTTTTGATTGTGTTGGGGACAACTGCCTGGTGCAAGTGCTGGAGGAACCAACTAGGGGCCGTGCTCCTCTTGACCTGCTGCTCACAAACAGGGAAGAATCAGTAGAGGAAGTAGACATAGGTGGCAACCTGGGCAGCAGTGACCATGAGATGGTCGAGTTCAGAATCCCGACAAAAGGAAGAAAGGGGAGCAGCAGAATACGGACCCTCGACTTCAGAAAAGCAGACTTTGACTCCCTCAGGGAACTGATGGGCAGGATCACCTGGGAGGCTAATATGAGGGGGAAAGGAGAGCAGGAGAGCTGGCTGTATTTTAAAGAAGCTTATTGAGGTTGCAGGAACAAACCATCCCGATGTGCAGAAAGAATAGCAAATGTGGCAAACGACCAGCGTGGCTTAATAGTGAAATCTTCAGGGAGCGTAAACAAAAAAGGAAGCTTACAAGAAATGGAAACTTGGACACATGACTAGGAAGAGGTATACAAATATTGCCCGAGCATGCAGGGATGTTATCAGGCAGGCGAAAGCACAGTTAGAGTTGCAGCTAGAAAGGGATGTGAAGGGTAACAGGAAGGGTTTCTACAGGTATGTTAGCAACAAGAAAAAGGTCAGGGAACGTGTGGGACCCTTACTGAATAGAGGTGGCAAACTAGTGAGAGATGATGTGGAAATAGCTGAAGTACTCAATGCTTTTTTTGCCTCAGCATTCACAGACAAGGTCAGCTCCCAGACTGCTGCACTGGGCAGTACAATATGGGGAGGAGGTGAGCAGCCCTCAGTGGTGAAAGAACAGTTTAACAACTATTTAGAAAAGCTGGACATACACAAGTCCATGGGGTCGGATGCAGTGCATCCAAGGATGCTGAAGGAGTTGGCTGATGTGATTGTCTGATTGGGAGCTGGCCGATTGGTGATCGGGGGAGGTTCCAGATGATTGGGAAAAGGCAAATATAGTGCCCATCTTTTAAAAAGGAAAAAGGGAGAATGTGGGGAACTACAGACCAGTCAGCCTCACCTCGGTCCCTGGAAAAATCATGGATCAGGTCCCCAAGGAATCCATCTTGAAGCACTTGGAGGAGAGGAAGGTGATCAGGAACAGTCAACCTGGATTCACCAAGGGCAAGTCATGCCTGACCAACCTGATTGCCTTCTATGATGAGATAACTGGGTCTGTGGATATGGGAAACGCAGTGGACGTGATATATCTTGACTTTAGCAAAGCTTTTGATACGGTCTTCCACAGTATTCTCCCCAGCAAGTTAAAGACGTTTGGATTGGATGACTGGACTATAATGTGGATAGAAAGCTGGCTAGATCGTCAGGCTCAATGGGTAGTGATCAACGGCTCAATGTCTAGTTGTCAGCCAGTATCAAGCGGAGTGCCCCAGGGATCAGTCCTGCTGCCGGTTTTGTTCAATATCTTCATTAATGACCTGGATGATGGGATGGATTGCACCCTCAGCAAGTTTGCGTCTGACACTAAGCTGCGGGGAAAGGTAGATGTGCTGGAGGATAGGGATGGGGTACAGAGTGACCTGTACAAATTGGAGGATTGGGCTAAAAGAAATCTGAGCTGGTTCAGTAAGGATAAGTGCAGAGTCCTGCACTTAGGACGGAAGAATCTCATGCACTGCTAAAGGCTGGGGACCAACTGGCTAAGTGGCAGTTCTGCAGAAAAGGACATGGGGATTACAGTGTATGAGAAGCTGGATATGAATCAACAGTGTGCCCTTGTTGCCAAGAAGGCTAACGGCATATTGGCTACATTAGTAGTAGTATTACCAACAGATGGAGGGAAGTGATTGTTCCTCTCTATTCGGCACTGTTGAGGCGACATCTGGAGTATTGCGTCCGGTTTTGGGCTGTCCACTATAGAAAGGATGTGGACAAATTGGAGAGAGTCCAGCGGAGGGCAACAAAAATAATAAGGGGGCTGGGGCACATGACTTATGAGGAGCTGCTGAGGGAATTGGGCTTATTTAGTCTGCAACAGAGAAGAGTGAAGTGGGATTTGATAGCAGCCTTTAACTACCTGAAGGGGGGCGTCCAAAGAGGATGGAGCTCGGCTGTTCTCAGTGGTGGCAGATGACAGAAGAAGGAGCAATGGTCTCAAGTTGCAGTAGTGGGGAGGTCTAGGTTGGATATTAGGAAAAACTATTTCACTAGGAGGGTGGTGAAGCACTGGAATGGGTTCCCTAGGGAGGTGGTGATATCTCCTTCCTTATAGCTTTTTACGGCCTGGCTTGACAAAGTTGTGGCTGGGATGGTTTAGTTGGACTAGATGACCTCCTGAGGTCTCTTCCAACCCTAATATTCTACGTTTCTATGATCAGAGGTCCAAATTATAGCTGACTTGAAGACTAAAAATGCACAGATTTTTTTCCATAGTGTTGGTTGCTGCTGTTTGTTTGAGCATCGTTACCGTATTTAGCATAGTACTGAACAAGGAGATAAATACCCTGCCCACAGTCAATTTACAATCTGAATACATACTTACTACACGTGATATTATTGCCTCATTTCTCAGCCCTGCTCACTGCACCCACCTTGATTGTAGCATTTAAGAGGAGGTAGCCATAATCTGGGAACATCCTCTGAGGCACTTGTGCAAAGCAGCAGTCCCAAACTCCTTCTGTCTCTCCCTGTTGAGGTATATATACCTTGTTTCCATCTTGTCCTCAGCTGTCTTTGCAGTAGCTCTTTGATCCACTGTCAGGAGTGAATTAACACAGTAGGCTTGGGAGGCAGAGCTGCAATATCTCAGATTTGTTGTGTTTTCGCCCTATCCACTGTTAGAGATGGGGCTGGGCAGGCCAAGAAATTCATGTCCATTTCTTTCCTGGCAGCAGATGATGTCCTCCTAGCAGTAGCCTGATGGGAGGACAGCTGAGGTTAGAGGCACTATAGACCGATGTCCCCTTCTGTAGAAGGGGATTAGGAGGAAGCTCAGGGCCAGCTTCTTTCCATTGGATTGCCCTGAGCTCCCAGGAGCAGTGCTTAACCTGCCCTCACCCAGTGCCTCTTTCCCAACCAGATTCTACTGTCCCACCCCCCCTTCATCGTCCATCTCTCTTGTGGGAGCAGGTTGTCTCATCCCTCTGACCATGTTCTATGAGGTGCCATGAGTCAAGGAGGCAAATATTAATTGGACATTGCTGACTCAACAATTATCAGTATGTTGCTGATTTCACAAGTAAAGTGAAGATGGTCTCTCCTTCCCTCCCCTTCTTACAAGCTGACAAGACATAGGCATGGGTTTCCTGATGCTAAGTATTCAGTTATATTGAATAATAGCAGTAGTGTATCTATCTTTTATTTATAGGCCTTTCCGTAGCTACCATCATCCAGTATTTGAGTACTTGGTAAATAATGAATTTATCTCTGTAGCAACCCTGGGGGTTAAGAAACATAACTATCACTATTTTTACTGGCCAGCTGTTGAGCAGTGAGTAAGATCAACATTTTCAAAAATGAATGCTAATTATCAGATGGCCAATTTGAGTTGCTTTGGGCCTGATTTTCAGAGGTATAGCTCTCCTGCTGCTTCTGTCCATATCAATTGGAGCTGCAGAGTTCAAAGCAGGTTCAAAGTTAGCACCAAGAAACACTGGCCTCTTTTGGAAAATATCACTGCATGAGTTGTCCAAGAGGATCTGTGGCAGAGCTGGGAATGGAGCCCAGGTCTTCCTGTCTCCCATCAAATGCCTTATCCAGGAGGCCATCCTCCTCCTCCATAAGAAGCACTCATGAAGAAGCACCACAGACAGTGATTTAACTATAGTGGATGCTGTCAGGCACCTCCTGGATCAACATACACAATAAGTTTACTAATAACCTTTAAATATAACCAGACAATATTAGAACGTAAGTGACCTGCATAGAGACATCTCTGATTGGCTTTGCTGTTGAGGTAACAGTAGGTATAGAATTTGTACAATGAGATTAACACACACAGAATGAGTTTACCTTAATGTCATAGTTAAACACATGCAGTTCATAAAAGGACACACTAATGGAAAGATAAATATAGTAAGGCTCAAGGCTTTTCTCAGCTTTCATCTTCACATTATCCTTCTGTGTGTAGATAAATACGTACAGTTCCCCCAGACTGCGATGGGAGTTGCATAGTATTAAAGTACAGAACTGGTTCTGTATGTATTAATGTTGGCTTTAACAGCATAATTAGCAATCCAAAATACCCCATAAGTCCTATGTGAGCCAGTAGTACAAGCAGAGCTTTAACTCTTTTGTGTTTTCTCTCTTTAGGATGTTTACAATTTTAACCTCAATCTTATATTAACACATTTCACTTTTTTCTTTGAAAATGGTAAGAGTAAAACTAAACCTTTACTGATTTTACTATGAGATTCTATGGATCTGTATTTGAAATCTTATGCACCTGTGGTTTCACAACAAAGTAACATCACAAAACCATACCTGTGCAACTAATGAAAGTTGATATGATGCACGTTGTCATGTAGTACTGTAAGTAACAATTTGAAATTGTCGCCTGTGTGTCTAACATCTTTTTAGTTTTATACAACTTTGTTTCAAACTAGCTGGGAGACGAATCCTAAGTAAGGACTAGTCAGCCACAAAATTTAAACTAGTAAAAGTCAGCTGTCATGTAATATTCAAAGATCTTACATTTGTTTATAGCAGGAAATAGGAGGAGGTTGTGATTGGTTTGGTTTTGTGACTCTTTCATAACTCAGAAATTTTTTTGTTCCAGTTTATTTTAAATCACCTTTGGGCTGATACAAAACTTGGTCAATTTAAGCTAAAACAGAACCTTACCATAAGTTTATGAACAGGTTAAAATATATATTATTGTGGCCCCGTGTGTTTCTTGATTCTGCAGTCATGAATTTTGTCACAGACTCTACCCCTCTGCCACAGAATTGTTCCCAGAATCTCAACTTCTGTTTAAAAACTGAAATTAAGTATCTACCTTGTATGGTTCAGAAGACAACCTTTCAAATGTAAGCCAAGCATAAATGATGCTATGTTATCTTCCTGAGTTTGCAGAAGGCCTAAAACAAAGACTGTCAGGGATGTGAACTGCTCAATTGGATTTTAACTTTGATACCTAATGACTCAAATTTAAATGTTAAGATAAACTATTTACCTGCTTATCATTTTAGTGGAAAAACTTCTGTGGGAGTTGGATCAGACTTAGTGTGCTCATTCTACAAACCTAAATAACTTCCATATATTTCTGGCTGCCCCAAACTCTAATCTTGATTTTAAAATGATCAGTGATGGAGAATCTCACACGCCCCTCAGTAAGTCATTCCAGTGGTTAATTGTTCTTACTGTTAAATATTTGCATCTTATTTCCAGTTTTGAATTTGTCCAGTTATTTAGTGGTAGTTTACTCAGTGTCCTTTAAAATGTCCAAGGGTGACCAGATCTTCTCTTCATTGGAGATGTTCTCTTGTTTGCTTCCTGAGGGCTGGTCCTGTCACACAAGGAGCTCACAAATGTTTTTAGAGTATAGACTGTACCTTAGAGAGATGAGTTGTGGCTCACTCCCTACCCTGTCCACAAATGTAGACCCCCCCCCGCCATCCTCCCACAGAGGCGCAGAATTCTGTCAGGAGTAGCGCTTATAGTAGCTGTCATAGGGCTACGACGGGACCACACATGGTACTCCTGACAGAATTCTGGGCCCTTGTGGGGACAAAGAATTCACATGGCCCACATATTTCTGTGCCCCCCTCACAGAAAAATGCACAAGAAATCTGGGGGTGGGACACGCGCCTCTTCCTCAGCAGCCCAGGCAGCACGTCTGTTCCAGAGTGCCTGGAGCAGCCTCAGAGATGCAAATCACTGCAGGGTGAGAGGGAGCTTGGCATACATGCCTGCAGGGGAGATGCTTATCGCCGTAAGAGGCCGGGGCTGGGTGTGCATGCCTGCCAACAAGCAAGAGAGATTCTGCCCTCTTGCTTTCTACTGGGGCTTGCTGGGGGCGTGGGAGGGGTAGGTCTTTTTATTATCCAGGAGGAAGGCTCTGTCCTGGAGGCAGAAATGTAGCAGCCTGCCTGTTTGTTAATTGTTCTCATTCTCTGAGGCAGAAATGTAGCAGTGTGCCTGCTTAATAACATTGTTAATGATCCTATTGTTAGATAACTGTTGCTATACTTAGTCAATTCCCCCAGGAACATAAAACCTGTAAAAGTTTTAAGGTCCCTATGTTGCTAGAGTAAGGGAATCAGCTCTGAAGATCTATTGTTTTCTCATTTTTTTCCTGTGCCAAAGTCACACAATAGGGTAGTTTACAGCTCAGGATTTATTTTATTTACCTATTTAAAAAAAAAGACTTTGAGGGCAAATAAAACATTTACCAAGCAGTCCAAAAAATGTCAGGACTATCAGAAGCAACACTTCCTAAAGTACCCCGCCAGGTCCAGGACAATATGACTTTCATGTGTGAAAGTCTGAGCAATTTAAAATGAGGTTCTACTTCTTTTTTTTTTTTTTATTCTCTAGTATAATTTAAATGAAAATCCAGGATTATAACTGGAATGCAGGGTATTAGCTACCAAGTATTTGCAAATTAACTTTCATGTATTTAGTAAATGCTGAATAGTTATTGTGGCTTTTTTTTCTGTATTGTAATTTAAATAAATTTACCAAAACAATTAAAACTGATGGGATTATATTGCATTATTTTGACAAAATATGCAGAATTTTTAATTTTTTGGCAAAGAATCCCCCCAGGAGTAAAGTGCCTAGATGGGACGTAATATTAGGAGAGTTTTTATTTATATTTCATTACCTTAATTAATTTTAGCAGTCAATAATGAGGAGAGCCAGCGCTGTGTGACAAGACAGCCCTTAGTGGTCCCTGGGCCACAATTTGGAAATGCCTTCCTTATACCAAATAGGCTTAGGGACCTGTTGCTGTAAATACAACATGCTGAGGAAAGTGTTTCGCTTAATGTTTACTATGCACACAGAGGGCAGTCTTTGCTTCCCTCGCTACTGTATAAGGAAACATAGTAATGCAAGTTATATTTCTAAGGGAATTGTACTCAACTTTATGATTTTTAACAGGTCAGTGATGTTAGACAGAGCTGAAAACCTCCTTCATGACCACTACGGAGGGAGAGATTATTGGAATGTGAGTATTTTCTAATTAGCTTCTCCAGATTTTCTATTTGATATTAATAAAAACCTAGTATTGACTGTGTTTGTTGCTAATGATTTTGCTGTGAATTCCAAGAAGCAGCCAATCTTGTAGATGATCTGTATGTTGTATATTGCCAGCTGATGGAGCAGGATGTGTCAGACATATAGAATGTTCACGCGCTCCTGCAAGGAGCTCTCTGTGAGTATACTTCTGCTCCTGTTTGAAGCGCAGTTGAAGTCAGTAGGATGCTGATCACAGAGTTCCTTACAGGTACAGGCCTGAGACTATAAACATTTCAGGTGGGATTTTCCAAAATGCTTAACGATGGCCAAATTCCTGACTTCATTGGGAGTAGAGTTAAGTCCCTGAGTGTTTCAGAAATTCTAAACCACAGCCTTTTAATGGGAGGCATCAAGGTTGGAATTTTAATGTTTTCATCAGTGAATCAGTGATTGTGATGTCATGTACTGAATGATCTCTATTTTCCTGTTTCTTGTGAAGCTAAACTAGATTTATGTACACAATTCAGACAGTAGAGTTCAGTTGGTATGCGTGCATGAATTTCTTAGATCTAAAAATCTAGCCAGGTTTGGTTTACAGATAATTACAGTTGCTTTCTAATTTTCAAGAGGAGGTGAGCTTGCTGGAGAGAGCAAACAAATTATGATCCTAAGCCTTGATCCTGCAAACACACAGGCGCTTGACTTAAACCCATGAGTAGTCCTAGTTAACAAATTATTTTCTTGGGTAATTCAGAAAAAATAAACCATGAATTACTTGTGAGGGAAAACTTTCCCCATAATAAAGAGATGTGGATTGATCATAATTTCTAAGACTGAATACTAATCTGTAAAAAATAGTACATAAAACCCATTTGTGTCATAATGTATCTTCTCTCATATGGGCACTATAGACTTTTAAGGCCTAAATTTGCTTGATCAAAATTCATAATCTGCTGGAGAATGTTCTTATTTTAAACAGTTTTTTTAATAGCCATCATTTTAATTAGAGAGATGTTTACCATATGAATTCCGTTACTCTTCTGGAGTAGTGGTTGCTTTATAATTTTATAATTTTTTTGTGACAGTATCTGTTCTTGTGAGCTAGACTCACTTGTGATAAAACATCTGACTTGATGTTGTTTGTTGGTTTTATCAAAGTAGCAAAATATAGAAGAGGTGTAAAATGATCCCAGTGCATGAGATTTGAACTTGTGTGGGGGTTACAGCGCAGATATCCGGGTCCTGTAAATGGGACAACATTTGAAGTATTAGCGTTTGTACCATGTCAATAGCTAAGAGTCTCATCCAAAGAGAGTTGTTGGTTTTTTTCACCAACACAATCCAGCTGACTACCATGTTTGCAAGTTTTATGCAATGAACACAAAACTTGTATTATGTGATTCCCATCATCAGCTACTTTATTTCTCACACATAAAAAGTTGTACATGTTGGCCAAAGCAAAGAGCCTGCAATTCTACAAAAAGAACACGTTCCTAGGTTCTCATATCTGCTAACTACTTAGGTTTCTAGCACTGTTTTGTGTATCACTTTTTTTTTTCTGCACCTACTATATTCTGTTACCAAGTGTTGACCTTGTTAAGTGCTAAAAACCTGCATGATAAATAGTGTGCTGGCTAGACAGGCATGCAGGTCTTTTACAAGTTTACTCTCACAGTTTTGCACCATTTTGAAGCAACAAACTTGTGAGATACAAACATCCTTGCTAACATAGTTTCTAGGTAGAAATCTGGATCTCCACTTTTAAATGATGGAAGAAAAGGAAACTAATGATTACATTCCATCAGCACTGTTCCATCATCATCCTGTTTTGGGCTCCTCCTGTCACCTTTTTATTTGGGATCAGTTGCGCCTGCAACAATGGAAAGGTTACATGGCATCTTTGAAATGCCCCTTTGATTTTATCCTTGTGTGATTCCAGTCAAGGCAGAATTGCATGGCAACTGACAGTAGTAACTTATTTATTTGGGCATAAACTTTCGTGAACTAGAACCCACTCGTCTCCAAGGTGCCACAAGTACTCCTTGTTGTTTTTGCTGATACAGACTAACACGGCTACCCCTCTGAAACCTGTGACAGTAGTGTCAGCAGCTTGTCCAAACCTCCTTCAGTTCCTTTTGTAAGTGTTGTCCTCTCTGTAGAGTCCCTTTTTGTGTAAAATGCGTGCTGTGTTTTGTCCTCCTTGTGCTAGTCTCATATTTCAACTTACTAGTTGAATGCAAATACAGATGCACAGTCTACCTGAGAGTTCCCCCCTAGTGTCACTGAGAACTGGGGCATCAATCCTTTTTTCAGTCATCCATCCCTGAGACTGAGGGTGGTTTCAGAAGAACATTGAAGAGCTGCTGGAATATCAGGATCAGGAACTTAAATAATTGTGGCTACATTTTGATGATGATGGCAGTATTGTAAATGTCTCACTTGCCCAATCATCAGAATCATCAATGTTGTGCTCTTCCACTCCAATAGCCAAGATTTCGTTAGGTGACACATCTGGTCGTGAAGGATCCAAAGAAATGAGTTTACTGCAGTTTTCTTGCAGAGTGATCTCTCTTGTCAATGTTTCCATTTAGAAGAATTACTTAGAAAAATTGTCTATTTTTATTACTGCAGTCATCCAATCACTTCCTTCATCTTCAGGCATGTTGAGTCAGATAAATTAATTCATTGATATGAGGATCCCTGAACACTAATCACCCATTTTCAGTATTGATCAGCCGCTTTCACATTTACTGTAGTTGAAATGAGACACTGCTATGAAATGAATTCAACTCCATAAAGACTAGAAAGTAAGATGACTCGTCCACTTTGTAGAGCAACCATGTTAACAGATGCCCCACCCACTTTCTAAATGTTTCTAGACTGTAACAAATCAGCGCCCCATCCCCAACAATGCAACTCCATGCACTCCCCTCTTCAACATTCAATGACATTTGATTTTATCAATGAGTCACACTGCTGTCTCCAGTCACTCATCACTCCAGCCGTTCCTGTTTCCTTCTGAGCTTCTAGAAGGTACAGTTGCTTTATTATCAGGGGGTAGCCATGTTAGTTTTCATCCACAACAACAACAACGAGTCTGGTAGCACCTTAAAGAATAACAGATTTGTTTGGGCATAAGCTTTCATGGGTAAAAAACCCACTTCTTCAGATGCAACGAAGAAGTGGGTTTTTTACCCAAGAAAGCTTATGCCCAAATAAATCTGTTAGTCTTTAAGGTGCCACCGGACTCCTAGTTGCTTTAATGTTTCCTAAGTGGTGTGACTGAGAACTTTAGTATTCTCATCATGTCCTTTTTAACCTTTTAGAATAGCTTTCTTTTTCCGATTGAAATTGGAGCCTAAAGTTTCTAGTCTCAAAATACTTTTATGTATGTTATATTCCTGTATATATTTCAGTGATGTAGTTCAAAAACAAGGGGGTCAGAGAAGAGGCACTTGAATAATAGGCACTTGGGTTTTTTTTCACAGCTCTGGATTTAGTTCCCATTAAAGTCAAGGGAAAGATGCTTGTTGACTTCAGTACAAGTTGGTTTGAGTTTGCTGCCGGAAACTCTAGTTTGAAGGATCTTAGTGGTCGAAGGGTGGGTTATGTGGTTCTGTACCAGGAAAGACATCCCAAGGTGGGTTAGGAGTAGCGGTGTTTAGTCTTGAAAAGGGAAGTGCTATCCATGAATGCAATCCTTGGGCCGTAGAGGTAATATGGAGGCAGGGAGTTCTCCTTACAATGATTCTGGGGAACCCAACAATCTCTGGCTCTGGCCCTTTCGGTGGTCTCCTCTTTTGGAAGGTGTTGAAGAAGAACATCGGTGGGATTGAGTCCCTCCGCATATTCGCCAGTGGAGAGCAGCCCAACAAAAGGAATGCTTTTAAAGACCATAGCAAACTAGAAGGAAAGAGAAAAGCTAGGTTAGGTGTCAAAGATGACTGCACTGCTAAGGATGTCCACAAGTCTGCAATGAATACGCCTAGTAAAGGAGGAGTAACCAATTGCACAGAGGAGGAAAACTTCTGAAATTACTACAGCGAAGGTTCACACTTTCGTCTCTGTTGTGTATTTTGTAGCACTGAGAGCACTCACAGACCATGTGATCATTGATAAATTAATCTCCCGGTACATAAGTGCTCTATGTACAGAATTAAGCTGTCACAATGTAAAATGCAAGTGCCAAAGACATAACAGCACTGGCACCTTTAGTGGGAGTAGGGTGGCCACAGATTCTCTAATCAGAGTCTCTGACGTATTGCACTGCCACAGCCAGTGGGGGGATGTTTACATTGACTTCTGTGTATACGTCTCGCATGCCTCTTGGAGTAAAACACTCTGTTTCCGCTTTGTGCTGGCCTATGTCTCAGCGTTGTGTTCTGTTTATTTATTTATTACAATAACAGGTGGAGAAAAAACTGGCACTGGAGGCTGCTGCCCTGTGGTGGTGGTGTGAGAGGGGCACACCGATGAACAATCCCCCAGCAGTGCTGTTTCATCGTGCTCCATTAGAAGCACTAGCAGAGTGCTCACCTAGTGGCTACTCACCTGATTCTCCACACTGCGAGCAGGGGGTATGGAGAGGAAGGAGCCATGGCTCTGCTCTCTCTGTGTGCCCAGCCTACTGCTGTGGCTGGAGTTCAGGGCAGTCAGCCGTAACAGGAAAAGGGAGGCCATACCAGCCCCCCTCATTGCTAGAGCAAGGGGAAAAGAAACCTGAGTGACTGTTCCTGGGAATGCCAGGCCGTTCTCGCTCTGCTCCTGGAGTAGTGTGGCTATCCACGGTCCCTCACTCAGGGCAGCTGCGGGGTTAGACTAGCCCTGTCTGAATCTCACCGCTCTGGTGAGAGAAGAGAAGCTTTTATGCCAAGTGCCAATGGATTTTTGTGTTGAAAATAAATTCGAACATCCTCTGTGCCTCTTCATGCAGTGTTCATTGCTCAGTGGGGAAAATCATTTTGCTTGTAAATCAAGAATTTGACCAAACTTCTGATTATTGTGATTAACTGAAGTCAGTAACAGAGAATTTCCTTAGCACTGTATGCTTGTACTGACAAGGATACTTTTGCTTTGCCTCAATTCCAGATGGTAACTGTATCACAAAACACATTTGAAATTTGTTAATACCCTCAGGTATGGAGAATCGCTTCATTTTTGCCAGTTTCCCTTTTAATGTGATTGGGGCTTTGGGTGGCTAGAGGCATATGTCTTAAAGCCTCTTTAATTCAAGTAGTAATTTTGCAAGTTAACAAGTCTTTCCACATTTTTCTTTCCAGAAGATGAGCTGCACTGCTTCTGTACTTGATCTGGTACAGAACTGCCTTCTTCACTTAACAGGGCAGCCATATGATGGGATGGCTAGAGTAAGGAACAGGGAGCTATGTATGTTCTAATCCCATTTAAGCCACTGACTGACTCACTGTGTGACCCTGAACAAATCACTTGTGACCTCTTTTCAGCTGGATTTAATAAACAGGAAACTCACTGGAAACTATTTCTAAATTGAGCTTTCCTAGTTTAATGACCAATGTGTTAACACTTAGATCTTTCTGCTACCATGGGGAATGGCTGACAGACCCTGGCTGGCACAAGGAACGTAAACATTGTGGACACTTGTGTAACAGATGCACTAGTCATTGGCTGGGTGCTGATAACACATTTGTTAGTAAAATAAATACTATACTTGATCTGTTTTGAAATGTGTTCTACAAAAATTAAAAATTACTAAATTTAAACTACAAGGTAGATACATCTCTAGTCTTTCCCCAGTTTATAGGTCTAGCTATTAAAAGGCACTTTTGAAACACTCCTGCAGTGACGAGTTGTGTATATGGGATGTAAGTTTGGTTAAAAGTACCCTTAAATGCTGGAAATTTTTACCCTTGTAGCATTGCTGGAATGTGTTAAAAGTAACCCCATTCCAGGAGCTCTAAATTAAAGCAGCTTCTCACATGTATGTGTTTATAGCTCTCTCCCTGCTCCCAGACAGTCACTCAGTATCTCCTCTCATACTGACAGACTCGTCGAAGTATGGTGTTTGCTAAACACCTGCGTGTGGTGGGGGATGAGTTTAGGAGGAAATACCTTCACTCCACTGATGAGGCCGACAGGACCGACTACAATGAGGACTGGACACAGATGAAGGTAAAGTAGTTTGTAGTCTGTTTTTCCTGTAACAGATTTATCCAATAGATTTGTTTAGTATTTTGACTGCGCTTTGAGAGGGATTGGGAAGTAACTATGACTGTGATTCTAGCACTCTGCATCTGTAGTCTCTTTGCCCTTCCAAGGTTTTCCACGCTCTGGAACGAAGTTTGCCCAGTCAGTTCAGCTCCTGTTGACTGAATTCTGTGTGAGATAACAGCACTGCAAGGTTTCGTATGATCCCACTGTGATGGGTTCCCTGGGTGCCACCTGGAACTGGCTTACCACTGAGCCAACTGGCTTACCAGCTTGGGTTCCCTCATATACTGTGATATTGTGACAAGTTGCAAACCTCTCCAGGTACTGCACTTACACAGACAACCAAGGGCAGTGCCACACCCAGTTGAGTTACATGAATGCTTCTCCTAGCCACTCATGAACTAACAATAGAGAGGCGCCAGCCAATTCTCCCAGCTCTCCAACTGAGGACCCCAGGGCTATACCGACCTGCTCTGGTCAGAAGCCTGACCACTATAGGTTTATAACCCAGTCCACCGCTCTTTCAATGTGGAGAGGACATACATCAGCTCTTCTTCCTGAGCAGTTTTCCCAAGCACTTCAGCCAAAATGCACTATTTTTAGTGAAACAAAAAACAGATTGATTTACTCCAGAAAGATAGATTTTAAGTGATTATAAGTAATAAGTGTACATATCAAAGTTGGTTACCTAAGAAATAAAAGTAAAATCACAATCTGTTCTGTAAACTAGCAAGGATTTGAATCAAGCAGTCTCACCCTGATAGATCATACAAGCAGGTTACAGATCTTCCATACACAGGCTGGAACTCTCCTTTAGCTTGGGACTGCCTCCCCAGTTCAGTCTTTCAGATGTGTTTCCACATGTTGAGTTGTGGGGGAGTGAGGCCAAGTGATGATGTCACTTTCCCTCTTTTATAGTTTCTTCCAGCTTGCTGGAAAGATCCTTTGCTATGAGGTGAGTGAAGCAGTCTCCATTGTCGCTGTGCTCTCTTGAAGAAGTCTCCATTGTATATGGTTTCGGGGATAGTCCTTGGGAGTGTGGAGTCCTTTAATGGGCTGTCAGCAGCGTCTGGCTCCTCCACTGTTGCGCCTGAAAGGCTGGTTGTGGATGTTCCCAGCCTCACAACATATTTCAGTAACACTGTAGCACAGCGCAGACTCACCCCTGCGGCACCTCCTGCTGGTTGTCCTCGGGAATTAGCTCTTTGACCCAGGAGCACCCTCTGCAGGCCAGTGATCCGCTTGCCGTTGGCCCCCGTGTCCCTCCCAGGACCCCAGTGCCCTTATTTCAGGGTTCTGCCTCCTGCAGTACCCCACAGTCTCTGGGTTTCCCCACCCAGGGAACCCCATCTCTTATCTTCACGTCGCCTCAGTCATGGCTACTGCCAGTCTCTGTTTAGCCCCCACACCCTGGGGCAGACTGCAGTGTATCAGCTGATCGTCACAGGTAACAAGGGGTCTGGACTGGCTGCCTTTACCCACCCTCCAGCTGCCCCTTTGCAAGCCCAATACCTATGTGGGCCTAGGACCAGACCCTGCAGCCTGGGGAGTTGCTGTTAGGGCTTCCCAGACCCCAAGGCCTTTCCCCAGCCCTGCCTCCCTCTAGGTCTCCTGGGTGAGTTCCCCAGCAACCAGGCCTGTCTCCCTCTCAAGTCAGAGAGAGACTCCTCCCTCTGCCTGCCCTGTCCTTCTTATAAGGCCCAATTGCTCAGTTTGGAGCATGGCCCCAGCTGCAGCCACTTCCCCCAATCAGCTGGGGTTTTACTCCCTTGCTCAGCCCCAGACCTCTGCAGGGCTTTTCCAACCGCTTCAGGGCTGGAGTGGGTGTTCACCCCGCTACAAACACACATAGCAAAACTTCATAACTTCCTGTACATTAATAGCACATACAATCCACAGGATATTAATGTTCCACAGATCAAGACTTTTAAAATGATACCTCGCAAGGCATACATTGTACAGAACACATCATAGTTATAGGACAGTGGTGAATATGGGGATTCCAGGGTGCGGCTTTGAGCACAGTTTGCCACACCCACTTCCGTGACGGGCTACTTCTTCCGTTTTGTCTGTTCTGCATCTTGTTGGATGGAGCAATGTTCTCTTCAGAACTGTCGGTCACTGCTTTAGTCTAATGAGGACCCTCTTTGATGATAAATTTGAGATCTTTATAAACAGCTCTCTCCATCTTGCCTGTTTTATTTATTCATTGCTGCCAGATATCAAAACACAGTAATCAGCTGTAAGTGCTACAAAATATTGTCAACACACACTTTACAACACCTCGCTTTAGTTGGATTAACACAGTGCTTTACCTACTGCAGCGCAAGTGTTCATGTACTCAAGACCCTTTTCATTCTGAGTTGATACCAGTGCATTTTGATTACACCGTGTGCTGATTGTTCTCTGACAGGTAAAGCTGGGCACTGCTGTAGGCGGGCCATACCTTGGAGTTCACCTCAGAAGAAAAGACTTCATCTGGGGTCACAGAGAAGATGTGCCAAGCCTTCATGGAGCAGTGAAGAAAATACGCAGCCTGATGGAAAAGCATAAACTTAAGAGAGTTTTCATAGCTACTGATGCCATTGTGGAGGGTATGCAGCTTTCCAACCCTGTTTAATCCTTGGTCATACTTCACAATAGAGATTTGTCATTGTGGCAACAGTTGTCACTTCATATTCATGGATGATTGAATATCGATAGCCCTCCTGGGAGAGTGAACAGCTCAGGAAATTGAAAGGGGGGTTGGAGCCTTTCATCTCCGTGCTGACCGTTGCAATCCAGCCCAAATAGGTAGTGCCTAGAAAGTAGTCACTGAGTGTTTCACACAGGCTATTTGGCCATCTGCATGAAACAAGCGTGATGCTCTGGTCTGTTTCCCAGGAGCAGATGTCCACATAGCACAAACTATCATCGTGACTAGCTATAACCAGCAGCTTTGGGAGATTGAACTCTCATCAGCCATAGGGTTGGCCTCTTATGGGTAGGGATGAGGCCCATTGGTAAAGAAGGGAGGTTCTGGCCATGCTGTACCTGTTCTGGGAAAGAATAAGACTCTTTCTCCAGACCCGTCAAAGTAGCACCTTTCATATGCGTTAAATTCACAGGAAAACATCTCACATTGTTTTTAATAATTTCTCATTGTAAGAGGAGGCTATTTTTGTCTTTTCTTCCTCTTCTTTCCCATTTCCGCTGCAACTGTTCTTTATATAATTCCACGGTGACATTAAAAAAGCACGGAGAGGGGAGGCCATTGTGACATATAACCTAGATGTGCAATCATTCTCTGTCTGTTGCTTCTGTAGGGTTTGAAAGTGAGACTAGTGGTCACAGGTCCATCAGTTCCAGGCCCCCTCACTCCATCAGCATTTGCTATCTCATCCATGCAATGTGTGTCTAACATGCCTTCATTGGCACCTGTCCCCCAAAACCGCCCAGTCATGTAGCAAGAAGTGTTTTACAAATCCTAGGTCAGTTTTGAGCTTCCTCTGCTTTGTAATCTTTCTGCCAGTTTTGTCCACTGTTCAGTGGAATGTAGGTATAGGACAAGGTTCGTCATTTTCACAAACAGTACTGTGCCGGGTGGCTTATAGTATTTTTTTTTTTCCTTTCAGAGACTGAAGAGCTCAAGAAATTACTGCCTGAGATGGTGAGGTTTGAACCCAGTTGGGAGGAGCTAGAACTCTACAAAGATGGAGGAATAGCAATTATTGACCAATGGATCTGTGCACATGCTAGGTAGCTAGTTTGATTTTTGCCCATGTCTGTTAGGTTTGTATGTGAAGTCAGATTTTAAAATTATTGAATCTTGTAAACCTAAATAATGCGACTGACTGAGATGCAGTAATGTCTGTGTTTCTGATTACAGATAACTCATTATAAACAGATTACACATTGATAAGGCCATTATTTTTATCTTAACAACAAACCCTTCTCCAATAACCAGTTCTGTTTTCCTTCACAGGTATTTTACTGGCACCTCGGTTTCAACATTTTCCTTCCGGATTCACGAGGAAAGGGAGATCCTGGGATTTGACCCCAGGACCACTTACAACCGATTTTGTGGTGAGAAAGAGAGAAACTGTGAACAGCCAACCCACTGGAAAATTGTTTATTAATAACACCACTCCAAAGGACTGCAGTAAGTGGTGAGCTCACCAAACCAAGAGAACACTCACAGGAAACAGATCTTTCTAGCCAAGCTACCACTTCCTCCTCTTCCTGGTGTTAGCTCTGAGTCTAGGTTTTAAGCACAACTGGGTAGCAATACCGTGGTCATTCTCCTGACCAGGCACTGATATAACTGGTCAAAATGAAGTGAGGTAAGGATTCGGTTCTTGGTCTAGCTAGTATGCCAGGACAGTATACTCACTCTCTAAATGTTTCATTTAGATTGAAGAGGCCAAGCATTGTTTTAGGAGGCAGCAAAAGTGTTTTCACTCAAAAAACTTGAAACAGTTTGGTTTTGTTTGTTTTTTAAGTGTTGTATCTATAACATAGCTATAGTCTGTACCACATTCCTATGTTCAGGTGGTTATTTGCTTCTTGGCTTTATTTGACTCACTGTAGTGGTATCTGTTTACAAGGAGGACATTTAGGTTTTGTAACCTGCACTTTGTGAGGGCTGCAGATTGTGCACAGAATGTGCAGTTCTGGAGGGAAAATCAAATAGTAATTTTTTAACATTTCAAACTGGTACAAAAATGCATTTCATATTCGTAATAGAGAAGGATAGGTGGTATTTTTACCAGAACACAGACCAGTGTCACAGCTAGCACCTTTAATAGCAATTCTTGTCAGAGAGGTCTGTGGCTGAAATCCATAAAGACTGAACTAGGTTGGCAACCCCAAAGCTGGTTAGTGGGGCTGCGAGGGAAAGCGAGCACTGCCTGTCACGTACGTGTTCTCTCTAAACAGGAGGCTTCATTTTATAGAGCTGTCAGTCAGCACCTTTCTCCCATGTTAAACTCACTCAAATCAAGGCAAATATAAACAGCATTTGGGGAGTTTTCTGCTTTGCCAGAAGAACTTTTCAAAGCATGGAGCTGCTTGTTTAGGCTTGAGGGTGTTTTGCAGCTGCACAGGGGGAGCAGAATGGAGTATCTTTTTTTTCCCCCTCCACTCCCGGCCTGGTGCATGTTGAAAGCGTTACAGGGTGTGACTTCATCCCTGGATTCAGACATGCCAAAACTGACCAGCCATTATAAAAATCATCGGACTCTTTGCTCTTCCCCTTAATTCTGC